>NC_138768.1:511637321-512323571 GCF_965119305.1 Pelophylax lessonae | reverse complement strand
AATAGGTGTGTATCTAGAAAAATTTCCTGCATAGAAGTCCGGTATATTGGTGAATGTTTAACATGATCTCACTTTCACTGACTTAACAGCATCAGCTAGCTAGATTTCTGTTTTCCTGTAGCAGTTATTCAGGATTTTAAGTACCCAGGAATGCTTGTGCTAGCACAGTGTCTTTTCTTTTGTTTTTGTTTTCCTCTCCCTTTGATTTGTTTTAAACATGTTTGTCATTAATGAAATGATCAATAAACAGTCCTTGCACCCATGTCTGTGAATTTGTTTAATAGCTAGACACAGTTTTTGAAGAATTGTCAATTTAATCAAATATTTATCCCAAGTTAAGTTGCCGTTAAAGTGGATCATAAACCCCCTTCCCCAACTTAAAAAAAAAAAAAAGTATATGTGTGTGTGTATATATAATTCTCTTTTACAGTCCTTGGGTATTCGTTTTCACTTTTCCATCCCATCTATTGAGGAACGCAGGATTTCAAGTCTGCCTAACTTTACTTACAGGGGTTGGGAACACTAACAAAAATGAATAGTAATCAGCGCAAAACCAAAATATTAACCACAAAAAATATAGAATAACCACAAAAACTCAGGCTGCAAGCATTCAGTGTTAACACATTACGCCAGTGAATAAACCAAAAATCAATAATGCTGCGCCAAAGAATAATTATTAAATAAAAAAAATATCACTTAAAGTGGTAAATCAATAATGTGAATAGTGCAAACACTAGTGCATAGAGACAAATCAAAGTACTAGATATTAAATAACACTGTGAAATAAATAATAATAAAACAAACTCTAAGGGACCTCCAATATAGTCCTTAACTGGTAAGGACAAAATAGTCCCAATCAATTATATAATACTGTGTCCCACTCAATATTCCAGTGCTGTGAATATTTCAGTGCTTTATTCAGTGCTTCACACTACTCTAATCAAATAAGGTGCTTTCAGTGACTGATGCTCATTAAGCAGCTCACCTCAATAATAGACTCATATAGAGTCATACAAGCAACAGCAGTAAATAGATAGGCAGCATCTTTCTCCTCTTCAAAGCTCCAACCTCCCGTGAACCAGCCTCCAGATCCCGGTATCACACAGGTAAAAGAAAGGGAGAAGGATCTAATGCTCCGTTTTTAAAAGTTTATTGAAAGAAAAAGCATATAAGGCACTTCAAGTGCAGGTACAATGCAGGCTGAAAAGTGTATACAGGCAAGACCTTCCTAGGTCTGACGTCTTACGAGTAAGCTCCTCCCCCGTACGCGTTGCCTCATGTGACTTCATCAGCAGGGGTGGAGCCAGAATCGGACATCTAGACTAAATACTGAAAGGTAAGGAAGTGACCGCCCTGCTGCTGGCGGAACTGCTCCATGTATGGCGACATGCCAGTACATGACTTTAGCACAATGTATCGCAGCCTGGAACCACTGCTACCAGACAGCAAAGCCGACATATACAATGCGAACAAATTAGGGATTTGATCACCCATTCACATCAATGCAACTCAGCATTGTGCGATTTTTGCAAATGGCTCCTGTACTACTTTGGTGTGATTCCAGCACACTGGAATCCCAAAGAATATAAAGGCATTTCAAAGTAATATCCAAGTTGCAGTACATAAGTGCTCTGAAAGTCAGATCAAAATCAGATTGCAGCAATGTGACCCTAATTAAAAATTTGGCTTGCCTGCAAATTCTATAACCCTAGGTATAGCCTGAGAATTCATAGACCCCGGGTGATAGGCTGGTACCCCCAGGTGATTGGACACTGTCAAACGTCTGGGTACCTCCCCTATACTCCCCCAATCCATGAGCCCTCAGTTTTGTAGCAAGTAATGCAACGAACCCCAGGGTTAGAAGGGAGGGTGGCCTGGGTCTTGTGCTGTACTTCAAGACATGGAGTTTGCAGGTAGTTAAAAATTCCTCTTGTCATAATCAAACAGTACAGGAAACAGGAGGTATATTCATGGACCTAAGAAAAGAAGTAAGAAACAGGTGCGCTGCTCTAGACGGTGAAAGCGACTATAGGTTATGTGAGTTGCTACTCCCACGATTATAAGCACTCATGAATCTTGTAACTTATTACAAAATACAATACAGTGGTGTGCTACTCAAAATGTGAACAACTAGTGGAAACTAGCATAAAGTGAACAAAATCGATCACAAATGAAATATAAGTTCATAAACCCAATTGGTGAGAAAAATGTGGAAGTCCATAAATCTAATAAAAAAGTGAATTCAATGGGTCAAATAGTCTAAAATACATGTAGAGGTGAATTAAAAAAAAAATATATATATATATTATAATTTTTTCAAACAATTGTGAATGCAAAATTGGTATTTACAACTAGTGGAGAAGTGCCAAAATCCTTTTACCAAAATTCAGCAAACAACCGTGTGCAATGGCTGCTCGCCTCCAGCACACAGATATGTGCAGCAATTAAGCAGTGAATTGATCCACTTAGAGCTCCTTTTACCATCCTTTGGACTCCTTTTAAGGGACATCAATACGTGTTGCTCCATGGCAATGAAAAAGAAAGTGCTTCATCATAGTGTATGTTGACAGAATTTTATTTAGCATAAAGTTATTCCAAAGTAATGCATTTACATTTGATAAACTTTTAACATGCGATCTGCTTGTTAAAAGTTTATCAAATGTGTGTGCATTACTTTGAAATACCTTTATGCTAAATAAAATTCTGTCAACATACACTATGATGAAGCACTTTCTTTTTCATTGCCATGGAGCAACACATTTTGATTTTCCTTAACCACTTCAGCTCCAGGAGGTTTTACCCTTATAATGACCATGCCATTTTTTGCTATTCGGCACTATGTTGCTTTAACTGACAATTGCAGGGTCGTGCAACACTGTACCCAAATACAATTGATGTCCTACAAATAGAGCGTTCTTTTGGTGGTGTTTGATCACCTCTGGTTTTTAGGTTTTGCACTATAAACAAAAAAAAAGCGACAATTTTGAAAAAAACACAATATTTTTTTACTTTCTGCTACAAAAAAATATTCTGCTGCCCATGTAGAAAAATACTGGGGTTATGACAGCTATCTGCTGCCATAACTCCGGTATTTAACGTCAAAGTAGTGACATAAAAACACAGTGGGCGGTCCAGAAGCGGTTAAAAAAGAGTAGGTGAGCACATACAGAAGATCATAAAGGGATATAAGCACCATAGTATATCTGAACACTTCAGACGCTACCATTAAAGGGACCCCCTAGTGGTCTTCAATTTTGGGGAGTCAAAAGAGTATCTTAAATCTTGGAGAGGCTCAAGTTGGGTGAGGGACCTCTCCAGGTGTAAAACAAAGTAGATTTATTACATACTTGGAGCCTGAAGGTTTGAACATCAAACTAGATTTAGGCTCGATTCACACCTATGCATGTTGCTTTTGACCGTTTCTGTAGTGCTTTTTGCTGTACTTTCCATGTGTGATTTGCATTTTTTTTTGGGGGGGGGGGTTTGATGTTGGGCAGATTGAAAATAGCAAAATGCAAGTCACGGTAAAAATGCACTACATGCTTTTCTGAAGCTTCTCCATTGAAGTCTGTTGAACCAAAAAAAAAAAGCACTGTTTTGCATTTTAAAAAGAGTCCCTGACCCTTTTCGATAACGCAGATGCACAAAAATTGGATTTTTGACTTACCGTAAAATCCTTTTCGCTTAAGCTCATTGACAGACGCAGACTTCTTGATTAATATCAGTAGGGATATACTGCCCCCTACAGGAGTAGGACACTAGGCAGGAAAAAGTTCTGGCCACACCTTATGGGCAGTCCCAGGGGGCATATCCTCTCTCCCTGCTACAGGATGTCAGTTATGTAACAAAGCAGTGTCAGAGAATTCAACCCAAACCAACTCAAAAATAGAGGGGCAGGTCCTGCGTCTGTCAATGAGCTTAAGAGAAAGGTATTTTACGTTAAGTCAAAAATCCAATTTTCTCTGTCGCTCATTGACAGACGCAGACTTCTTGATTAATATCACTAGGGACGTCCCAAAGCAGTGCCACAAATGAGGGGTGGGATAACAGAAATAAAAATCCAATCCAGAAGGCCCAACCGGAAGCATCAAGGACTCATTGAACAAAAGGATGAGACCCAACTGAAAAAAACCAAACCCCCGAGGTAGACCAACGGTCCCCTCAAACAGCGGCCTGCAGAACCTTGCGGCCAAAAGAGGCATCCGCCGATGCCAGCACATTAACTTTATAGAATTTTGTAAAGGTATGAACCGACGACCAGGTAGCCGCCTTGCACACCTGAAGCACTGACGCCTGATGGCAGAAGGCCCAGGAAGCACTAAGAGCCCCAGTAGAGTGTGCCTTAACAGGGAATGGAGGAACCCGACCCTTAATAGAATAAGCCTGCACCACCGTCTGTCTGATCCATCTGGAGATAGTCGCTGCAGACGCAGGCAACTCCTTTCTAGGGCCATCCGTGATCACAAAAAGTGAATCAGCCTTAAGAAAAGAGTCGGTAGTAGCCAAGTACACCCTGATCGCTCGAACCACATCCAAGGAGTGTAACGCAAACTCCCGAGGATGACTGGGCTTAGGACACAGGGAAGGTAACACAATATCCTCATTCAAATGAAGCTCTGAAACCACCTTAGGAAGGAAGGAAGGATGGATTCGGACGAAGAACCACCTTATCCCTATGAACCACCAGATATGGGGAACGACAGGACAATGCGGCCAGTTCCAACACCCTGCGTGCAGAAGTGATAGCCACCAAAAAGGCCACCTTCTGGGATAAGGTAAGCAAGCAAGGGAATCTCCCTAATATTTTCAAAGGGAGGTTTCTGCAGAACCGACAAAACCAAATTAAGATCCCAGGGCGGCAAGGGCGCGCGCACACCGGTGGAGCCAGGGGCTGCACCCCCTGGATGAAATTCCTCACCAAAGAATGAGTAGCCAGTGGCCTCTGGAAGAAGATTGCCAATGCTGAGACCTGACCCTTGATAGTGCTCAAGGCCAGCTTCTGCTCAACCCCCCGTTGCAGAAAGGCCAATATCCGAGCCACCGAGTAGGAACGTGGAGGAAACCCAAGGGATTCACACCACGCGATATAAGACTTCCATGTGCGATGATAGACCTTTCTGGAAGTCGCTTTCCTCGCTTTAATCAGAGTAGGGATAACTGAAGCAGACAAGCCCCTGTCCTTCAGCACCTGGCTCTCAACAGCCAAGCCGTCAAAGCCAGTGATCGTAAAGGAGGATGGACGATCGGTCCCTGAGACAGCGGCTCTTCCCTAAGAGGAAGTCGCCAAGGAGCGTCTGCGACCAGCCTGACCAGGACGGCATATTAGGCCCGATAAGGTCAATCCAGAGTCACAAGGATGACTGGAATTCCCTCTGCCTCTATCCTGCGAAGAAGTTTCGGTGACAACTTGAGAGGAGGAAAGGCATACAGCAGCTAGTACTGCCCCCACAGAGTATTCAGTGCGTCCGCCAGAGGAGCGCGGGCTACAACCCTCTGCACCTTTCTGTTGAGCCGAGATGCCAACAGATCCACGTCCGGGGTGCGCCAATGAAGGCACAACTGGTGAAACACCTCTGTCTGAAGAGGCCATTCCCCTTGATCCAAGGTCTGACGGCTGAGAAAGTCCATCTGCCAATTTTCCATACCCAGAACATGAACTACAGACAGAGCCGGAACGAATTGTTCCGCCCAAAACATGCTGGCCACTTCCACAGCCGCTAGAACACTCTTGGTGTCCCCTTGATGGTTGACATAGGCCACGGCCGTGGCATTGTCCGACTGAATCCGAACCAAGCAGCCCTGAAGATGCCTGGTCCGGTGAACCAGGCAAAACCTGATCGCTTTCAGTACCAACACATTTATCGATAACCTGGATATTTTTGGAGAAAAGGGCTTCCCCTGACTGAGCATCGGAGACAGAGGCCCCCAAACCAGAAACTACCTCGTCCGCTCGCCCAGCCGGATCCGATTGTCTAGGAAATCGGAATTCCAGTTCCATTTGGGAAGAATCTCCTTTTGGAGAGTCCCCGTATGACACTGAGCCTGAGGAGACTCCGCACAAAAGAGGAGGTCGTCCAGGTAGCCCAGGACCGATATGCCCCGCTGCTGCAACAAAGCCAGGACTGGGGCCCAAATTTTGGTGAAGACCCAGGAAGCAGAGGCGAGACCAAAGGGTAACGCCACAAACTAATGGTCCGCTCCCACCGCAAAGCGCAGATACCGCTGGTGTCCTGCGTAAATGGGAACGTGAAGATAGGCACCCTCTATGGGCGCCATTTACATCCGGTGCTGCACTGCCCCCAACAGAGCCGTTAGGCGATTCGGGGACAGTCGCATATTGGAAGGGAAGGACTGCACCGGTAGAAACGATCGCAACTCGATCTTGTGTTCCGACCGTATGACCTCGTGAACCCATTTGTCTTGAATACTGTAGAGCCACGGGTCCGGGAACCGGCGAAGACACCCCCCCCCACCCTTGATTTGGGTGGGGGCGCACCTTCAGGCTGAAGCGGTCTTATCCTCAGGTCTGGAAGGACCGGAATTTTGCTTACCAGACCAGGGTCTCTTGAAACCCCGGGGGGCTTTGCCTTATCGCCCGCCCTGAAAGAGCGAAAAAACTTCTTGTGAGCTGTAAAGGAAGGTCCCTGTCTACGACGAGGTTCCTTACCTTTATTAGCCTGTGGTAGAAAGGTACTCTTGCCCCCAGTGAGATCCTTGCCCCAGTGAGATCCTTAATAATCTCATCCAAGGTAGCACCCCCTGAAAAGGGAGATCAGTCAAGGCTTTTTTGGAAGCCTGATCCGCCGACCAGCACTTTAACCATAGCATGCGCCGGAGGACCACCGCCGAGGTTGACACACGTCCCAGCAATGGGGCAGCGTCCAGTGCGGCGTCACAAACAAATTGTAGCCCCTGCACTATTTGCTCCAGCAAATCCGGCACGGCAGTAGGGAGACTTCTCCCCTCCAGGTCATGGCGTAATAGCTTGGCCCATTCCGTCAATGTCTGTGAAACCAGCGCAATGGTAAACACTGGCCTTAAGGCCGACCCTGCCAGGGAGAATATGGAACGGCACACAGATTCTGCCCTACGGTCAACTGGATCCCGAAAGGACGGGGAATCCTCCACCGGGATAACCGTGGCCTTATTTAGCCTGGAAATCGGTGGATCCACCGCAGGCGGCACCGTCCATTTTTTAAGGAGGGACTCTTCAAACGGGTAGCGCCTAGCAATCCGTTTAGGCATCCCAGGGGGTCGTTTTGGATGGTCCCACTCATCTTTAATAATATCATCAAAGCATTTGGGAAAGGGAAACACCTTTTCCACCTTGGAGGGCTTGCGAGTGCCAAAGGCAACTTCCATCTGAACTGCCTCCACTGGTGCAACCTCCAGTTTTAGGGTCTCCCGGACTGACATAATCAGTGCGTCCACCAGTGCCTTGTCCTGCGCTATGGCAGAGGCAGGAAGATCATCCTCACTGTCAGAAGAGCGCGGGACATTAACCCTAAAGGAGGAACCCGCAGCAGCGACCGGATCAGAGTCTGAGGCATCAGACGAGACAGGGGTAGGCGGGGGTCGTTTTTTTAGCCCCCCGTCCCTGACAGGCCACCTCCACCCGGGACACAAATGACTCCAGGACCGCTGAAAGGGAATCAATGGTGAGTGGAGAATCAGAGGGCCCTGCGGCCACCTCGAGGGGATCAGATGGGGACTCATGTGCAAAAGGCTCACCACTTGATGAACCAGAGTTCAAACCAGGACGGCTCTCAGCGCTGTCTATCTGACAGGAAGTCTTTTGTGGAGTGATTTTCCCGGGGCTAGAGGGGCCACGCCCTTGGTGATTACTGCAGCTGCTCAGCTCTCAAGCAGGATGAGCTGGGTGTACCAAGATGGCCGCCTCCATGCAGAGCACATGTATGCTACAACAAAAATGGCGGCCCCGTGCGGTCCGTGGAAAAATGGCGGCCCCGTGCGGTCCGCAGCCAAAAAGGGGACCCCTGCGTGCCTACCCACGGATCGATCGGTGGATGGACCTGAAGGCACAGGTAGTAACCCCCCGCACGATCGTTTAGGGCAACACCGGCGGCGCACCCCACCGTCCCCATATGCGGTCTGTAACCCAGATTGAAGGAGGGGGCAGATAGGTGGGGGGTGCATAACAGGACAGAGGGGAACCCGGGATCATGAGGGTCCGACCATCCCAGGGAGGGGCCCGCTTCCACCCCAAAACCCATCAGGGGGAGAGGGGGAACATTCTACTCACCATACCGGAACAGGCGGGCACCAACTCCTGACAGAACCCCTCTCCACCGAGGTGGGGGGGGCTGTCTGCCAACACGGACGCCGCGACTCAGATTCAGACTGGTCGTAGGCGACCTGGCGAGACGTTTAACTCGCGGGGCCAGTCCCCGTCCAACGGGACTATGTCGCGGCCGACCCAGCGCGGAGCTAGGGCCTGCACGCGCTCGTAGGCCGGCTGGGATGACCACCGGATCTCAACATCCAGCCCATCGCCCAGATCTAGCATAATTGCTTGAAGATCTCACAGGAACAAACTGGAGAAAAAAAGCTAACTAAAAAAGATTTATCTAAAAAAAAAGCTTGCCAGGACCAGAGATCCCAGCAAGGAACTTAGGTCCTTACTCCTGATTAGGCAGAAAAAAACTGACATCCTGTAGCAGGGAGAGAGAGGATATACCCCCTGGGACTGCCCATAAGGTGTGGCCAGAACTTTTTTCCTGCCTAGTGTCCTACTCCTGTAGGGGGCAGTATATCCCTACTGATATTAATCAAGAAGTCTGCGTCTGTCAATGAGCGACAGAGAAAATGCATTTATGTGCACATGTTCCATATAAACCCAGGTTACAAAAAAATGTCCTGCATTTCTGCAAAAGCATGAAAAAAAAGCAATGGTGTGAATTTTATTTGAATGAATTTTTTTTATATATATATAATATATATATAATTTCCTTTTAATTTAAATGTATTTGCACTTTAATCATATTTATTGTCATTTACTTTTAGTCCCGGTTCGCCTGATAAGTCACGCTCCTATTCAGTGCAATGGAACCGTTCCGAGCACTTAGGAAAAGGTTTCTGCACTACTTTGGGGTGACTTTGGAGCGGCTTGCATTGACTCCTATTACAAAGGTCGTTTGAAGCCGCCCCCGTGCAGCGCGACTTCAGCGTGGCTAGCAGAGTCGGGCAACTTTGAAGCCGCCCCAGTGTGAACGGAGCCTTAATGTGTATATGCAGATTTGTTTTTAAAAATATGGTATTATGTATCACATAGAATTAGTTTGTTTATTCACTTTTTAGCAAGTTGTTAGCTGAATTATGTCATCAGCATAGCTGTACCTCTTACTACGGTTATAAAATACATCACTAAATTATAACTATTGATACAAATTAGTCCTATAATCTATCTTTCCCTGTTAATTTCAAGCTTCGGTGAGTGCTATTAGAGCTGTGAGGGGTTAATTGCACAACAGTGTGCTGCTATCAGGGATTTGAGGGGTTAAGTGTACAAATGGTGAGCTTCTGCATTCCTTACCTTTATCATCGTCACCACTGGGATGTGAATTGTATGGTGGATTAAGTGTAGCTACTTCATTAGTAGGCATATTTGGTAATTGCACAGCGATGCGGGGAGATTAGTAACCTCATAAAAGGGTTAACAGATTGGAGGTGGAGTATTGATAAGCCTGGTTGCTGTGCTGTCACCCCCCTCCCCTCCCCGTGTGGAAGTCGGAAGTGACGAAAAACACTGTGTGTGACAGTATGGCAACTGGAAGGGTTACATTGACATAGCGAGAGCGAGGGGCGTCTCCCTGGAACGGTCGTCAGCCAGCATAGCATGCCCCCCCACACACGCTTCCACCGGCTCTTATGTGCGATCTGCTAGCCAGAGAAGGAATCCACTGTCGGCAGAAGTTTACCATTCCAGACGGTCCCCGGCAGTCTCTATGACCTTCGGAGGCCCGGGCGCAACGTTATGATGTCACGTCCGGTCTGGCATATGTAAACAAAGCTGGAAAGGCTGAGATTGCCTTTTTTTTTTTTCCCCCCTTTTGATCTCATTCTTTCCAGCCTAGAGGAGAGATCTGGGGTTTAGACCCCCCAGATCTCTTCATAAAGAGGACCTGTCATGCCCTATTCCTATTACAAGGGATGTTTACATTGTAAAACGAAATGAAATTGAAATGTGATAAAAAAAAATGTAAAGCGAAAGTAAAAATAAATAAAAAGCGACTGCATACATACATCATGCCCATGTATGTAAACTGCGTTTAAAAACCACATGTGAGGTAGGCCTGGGGAATGTGAGAGCAACGTTTGGGGGTTGAGTAATTTTCTAGCAGATATATGTTTGGGGGTTGAGTAATTTTCTAGCAGATAAATTATGAGTTTAATATGTACCAGGAGTGCCAGAATAGGCCTGGTATGGAAGTGGTTAAAAAAAAAAAAAAAAAAAAAAAAAAAAAAAAAAAAAAAAAAAAAGATTGAGTGATGACAATATCACATGAGTGGAGGAGCCCTTTCTTTCTCTTTTCTATACTCCTTGATGTGTATCCATACTGCAAGAGGGGTGGAGTGGCTTACTAAGGAGATTTTCAAGAACTGATCCTTAAGCTTATTTGCCCACTCATGAGAATGGGGCTCCTCGCAGAGGAAACGCATTATAAAAAAAAACACACATACACAGAGACCCAGTCCTCGGTTTGTGTTTCCTCCAGCCAGGAAAGGTCTCAGAACTCTTGTCACAAGGTGTTAGTGGTCACCATGGATGAAAGTGTGTGGGGCTGGGGGGCACGCGCTCATGTTAATCAGCTGGCCCAGGGAGCCTGATTCATTCCATTCATGGATCAGCAGATCAGCCAAAGAAAGAAAACTGAGGGCAGTACTGGAAGCCCTGATCTCTTTTGGGGATACCGTCAAAGGAGAAGATGTGCAGGTATTCTCAAACAATTTAACTTGTTGTTACACCAACAAACATGGAGATCGCAAAAGAAAACTTGATGTCTTTTTTGGAAAGGGAAGACTGTACAGGTGGAAGATTGTGCAAACAGAATGGAGTCTAAATCAGTAAAAAAAATTTCTCTTACGTCCTCCGACAGTCGCCGCCTCTTCATATTCGTCACATATGGGGTATTAGACTTTGCTCCGAAGGAGTAGCTAGGCAACAGAATATGTTAACATTAAAGCTTTTAACATATCCCACCCTCAAGGGGTGGTCCCCTCAGTCAATACCCTCCTACTTCCTGCAACCATATCTCAGTTTCAATGTCTAGCTTGTCAGTAGTGGCTGGCTCTCTCTGTGCTGGGGCTTTGTGCCCCAGACTCTTTCTTTTTTGATTTTTTGTTTGAGTTTTCTCTCTACCTTTACTTAGCTGTTCTTTTTGTCAGCGTTAGTTAGTTCTTCTGATGAAGAGGATCATGCGGGCTGGGTCTCGGGCTGATCCCCCTGGTCGCAGGTCGTGGGTCAGTGGCTTCCCAGCCTGCCATCGAGCGTTCAGCCAGGTAACGCTCCTGGCACAGTGAACGACCCATCCCTGTTCGGTGCAGGGATGATTGGTGAGGTGGCTACCTCACTGGACGCTGTGCGGTTTCTTAACCCCCATTCTGTGCGTCTTGTATGCGACTCTCCCTGCCTCATGTGCAGCGGCTTGTTCGTCTGTGCGGGTCCCCCACGCCATTGTGAGGTAAGTGTATCTATGTGGGGACCTGTCTGTCTGGGGGGGTGTCAGTCTGGGACTGTGTAACCTGCCTCTGTTCACACTGTTTGTCTCCCTATCACTCGGCTGCATGCTGTGGGCTGCAGGGGGGGGGGGGGGGAAGCTGTGTGACACTGTGTGTGTCAGCCTTGTCAGTGTGAGAAGCTGTGTGCTGTGGGGCATGTTTGGGCACTTATACAGCGATCGCTGCGGCGATCTGACATGTTTTTTTATACATGGATGACATGTGTGCATTACTGTACTGTGGAGCGGCGGTTTCGGCGCCAAACGGCGCCATTTTGCCTACACTCGCTCCGGCCGCATGTTCTACATGCATGGCGGCCATTTTCTTGTAGCCTCCCATAGGCTTTCATAGAGCGCCCTGGCAGCATCACTTCCTCTTCTCCAGGAACACCGATCGAGGCAGCAGCAGCGGCGAGGGTCTCCTCAGGTTATATCCTTCTTTTCCATTGCCTGTTTTATTGGCCCTGTGGGGGTCTCATTGTGCTTGTGTGTGGTGCGGTGGGCTGCGCTCGCCGCGCTTGTTAAAGGGGCAGTTAACCCTTTATTATCCGGCATTTGTAATAGGGGCAATGGATTCTCAGGAGGGCAAATTTCCTACCGCCTTAGTGGAAAGCCAGGGGACCGCTGTTTCCCCCCCAGGGGGGGGATTTAGCCACTATTGTGGCTGGCCTTGCTGCTCAGGTGCAGATGCTGGTGGCTGCTCAATCTACTAAAAGACCCAGAGTTTCTCTTTCCTCTGATTCTGAGGGTGAAGGTGATGGGGCTGTTATGGCGGGGGCCTCCTTATCGGGGTCCCACTCCTCCCTGGATCTAGTGGGGTCCGAGGTGGAGGCTGAAGTTGAAGGGGTTGATAATTCTCCCCCTGGCTCGCCTGAAGAGCTTGCAATCATGGATGAATTGATTGCTTCCATAAAAGAAACGCTGCGTTTGCAGGATGAAGTGTGTCCCCCCGCTGCCTTGGTGGCTTATGGGACGCAGAGAAAACGCAGGACGCCGCAGGTTTTTCCCTGCAATGCTGATTTTCAGCGCGCAAACCTTTTGCTGTACCTAGTAGGTTCAAGCTGCGTTATCCTTTCTCGCCTTCCACTGATGAAAGGTGGTGTGTGCCACCCCCAGTGGATCACGCAATTGCGGTTTTAAACAAATCCACTGCGATTCCTGCAGAGGATTCCCCTTTGTTCCGTGATGCCACGGATAGGAGATTGGAGTCTCTTGCCCGTCATACTTATTCTGTTACGGGTTCTATGCTTAAGGCTCTGTTTGCCTCTCTCATGGCGGCCCAGGCGGTCGCAAGTTGGACGCAGATGCTTAGGCGCGTCCTAGTGGCCGATTCGGCCTCGCCGGCGACCCTAGATATGGTGGATAAAATCCACCAGGGTGTCATGTATCTGTGTGATGCGGACTTGGACCTAGTCCCGTTGGCTGCACGTGTGCACAGCGTGGCGGTGTTGTCTCGCCGCCTGGTTTGGTTGAAATGTTGGTCGGTGGACCAGTCTTCACGTAAGACCTTAGCCAATCTGCCTTATGATGGGTCTCGCCTTTTTGGGGAGTCCTTGGATGTGTTGATTAAGGGGATCACCGGAGGTAAGAGCACTCTCTTGCCCCATTTCCCCAAGGCTAAGGGGGCTTCTGGGAAGAAGCATGCTAATTTTCGGCCCCCTCAGGGGTCCTTTCATGCCTTTCAGTCGCACTACAAGGGCAAACCGTTCAAAGGTCAAGGCTCTCAGAAGAAGCCCTGGTCTGGAAAACAGAAGTCCGATCAATCCGGATCCGCAGCCCATAACAGTGCGGCCTGAAGGGGCGCCCTCACCCAGTTTTGGGGTGGGGGGACGCTTGCTCGGTTTTCTTCAGCCCTGGTTGGCCCGCGTGCGGGACAGATGGGTTCAGGAGATCGTTCGATCTGGTTACAAGATCGAGTTTCTCTCTCGGCCGGAGAGCAGATTTTTTCCCTCAAATCTTCAACTGTCTCCAGAGCGTTTACGGGACCTGCACCTGGCGGTGCGGGACCTGAGGGCTCAGGGAGTGGTAGTTCCGGTGCCTCATCGGGACAGATTTCGGGGGTTTTATTCCAATCTGTTCACCGTGCCCAGAAAGGAGGGCAAGGTACGTCCAATTCTGGACTTGAAGGCTCTGAACCGCTCTGTGCGGGTTCGCAAGTTCCGCATGGAATCCCTGCGGTCGGTGGTGGCTGCCCTGGTTCCGGGGGAATTCATGGCCTCCATCGATTTGAAGGATGCGTATCTTCACATCCCCATTTTCGAGGGTCACCAGAGGTACCTTCGATTTGCCATTGCGGAGGATCACTACCAGTTCGTGGCGTTGCCTTTTGGTCTCGCCTCGGCTCCGCGGGTCTTCACCAAGGTGCTTGCACCGGTTCTGGCATTATTGAGGGCCCAGGGCATTTCTGTCCTGGGGTATCTGGACGACATTCTGGTTCGGTCTGCGACCAGCCAGGGTCTGGAGAAGGACCTGTCTGTCACGATGCAAACTCTGCAGGAGTTTGGTTGGACGATAAATTTTCCAAAGTCGACACTGAGTCCGTCGGTTCGTCTTCCCTACCTGGGAATGATTCTGGACTCGGTGCAGGCGAAGGTCTTCCTGCCGGAAGACAAACTCAGAACTCTTCAGGAGGAAGTCAGGTCCCTCAGGGACGTTCCGCACTCGTCTCTGCAGACGTGCATGAGATGTCTGGGATTGATGGTCTCGGCCTTCGAGGCGATTCCCTTCGGCCAGTTTCACACGCGGGGTCTCCAAGCGGAGATCCTGTCCATGTGGGACGGGCGACCTCAATCTCTGGATCTTCAAATCTCGTTGAGTCATCGCACCAGAAGAGACCTTCTGTGGTGACTCCAGTCCCCGATGGTGTCCGGGGGCAAGTCGTTTCGTCCTATCTCATGGACGGTAATCACCACGGATGCCAGCCTGTCGGGCTGGGGTGGTGTTCTGGGCGTTCTGTCCGCCCAGGGGACTTGGTCGGAGGGGGAGTCCTCCCTTCCGATCAACATTCTGGAATTGCGTGCGATAAATCTCTGTCTTCATCGCTGGACGGACCGGCTGCAGGGCTGCCCGGTTCGGGTGCAGAAGGACAATGCCACGGCGGTGGCCTACATCAACCACCAAGGGGGCACCAGGAGTGCCCGAGCGGCTCGAGAAGTGGCCGACATTCTGTCTTGGGCCGAGACTCATGTCCCGGCGATAACGGCGGTTCACATTCCGGGGGTGGAGAACTGGCAGGCGGACTATCCGAGTCGCCAGACCCTGGATCAGGGGGAATGGTCTCTCCACCCGGCTGTCTTCCAGATGTTGTGCGCGAAGTGGGGTCTTCCAGATGTGGACCTATTCGCGTCTCGTCTCAACAACAAGGTGAGAAGGTTCGTGGCAAGGACGCGCGACCCTCGGGCAGACGCGTTAGTGGCCCCGTGGCATCAGTACAGGCTGATGTACGCGTTTCCACCGATTCAGTTGCTGTCCAGGTTCCTTCGCAGGTTACACTCGGAACGCAGCACGGTGATTCTTGTGGCACTGGACTGGCCTCGCCGGTCCTGGTACGCAGACCTCGTGAATCTGGCGGTCGAAGCCCCGTGGCGTCTGCCTCTTCGAGACGATCTCCTGTCTCAAGGACCGATATACCATCCTGCTTTACAGTCGCTGGCTTTGACGGCCTGGCTGTTGAGACCGAGGTCCTGAAGGAGAAGAGTCTCTCCCCAGAGGTCGTTCATACCTTGATCAACGCGAGGAAGTCTTCCTCGGGGAAGGTTTATTACCGTACTTGGAAGGCCTATTTTGCCTGGTGTGAGTCCAGGGGGTTTTCACCCTGCACGTACTCGGTTTCCCGAGTGCTGTCCTTCCTTCAAACGGGTGTCGATCAGCGTTTGGCGCTGGCTACGAAAGGGTCAGGTGTCTGCGCTGGCCGTTCTGTTTCAACGTCCCGTGGCTTCCAACTCCTTGGTTGGCACTTTTGTTCAGGGAGTGCGGCATCTGGTTCCTCCTAGGAGGGATCCTCTGCCCCCTTGGGACTTGAATCTCGTTCTGTGTTACAACGTGCTCCTTTTGAACAGATCAGGGAGATCTCGTTGTCTATGTTGTCCAAAAAGGTCGCCTTTTTGTTTGCGATCACTTCGGCTCGCAGAGTGTCGGAGCTGGCGGCTTTGTCCTGCAAGTCTCCGTATCTGGTTGTTCATTTGGATAAGGTGGTCTTGCGACCTAATCCTTCTTTTCTTCCGAAGCGAGTTTCGGAATTCCATCTTAATGAGGATATTGTCTTGCCTTCGCTGTGCGCGAAGCCTAAACATCCAAAGGAGGTGAGATTACATTCTTTGGATGTTGTTCGGGCGATAAGGGTTTACCTTAAATCGACTGAGTCTTTTCGAAAGACGGACTCCTTGTTTGTTCTTCCAGAGGGTCCTCGGGAAGGGCATGGCGGCGTCGGCCTCTACCATCGCCAAATGGATCAGGCAGACCATTGAACAGGCCTATGCTTTGCAGGGGAAGGTTCCCCCTGTGCCTGTGAAGGCGCACTCTACTAGATCTCTGAGTACGTCTTGGGCCTGTCGTCATGGGGCTTCTGTAGCCCAGGTGTGTAAGGCGGCGACCTGGTCGACCGTGCACACTTTCACAAAATTCTACAAAGTAGATGTTCAGGCATCGGCGGATGCTTCCTTTGGCCGCAAGGTTCTTAGTGCGGCAATTCCCTAGGGTCCCTTGTTGGGGACCTCTGGCTGTTGGGATAAGTTTTTTATCCCCTGGTTATTTGTCTTTTCCTGGGTTGTTGCTCCTGTTGAGCACTTGTTTTTTCCTGTAGCCCAGCTGGTTTCCTTCCTTTGGTAAGGTTCCTTTCTTTGATGCGGAGACTGCGTTGCCTTTCGGCGCGGATGCGTTTCCCACCCCTCATGTTTGCACTGCTTTGGGACGTCCCCATATGTGACGAATATGAAGAGGCGGCGACTGTCGGAGGACGTAAGAGAAAACTGAATTTTTGTAAAATCTTACCTGTAAAATTCCTTTCTCTGAGTCCTCCGACAGTCGCCGCCCCCGCCCCTCTTTTGGGGTTTGGTTGTATACTCACTGAAACTGAGATATGGTTGCAGGAAGTAGGAGGGTATTGACTGAGGGGACCCACCCCTGTTGCCTAGCTACTCCTTCGGAGCAAAGTCTAATACCCCATATGTGACGAATATGAAGAGGCGGCGACTGTCGGAGGACTCAGAGAAAGGAATTTTACAGGTAAGATTTTACAAAAATTCCGTTTTTTTATCAGATTATGAAAAAATTGAGAAGACCTCTGATATAGATCTATTGGCAACAAGGGCAAACAGAAAGGTAGAAAATTTTTATCCCTGCAGAAGGACCCTCTCAGCATGGGAATGGACGCACTATTCCAGTCTTGGGGAGAAGGCCTGGTATACTCAATCTCCATTTGCACCGATCCCGAAAGCAATCAGAAAAATCTAATTCTCTGCAACTGCCGTGATTCTCATTGCCCCCTACTGGTCCAGGAGGGTGTGGTTTTTTGGGTTGCTCAACATGTGTGACAAACCCTTGGAGGCTTCCCAACCTCATACACAAAGTAGTGAATCACCCTTTCGTGGCTGAACTTTCTCTGATGGACAGGCTTCTGCAGGGGATCTACTTAAGCGAAAAAGGTTGTCCCAGTAAGTAATTGAAACCATCCTTGGAAGCAGGAAGGCCTCTTACTAAGATCCACAACAAAGAAAGGAAACACTTATGTGGTTTGCACAAAGAAAACGGTAGGATATCTAGTACTATAATTCCGGCAGTCTGACTTCCTACAAAATGGGCAGATTTGCATCTAGTCCTAAAAGTACATGTGGCAGTTCTTTGTTTTGTAGACCTACGCCTAACTGAAGACCCCCTTACCAAGAAATTTTTTTAACGGCTATAGGTCGCAAAAGAAAATCCACCCATTCTAAATTCCTGTGTCAGATCTTTCTACTGTACTTGGAATGTTTCTGTAAGGAACCCTTCGAACCTCTGGAAGACCGCTTTCTCTGAGGGCATTCGTTTAAAAAACAGTTTTCTTAGTAGCCTTGGTCCCAGCTAGGAGGGTAAGTGAAATCCAAGCCCTCTCCATAGCAGAACCCTACTGTGTGATTCTTCTGGACAATCATTTCAACTCTCCATCTGGCATTTCTCCCTAAAGATTCAAACTTTCATTGTTCAGAGGAAATCCTCATTTCTTCTTTTGCAGCAAATCTACACATGTAAGAAAAGGAGAATTCAACAAGGTGGCCGTAAGAAATGATTACTTACATAGAATATACCAAAGACTGGCGATCCACCTCAGGTTTAATTGTATTATTCTCAGGACCAAAGGCAAGAACTCATTTAAAAAGCACCATTGCTAGATGGTTGAAGTTGGCAATCTTATGCCCTGTACACACGTGCAGATTATCTGAAGACTTTTGTCTTCAGATTTACCTTTTCTATGTAGTGCAAGGGCCTGCCGGATTGCATACAAATTGAAAGTGTTTAGGTTTGACCTCATATTATATGGTTTTGGTAAGTCTGCAGACAAAAGTCTTCAGATAATCTGCACGGGGCATTAGAAGCTTACAAAGCAATTTCCAGGACTCCAAAGAAAAAGAATCAGCTAATGCACTGACTGGAACCCAACTATGATTAAAGGGGGCACATACGAGGGGGCCAGGAGAGTATTAGGGAACATCAGGTTAAAAAAATGCAGATCCTATCAAATTAGGTCTTGAGATCCTAATCCACATATAAAAACACTCAACCCCCCTCTATGGTTTGATAAAAGGGGCCCTCCTATCTGCCCTCAAACATGTAGCCACATCCCCTCCACTTCCTGTCATCACCCAGCAGAGAAAGGTGCTGTTTGGAGTGGCAGCCAGCTTGCCACTTCTGGAAGCTGCTGATACTTATGTCCCAGCCTAAAGTCTGACAGATGCACTTCCATCAAGAACTCTGCTTTAACCAGACACATGTCTGCTGAGCTCTGCAGCCTCATGGTGATCTTATGGAGGTCTATGACAAGCATTGATTTACTTTTATCTAGTGAGCGCATTTTTAATCGCTACACCTAGATAGAGGCACCCTCTTGTGTTTTTCTTCCAGGAGTTTGCCTTGAAAAGTTAAGGCTCATTCCACTAGAGCAGTGGCGACTTCATGGGCAGGAAGGGCCTGGGCTTCTCCCCTCTAGATCTGCAAAGCTGCCACCTGGTCCAGCTTGCTAACATTTGTAAAATACTACTGGTGGGACCTGCTGTGCTGCAAGCTGTGGTCCCACCCTAATTAGGTAGTTCTATTTTGTCATCTCTCCCCAAGTCACCTTACACCAGTTAACTCACTTTCCAGGACAATGCCATTTTCCACCCTATTTTCTATTTTCTGGGTAGGAATATCATTATTTGATAGCTTAATCTGTATGTGTACCATGCCTACAGTTGTATTGTATGACTGAGAACTGAGTTTTGTTTCATTCTTTTTCTAATGTGGATCGTGTGTTTCTTGTGCTAGGTGGGAGGTGTCTCTCTCTCTGGTAAGCCGTCTTGGAAGATTCCTGGAAAGTGGGTTAACAGGTAATAACTCTTTTCCCCTCCCTTTCACATCTGAGCAGCCTATGTGACTAGAGTCACACATGTGGTAATGACAGTCCACTAACTGGCTAAACACAATGGGGGTGAGATATTACATGTAGATTAATGGAAGCTTAATCTCCCTTTTGTTCTAAGACACAGGGTAGCTGCGTGCTGTAAACGGTCAGAAGTCTGTTAACATCTGACTGCCCATAGAGGAGAATGAAGGGTTCAATCTGGCTAGCATTAAAAACAGATAGTGGGACCTGATTGGACCTCTCATGTGAAAAAGGGTCTAAGGCAAAGAAAGCAATTAACCCCTGTATTTGCTGTCAATTGTTAAATATGTTGTAAAGGTAGGTGCAGCAAATACATGTTCATACTGCACCTTCCTCTCTATGTAATGACCAATATAAAGGCTATTTTAGCATGCTTTCAAAACAGCGCTACTAGGTTAGAATGGTTTACTAAACACCAAAAGTTAGACCACCTTTGGCCTCTCAAACAATCAGACCCCAAGGACTGGATCTTGAAAATAATACAGCTTGAAACAGATTATATAAAATCAGTTGAATTCTGATAGTTACTTTTATTATACGTAATTTAGAAATATAAAGCAAAGCCATAATAACATAAAAAAAAAAAATCAATTAAAAGCTTGGTTTGTACATATTTTATTTTTTTTTCAGAACTGAAAACAATGCAGTGGTCCCTCCTCACTTTAGGGGCTGGTTTGTGAAATAACCTAATAGCTTACATGGTAATCAATACTGTGATATCTAAACTTGAAATGTTTGAAAGCAGTAGTAGCACAAATACTGACAGAAGCCCTCATATGCCATGTTCATAAAAAGATGGAGAATGAATTTTTTTTTTTTTTTTTTTTTACGAGGTATGCATTCACTCTCTTGTAACAGATATCCAAGAATAGAGGGGTGTTTTTTACAGCAACATAAACCTACAACTTATGCTAACAGAAGTTGAATTTCAGAGAATGGCACTTTCACACAGGCACATAGCAAAGATCTAGTTGGCAGGGTACTGAAAGTAGTTGTAAACATGTCTGTATTACAGGCCTGTGGATCCACAAAGGGAAACACAGGGAGGGAAAAACTGGCCATGCAGAGTGTATAAATGCATTTTCAGTAAATCTAAATTTCATCATATGTAGTTAATCTGTATGACTGGCAAGTATGGACATTCTCTGAGCAGCTTGTTTACTAGAACTTGTAACCTTCAGTACATTCCTTCTTTGATCCACACATCACCTAACTAACCAATATTCCGTATAATAAGAGAGAACTACTAAAATTCACCGAGGACCAAGGATGCCCAATTCTTTACTGTGTCCGAAGTTGATAGTCTGGTAAAAAGAAAACAAAATAAATTAGTAATTTCCCTGGGTGTGAAACTTGTGAAAGAATCCACATTAGGGCTAGTGTGCATAGATATTTCAGATATTTATTATGTATTGACTTTTGTAGATGATCTTAAATACTCATGTACAATAAGCCCATAAAGTGAATCAGTCACTAAAAAACACATGTGAAAAGCCAAAGGGCAGACATGTTTGCTCATTACAAATATTACACTGTTCAGCGATTGCTATTTACTAGTCTGCATAAAACCCATTCCAAGTCAAAAATTATTATTTTTTTTTTAATCACTTTGAGCAACTACCTTCAGGTGACTGGACACTGGCAAAAAAAAAAAAAAAAAAAAAAAAAAGTGCCAGGGACATCCCTCTATAGAACCCTGCTCGCTCCAACTAGCCTCGGTTTTGAAGCAATAGGGAGATCAAAAGAACAGAGGGAAGGGGCCCATGCCCTGCACTGTACTCCAAGAAACAGATTTTTACTGGCAAATCAAAAAATGCAATTTTGACTCACTGTAAAATGAATTCCTCTGCGTTCATTGACTGACACCGCTCCTTAGGATTTTTGACCTTTGGGTTATACTGCCCCCTACAGAAATAGGACACTAGGCAGAGAGAAAAAAAAAAAAAACTTGGCTATGGCTATGGACAGGTCCAGGAGGTATACCCCCCCCTCTCTGCTATAGGTACTCCATTTTGTTCCAAGCAGTGTCAGAAGTATTGCAACTCCATAGAGAGGTGGGGGTCGTGTCCGTCAATGAACGCAGAGAAATGGATTTTACGGTAAGTCACAATACCTATTTTCTCTTTCAGTCATTGACGGACACAGCTCTTTAGGATTCTTGACCATTGGGACGTCCCAAAACAGTGTCAAACATGAGGGGTGGGAACAGCAAAAAATTCCCAAGGCTAAACAGCAACCAACCAGGCAACAGGAACTCAACAAAAACAACTGGCACTCACCTGAACAATACCACTCCACCCCCCCCCCCCCCAAACAGGAAACAGACCCTCTAAACAGCAGCCTGCAACTTTCCGGCCAAAGGAAGCATCTGCCGACACCAACACATCCACTAAAATTTAGTGAAAGTGTGCACCGACTACCAGGTGGCCGCCTTGCAAACCTGCGCCACTGATGCCTGATGACAGAAAGCCCAAGAAGCACTGAGCGCCCGAGTACGAGTAGAGTGCGCCTTAACAGGAAAACCTGACCCTTGATCGAATAGGCCCGAGTCACCGTTTGTCTGATCCATCTCGAAATGGTCACAGAAGAAGCGGATAGCCCTTTTCTTGGCCCATCCATGAGCACAAATAGGGAGTCTGACTTCCGAAAGACTCCGTAGCTGCCAGCAGGGTTCATACACATTTTCACCAATAAAATTCCATGACTTCACGTAAATATTCATGATCTAAAGTTTCATGAAATGTCTACATATACATGTTAAATAAGAAGAAAATCCATGTCACACCCAGCATATTTTTACTAAAATAAATGACAAGCTTGTAGTGTACAGTACCTCTGCAGTTAGGGTTTCGATTCTTGATACAGAGTGACTCAAAATAGTCCCTTGTTTTACAGTGGATGAGATGGAAGCACCGCTGCCTCAGCTGGGAGCGGGTGTCACTTCAGGCGCACAGGTGAAAAAGCCAGCAATCGGATTGGAAGCTGTCGAAGCAGGCAGCTGCAGACTGGTGCTTTGCACCTTTAGCGTGGCTAGACAGCGCTGCCTCTCCCATGTTCGAAATGTCAAATGTTTTACGACACACACTGTACATTTAGCACGTCCCGGGTCCTGATCCTTCTCCAGCCACCTCTCATACTTTTCGTCATAAAGCCATATATTTTTAAAGCTGCATTTCCCTGGCTTAGCTGTAACACTGTGAACACACTAACTTTAGCTGAAACTGTTACCCCTGTTGTAATATGATCAATATACTGTAACTGGAGAAAGATTAATGGCCGCTCCTGCTTGGGGATAAAGCATCAGTTCAGGCAGTCATGATGGCGGTGCAGGCGGACTGGTATGGATGGCAGTCAGATGCACAAAATGCAGCACTTACTCTTTTAGGCCAAAGCCACAGTCATGATGGAGGAGGTGCCGGCGGACTGATATGGATGGCACAGTCAGATGCACAAAATGAAGCACTTACTCTTTTAGGCCCAAGCCACAGTCATGAGGTGCAGGTGGACTTGTATGGATGGCACAGATCTGATGCACAAATGCGGCACTTACTCTTGGAGAAAGAACAGTAAATGGGTGCTCCTGCTTGCCGGAATAAAGCAGTTCAGGCAGTCATGAAGGTGCAGCTGGACACTGTGATATGGATGGCACAGTTAAATGCACAAAATGCGGCGCTTGCTACTCTTAGGCCGAACCTACAGTCCCACAAACAGGCAGAAAAGAGTTAACAGAAAGGCGCCACTCAGTGGATTGGATGCTTAGTAATTTTATTGACATCTATTTTACATCGGTGTAAGCGTATAGGACTGGTAGGTGTCCTTCCGGGTCCGCAGTTTGCCCTTACTTTCACTGGCCAGCAGCAGCCAAGGAGATGAACCAATCAGGCGGCGGGGAGGGCCAGCTGCGGTTTGCCCCGAGACTGTGACTGGCCAGCAGCAACAGCCGGGAGATTACAACCAATCAGGCAGCGGAAGCATCACTGGAGGGCGGGTCGTCAACATGAACGTGATGACGCGGAAGGGGGCGGTAACCGTTTCGGTTACCGCACCCCCGCGTCATCATGTTCATGCGGCCGGCCCGCCCTCCAGTGACGCTTCCGCTGCCTAATTGGTTGTAATCTCCCGACTGTTGCTGCTGCTGGCCAGTCACAGTCTCAGGGCAAACCGCGGCCGGCCCTCCCCGCTGCCTGATTGGTTCATCTCCTCGGCTGCTGCTGGCCAGTGACAGTAAACGCATACCGCGGACCCGGAAGGACGCTAATGGTTCATCTCCTCGGCTGCTGCTGGCCAGTGACAGTAAGTGCATACCGCGGACCCGGAAGGACGCTTACACAGATTTAAATATAATGTGGCAATAAAATCATTAGGCAATAAAATAATTAAACAAAAAAATCATTAAGCATCCGCTCTACGTTCCTCCACAGTTCTCGTATTCCATGACTTTTCCAAAACCTAGTGGGGTTTACTAATTTTCCATGACTTTCCCAGGCCTGGAAAGTGTCATCTAAAAATTCCATGACTTTTCCAGGATTTCCAGGACCGTACGAACCCTGTGCCAGGTACACCCGAATCGCCCGAACCACATCCAGGGCATGCAAAGCAATTTCCTTAGGATGTTTGGGCCTGGGACACAGGGAAGGCAACAAAATGTCTTCATTTAAATGGAAATCAGAGACTACTTTTGGAAGGAACGACAGACAGGGGCGAAGAACCACCTCATCTTTGTGGACCACCAAGTAAGGGGTAAGACAAAATAACTCTGCCAGTTCCTAAACCCTACAAGCAGAGTTTATAGCCACCAAAAAGGCCACCTTCTGGGCTAGCGTAAGCAGGGGAATCTCCTGAATATTTTCAAAGGGTTCAGGATTGCCTTAGGGGGCGGCTGCCCCAGAGCCAATGGGGACATAGCTCATTTTGGTGGGGGGTGGATGAAGCACCCTCCTAGGTAGGTGCTAGTAGGTAAACTATAGTTTGCTCCATCTGCTAATCAGGGGAGCCTGATCGGTAGTTCTGCCTGTTACATGTGTCCATGTGTGATTCACTTGGTCTGAGGGAGTGTCTAATAGGGGAGCCTGTTGGACAGTGGAGGAAACCCAGCCAGTGACACACAGGCTTTGGGACTGTCCCAGAGGGTTGGCACAGGCAGTAGTGCATCCTGGGATATGTTATATTAGCCAAGGGCACATGTGACAGGGCGGTCTTTGGCTGGGAAGCCAGATGCCAGAAGAAGGGTGACAGCTGTCTCTCCTCCGGTTGCTGAGGAAGGCGGTCACAGGCGGTCGGCTTTGTGGACCAAAAGTGTGGTGCTGAACCAGGAGGTCCCGTGGATGCCGACAAGGGAGTTGGAGGCAGAGCGACCCAGGGAAAAACAGTGTCCGTGAGTACCCGGAAGCTTGCCAGGGGTCTGCCCAGTAAGGGGACCACTCCGGTAGAGTGTCAGCGGACAGGGGGTCAGCGCACACAGCAAGTGAGAAAGGGGGTGCCAAGTTAGACCCTGAAGAGTAATCTAAACAATAGTTTATATTCTTATGGCAAAGTGAAGCAGCGGCTTTGCCGCAGACACTGCAGATAGTTGTCCTCAGGATTGTGCATAGCCCAAGTTGGAGTATGCTACTCATTCCCTTCGCCCATCCAAGTTCTAAAATAAAATACAAAAACCAAGTCCCCTGGACTGTTCATTGTCTGAGCCAAGAACTGTTAATGCTTTGTATCTGCTATCAGTTGCTAATGGTAACCCAGGGGAACCCAAAAAGTGTAATTCTCAGCAGCTCCCTAGGGGGCAGTGCTACATAGTACACCAGCTAAAAATATGGATTTTTACTTACCGTAAAATCAATTTCGCTGATGTTCATTGACGGACACAGCTCCTGATCTTCTTAACCATTGGTTGATACTGCCCCCTACAAGAGTAGGACACTAGGCAGAAAAAAGCTTAACTATGCCTATGGGCAGTCCCAGGGGGGATATACACCCACACTCAGCTATAGGTACTCAGTTTTGTCATAAGCAGTGTCGGAAGAAAGCCAACTCCACAGAAGGGTGGGTGCTGTGTCCATCAATGAACATCAGAGAAATGGATTTTACGGTAAGTCAAAAATTCCATTTTCTCTTTCGTTCATTGACGGACACAGCTCCTCATTCTTCCTAACCATTGGGACGTCCCAAAACAGTGTTAAACATGAAGCGTGGGAAAACGGCATAAAAAAAAAAATCCCCAAGGCTAACCATAACCAACTAGGTAACATGGAGCACAACCATAACTGGAGCTCACCAGAAAAACACAATACACCCTCAAAGAGGACTAGGTCCTCTAAACAGCAACCTGCAAAACCTTGCTGCCAAAAGAAGCATTCGCAGATGCCAACACATCCACTTTAAAAAAAATTGTAAAAAGTGTGCACAGACGACCAGGTGGCCGCCTTGCAAACCTGCATCACTGATGCCCGATGACGGAAGGCCTGGGAGGCACTAAGCGTCCCAGTGTGTCTTAACATGGAAAGGAGGAGCCTGACCCCTAATTGAATAGGCTTGAATCACTGTCTGATCCATCTCGAAATGGTCACAGCAGAAGTGGCCAATCCTTTTTGAGGTCCAACCGTGAGTACAAATAGTGGGCCTGACTTACCAAAAGACTCCGTAGCTGCCAGGTACACCCTGATTGCCAAAACCACATCCAGGGAATGCAGAGCAATTTCCTTCAGATGTTTAGGCCTGGGACATAGGGAAGGCAACACAATGTCTTCATTCAAATGGTAATCAGAGACGACCTTTGGAAGGAACAACGAACAGGGACGAAGAACCACCTTAGCTCTGTAAACAAAGCTGAACGACAAGACAACGCCGCCAGCTCAGACACCCTGCATGCAGAAGTAATAGCCACCAAAAAGGCCACCTTCTGGGACAACGCAAGCAGGGGAACATCACTATATTTTCCAGGAGAGATTCTTGGATAACTGACACCACCAATTTAAGGACCCATGGCGGTAATGGAGACCGCATTGGAGGAACCAAGTGTCAAGCTCCCTGGATAAAGGTACGCACTAGGGAATGTGTGGCCAATGGATGTTGAAAGAATATCGCCAAGGCCGAAATCTGGCCCTTGATGGTACTCGAGGCCAGAGCTGCCCAACCCTCCGTTGGAGGAAAGCGAAGATCCGAGCCACCGAAAAGAAGCAAGGGAGAACCCCAAAAAAACTTACACCACGCAACGCACGTCTTCCGTACAATGGTAGATACAGTGGGTACGGAAAGTATTCAGACCCCCTTAAATTTTTCACTCTTTGTTATATTGCAGCCATTTGCTAAAATCATTTAAGTTCATTCTTCTTCCTCATGAATGTACACATAGCACCCCATACTGACAGAAAAACACAGAATTGTTGACATTGTTGCAGATTTATTAAAAAAGAAAAACTGAAATATCACATGGTCCTAAGTATTCAGACCCTTTGCTCAGTATTTAGTAGAAGCCCCCTTTTGATCTAATACAGCCAGGAGTCTTTTTGGGAAAGATGCAACAAGTCTTTCACACCTGGATTTGGGGATCCTCTGCCATTCCTCCTTGCAGATCCTCTCCAGTTCTGTCAGGTTGGATGGTAAACGTTGGTGGACAGCCATTTTTAGGTCTCTCCAGAGATGCTCAATTGGGTTTAAGTCAGGGCTCTGGCTGGGCCATTCAAGAACAGTCACGGAGTTGTTGTGAAGCCACTCCTTCGTTATTTTAGCTGTGTGTTTAGGGTCATTGTCTTGTTGGAAGGTAAACCTTCGGCCCAGTCTGAGGTCCAGAGTACTCTGGAGAAGGTTTTTGTCCAGGATATCCCTGTACTTGGCCGCATTCATCTTTCCCTCGATTGCAACCAGTCGTCCTGTCCCTGCAGCTGAAAAACACCCCCACAGCATGATGCTGCCACCACCATGCTTCACTGTTGGGACTGTATTGGAGGGGTGATGAGCAGTGCCTGGTTTTCTCCACACATACCGCTTAGAATTAAGGCCAAAAAGTTCTATTTTGGTCTCATCAGACCAGAGAATCTTATTTCTCACCATCTTGGAGTCCTTCAGGTGTTTTTTAGCAAACTCCATGCGGGCTTTCATGTGTCTTACACTGAGGAGAGGCTTCCGTCGGGCCACTCTGCCATAAAGCCCTGACTGGTGGAGGGCTGCAGTGATGGTTGACTTTCTACAACTTTCTCCAATCTCCTGACTGCATCTCTGGAGCTCAACCACAGTGATCTTTGGGTTCTTCTTTACCTCTCTCACCAAGGCTCTTCTCCCCCGATAGCTAAGTTTGGCCGGACGGCCAGCTCTAGGAAGGGTTCTGGTCGTCCCAAACGTCTTCCATTTGAGGATTATGGAGGCCACTGTGCTCTTAGGAACCTTAAGTGCAGCAGAAATCTTTTTGTAACCTTGGCCAGATCTGTGCCTTGCCACAATTCTGTCTCTGAGCTCTTCAGGCAGTTCCTTTGACCTCATGATTCTCATTTGCTCTGACATGCATTGTGATCTGGAAGGTCTTATATAGACAGGTGTGTGGCTTTCCTAATCAAGTCCAATCAGTATAATCAAACACAGCTGGACTCAAATGAAGGCGTAGAACCATCTCAAGGATGATCAGAAGAAATGGAAAGCACCTGAGTTAAATATATGAGTGTCACAGCAAAGGGTCTGAATACTTAGGACCATGTGATATTTCAGTTTTTCTTTTTTAATAAATCTGCAACAATGTCAACAATTCTGTGTTTTTCTGTCAGTATGGGGTGCTATGTGTACATTCATGAGGAAGAAGAATGAACTTAAATGATTTTAGCAAATGGCTGCAATATAACAAAGAGTGAAAAATTTAAGGGGGTCTGAATACTTTCCGTACCCACTGTATTCCTAGAGGTAGATATTCCTAGAGATGCGTCTGCGGCCTCGGCCAGAGGATCCTAAGACCATGCCACAAACCTCTGTACCTTCCATGGAATGTGTACAGCAGAGGGGGCTGGAGTGATCGTTCTGCCCACCTTAGAATGCCGGCTACTTTCTGATCCGCCAGGAGACTTCTTGTGCCCTCATAGCGATTGACATAGGCCACGCCCATGGCATTGTCCAATAGAATCTGTACCGGACACCCCTGAAGACGAATTGTTCAATGATCCAGACCAATGTACTGGAGCTCTGAGCGATCAGACTTTATCGGCAGTCTGGACCCTTCCGAGTCCAGACCCCCTGAGCATAAGCCGTGCCGAGGACGCCTCCCCACCCGGACAGGTTGGCATCCGTGGTGACAACCGCCCAGTACAGGGGGGAGAAAGGATTTTCCTGTCGAAGTGCCGGAGAATGAAGCCACCTCTAGAGACTGTGGATTCTTGTCCCATTTCACCAGAATCTTTTTGCAGAGATCTGGTGTGGGACTGTGCAAACAGAACCACCTCAAAAAAGGTAGGCACCATCAGGCCCAACACCCGGAGCCTGGAGGGATGACCGTCTGCTGGACAACAGAACCTGAATTGCCTCCTGCAATTTCAGGAGTTTTTCCAGAGGAAGCAACACTCTGGCTGAGGCCGAATCCATCCAGATAGTCCAGTTTTGTGGACGGAACCAGAGCAGACTTCTGAAGGTTCAGAATTCAACCAAACTCCCTCAGAGATCACAGAGGGATCTCCAATATGTCCATCAGAGCAGTCGGAGACTCTGCTCACAGAAGATGATCGTCCAGGTACTCCAGTACCGCAATCCCCCGCTGACGCAACAATGCTAGCACTGGGGCCAACACTATGTGGAGACCCGAGGAACGGAGGCGGGACCAAAGGTCAACGGCACAAACTAATAATGCTCCTCGCCCACGGCAAAGCGGAGGAAGCGCTGGTTACCGGCACATATTTGAATGTGAAGGTAGGCGCCCTTGATGTCGATGAAAGCGAGAAAATCCCCCAGATGTAGGGATGCCTACCGTCTGAACTCCATTCGGAACTTCTGTACCCGCACAAAACAGTTTAACGCCTTGAGGTCCAGAATTGGACATACCTTGTCTTCCTTCCAGGGAACTGTAAACAGATTTTAGTAAAACCCCTGAAAACATTCCGAGCCAGAACCGGGACAGTCACCCTATGAAGTAACAAGTCTTGCATTGCCCCCCAAGTGACCCCTTAAGCGATCTGGGGACAAGTGCAGGTTGGAAGGGAAGAACCTTTCTGGAGGAAAACACAGAAACTCGATCTTGCAGCCAGACCGAATGACTTTGTGGACCCACTTGACCTGTACCAGAGAGGTCCACGGGTCCGGAATCAGCAAAGATATCCCCCCACCCCAGATACTGGTGCGGGCACCCCTTCATGCAGAGGAGACCTTGTCAGCAGGTCTGGAAGAGCCCGCACGTGGCTTGCCACACCAGGTCCTCTTAGAACCTCCGGGGGAGGCCCTGAAGGAATTTTAAAAAGGCCTCTTATGAGCCAAGAAGAATGGCCCACGTCTACGACGAGGCTCCATGCTCTCGGTAGCGAGACCCTTAATGATGTCATCCAAGGAAGCTCCAAACAGGCGATCCCCCACAAAGGGGAGATCAGATAACGCCTTTATAGAAGTCTGAACCACAGACCAACATTTCAGCCAGATAAGATCCCGAAGAACCACTGCTGATACAGACAGCCTAAAATCAAAGGAGCTGCATTTAGGCATCACGGATAAACTTTTTTTTTTTTTTTTTACAAACAAGGAGTGCTTTATTAAGAGAAAAAATAACAAGACAAGTAATTGTCAAACAATATATCACAACATTGTGGGAATGAAGAAAACATATGCAGACATTGAGGTAAACATTGGAATACAATAAGCAACAGCATATAGCAAAAAACAGTAAGTAGACATCCCTGAAGTAAAACCACCACCAATGGTACATAGCAGTAAGAAAATTATAGGCAGCCGAAGTCCAGATGAGGGTGGGGGGGGGGGGGGGGGAGAGAGAGAAGGGGAGGAAGGAAAGTGGGAAGTAGGGACAGAAGGGGGAGAGAGGGGGGGGGGCAAAACGGCAATAAAAGACAGAAAAGAGGGGGGGGGGGATCCACAGACCTCTGGAATCAATCTGTAGTCTAAGGCGCCTAAACCTTGTCATATTTCCAAGGGCAGCCCCTATTCATATAGGTCAATTTGTACATAGGCAGGTCTGCATCCACCAACTTGAGCCAGGATGACACAGTGGGAGGAGATGGGGAGGACCATCCAAGCAGTATATATTTTTTGGCATAGTACAGCAGGTATGACAACAGCAGCTTAGAGTGGTGCGACGGCTGCTCATCGACAGGAACTCCCAACAGCGCCAGCGCAGGGGAGACCTGAAGAGAGCTGTAGACGACTATTAATGACCCCAAAAACAGCAGCCCAGTAACTTGCAATCACCAGGCAATCCCAGAACATATGAAAATAGGTCCCCTGATAATTATGACAGCGAGGACAAGTAGGGTCCCGCTCAGGGTATATGCGATGCAACCTTACGGGGGTATAGTAGACTCTATGAAGAAACTTCACCTGTATTAATTCATTCCGAGAGGGAATCACCAGTTTGGGACCTGATTCTAAACATTCTTCCCGCTCCAGGAACGGAAGATCAGCCTGCCACATAGTCCACAATTGCTCAACCCTGGGAGAATCCGTCCCCAGAAGCGATGCATACAGAGAGGACAAAGGTTTCTGCAATTCCCCCGGGGCCAGAAGCTTCTCAATGGGGTCAGATTGGAGGAGAGGGGGCTCAGGAAATTGAGCTTGGAGGGCGTGGCGCAATTGAAAGTACCTAAACCTCATCCATAGGGGCAACCAAAACTTACTCAGTAATTGGGAGAATGGCAGGAGCCTACCCGACGGCATTACATCAGCCAATGTTTTTACCCCATACCTCGCCCACACCTGGGGGTCCGTGAGTACATTCAAATGAGGCAAAAAGGGGTTTCCCCATAGGGGTTGGGCAGGAGACCACTGAGCGGGCTGAAAAAATTTGCGATAAGCAGCAACCCACACCCGCCAGGTAACTCGGGAGGGGCCGGGTACAAACCAATACGCCTGCGGACCTCTATACACGAGGTTCCTCAGGTCCATAAGAGACCCCAAGTAGGCGGCCTCCAAACAAGTGGCCGCATTCATGGTAGAACCCTGGAACCACCGATGGACCGTGACCAGAATCACAGCCCAAAAATAGACTCGAAAATTAGGCAAAGCCAAACCCCCCAGGGCAGTCGGAAGCCATAGGGTAGATTTCGCTAAGCGCGGGACCGAACCCCCCCCCCCAGAGAAAGGACCCTACACATCTGTCCACTTCCTGAAAAAACCGACCCGGTACCCAGCACGGTGTTTTGCGGAAAATATAGGTAAATTTAGGCAGGAGCATCATTTTGAGCAGGTTAATTTTCCCAAGAGATTAAATGGCAGGCTGGCCCAAGTGGAGCATCTCGCCTTTAGATCAGAGAGCATCACAGATAAACTTTAGTCCCTGGATCAAATGATCCGCCAGCTTCACAAAGGCAGGGGGAAGCCGTTTCTCCTCCAGGTCCCGGAGTAAAAGTTCAGCCCACTCGTCAGAGTTTGCGACACCAGGATAATAGTAAATAACGGCCTAAGTGCCAAACCAGCCATAGCGAAACATATGGCAGGCCAGAGCCTCTGCTCTCCTATTAACCGGATCTTTAAAAGGTCAAGGTATACTTAACCTTGAAACCGGGGAGTCCACTACAGTTGGGACTGTCCACTTTTTAAGCAGGGGATCCTTAGAAGGATACCGCATAGCAAAATACTTAGGGACCAAAAGAGTTGCGTTTTGGACATCCCCACTGTTATGTGACATTGTCGTCAAAGTAAGCGGGAAAGTGGTAAAACCCCCACCACTGTGGAGGGCCTGTGGTGTCAAAAGGGACCAGCATCTCTGCCATGTTTAAAGTATCACGCACTGACACAATCAGTGAATTCACCAGCACCTTTGCATGCACAGCTAGAGGAGCAGAGGAAACATTCTTATTGTCCGAACATTCAGGGTGCGTGGACGCAGACCGAGTAGGGTGACTCGCGTCCGCGGTGGCCAGGTCAACCTGAGAATCTGAGGAGACAGAGAATGCAGGGGACGCTTTTTTCCCCGTCCTGTTTTGCAGGACCATATCTACCTTGGACACTAGTGACTCTAGAACTGCTGACATAGCAGACAAAGCGGGCTGGGACCAAGAGGGCCCTGCAGCCTCAGAGGGGGGTCAGGTGGCGAGACATGCTTCAGGGACTCCACAGTGACCACCGAATTTTCAGAGGCCTGGGAGGGGGACGGAGGGGAACTCGGGGGTCCCACCCTCCCAGGGAGGGGCCCACCCCAAAACCCTCCAGGGGTAGAGGGTGGAAGCTAATTATCTTGCCAGGAACAGGGGGGGGCTTCATCGGGATGTGGGTGGCTGTTGGCCAGGAGCACACTACGACTGAGGCTGAGGTCATATGTGCCCTCGCGAGACGTTTAACTCGCACTTAAACTCGCGCTTGCTGGCCAGACTGGGGTGACCCTCTGGATCTCGATTATCCAGTCCGTCGCCCAGTCCCATTCTCACAGGAACAAAATAACAAAGATAGGAAAATATCAATTTAAAAGGAAAAAAAATGCCACCAAAACAAGAGATCCCAGCAAGGAACTAGTTCCTTACTCCTGACTAGGCAGAAAAAGAAAAAAACTGAGTGTCTATAGCTGAGAGTGGGTGTATACCCCCCGGGACTGCTCATAGGTGTAGTCAAGCTTTTTCGTGCCTAGTGTCCTACCCTTTAGGGGGCAGTATAACCCAATGGTTGAGAAGAATCAGGAGCTGTGTTTTACCTTCATTAGACCCCTTGCACGTGGGGCTGTTTAGGTGCAGTGTTCAACCATGCTGAAAGCTGCCTGTTAGGAACTGAATGCTGTACTGAGTGGTAGGCAGTGTTTAGAGCCCTGTCATGAAGGCCAATACCATTCGGTACAGTGCTCAGTCCCGTCCAGCCACAGCATGCAACAGACTTTGACAGGCTACCTACAGCGGGGCTGGATGTGGAATCTGTCCTCACTGATTATACTAAAGCACTGCAAGGAACGCACTGCAGCTGAATGGCCCTGTGTCCAAGGGGCCTTAATTGCCACTGCTGAAAAGATCAGTTGTGAAGGCAAAAAGGTCAAAGGGTCATTATAGCCCAACAAATTTAGCATTGGGTTCAAACTGAATTATTTAAGATGTTTACATTTAGATATAGACTGTAATTTATTTATAGCTGTTTTCAAACTATATTTCTGTACCCACTGCACATATTATCAAATTACCTCCATTCTGGGTTATATATCGCACCCATGGCAACGCTTGGTAACCGCTCTTCTCAATTATTTTCAAGTAACGGACCTGTGAAAAGGGTTGAAAGATTGCTTAAAAAATAATGTACAACTATAGTAGCTAAAATGGATAAGCAGTGCCCCCCAGTACTTTATCCATGATCCATTCAGTGCCTCCACAGTAGGACACCTCTTACATCTAGTGAGGTCAAGTGCTTCCAGCTCCCCCCTACCCCCTTGTTTCTTTACAGTTATGTTATGGTAAACCATTGTTAGGAACTTAACAGTTATAATGACTACTTCTGCTGAAACCACTAATGTAACACACACTTTCAATAAAGTTTTACTGCAGCGGTGATCAACTTAATTATAGAGGCTCTGAAGTGTGGCCCTGACACTTCCAGAGGCCCGCACAATAGCAGCACATTTTCATGCATTGATGTGTATTACATCAGGTTAGGCAGCCCATTCAAAAATTATTGCCTCAATGCCCAAACGTTTCAGTCCTGCTGCATACTGAACAGGTTGGAGTACAATAACCCCAGCACTGATGTCAGTGAGTGCAATATCAACCCTCAGTATTGGGGTCAATGAACGCAATAATTAATCCCCAGCATCGAGGTCAGTGGATGCAATAATAACCCCTAATAATGGGGTCAGTGGATGCAAAAACAGCCCCCCAATATTTGTGTCAGTGGATGCAATAAAAACCCCCAACATTAGTGTCAGTACTATTAAACCCCGCCCACCACACACACACAGAGTGATCGTTAACCCCCTATTACCCCACTCTACATTGATGGTCACGCCAGTGGAAATTTGGGTCCCCCTACCTCACAATGGTGGTCATGGTTAGCACCCCTCCCCTGGTAATCACCTGATCACACCCTGTTGTGCTGCAGTCTTTCTTCCCAGGCTAGAACTTTACTTGTACAGTGGGCGGAGATAACTCCACCTACAATACAGTCTCTTTTTTAGTGTTTGGTGTTGGAACACAGACAGGGTTCCAGTGCCCGGCACCCTGCTGCTAATCTGCTTCCAAAATGTTGCCCAGTGTTGGACACCAGTGTGTTTTTTTTTTTTTTTTTTACAACAAAAGGATAAGCAGCTTATGCATACCTGGATTCCAGATGTGGTAAAATAAGGGATTTCAAACTTGACACTTATGGGTGGTTTCCCCTCTTTGTCCTCTGCTTCAACACTAGGGAGACCAAAGTGCGCTCTCATGAGATATTCCTTTCCACCCTGCAAAACAGATATGTATGCATGTTCATATACTATTTAATTGAATGAAACAAAAATCTTTAACATATTTATGTGCTTATTGGAAAAGTCAATGTGAGTCAGGACATTACTGTGCAATAAATCGCTGTGCTTCCACATACTAAATGTAGCCTATGGCACTCATTAAAAGAAATCCTGAAGACAAAAACTGGATTTTTGTAAGAACTTACAGTAAAAACCTTTTCTCTGAAGTTTATTGACAGACGCAGCTCTTCCTATTCATAGACTCATAGGGTTATGCTCCTCCTTCTAGGGATGAAACTTGGGAAAGGTTCCCCTGGGTTTGGGACTTTGTAGGCTCAAAAATTTGAAGAAAGTTTAAATATACACGAAAATAATTTATTCGAAATACAAGAAATGCATATCCAAGATTAAAAACGGAAAGCAGCAATATAATGACAAATAGTATAACCATGATTGTTCCAGAACCTGAGACCCAACAGGTTTCGGAAAAAACCTTTTCCTTCTTCAGGGGTGGTTCTTTTGAAGTGCTATGGTTATACTTGCATTAGATTATAGTGCTGACAGATCAAGTTAAAAACAAGTCGGCTGACCGTATTGCAGATTGGCGGTGCTTATTTCTTCTAAGGATCAAGAATATATCCTGGACTGAACTGGATATAGTATTGAATGTAATCAGGCAATTTTTTCCCCCATATATGTGGTCACCTGAAGTCCTAAAGTATGGATGCCAGACCCTAGTTCACTTTGCCAGATTGTTATTCAGCAAGAGAAAGCACATTTTCAATCCGCATGGCAGTCTCTGAGCAGAACATTGGCTGATTGAAAATGTGGATATATTCTTGATCCTTAGAAGAAAAAAGCACTGCCAATCTGCAATACGGTCAACCGACTTGTTTTTAACTTCATCTGTAAGCACCATAATCCAATGCAAGTATAACCATAGCACTTCAAAAGAACCTTCCCTGAAGAAGGAAAAGGTTTTTTCCGAAACATGTTGGGTCTCAGGTTCTGGAACAATCACGTTTATACTATTTGTCATTATATTGCTGCTTGCCGTTTTTAATCTTGGATATGTATTTCTTGTATTTTGAATAAATTATTTTCGTGTATATTTAAACTTTCTTCAAATTTTTGTGCCTACAAAGTCCCAAACCCAGGGGAACCTTTCCCAAATTTCTTGTACTATTAGGGATGTGGCACGCACATTAGGAATACTGGCCACGAGCAAAACCCCATTCTCCTTCTAGGGATAGACACTAGGCGGAAAAAAAAAAAAACTTGTCCACACCTATGGGGGCTGTCCCAGCAGGCATAACCCCTCAGGCTCTGCTATTCTCAAACAGTTTGGCTGCAAACAGTGTTAGGAAAAAACCCCATAACTTAGAAATAGAGGAGCGGGTGCTGCGTCTGTCAAACGTCAAAGAAAAGGAATTTACAGTAAGTGCTTACAAAAATCCAGTTCTCTATCGTTCGACAGACGCAGCTCTTCCTATTCATAGACTCAAAGGGATGTCCCAAAGCAGTATATCATGAGGGGTGGGAATAATAGAGAAAGTCCTCCGACAGTCGCCGCCTCTCCATATTCGTCACAATGGAGTAATTGACCTTTGCTCCGTAGGAGTAGCTAGGCAACAGAATATGTCAATATTAAAGCTTTTAGCATATCCCACCCCCAGGGGGTGGTCCCCTCAGTCAATACCCTCCTGCTTCCTGTATCCATACCTCAGCTTCAGTAGAATAGCAGTAGAGTACATAAACCCCAAAAGAGGGGCGGGGGCGGCGACTGTCGGAGGACTCAGAGAAAGGAATTTTACAGGTAAGATTTTACAAAAATTCCGTTTTCTCTTACGTCCTCCGACAGTCGCCGCCTCTCCATATTCGTCACAATGGGGACGTCCCAAAGCAGTGCATGCATAAGGGGTGGGAAACGCAGCCGCGCCTAAGGCAACGCCGGACCCATATCAGAGAAAGCAACCTTACCAAAGGAAGGAAACCAGCTGGGCAGCATGAAAAAACTTTGCTCAACAGGAGCAACAACCCAGGAAGAACAAATAACCCAGGGATAAAAACATCCCAAACAGCCAAGGGCCCAAAAACAAGGAACCCTAAGGTACTGCCGCACTAAGAACCTTGCGGCCAAAGGAAGCATCTGCCGATGCCTGAACATCCACTTTGTAGAACTTTGAGAAGGCGTGAACGGACGACCAAGTCGCCGCCTTACACACCTGGGCCACAGAAGCCCTATGATGACAGGCCCAAGACGTACTCAGAGATCTGGTAGAGTGCGCCTTCACAGGCATAGGGGGAACTTTTCCCTTCAAAGCAGAGGCCTGCTCAATGGTCTGTCTGATCCATTTGGCGATGGTAGAAGCCGACGCCACCATGCCCTTCCGAGGTCCCTCAGGAAGGACAAAGAGAGAATCCGTCTTGCGAAAGGATTTTGTCGAAGACAGGTAAACCCTGATCGCCCGAACAACATCCAAGGAATGTAAGGCCACCTCCTTCGGATGCTTAGGCTTCGCGCAAAGCGAAGGCAAGACAATGTCCTCATTGAGGTGAAATTCCGAGATCCTTTTCGGAAGAAAAGAAGGATTAGGTCGCAAGACCACCTTATCCAAGTGAAGCACCAGATACGGAGACCTGCAGAACAAAGCTGCCAGCTCCGACACTCTGCGAGCCGAAGTAAACGCCACCAAAAAGGTGACCTTCCTAGACAACAGAGGCAATGAGATCTCCCTGATCTTCTCAAAGGGAGCATGTTGTAACACGGACAGAACAAGGTTCAAGTCCCATGGAGGCAAAGGCTCCCTCCGAGGAGGGACCAGGTGTCGCACCCCTTGGACAAAAGTGCCAACCAGAGAATTAGACGCCACAGGGCGCTGAAAGAGAATGGCCAGTGCAGAAATCTGACCCTTAGTCGTGGCCAACGCCAAACGCTGGTCCACACCCGTTTGAAGGAAAGGCAACACCCGAGACACCGAGTATGAGCGGGGGGAAAACCCCCTGGACTCACACCAGGCAAAATAGGCCTTCCAAGTACGGTAGTAAATCTTCCCCGAAGAGGCCTTTCTAGCATTGATCAAAGTATGAATGACCTCCGGGGAGAGACCCCTATCCTTCAGGACCTCGGTTTCAACAGCCAGGCCGACAAAGCCAGCGACTGTAAAGCAGGATGGAATATCGGTCCTTGAGACAGAAGATCTTCTCGAAGAGGCAGACGCCATGGAGCGTCGACCGCCAGATTCACGAGGTCTGCGTACCAAGACCGGCGGGGCCAGTCTGGCGCCACCAGAATCACCGTGAGCGGTTCCGAGGACAACCTGCGAAGGAACCGGGATAGCAACTGAATCGGTGGGAAAGCATACATCAGTCGATACTGATGCCACGGAGCCACTAACGCGTCTGACGCGTCCGCCCGAGGATCGCTCGCCCTTGCCACGAACCTTTCCACCTTGTTGTTCAGACGAGACGCGAACAGGTCCACATCTGGGAGACCCCACTTCACGCACAACATCTGGAAGACATCCGGGTGGAGCGACCATTCCCCCTGGTCCAGAGACTGGCGACTCAGAAAATCCGCTTTCCAGTTCTCCAACCCCGGAATGTGAACCGCTGTGATCGCCGGGACGTGCGTCTCGGCCCAGGACAGAATATCGGCCACTTCCCGAGCCGCTCGGGCACTCCTGGTGCCCCCTTGGTGGTTGATGTAGGCCACCGCTGTGGCATTGTCCGTCTGCACCCGAACCGGACGGCCCTGAAGCCTGTCCGTCCAACGTCGAAGGCAGAGATTTATCGCCCGCAATTCCAGAATGTTGATCGGAAGGGAGGATTTCCCCTCCGACCAAGTACCCTGGGCGGACAGAACGCCCAGAACACCACCCCAGCCCGACAGGCTGGCATCCGTGGTGATCACCGTCCATGAAAGCGGACGAAAAGACTTGCCCCCTGACACCGCCGAGGACTGGAGCCACCACAGAAGATCCCTTCTGGTGCGAGGACTCAACGAGATCTGAAGATCCAGAGATTGTGGTCGCCCGTTCCACCTGGACAGGATCTCCGCCTGGAGACCCCTCGTGTGGAACTGGGCAAAGGGAATCGCCTCGAAAGCCGAGACCATCAAACCTAGACACCGCATGCCCGTCCGGAGGGATAAGCACGGAACGTCCCGAAGGGTCCTGACTTCGTCCTGAAGTGTCCTGAGCTTGTCCTCCGGTAGGAAGACCTTCGCCTGAACAGAGTCCAAGATCATTCCCAGATAGGGAAGACGAACCGACGGGCACAGCGTAGATTTTGGGAAGTTTATCGTCCAACCAAACTCCTGCAGAGTCTGCATCGTGACGGACAGGTCCTTCACCAGACCCTGACTGGTCGCAGACCGAACCAGAATGTCGTCCAGATACCCCAGGATTGATATACCCTGGGCTCTCAATAAGGCCAGAACCGGTGCAAGCACCTTGGTGAACACCCGCGGAGCCGAAGCGAGACTGAAGGGTAACGCCACGAATTGGTAATGATCCTCCGCAATGGCGAATCGAAGGTACCTCTGGTGACCCTCGAAAATGGGGATGTGAAGATACGCATCCTTCAAGTCGATGGATGCCATGAATTCTCCCGGAACTAGAGCAGCCACCACCGAGCGCAGGGATTCCATGCGGAACTTGCGAACCCGCACAAACCGGTTTAGAGCTTTCGTCCAGAATCGGACGTACCTTGCCCTCCTTTCTGGGCACAGTGAACAGATTTAAATAAAACCCCCGAAATCTGTCCCGATGAGGCACCGGAACCACCACTCCCTGAGCCCGCAGGTCCCGCACGGCCAGGTGCAGATCCCGCAAACGCTCTGGAGACAGCTGAAGATTTGAGGGAAAAAATCTGCCCGCCGGCCGAGAGAGAAACTCGATCTTGTATCCAGATCGAACGATTTCCTGAACCCACCTGTCCCGAACGCGGGCCAGCCAGGGTTGAAGAAAACCGAGCAAACGTCCCCCCACCCCAGAACTGGGTGAGGGTGTCCCTTCAGGCTGCGTTGTTATGGGCAGCGGACCCGGACTGGCCGGACTTCTGCTTACCTGCCCACGGTTTCTTTTGGGAGCCTTGACCCTTGAAGGGCTTGCCCTTATAGTGCGACCGAAAGGCACGAAAGGACCCCTGAGAGGGCCTAAACGAAGCATGCTTCTTACCTTGAGCACCCTTAGCCTTGTGAGATTGGGGCAAGAGCGTGCTCTTACCCCCAGAGATCCCCTTAATCAGCGTATCCAGTGAGTCGCCAAAAAGGCGAGATCCCGTATAGGGCAAATTAGCCAAAGTCTTGCGAGAAGATTGTTCACAGACCAACATTTCAGCCAAATCAAACGGCGTGTCAACACCGCCATGCTGTGCACACGTGCAGCCAAAGGAATTACATCTAATTCCGCATCACACAAATACATGACATCCTGATGAATCTGATCCACCATAGCCAATGTTGTCGCGGGGCAGAATCAGCCACCAGGACGCGCCTGAGTACCTGCGTCCAATCAGCGACAGCCTGAGCTGCCATAAGGGAAGCAAAAATAGCTTTCAGCATGGAACCGGTAACCGAGTAAGTATAGCGGGCAAGAGACTCCAGTCTCCTGTCCGTAGGGTCCCGGAACACCGGGGTATCCTCTGCCGGAATCGCAGTGGATTTATTCAAAACCGCCACCGCGTGATCCACCGGAGGTGGTACACACCAGCGTTCATCAGTGGCGGGTGTGAAAGAATAACGCAGCTTGAACCTACTTGGCACAGCAAAAGGCTTTTTTAGATTGCGCCATTGTTCACTAACAGCGCGCTGAAAATCCTCAGTGCAAGGAAAAACCTGCAATGTTTTGCGTCTCCTCTGTGTCCCATGAGAAGCCAGAACGGCAGGCGGACACGGTTCATCCTGTAAATGCAGCGTTTGTTTGATAGAAGCAACCAATTCATCCATGATTGCAAGCTCTTCAGACGAGCCAGGGGGGGAATCATCAACCCCCTCAACCTCTGCCTCCCCTTCCGACCCTGCAAAGTCCAGGGACGAATGGGACCCCGATAAGGGGACCCCAGCCATAGCAGCCCCATCACCATCGCCCTCTGAATCAGAGGAGATTGAAACTCTGGGCCGTTTTGTGGATTGAGCAGCCACAAGCATCTGTACCTGAGCAGCCAGGTTAGCCACAATGGTGGCCAAATCGCCCCCCTCAGGGGGAACAGCAGCAGCCCCTTGGCCTCCCAGTAAAGTGGGAGGAAATTTGCTTTCCTGAGAATCCATGCCCCCAAAATTTTGCAGGATAAAAAAGGGTAACTGCCCCTTTAAAAGCACGGCGAGCGCAGCCCAGCGCACACACACACCAGCACAAGCCAACCCCCACAGGGAAAAGTACAAATTCAGGCAAGGAATACAGGAATAAAGAGGGTAAAAACCTGGAGAGATCACTGCTGCTGCATCGATCGGTGTGCCCAGGGAAAAGGAAGTGATGCAATCAAGGCCGCTCCTATTAAGCCTATGGAAGGCTACAAAAAAATGGCCGCCGGGGGAGGAAGTAAAGGCAGAGACACTGCAGTGCTAACATGAGACCGCACACACACACCAGCACAAGCCAACCCCCACAGGGAAAAGTACAAATTCAGGCAAGGAATACAGGAATAAAGAGGGTAAAAACCTGGAGAGATCACTGCTGCTGCATCGATCGGTGTGCCCAGGGAAAAGGAAGTGATGCAATCAAGGCCGCTCCTATAAAGCCTATGGAAGGCTACAAAAAAATGGCCGCCGGGGGAGGAAGTAAAGGCAGAGACACTGCAGTGCTAACATGAGACCGCACACACACACCAGCACAAGCCAACCCCCACAGGGAAAAGTACAAATTCAGGCAAGGAATACAGGAATAAAGAGGGTAAAAACCTGGAGAGATCACTGCTGCTGCATCGATCGGTGTGCCCAGGGAAAAGGAAGTGATGCAATCAAGGCCGCTCCTATAAAGCCTATGGAAGGCTACAAAAAAATGGCCGCCGGGGGAGGAAGTAAAGGCAGAGACACTGCAGTGCTAACATGAGGCCGGAGCGATCGCCGCCAAAATGGCGGCGCTTGGCGCCAAAAACGCCGCTCCCCGCACACAGTAAAACACCCTCACACGCCTGCAGTATAATAAAAAATGGCGGACCGCAGCAGCGGCCGCCGCATGTATGCACAAACACGATCAAATCATGCCCCACAGAGTGTACAGAAACAGGGTTACACAGTCCCAGACTGACACCCCCTAAACAGACAGGTCCCCACACAGATACACTTACCTTCTAAATGGCGTGGGGAGCCCGCCCAAGTGATCAAGCCGCTGCACAGAAGACAGGGAGAGTCGCAGCCAGGACGCAGCAAAACTGCGGTGCGAAACCGCATGGCGTCCAGTGAGGTAGCCACCTCACCGCAGCATCCCTGCAGCGAACAGGGATGGGTCGTTCACACATGCCAGGAAAAAACCTGACTGAACGCTCGATGGCAGGCTGGGAAGCCACTGACTCACAACCTGCGACCAGGGGGGCCAGCCCGAGACCCAGCCCGCATGATCCTCTTCATCAGAAGAACTAACTAATGCTGACAAAAGTAACAGCTAAGTAAAGAGAGAGAAAAAAACTCAAATAAAATCAAAAAGAAGATAAAGGCTGAGACAAAATGCCCCAGCACAGAAACAGCCAGCTAACTACTGAAAGCTAGACAATGAAACTGAGGTATGGATACAGGAAGCAGGAGGGTATTGACTGAGGGGACCACCCCCTGGGGGTGGGATATGCTAAAAGCTTTAATATTGACATATTCTGTTGCCTAGCTATTCCTACGGAGCAAAGGTCAATTACCCCATTGTGACGAATATGGAGAGGCGGCGACTGTCGGAGGACGTAAGAGAAAACTGAATTCCCCAATGGCTAAAGTAGCCAACCAGGTAAAATAGAGCTCAACCAGGAACAACTGGAGCTCATCCAGAAACAATGGGACCCTCAAAAGAGAAACAAAAGGAATTCTCTTTTAAACTGCAGCCTGCAAAAACTTTGCGGCCAAAAGAACCATCCGCGGATGCAAACACATCTACCTTGTAGAATTTAGTGAACCTATGCACAGACGACCAAGTTGCCACCTTGCAAACTTGTTAACACCGATGTCTGATGGTGAAAAGCCCAAGAGACAATTAGCGCTCTCGTAGTAGACTGAGCCTTCACTGGGAAAGGAGGAACCTGACCCTTCAGTCAATAGGCTTGTACCATCATCTGCCTGATCCATCTGGAAATGGTCGCAGTAGATGCAGCCATAACATTACGAGGTCCATCAAAAAGGAGCGTCCAATTTTTGAAAGGACTCAGTGGTCTGTAAATAGACCCTGATCGCCCGAACCACAGCCAAAGAATGTGAAGCATGCTCCGTCAGATGCTGTGGTTTAGGACAAAGTGAAGGCAATACAATGTCTTCATTCAGAAGAAAATCAGAAACCGCCTTAGGAAGGAACGAATATTTAGGTCAAGTACCACCTTATCTCCATGTACCACCAGATATGGTGATCAGCAAGACGCCCCTGCCAGTCAGACACTCTGCGGGCAGAAGTAATAGCCACCAAGAAGGCAACCTTCTGAGACAAGGACAGCAGCGAAAGCCCCTTATGTCTTCCAAAAGGAGGCATTTAAAGAACAGCTAACACCATGAAAAGTACAATTTCCATGTACGATGATAGATCTTCCTGGAGGACGACTTCCAGGCCTTCAATAGCGTAGGAATCACAGAGTCAGAAAGACCTCTATTCCTCAATGCCTGGCTTTTAACAGCCATGCCGTTAAAGCCAGCGACTGTAAAGCAGGATGAACGATTAGGCATTGAGATAGCAGATCTTCCCAGAGAGGAAGTCTCCAAGAAGCAATCGTGACCAACCTTACCAGATCTGCATACCAAGACCGGCGAGGCCAGTCTAGGCCATCAGAATGACCAGAATCCCCCCCCCCCCCCCATCCTACATAAAAGTCTTGGCAGGATATTCAAAGTATGGAAGGCATAACTCAGTTGGTACTGACCCCAAGGTGCCACCAGTGCATCTTTGGCGTTGATCAGAGGATCCTGAGACCTGGCTATGAACCTCTAATCCGGACAGGACAATCTTGCAGACGAGCTGCCCGGTGGCTCATGCCAAACCGTATTGTCCTGAGCCTCTTCAATTTCGCAGAAAAGACAGACAGACTGCCAACAGCAACCGGATAGTGCCCTGTAACCTTTGCAGCTTGTCCGAGGGAGGGAAGACCCTCACCAAAGCCGAATCCCCTATAAAGCATACTTGAGAGGAACTTGGCTCTGGAAAGAATCAAAGACGTCCCCCCGACCCCAGAAACGGGTGAGGGTGCCCCATCACGCAGACGAAGATTCAACTACAGATCCAGCCTGGTTTGTCTCCGATTTACCTGAGCAGGTCTTCTCTGAACCCCCAGAAGACCTGAACTGCAGTACCGTCGCTTGCGACCCGGAGGTACCAACTGGCTGCCTACGAGCAGCAAAAGAAGACCCCTAACACGTGGTGCATTGCCCTTGGAGGATTGAGGCCCCCCCTGTGAGGCCTTTGATCAACTCATCCAGAAAGGATCCAAACAGCAGTGTTCCCTGTGAAAGGAAGATCAGTCAAGGCCTTTTTGGAAGCCTGGTCAGCAGACCAGCACTTTAGCCACACCATGCGCCTAATAGCAATTCCCACTGCCATCGCCCTGGCCACTAACGGGGCTACATCCAGGGACGTATCACACATGAACACCAGGGCTTAAGCCAACTGGTCCATCGGTTCTGGCACAGCAGGGAGGGAGCCGTTCAGCTTCCACGTTACTTTTAAGTAACGTCACCCATTCAGTAGCAGTCTGTGCTACCAGAACGTTCACAAAGGTAGACTTTAACATGTGACCTGCTACCACGTTTAAATGTTGGGACAAGGATTTCACCCCTCTATCCACGGGATCCGCAAAAGTTGGAGACTCTCCCACCGGTACCAGAGTCGCTTTATTCAACTTGGTCACCGGAAAATCCACTTTTGGTGGTACAGTCCACCTAGTGGACACTGCCTCCGCAAAGGGGTAACGGCGTGCAAAACACCTAGGCACCACCACCATGTGCTTATTGCGTCACCCTTGTTCATCCACAATAGTGTGAAAAAATTCTGGACAAGGGAACACCTTGCTTGACTTATGGGATTTGCGAGGGGGGGGCAAAAGACACCTGCGTACCTGGCGCTGTGGGTTCATCAGTCATTTTTAAAGTTTCCTGCCTGGAAACTATCAGGGCTTCCACCAATGAGCGTTTTCGCGCAGTGGCTGATGCGGACAGGTCCTCTTCACCGTCAGAATGCGAAGACACCGACCCCTCAAGGTGGTCTGCGGTGACCATATCTCTCTCAGAGTCCGAGGACCCAGCCAAAGCAGCTGAAAATTTGTGTCGGGGAAGGGATTTAGAGACCGATAAACAGAGAGCTTGTCTATTCACATTACAGCTCTGCAAGTGTCTTCATTCCCCTGCCTATGTGGGGTTAGCCTTTTCTTGAATCAGTTCACACACAGTGTATGCCTGGACTACCCTCCGACTGCTGAAACAGGAAGAAAAATTTCTAACACAATGTGCAAATTTCTAAAGAATGCTGAAGACCGCAGATATACATGTACAACTTATGTAGGGAGATTTGCCTCATCTCTGTATCGGAGGCTGTTCACTTCACTCACATATGTATGGGTTTACATCGACTTAAAATACATTATTAAATTACCTTTATGCTAATAGAATTGTCACAGGTTACCAGGAAGCAAATCAAAGATAACTGGTTGCTACTAAAGACTCCAGATGCTTATGTACTATCTAGGCACCCTCTAAGCCAGGGCTGCCAAACTCGCTTTCACCGCAGGCCGCATCACCATTATAGTTCCCCTCAAAGGGCTAGTTGTATTTGTACTACTATATAGATACATTTACGCTTTATCAAATTAAATAATTTCCTCTGCATTTAAATATTACTGTTTTTTAGTAATAACTTAAGGATTAAAGTGGAACTTTAGTCAGAAAAAAAAGCCCTGCTAGATCACTTTAGGCTGCCCCATTTTGCAGGTATCGCTATGTAAAACATTAAGTGTCTATACCCGGGGTCCTCAATAGGCGGACTCCGGGCCGCGTCCGGATCCAGATGTGCTTAAATCTGGACCCCGCAGCTGGACATGAACAGAGGGAGCAGCAGCAGCGCAAGACATCCATCTGCTGGGGCTCGTTCAGTGACTGAGAGGGAGAACAAAGCAGTGTCCCAGAATGAAACGCACACTTTGTGATTCCTGAACTGGTTTCTATCCGCCTGCCGTCTGGCATCTAGCAACCAGTGACGTCAAGCACACAGACAGGCAGAGGCCCCAGAATTCACAGCGGAGGAGGGTTTAACTTCCTCCCTGCACCGAGAAAGAAGCTCCACCCACCTCCTCCTCGTTGCAGGTAAGTCAAGTGGATTGTTCATGTTGTCCTCTGCTCTTCTCCATTCTCCTGCTAAAAATATTTGAAATAACTGCCTGTGCCCAACTTCTCCTCCCCGCCCAGGTCCTGACTGAGGGGATCTGAGGGTGAGAGAGGGCAAGATCTCCCTCATCACAGGGTGGGGGGGGAGGAGAGGCCTTACTACAGAGTGTGACCCCCATCTTCCAGAAAGATTCTATAGTCAGCAGGTTCTAAGCACCAAAAAGATCACTTCAGGTAAACATTACTGGAAATAAAAGCTAGTGAAGATGGTGACTGGTCTGTAGGTTTGACCTTAACAGTGTTTGGAAAACTGGATTTTGTTCTCAGCTGGGCAAAAATAAATCCTGGTGCATAAGGAAGGGGGTGGGGGGAGGGGGGGAACACATGCCCACCTCCACATCTTTATGTTCAATGCAGGTTAGGCTGTTTTATGTTGGTGATCTAGTGTAATTGAACCACTTTAGCCCCGGAAGGTTTTACCCCTTAATGACCAGGCCATTTTTTGCAATTTGGCACTGCGTTAGGTTAACTGACAATTGCGAGGTCGTGCGATGCTGTACCCAAAAACAAATTCTGTATTTGGAATTTGACGGTCACTTTTCTGGACCTCGGACTGAATGGAAAATTGGTTAGTGGACCTTTCAAGTTTATATTTGAGCAACCCTGGTCTATACTGTGTAAAATCACTGTTTCACCCTGCTCTGTATATGCTCAGTTGCTTTCTATTTTAGGCATTGCTTAGTTTGTAGACGCTGATCTGCGGACAGGCTTAAAGCAGAACAAAACCCTATCCTTTACAGCCAAGGATGGTGCTTTTGTTTAAACTGCAACTGCCAAGGTGCTGCGCATGTGATCAGGTATGACACCAGCCATTTGATGGTTTGACAGTTTGGTTGAGGACACAAGCAAATGTGACAGTTAGCAATCCCGGAATTCCAGGAATTAAACTTTTTTTAAACCGTTAAATTAACCACTTGCCGACCGCTCACATGGAGCGTACTGCGGCAAAGTGGCTCGTTCCAGTCCAGCGACGTAGACCTACGTCGCTGGACTCCTCCCCCTGTAGGCGGCGCGCTCCCGCTGTTTTCATTCACAGCGGGAGTCGGGCCAGGGGAGGAGCGGCAGCGATCGCCGCTGCTCTGCCCCGATCGTCGGGGAGTCGAGTGAGGAGATCCGCCCGCCTGTGTAAACAGAGCGGGCGGATCTCCTAAGTGACAGGGACTGACAGATCGGAGTGTTCAGCATAGCTGAACATCCGATCTGTCCTTCTGTCACTCAGTCACCTCACCCCCACACGTCAGTAAGCACCAGGCATACATTAACCCCTCCCTCTCCAATAAAATTAACCCCTTCCCTGCCAGTGTCATTTTTACAGTAACAGTGCATATTTATAGCACTGATTACTGCAGTAATGTCACTGGTACCCCCAAAAGTGTCAAAAATGTCAGTCAAGGGTCCGATCTGTCCACCGCAATGTCGCAGTCCCACAAAAAAAAAAAAAATCGCAGAACACCGCCATTACGCTTTAAAAAAAAAAACACCAAAAATGACAGAAATCTTTCCCGTAGTTAGTAAACGCAATAACTTTTGCGCAAACCAATCAAAATACGCTTATCGTGATTTTTTTTTACCAAACATTGGTAGCAGAAAACAAATTGGCCAAAAATTTTAAAAAAAACATTTTTTGGGGGGGAATTTCATATAAAAAATTTTTAAAAATATTGTTATTTTTTCAAAATAAACGCTATTTTTTTGTTTATAGCACAAAAAGTAAAAAGCGCACTGGTGATCAAATACCACCAAAAGAAAGCTCTGTTTGTGGGGAAAAAAAAGGACGTAAATTTCATTTGGGTATGGCGTTGCACGACCGCGCAATTGTCAATTACAGTCGCACAGCGCCGAATCGCAAAAAGTGGCCTGGACGTAAGACAGCAAAATCCTCCGGTAGTAAAGTGGTTAATGGATTTGGTTCCACTTTATGATTTACTTTAAGACCGGAAGGATTTGCCCCCTTAATGACCAGACCCTATTTTGAGATTCGGCACTGCGATACTTTAAACGGACAATCGCGCGGTCGTGCGACGCTGTACCCAAATAAAGTTGACGGACGTCCTTTCTTTCCCACAAATAGAGCTTTCTTTTGGTGGTATTTGATCACCTGTGCGATTTTTATTTTTTGCGCTATAAACAAAAAAGTGACAATTTTGGAAGAAAAAAAAAAAAAACAATATTTTTCACATTCTGCTATATGACATTCTCAAAAAAAAAATCTAAATTTTTTAAACATTTTAGGCCAATTTGTTTTCTGCTACATATTTTTTGTAAAAAAAAAAAAAAAAAAAAAATCGCAATAAGCGTATTTTGATTGGTTTGCGCAAAAAATATTGCGTCTACTAACTGCGGGAAAGATTTATGTCCATTTTTTTTTTCTAGCAATGGCGGCGATCTGCGATTTTTTGTGGGACTGCGACATTGCGGCCGAGAGATCGGACCCCTGACTGACATTGACACTTTTGGGGGTACCAGTGACATTACTACAGTAATCAGTGCTAAAAATATGCACTGTTACTGTAATGATGACACTGGCAGGGAAGGGGTTAACAGTATAGGTGATCAAGGGGTTAAATGTGACCCTAGGGGAGTGATTTTAACTTTATGGGGGTTGGACTTGTGAAATGATAACAGAGACATGTGATCCTATATAGCAGGATCACATGAGCTCTGTAAACATTCCAGGGAGAAGGACGGTCGGCTTGTGTTTACAACAGCTGACCATCCTTCTCTCTCTGCGGGGAGCGAATCGGAGCCGCCTGACACACGCATCGGCTTCCCCGCTGACAATCGGGGGCGATGCGCGCTCACCCCCTAGCTCCTCACAGGCAAGCGACGTAGATCTATGTCGTTTTGCTTCTACCAGCCCACCTTGCCGCAGTAAATATACAGGAGCTGGTCGGCAAGCGGTTAAGGGCTCTGAGCTTCAGTAAAATGGCAGCCTCCATCAAGAAGCAAGTTGTGTATGGGTAAAGTTCTGCTTTAAGCTGTAAAAAAACAGTTGCACACTGGCATGGAGCCCACCCACACTCCTTTAGCAGATGATGCAAGTCTGAAAAGGAGGGTCGCACATCGCTGGTATCATTCACAAGAAACTTTATTGGAGACTGCTCAGACAGATCATGGTGTTGCCATGGTGTTCTGTCTGAGCAGCCTCTAATACAGTTTCTTGTGGATGACACCAGCAATGTGCAACCCTGCTATTTTTTTTTTTTTTAACTGGAATAGAATTGTAGTATTCTCATAATATTTATAAGCATCCCCCCTTCCTTACATCATAAATATCTATAGGAATCCTCTATACTGCCAACTGCTGAAACAGGGGGAAGCAGAGACGAGCCTACCTGTGGCAGCACAGGGAAGCGCAGGATTTGTAGGAGTAGTTCTGTCCTCCACTCTGCTGCCAAAAGCGGAGACAAGGTGTGGGCAGCGATGTTGAGGGGGGTGCCGCAGCTTCAGGAGAGGTGTGAGAGCCACATGACATGACTGGATTCGGTCTGCGGGCCTTGTGTTTGACCTTTTGTTTGACACATGTACAACAAAAATCATCTAGCAAAATTTACATGACGTGGGGGCGGAGCTTGCTGTGGACTGTGATGGACACCTGAGAGTGGAGCACCTACAACACCTGGGACCCATCGACACATAGTGGGCTGCAAAGCTACCATTTGGACTCTCCAGCACTGAAATCTTATCCCGGGGACCCTGCCGCAGAAACTGCCTTCTTCACACGGGCCTAGATAGCGCCGACTCCTCTGCATCCACAACATACAGCTACCCTCAGCAGAGGCTACATAAGGCCAATACATCCAAAAGAAATACATCACCTAAAATCCAGCAAACTCCACTTCACAATCCTACCTCAGGGAGTCCAAGAAGGCGCGATTTAGGATGGATGAATTGGATCCTGGACATGAGGTGAGCCTGGGCCTGGACTCTGGGGAGGATACCAGAGAGCTCCCTGACTCAATTGATCTTTTCCCCACCCACAATTAGCCAGTACTGGACAAAACTTTAAAAAGACATGTTAGTCTCTCTGAGGAGCTCATTACATGCTGTCCTGTGTACATAAATTTGGATTAGAACTTCGAGCAGTAACCTCCAGGGTGGATCAAATTGAAACAAGGATGGGGGAGTTTTCTACCACTATTAACAATTAGATAGCTGCCCAGGAAAATAAAGAGGATGAGACAGAGGCAGTTTAAGCCAAGATTGCAGATATTTAAGGACCGCTCTAGGAGAATTTAAAAATCAGAGTAGTTCCTAAGTCAGTCCAACAATCAGATCTACGCAAATATACTGAACAATTGTTTACCTCCATATTACCTGACCTCACAGAATTAGACATCACGGTGGACAGGATCCATTGCTTGCATAAACCCTCATACCTTCCTGACAATGTGCCTAGGGACATTATATTACGCCTGCATTTCTTTCATGTGAAGAAGTGTCTAATGTCTGCATCACGTAACAAAGACCTCTTTCCTACACAATATAAAGATCTGCAATTCTTCGCTGATCTATCCCAATTCACTCTTCAAAAGCACAGGAACCTTAACACCATATCTAAAGCATTAAGGAACCACAAGAACTCCTACAAATGGGGGTTCCCAACTAAATTATCACCAAGGAAGGTAAAGACCATGTGATAGATTCTCTTGCTAAAGGCCTAACCCCGCTTATGTCGTGGCACATCGTGCAGTAAGAACCACCACAGGCCTCCAAAACACGCAGTCCTGAGCACATTGAGGAGGACTGGAACCTGGTCACCTCCAGAAATGCTCGTAAGCACAAATGATCCGGCTAGCAGTCATACCTTTACATTTAAGTTCAGTCTCTGCATTAGAGAAATTCTGTTAAGCTGAACTTTTTCTTCCCCCCCACAAGTTCCTGAGTAGCATTGTGCTACACCCAGGTCATAATGACCTATACCTGTTTTGTTTGGAGTTTTCTATACGTTTTCTTTTCTTCTTTGGTTTGCAGTTTAACGGTTTGTTCTCACAGTCAGATCCACATCTACCTCATTACCCAGATGAAACCTCCCCAGGACAACCTTGCCTATCCATGCCTGATTCTGAGACTATTTTCTCTGGAACAGTACAGGCAAGATCACCATTATATGGAAGTGTTACCCACACATGCTATACACCATTTTCCATTATCCTACATAATGACAATAGCCTTCCTGACTATTAACGCCAAGGGACTCAACCATCCTGCAAAAGCGCAGGTCCCTATTGCACGAGGCAACACAAAATAACGGACATCCTCTGCATTCAAGAAATACACTTTCACAACCAATCCATGCCTAAGTGTTCCAATCCTAAAGTCCCCCATATCTTCTCAGCCAACGCGGAAGCCAAAAAGAGAGGAGTGATGACAACCATAAAGGGACACGGTTGCTCTTACAATACACAAAGAACTGGCAGATCCTCAAGGCCGATATCACATTCTGATATGTTGACATTAAATTCTACCACCTACACAGTGGCCAATGTGTATGCGCCTAATAAGCACCAGTCCTGCTTTCTACGCCAAGTCCTCAAAAATAACAAACAGGTCCAGCAGGGCTATTACTATGTGGGGACTTCAATCTCCCTCCTGATCCTAAGATGAACTCCACTACACTCTCTAACTCTCTATCAACAATTGCTACAACCTCTGCTACTCGCCTATGATCTCTAAAGCTTGGAGATGCCTCCATGCCACAGACAGACTACTTTTCCATGAGCCATAAAATCTATACAAGACTATCTTTTCCTGATGGATATTTGGATGTAACCCAAAATAAAATCCTCAACGATCAATACTATTACTTGGTTGGATCATGCCTCGGTACTGCTGTTGGAAGAGGACTCACCCAATGTCAATCCCACATATGTTTGGAGATCCAACTCGCAGCTATTCCAGGCAGATTCCTCCAAGTCTAGGTTTACAAAGGAGTTGCTTGAATGTTTTGACCATAATGCAAATTCTGTCACTGATTCGTTTGTGACTTAGAAGGCTCATAAGGCGTTTATGTGGGGACTCCTTATTAAACTGGGAGAAAGGGTGGCAAATTCAATTTCCTCTAAAGTTCAAATTTTAGAAGTTAAAAATAAAACCAGCACATCCACATCTCTTTCCGACCAACTGACAAAGCTCAGATATGACCTCTGCCTAATTTTACTAGGCGACTTTGCAAAAGCTTCTACACGGCTTAAAATGTCTTACTATGCAAATGGAAATAAGGCTGGGAAACTTTTAGCCAATCGCCTTAGAAGGCATAGACAAAAGACTAAAATCCTTTATATCTTACACCCAGTGGGTAAGGTCAAGTTGCATCATCTTCAGGCTATCGCCGATGCATTAAGCGAATATTATCACTCACTTTATAACCTACAGCGAGACCCAAATACTATCCAACCCTCAGCTTCCATGATAGCCAGTTTCCTTGAATTAATTGAACTCCCCCACAACTCACGGAGGAACAACTGGGTAAAATGAACTCCCCCATTACCGAGACAGAAGTCTCCCATACTATTGATTCTTTACCCAAAAACAAATCACCTGGGCCAGATGGTTTTACAGGGGAATACTTTAAATCATTTAAAATATGTACTTGCTCGGGGGGGCGTGGCCGGGATGTGAAGCCGAGCGGACGTGTGAAGCCGGAGCTCCGATCCTGATCTCATCCTTTTCTTTCCTTGAGCTACCCGATCATCCTCGGCACCCCCTTTTTTCACCCTGGGTCCCCCTAAGAAGACGAGCGGGAAGCAGCGAGCCCCTCCGATAGCTCCCGGGAGGCTCCGTTCTTCGGCTGCGCCCGCTTCTTCTCCCGGTCCCCAGAGGCCGCCGGCGGCCATCTTGGACACGAGGCCTCCTCTCTCCAGCATGTCGGTCAGCACCCAGACGGAGCCGAGCCCTGGCCGACCACAGGATCCCTCTCCATCGGACATCCTGGAGGCAATTAAGGCATGTAAGGATACCCTGACTGTTAAAATCGACTATCTGGCGACGGATATCAGCCTTATTAGACATGACTTGGACAAGTTCCGCTCTCGGGTGTCTGAGGCGGAGGACCGCATCTCCCGCCTGGAGGACAATTCCAGGGAGGACTCCAGGGACATCCATGCCTTACAGCTGCAGGTGAAGGCTCTCCAGGACAGGGCGATTGACACCGAAAATCGCCTGAGGCGCAACAACATCCGCATCCTGGGGTTGCCGGAGCGGGCTGAGGGCTCCAAACCTGCCGAATTTGCGGAAGCCTTCCTCCCCAAGCTGCTGGATTTGCCTGACATGCCGCCAACCTTCGTGGTGGAGAGGGCACACAGGGTTCCCCCGACCCCCCCCGCTCCGGGGGCGCCTCCCAGGCCATTCCTGCTGCGGCTGCTTAACTACAGGGACCGGGACGGACTATTGGCGGCGGCTCGTTCCAAGAAAGAACTCCGTTATGAGGACGCCCGAATTATGCTGTTCCCGGACTACTCGCAAGAAGTGCAACGTCAACGCCGCCAATTCACCGACATCCGCAAGCGTCTCCGCGATCTGGGCATCAAGTACAGCCTCCTCTATCCGAGCAGACTCCGGGTAATCGATGGTGATCGCACCCGGTTCTTTGATACTCCGGAACAGGCGGCTTCCTGGCTGGACGTTCGCTGATCCGTGCTGCCTCCTGGGCCCAAGCAACGCAAGTATCCATCCTGTTTCAGCTGTGGCCCTGGATTTCTCCCTTATCTGTCCCCCTGCCTTGCCCTCCTGCCCCGGTCCCCTGCCTGCCCCCCCACGTCTCCTATTTCGTGCCTTGGGAATTGCCTTTACCCATTCATGATGTACTCTAGGTAGCTCACTGTTAAGGAGCTGGCTTCAAGACGTTGGACTGTGCTGTGACGTTTGGTTTTCTCCCCTTTTTTTTCTCTTTTGCTGACTCCTCCGCTCCTGGTGCTGCCCCCCCCCCCGGCCACTCACTCAGGTCCCCCCCCCTTGTTTTTGTTTCCCTCTGCCCCTCACTCCCGTGCTCTATGCTATAGCTCTCGCGGGAGCTCTGGTTCAATGATGTTGTTGTTTTTTGGGGTACAGGCCGGCCCCAGCTCCCCCCGGGGGGCCTTGGTTCCCCCCCCGGTTCCTTTTTTCTTTTCGCGGGGGATGCTGGGGTTCAGCAGGATAGGCACTACGTGCCTGGGTTATGTTGTTATTCACTTTTGTGTTTTAATGTTCATTGTTCTGTGTTTAAGTGTGTGGTGCTTGGGTCCGACTGGTCTTGCTGCTCCCCAGATGCTACGGCAGGCCCCCGCGGGGTCCCTCCCCATCTTCACCCTAGCTGTTTGTTATGGCCTCCCGTGACTCCCAGTCCTTCTCCGTTATCTCCTGGAATGTCAGGGGCCTCAACTCCAAATTTAAGAGGGCTCTGGTGTTTCAGTACCTGTCCTCCCGCAAGCCTTCTATAGTGATCCTTCAAGAGACGCATCTGGTGGGAAGCAAGCTACAGTCCCTCAAAAAGCCGTGGGTTCACAAATCATTTCATGCTTCTTACTCTAGTTACGCCCGTGGGGTCTCGGTGCTGATCCGCAAAACCTTGCCTTGTGAGGTGGAGGCGGTCCACACGGACCCCATGGGCCGCTATGTTGTTTTGGTCCTCACCATGTGGCACTGTAGATATGTGTTAGTGGGCCTATATGTTCCTCCTCCGTTTAAGTCTGATATTCTCTACACTGTGTTGGATAAGGTCTCCCCTTACTGCCCTGCGAAATTGCTGTTTCTGGGGGATTTCAATGCCATTCTCTCCCCTGCTCTGGACAGGCCTTCACCCCCTAAATCCTTTTCAGAGGATCTGCTGCATTGGTCGGAGGCTGCTGGGGTGCGGGAGATCTGGCGTTGGAAGCACCCGGACCAAAGAGGTTATTCGTGTTTCTCCTCTTCTTATAAGACCTCCTCCAGAATTGACCTGGCGTTTGCCAACTCCCTGGCGTTATCCGATGTGGTGACGGCGAAGTACTTACCGGCGGGTCTGTCTGACCACTGCCCCTTGGAGCTCACCCTCCGCTCTGGCGCGGCCCGTTCGGCCTCCATGTGGCGTTTGGGCTCCCAGTGGGTGGAACAACCGGATGTCGCCTCTCGGATCCCGCCGGTTCTGGAAGACTATTGGAGGAACAATGCCGACACGTCCTCACCTGGGCTGGTTTGGGACGCGTTTAAAGCTTATACTAGGGGCCAATATATGTCTCTCATTAAAGCGGTTAAGGTACAACAGGCCGCGGAGCTGACTCGCCTGGAGGGGGGGGTGGAGGGGGCCACTGCCGCGTACGGCCTGGACCCTTCTACCTCAAACTTTGAGGCGTTGCAGGCGATGAAGCGAGACCTCCATCTTCACATGTCCGAGGTCACGAGGTTGTCCATGTATCACTCTCGACAATCCTTTTTTGAGCAAGGGGATAGGAATGGTAGGTTTCTGACGTTGATATCCCAGCATGATGCCCCCCTGACGGTGGTCCCGGAGCTCACTTCTCCCGCGGGGGTTTCCCTGACCGCTCCCGAGGACATCTTAGATGCCTTTCGCTCATATTATAGCGCCCTCTACACCACTACCCTTCCCCCAGACTTTCGACCGACCGCTTTGGACTCCCTTCTGGACCCCGTGGCCCTGGGCTGGCTCTCTGATTGTGAGAGGGAATGGCTGGTGAGACCCATCACATCTGAGGAGGTCCTGGCTGTTCTCTCGACTATTCCGGGGGGCAGGGCTCCGGGTCCAGACGGTCTCCCCGTGGACTTTTACAAGACCCACTCTGGACTCTTGGCCCCTCTACTGGCTTCGTTGTTCTCCAGGTGTCTTGCGGAGGGGTCTCTCCCTCCCTCGATGGCTGAAGCGCATGTTGTTCTTATCTATAAGCCCCCTAAGGACCCGAAACTGTGTGCTTCTTACCGACCTATAGCGCTGCTCAACACGGACCTAAAGATCCTGACCAAACTACTGGCTATTCGCCTGCAGCCCTTGCTCCCCTCTGTGGTAGACCAAGACCAGACTGGCTTTATGCCTCATAGGTCCACTGACGTTAACCTCCGCAGACTGTATACCAACCTCCAGGCGCAACATGTCAATGTGGGTTCCAGAGTGGTTGCTTCACTGGATATCGAAAAGGCTTTCGATTCGGTGGAGTGGCCCTTCCTGTGGGAGACTCTCAGGAGGATGGGGTTCCCCCTGCTCTTCATTAAGTGGTTAAAAATCATTTACAGCTCACCGGTGGCGGCTATTCGTTTGGGGGGACGGCTGTCGTCTTGGTTTGCTCTGTCCAGGGGCACGAGGCAGGGCTGCCCTCTCTCCCCGGCCCTGTTCGCCATTGCTATGGAGCCGGTGGCGGAGGCCCTCCGCATTTCCCCGCTGGTTCGGGGCCTGCGGATTGCCGGGCTGGAGGAGAGGGTGGCCCTGTACGCTGACGACCTGCTGTTGTTCCTGAATGATGCCGACTCTTCGCTCACGGGTGCCTTACATGTCCTGGAGGCCTACTCTCGGGTAACCGGGCTGCGGGTCAACTGGTCCAAGTCGCAACTGTTGGCGATTGACCAGGGGGCCCGACGCTCGGCGCCGCCCGATATTCAGCTACAGTGGGTGGATGTGTTGGTGTATCTAGGAGTTAGGGTCTCTGGGGTCGCTGACGACTTTGTCGCTCTCAACCTGGAGCCGGTGGTGGCAGCGCTCAGGACCAGGCTGAAGGCATGGGAGAACTTGCCCCTTTCCCTTCTGGGCCGGATTAACCTGGTCAAGATGAAAGTGCTGCCCAAATTTACGTATCTCTTCCGACACTCCCCGCAATGGATACCAAAGTCCTTCTTCGCTTCCCTGAACAAGTTGTTCTCCTCCTTTTTGTGGGGTCCCCGCCCCCCGAGATATAAACTTTCCACCCTTATGCGCCCCCCCTCACAGGGGGGCCTAGCTTTCCCTGATTGCCACAAATATTTTCTAGCCTCCCAGCTGGTGTCTGCGGCCTGGTGGCTGAACCCCGACCTGCATAACTCGGCGGTTGCGGTGGAGGCAGCGGTGCTCGGGTCCGTGGAGGCGCTCACTCATCTGTTGTTTCGGGGTCCTAGGGCCCCGCATGGTCTCACGACCTCCATGGTTACGGTCCTGCGGGCATGGAAATCTGGTTTGCAGCTAGAGGGCTACCCGGGCTCTGCTGTCTCCCCCAACGCACCTCTGTGGTATAATCCCAACTTGCCGCATCTCTGCTCCCTCCCGGACCCAGCGGTGTGGACGAAGTACCATGTTAAGAAACTTTCAGACATCTCCCCTGACCTCTCCTTTCCCCCCCTTCAATTTTTCGTGGATTCCTTCCATGTACCACCCTCCATGGTTTTCCGCTACCTACAGCTCTCCCATGCCTTCAAATCCCAGTTTCCACCCGGTGGTTCCCAGGTAGTGCAGTCAGATCTTGAGCGTGTTTTGCGGCACGACTGCTCTGAACGAGCGCTGTCGACCCTTTACGCGCATCTCCTCCGGGTGCATTCTCCGGAGCTCTCTGGTCTCCGTGCTCGGTGGACCAGGGACGTTCCGGACCTGGACCAGGAGGACTGGATGAACATGTGGGAGGCTCCATTCAAGATGTTGGTCTCACTCAGGGATAGACTTATTCAATTCAAAATTGCACACAGAGCCTACCTCACCCCGCATAGGTTACATAAAATGCACGTCTCCCAGTCGCCGGAGTGCTGGCGCTGTGGCCAGGCCCCGGGTGACTTCCTTCATATATTCTGGACCTGTCCTCATCTCTCTACCTTCTGGTCCGGGGTGCTACACACGATCACAGAGGTCTCCTCCATCTCGCTAGATCCCTCCCCGAGAATATGTTTACTCGGTCTACTGGATGATCTGGTGTCTCGGGTGGCGGACCGCACGTTGCTCGGTTTATTATTGTTTTATGCCAGGAAATCCATTGTGCTCCACTGGCGACAGCGCTCCCCTCCCACGGTTCAACAATGGAGGTCCCTGGTGAATTCAGTCCTCCCCTTATATAAAGACACATATGTGCACAGGGGTTGCCGGAAAAAGTTTGATAGGGTGTGGACTCGGTGGCTCTCTGATCCCCCCGCTGTCCCGGGTGGGGGAGGCGGGTCTCGCCTTCCGTCGTAGGCGGATGGCGCCCCTCGCCTTGGGGCGCTATGGGATTCTGTGATGTTTGAGGCTGTCCTGTATTGAGCATGGGTCCTGCTGATGAGTTTTGGTGAGGATCTCCTGTTGTTTAACAATATCTGCTGTGTCTCTCAGGGCTGCTGTGTATACCTCTCACTTGGTTTGTACTACACTTGCCTTTCCCTTTGGACCCCTGCGCGGGTGCCGTGTTTCATTATGTATGTATTGCTGCTAGCTCGCATCTGGTCTGAGCCTGAGCACCATTGTTTGTAGTTGTTGTTTTTTCTTGCAAATTCAATAAAAAAGATTTTCAAAAAAAAAAAAAAAATATGTACTTGCTCCATATTTAGTAGAGGTTTACAACCATGCCGCCGCCTCCTTCTCTTTCCCTTCTGAAATGCTCAACGCAATGATAGTTGCACTACCGAAGCCAGGGAAGGATCATAATTAACCGCAAAACCTCCACCCCATATCCTTACTCAACAATGATTTAAAAATCTTTGCCAAATTACTTGCAAACAGATTGGTGGATCTATTACCATCCCTTATCCATCTAGACCAATCTGGATTTACAAAAGGTCACCAGACAGCGGACGCCACCAGATGCCTGATCAATATCATACAATTAGCCAACAGAACAAGAATGCCTCCTCTGCTCCAAGCCCTGGATGCACATAAGGCGTTCAATAGAATTCACTGGAATTACTTGGCGCAGGTCCTGACCAGGTTTGGTTTTACAGGCCAGATGTGCCAGGTCATTATGGCTTTATACACAACTCTCTCTGCCCATGTTATTGTGTCAGGCATGCGCTCGACCCCATTCAATATTATGAATGGGACACGCCAGGGATGCCCACTGTCCCCACTTATTTTTAATTTACTAATGAAACCCATGGCCACCAACATTCGCCACCATTCCAATATCAAAGGATTCCAGGTCAGGGGCAGAATGCACACATTCAGTCTCTTTGTGGGTGACATAATTTTGATGCTCACTGATGTTAAAACTTCCCTTGCTTCGGTACACCAAGCATTCAAGGAAAACCATACTTCTTTTCTGCAATCCTTCCGTTCCAAACTGGACAACCTACAAAAATGTGAGTTATCTTGGTCAGGTAGGCTGGCAGCCTTTAAGATGCAAGTACTTCCCCAACTGTTATACCTGTTTGGGACACTGCCAATCCCAGTAGCCAAATCCTTTTTTACATATGTACAATTCAAATCTAAATAGTTATTCATGGCTGGGAAAGAAGGCACGCTGTGCTTTTAACGTACTTGTCCAGCTCAAAAAGGCAGGTGGTGTGGGACACACTCATTTATGAGACTACCATACTGTCTCCATATTAGCACAGCTAAAGGAGTGGTTTGCCCCAAGCCCCACTACACTCTGGGCTGAACTTGAACACCACCAGGTTATGGGAAGCAACCTTTATAACCATCTTATCACCAGCCCTCTTCTCCCATATGCACACTCCTAACATAGCCCCACAAAGCAAGCATCTATAGAGGCATGGCGTAGCCTCCGTAAAGCTTCACCCTCTGAACATGCTTAACCACTTTACGTCTGCCTGCAGTAATATTACTGCGGCAGAGTGGCTCGTTATCGTCTGACGACGTAGTACTACGTCGTCAGGCACTCCCCTTTCTCGGCGGCGTGCGCTGCCGAAGGCTCGCTCCCACTGTTTTCAGTCACAGCGGGAGTCGGGCCAGGGGAGGAGCAGCGGCGATCGCCGCCGCTCTTCCCCGATCGTCGGGGATCTAGTGTGGAGATCCGCCTGCTTGTGTAAACACAAGCGGCCGGATCTCCTAAGTGACAGGCAGGGTCAGATTGCAGGGTTCAGCATAGCTGAACCCTGGATCTGTCCTTGTGTCACTCAGTCACCTCCCCCCACACACGTCAGTAAGCACCAGGCATACATTAACCCCTCCCTCTCCAATAAAATTAACCCCTTCCCTGCCAGTGTCATTTTTACAGTAACAGTGCATATGTATAGCACTGATTACTGCAGTAATGTCACTGGTACCCCCAAAAGTGTCAAAAATGTCAGTCAAGGGTCTGATCTGTCCGCCGCAATGTCGCAGTCCCGCAAAAAAAAAAAAAAAAACGCAGATCGCCGCCATTACTCGTTTAAAAAAAAAAAAAAAGACAGAAATCTTTCCCTTAGTAAACGCAATAACTTTTGCGCAAACCAATCAAAATACGCTTATTGTGAATTTTTTTACCAAACATAGGTAGCAGAAAACAAATTGGCCAAAAATTTAAAAAAATTTTGATTTTTACATTTTTTTGGGGGAATTTCATATAAAAAAATGTGAAAAATATTGTGGTTTATCAAAATTTACGCTCTTTTTTTGTTTAAAGCGCAAAAAGTAAAAATCGCACAGGTGATCAAATACCACCAAAAGAAAGCTCTGTTTGTGGGGAAAAAAGGACATAAATTTCGTTTGGGTATGGCGTCGCACGACCGCGTAATTGTCAGTTAAAGTCGCACAGCGCCGAATCGCAAAAAGTGGCCTGGACGTAAGACAGCAAAATCCTCCGGTGGTAAAGTGGTTAAACTCCTTTAAAATTCCCAATTTCAGCTATCTCACTCTTAATCCCAGGTATCTCTCTTACTAATTGGTGTTCCAATGGAGCTCTCATGTTAGAAGATCTACTTGTAAGCCCCGCACCCAAAACATTTAGCACCCTCTAGCTGGAATATTCTATTCCCCGGGTGGAATATTATAAGTACATCCAAATTTCCCATCTGTTAAAGCACTCTAAGAATTTTGACTACCTACTTACCCTGGCAAATTGCTCAATATTATCTATCCAACAATATGAAGATCAGGGGTGCTGCATTAATATATAAAAACCTACAGAATAAATAGGAATTCAGCAAATTACCCCATATAAAAGGTATGGGAGAGGGACTTTGAAAGAATACTCACAGGAACAATGGCAAAAATCTTTAGGTACATTGTACGCATCTACCCAGGGTGCCAATTTATGGGAGATGTCCCAAAGTTTATGCTACGTTGGTATATTATCCCATATTGCATATCTAAATTTTCTCCTGGGGTATCTCCCCCTAATATGCTGGAGGGATTGTGGGGATCCGGGGACATTGATGCACCTTATGTGGTCCTGTCCGAATATTAACAAATCCTGGTCTCTTATCTTCAATCTTATTGAACAAGTTCTAGGAATTAATTTCATAACATCTCCTGGTATAGCAGGGCTATCACTAGTGAGACACTATACCTCCAGCTCGAACAGTGACATCCCATATCTTACTAGCAGCCTGACCTAACCTGGTTCAGCACTGGAAAGATAAAGCAACCCCCCCCCCCCCCCCCCCCGACTTGAAAGAAACCCTACAAATAATAAACATTCACAGTACATATGAGATACTTTTCACATATAGTACGGGAAGTCATCTGAATGTTGTGAAGAAATGGCATCTTTGGCAGAGGTGGCATTCAAAGTTCACCAACCCAATAGCTGGTTTATGCAAATAAGATATCTGACTGTTTAGAAGTGTAATTGTTGTTCCTAATGTCAGTCATTTCTTTCACATTCATTTTTGTTCTGTACATGAAGTAACAGACTAAATCGATATTGTAGTATTGCCTCCCGCAATGTCTACTTAAGGTTCAATACTTTTACTAATTTTATAATTACTTTTTGCCATCGGCAGGTTAATTTTTACAAAAAGATTATCATCAATCTACTACATGCCTTCATCTGTAATGTAATATCAGCTAGCAATAGTTAATACGAAATCATTATGTCATGTACACTTTATTGTTGTATTTCTTCAGAAATAATAAAAAATTATTGAAATTAAGATGTACATGACATAACCATTCCCTTCTTCTCTTCTATGTAAATATGAACTTTCAAGCATTCTGAAAGTCTATATTTATAGAAAAATCATCACTGAGCGCCTAAGTTACATAAACAATTTTACTCTTCAATAATGCACCAACGTTAGTCAATATTAGGCTGATCAATTTTTTTTTTTTTGGATGGCCGATCATAAATTTAACCAAACACAATTGAGGTTACTCTCATTTATGTCAAACAGATATTAACTGGCATTTAAATGTAATCACAATTGAAAGGTAATTTATCTTACTGGGAAAGACTTAATAGACCAAACTATCTCGCTGTTTTCTGGAACCCATTTCACACTCCCAACTGTAGTCTTGAACTTGGGAGAATCAGCATCATTTGGAACTGGAATGTGAATCTCCACATTGTTGGCAGTGGATCTCCTTTTGAATTGACTTTTAGCCTAGGACAAACCAAAAATAGACCAAAATAAGTATTTTCAGAGAATGCATAAGTTAACGCAATTTAAAAAAATGTTGAGAGGTTTGTATAAAAAAAAAATAATAATAATAATACAATGTAACATGTAAGTCATACACTAAATTATCAAAGCTAACCCACCAGGATAATTTTACAAAGGACTAGTTCTTTTCAGCAGAGTCCAATTGGATATAAAAATTACAGGTCACGTGACTAATAAAAATTCTAATCCTTGTATTAAAGCTTTGTGGAGGGAGCCTAAGGCCTTTTAAAGAAATAATGGAATGATTTGCATTCAAAGACCATAGGTTACATGCAGGCTTAGGTGATTGGACACAGGCAAAAACTTGCGAAGGCTGCCCCTAGAGCATACTTATATAACCCCACCCATTCAATGAGACTGATTTTAAAGAAAAAATAAGGAAGGATCAAGACAGAGGAAAAGGATCTGTACTCTAAAAATTGGATTTTTGACTTACCGTAAAATCAATTTCTCTGATTTTCATTGAGGGACACAGCGCCTGATCTTCTTAACCATTGGGTTATACTGCCCCCTACAGGAGTAGGACACTAGGCAGAAAAAAAGACTGACTACATCTATGGGCAGTCCGAGGAGATATACTCCTCCCCCCCCCCCCCCTGCTCTAAGTACTCAGTTTTGTTACAAGCAGTGTCAGAAGAATTACAACTCCAGAGGGGTGGGTGCTGTGTCAGTCAATGAACATTAGAGAAATGGATTTTACGGTAAGTCAAAAATCCCATTTTCTCTTTCGTTCATTGACGGACACAGCTCCTGATCTTCTTAACCATTGGGACGTCCCAAAGCAGTGTCAAACATGAGGGGCGGGAACAGCAGGAAACATTTCCCAAGGCTAAACCGTAGCCAACCAGGTAACAGGAGCTCAAATCACATCCCCAAAGAGGGAACAGGCCCTCTAAACAGAAGCCTGCAAAATCTTGCGGCCAAAAGCAGCATCTGCAGATGCCAATACATCCACTTTATAGAACCTTCTGAAAGTGTGCACCGACGACCAGATGGCCGCCTTGCAAACCTGCGTCACTGACACCTGAAGACGGAGTGCGCCTTGACAGGGAAAGGAGGAACCTGACCCTTGATGGAATAGGCCTGAATCACTGTCTGTCTGATCCATCTTGAAATGGTCGCAGAGTAAGCAGACAACTCTTTCTGAGGCCCATCTGTGAGCAAGTGAGTCTGACTAGAGAGTCTGACTTCCTAAAAAAGACTCCGTAGCTGCTAGGTACACCCTAATTGCCCGGACCAAATCCAAGGCATGCAAGGCGATTCCCTTCGGATGTTTCGGCCTGGGACACAGCGAAGGTAACACAATGTCTTCATTCAAATGAAAATCAGAGACAACCTTTGGGAGGAAGCCATAAAGGGAGTTTGGGACTTTGAATGAGAGACCTGACCAGGATAGCAGGAAAAGAGATGTCTCATTTATTGATACATACATACAAATATTAAACCTAACACAATGATAGTGTATATATTGACATCAACAGAGTAAAAAGAGGGATAGAATGTCCCAATTCCAGTATTCATAAAATCAACATAGCAAATTTTCCATACAGAGATATATTCATAAACATCAATAAGCTGCAATGGTCAACAGTATTGAGGTAATGGATCACATCATCATAATAACTCGACGCGTTTCGTGGACTGAGTATGCCACTTCATCAGGAGTAGATGTCTGATCTATATATGTAAAAGAGTATGTGTAAGAAAATGGCAAATGAGGACAAATAAAAACTGGAAGGGAGGGGGGGGAGAGAGGAAATATAAACTCAATTCCGCAGGCTTACGTTGCTCTGCAGGTAATTGCTGGCTTGGGGAGTAGGACATGGCTAGGATAGCCTCCCACGGGAGCTGAGGGTCCACAGGGTGGGCAAGAAGGGCCAAACACACTACACACATGAAAAGTGTGGGCTAGAGTACATGGTGTAAAGATAATACTTATGGAAGCAGGGCAGGGGATATCCGTCAAAATGTAAAAAATATATATGTATTAAATATATGAATCAGAAGTACATATGTATTTAATAGTGGAGATGTCATGGTGCTGCTGCCAAAATAAGAGTATAGAAAATGCCCAAAGGAAGTGGGAGTCATCCACAGTGAGGTGAAACAGTGATGGAGTATAAAGTGTAAGAAACTGAGTACCCATAGTGTCAAAAGTCAGCCATGTGATTAAGTAGCAGTATATACAAGGACCCCTAAGAGGGGTATAGTAGTGTGCAGAGGTAAAAAATGAAGTATGAAAAGAAAAGGAACCAGTAGCCAAAAGTGACAAGTACAAAGAGAAATCCAAAAGGGTAAAAACCAGGGAAAACATACCGAAAATATAGCCCAAACTGTAAGCATATGTGTCGCGTGCACGCCGATCATGGCCCCACACTGTGGTCCCAGCGTCACGCCAGTGCTTTCTGGTGGCTACCGCCGAGACGGAAGACCGGAAGAGCAAACCGTCCCGCCGGCCACCTGAAATACACTGTGAATGGAGAGTGGAACGTCGGCGTAGTGGCGTCATGAGATGACGTCACACGCCGGCCCCGAGCGTGGCGCCGATGTACGGGGAACCGCCCGCCCGATCCCCCGTGCCCGAAGGCTACTGCTACTTCATCACATGGCTGACTTTTGACACTATGGGTACGCAGTTTCTTACACTTTATACTCCATCACTGTTTCACCTCACTGTGGATGACTCCCACTTCCTTTGGGCATTTTCTATACTCTTATTTTGGCAGCAGCACCATGACCTCTCCACTATTAAATACGTATGTACTTCTGATTCATATATTTAATACATATATATTTTTTACATTTTGACAGATATCCCCTGCCCTGCTGCCATAAGTATTATCTTTACACCATGTATTCTAGCCCACACTTTTCATGTGTGTAGTGTGTTTGGCCCTTCTTGCCCACCCTGTGGACCCTCAGCTCCCGTGGGAGGCTATCCTAGCCATGTCCTACTCCCCAAGCCAGCAATTACCTGCAAAGCAACGTAAGTCTGGGGAATTGAGGTTTATATTTCCTTCCCCCCCCCCCCCTCCCTTCCAGTTTTTATTTGTCCTCATTTGCCATTTTCTTACACATACTCTTTTACATATATAGATCAGACATCTACTCCTGATGAAGTGGCATACTCAGTCCACGAAACGCGTCGAGTTATTATGATGATGTGATCCATTACCTCAATACTGTTGACCATTGCAGCTTATTGATGTTTATGAATATATCTCTGTATGGAAAATTTGCTATGTTGATTTTATTAATACTGGAATTGGTACATTCTATCCCTCTTTTTACTCTGTTGATATCAATATTTACACTATCGTGTTATGTTTAATATTTGTATGTATGTATGTATCAATAAATGAGACATCTCTTTTCCTGCTATCCTGGTCAGGTCTCTCATTCAAAGTCCCAAACTCCCTTTATGGCTACTGAACCGGGATGGAGGCACACAATTGGTCCCATTGTGCTCCTCACTCAAAGTCCCAAACTTCCCCCCTCCTTTATATTTACCTTTGGGAGGAACAACGGACAGGGGCGAAGAACCACCTTATCTCAGTGAATAACCAAGAAAGATGGACAGGATAACGCCACCAATTCCGACACCCTGTGCGCAGAGGTGATAGCCACAAAAAATGCCACCTTCTGAGACAGCATAAGCAAGGGAATCTCCTGAAGATTCTTAAAATGAGGCTTCTGAAGGCCTGAAAGCACCAAATTGAGGTCCCAAGGCTGCAACGGGGACCACACTGGAGGAATCAAATGTCGGACACCCTGAAGAAAGGTACGCACCAGGGAGAGTGTGGCCAAGGGTCATTGGAAGAAGACCGCCAAAGCCGACACCTGGCCTTTGATGGTACTCAAGGCCAATTTCTGTTGAACCCCAAGAGACTCACACCACGCAATGTATGTCTTCCACGTATGGTGGTAGATCTTCCTAGAAGTAGATTTCCTAGCTTTTAACAGCGTTGGAATCACTGACTAAAAAACCTCTACCAATCAGCACCTGGCATTCCCCAGCCAAGCCGTCAAAGCCAGTGACTGTAAAGCAGGATGGAAGATTGGTCCTTGGGACAGCAGATCCTCCCTGAGAGGAAGCTTCCAAGGAACGTCGGTGACGAGCCGCCAGATTAGTGTACCAAGCCCGCGAGGCCAGTCCGGAGCCACTAAGATGACCAGAATCCCTTCTGCCTTGATCCTGCTTAAATGTCTTGGCAGAAGCTTGAGAGGAGGGAAGGTGTAAATCAGACAATACATGTGGTTATAAGTAAGCGATCCTATGTATCGTGAAACGTGTCAACCTGTTGCATGTCCCGGTGATGCACTGTCTGTATTGATCCTTCATGAGGAATAAAGGATAATTCTAATTTCATTTACTCCTGAGTGCGGTCCATTTTCCTTTTGGTTTATCAAGTTTTGGATGGCGGATCCGACCTGCACCGGAGTGCTTTGTCTCACCTGAGCGGCTTTCCTTCTCAGCTTTTGTAAATCAGACGATACTGATCCCACAGGGCCACCAGCAGATCTGTGCCAGAGGATCCCGTGACCAAGCCACAAACCTCTGCACCTTTCTGTTGAGCCAAGATGCCAACAGATCCACCTCGGGGATGCCCGACCGGAGACACAACAGATGAAACACCTCCAGATGAAGGGACCACTCCCCTTGGTACAACGCCTGCCGACTGAGGTAATCCGCCTTCCAGTTTACCACCCCGGGAATGTATATGGCGGAGAGGGCTGGAAAGAACCATTCTGCCCACCTTAGAATGCCGACTACCTCCAGAGCCGCCAGGACACTTTTTGTGCCCCCTTGGTGATTGGCATAGGCCACGGCCATGGCATTGTCTGATTGAATGCGCACTGGACAATCCTGAAGATGAACCGTCCAATGGTCTAGGCACTGTCTGATCGCTCGGAGTTCCAAGACATTGATCAGTAGTCTGGACTCTTCCAGTGTCCAGAGCCCCTAAGCAGAATTTTTCCCCAGGCAAACCAGCTGGCATCCGTGGTGACCACTCTCCAATACAAGGGGAGGAAGGATTTGCCCAGCCGAAGTTTCGGAGAATGAAGCCATCAACTCCTTCGTTTTCCCAGCTCAGCCGGATCGGATTGTCCAGAGACTGCGGGGTCTTGTCCCATTTGGCCAGAATCTCCCTTTGCAGGGATCTCGCATGGAACTGTGCAAACGGAAAGGTAGACACCATCGGCCTAGCACCCGCATGCAAGTCCGTAGGGATGACCCTCTGCTGGATAGCAGGAGACGAATTGCAGCCTGCAATTTCTGCAGTTTGTTCAGTGGAAGGAGCACTCTGGCTAGGGCCGAGTCCAGAGTCAGACCCAGATAGTCCAGCTTTGTTGACAGAACCAGAGCAGACTTCTGAAAATTCAGAATCCAGCCGAACTCCTTCAGAGTTCGTATGGGGATTTCTAAGTTTTGCACCAGAGCAGTAGGAGACTCCGCTCGGAGAAGGAGGTCATCCAAGTAGCCCAGTACCGCAATCCCCCATTGGCGTAACAACGCTAGCACCGAGGCTAACACCTTTTGCCGAGACCAGAGGAGCAGGAAGAGTAACGCCACAAACTGATAATGCTCCTCTCCCATGGCAAAGCAGGGCAAGTGCTGGTGGAATGTGAAGGTAAGCATCCTTGATGTCGATAGAGGAAAGAAAATCCCCCTAATGCAGGTATGCCACCACCGTGCGAATGAACTCCATCCTGAACTTCTGCACCTGCTCAAAGCAGTTCAGCGCCTTGAGGTCCAGGATTGGACGCACCGTGCCTTCATTCTTGGGAACTGTAAACAGATTTGAGTAAAAACTCTGAAAACATTAAGAAGTCAGAACCGGGAACAATCACCCCTTGAAGCAACAGGTCTTGTACAGCCCCAAACAGACCCTGTAAATGGTCCAGGGACAGGTGCAAGCTGAAAGGACAAGAGTAAAACTCAATATTGTACCTGGACCGAATGATTTTGTGGACCCACTTGTCTTGTACCAGGGAAGTCCAGGGGGTCCAGAAACTAACAAAGACATCCCCCCACCCATGATACGGGTGAGGGTGCACCTTCATGCTGAAGGAGCCTTGTCCGTGGGTCTGTAGAAGCCTGCTCTAGGCTTGCCAGACCAGGTTCGCTTGGATCCTCCAGAAGAATCCCTGATGGGATTTGAGCCCTTGTCAGTTGACCATGAGGGACGAAAAAACTTCTTATGAGCCAAGGAGGAGAGCCCACGTCTACAACGAGGTTCCTTGCCCTTAGTAGCCTGCGGAAGAAAAGTGCTCTTTCCCCCCTGTGAGACCTTTAATTATGTCATCCAGGGTAGCCCCAAACAGGCGATTCCTTTGAAAGGTGAGATCAGTCAAGGTCTTTTTAGAAGTCTGATCCACAGACTAGCATTTAAGCCTAAAGACACGCCAAAGGACCACTGCCTAACCCTCCTCTTGTGTTAGGGTCAAAACTGACCCGTTTTCAGGTTTTGAATGTTTATAAGTATCACATAAATTTGTTTATTGCATCAAGATTTTTTTACTTTGTCAGGAACCTCTATTTAAACAATGTAATAGAAAAATAATCCTTTTCACTAAGGCTCCATGCACACAGGGCGTCATAAAAACGTGCTCCAAAGCTGTTTACATAACGCCGGGAAACAGCAGCTGTAAAAACGTGCTTTCAGTAGCTTTTTCTACTAGCGTTATTGCACGTTTGGCCACAGTAGCTGTTAGCAGCGTTTTTTTCTGCCTCCATTCAAAATCAATGGTTCCCTATGGGAGCCTATTGATTTGAATGGAAGTCACACCGCAGGTCGGATCAGGGTGATCCGACTTGCGGTGCGACCTGCACTGTGAGAATCTTGAGGGGGGAACTCCACGCCAAAATGGGGAAAAAAACGGCGTGGGGTTCCCCCCCAGGTTCCAAACCAGGCCCTTCGGGTCTGGTATGGAATTTGAGGGTAGCCCCGCGCCGAAAAAACGGCGTGGGGTCCCCCCCAAAATCCATACCAGACCCTTATCCGAGCATGCAGTCCGGCATGCCAGGAAAGGGGAGGGGACGAGCGAGCGGCCCCACCCCCCCTGGATCATACCAGGCCACACGCCCTCAACATGGGGGGGGTGTGGGTGCTTTGGGGCAGGGGGGGCTCTGCACCCCGCACCTCAAAGCACCTTGCCCCCATGTTGATGAGGACAAGGGCCTCATCCCCACAACCCTGGCCGGTGGTTGTGGGGGTCTGCGGGCAGGGGGCTCATCGGAATCTGGAAGCCCCCTTTAACAAGGGGGCCCCCGATCCCGGACCCCCTCCCTATGTGAATGGGTATGGGGTACACTGTACCCCTACTCATTCACCCCATAAAATGCAGTGTATGGAAATAACGACAGGAGACGTTTTGGAAAATTTATTAAAAATCTTCATCCGGCTCTTGTCCTCTCCGGGGGTCTTCTCCTCTCCGAGGGTCTTCTGCTCTTTTGCTGTCCGCCCTTCTTGTCTTCTCCTCTCCGGGGTCTTCTGCTGTCTTCTCCTCTCCGGGGGTCTTCTGCTCTTTTGCTGTCCGCCTTTCTTGTCTTCTCCTCTCCTTCTTGTCTTCTCCTCTCCGGGGGTCTTCTGCTGTCCGCCCTTCTGCTGTCCAATCTTCTTGTCTTCTCCTCTCCGGTCTTCTGCTCTTTTGCTGTCGGCTGTCGGCTGTCCTTCTTCCTCCGGTCCTCCTCCGACGACGTCTTCAGCGATTATGCCGGCCTCTGGTCTCTGCAGCTTATTATATAGCCATTAGGGGCGTGGCCGCCAGATGACGTCATCGGGAGACCACGCCCCCTTGTGTCACAGATGACATCATCTGTGACACAAGGGGGCGTGGTCTCCCGATGACGTCATCTGGCGGCCACGCCCCTAATGGCTATATAATAAGCTGCAGAGACCAGAGGCCGGCATAATCGCTGAAGACGTCGTCGGAGGAGGACCGGAGGAAGAAGGACAGCCGACAGCAAAAGAGCAGAAGACCGAAGAGGAGAAGACAAGAAGATTGGACAGCAGAAGGGCGGACAGCAGAAGACCCCCGGAGAGGAGAAGACAAGAAGGAGAGGAGAAGACAAGAAGGGCGGACAGCAAAAGAGCAGAAGACCCCCGGAGAGGAGAAGACAGCAGAAGACCCCGGAGAGGAGAAGACAAGAAGGGTGGACAGCAAAAGAGCAGAAGACCCTCGGAGAGGAGAAGACCCCCGGAGAGGACAAGAGCCGGATGAAGATTTTTAATAAATTTTCCAAAACGTCTCCTGTCGTTATTTCCATACACTGCATTTTATGGGGTGAATGAGTAGGGGTACAGTGTACCCCATACCCATTCACATAGGGAGGGGGTCCGGGATCGGGGGCCCCCTTGTTAAAGGGGGCTTCCAGATTCCGATGAGCCCCCTGCCCGCAGACCCCCACAACCACCGGCCAGGGTTGTGGGGATGAGGCCCTTGTCCTCATCAACATGGGGGCAAGGTGCTTTGAGGTGCGGGGTGCAGAGCCCCCCCTGCCCCAAAGCACCCACACCCCCCCCATGTTGAGGGCGTGTGGCCTGGTATGATCCAGGGGGGGTGGGGCCGCTCGCTCGTCCCCTCCCCTTTCCTGGCATGCCGGACTGCATGCTCGGATAAGGGTCTGGTATGGATTTTGGGGGGGACCCCACGCCGTTTTTTCGGCGCGGGGCTACCCTCAAATTCCATACCAGACCCGAAGGGCCTGGTTTGGAACCTGGGGGGGAACCCCACGCCGTTTTTTTCCCCATTTTGGCGTGGAGTTCCCCCTCAAGATTCTCACAGTGCAGGTCGCACCGCAAGTCGGATCACCCTGATCCGACCTGCGGTGTGACTTCCATTCAAATCAATAGGCTCCCATAGGGAACCATTGATTTTGAATGGAAGAAAAAAAACGTATAACGTGGCTTAACGCACGTTAAGCAACGTTATGGAGCTTTATGGAGCCTTTAGCAGCGTCAGACGTTTTTTGCAGCTTGACGCTGGAGCTCCTGAACCCACAGTTCCTGGGTTTTTTTTGGAGCTGTAAAACGCCTATGCCACTTGGAGCTCCTAAAAGCTCTATGTGTGCATGAGGCCATAGAATAACATGGATGGGCGTTCTGCAGCTGCAAAAAAAAACGTCTGACGCTGCTAACAGCAGCTGTAAAAACGTCCAGTGTGCATGAGGCCTTAATTATAAAATACTGTGGTGAAAATTAAGACATTCATGGTGTTAGAGTCAATTCTGACCCAGTTATAATATAGGATTTTAGGACACTAATAAGTTCCAAAACTGAAATCATAAACACTCTCTCTGCTTAGTAACAGTGACAGCCAATCCCCTCTCAACCCTGTGAGCTGTAGTTAGGGAGGGGCCTATCTCTTTTCCTGCTTGTCTGCTTCTCTAAATAAAGTGAAGAAACATAGGACAAATTCATTTCAGAGTTGCTGACTTTATTTTACCATTTTTTAAATTTGACAATGAAAGGTATGCTATCAAAAGAAAGGTCTAGGGGTCACACCAAAAATATTAAAACCAATCTTTTCAAGGATAAAGAAGCCTAACAAGGTAACCAAGAGGTAAGAAACAAATTTGATGATAAATAATTATTCAGAGGGTATTTTATGGCTGATTTAAAACACGGGTCAAAACTGACCCCAACATCATGGATAGTAACGGAATTCTAACATAAGAGGAGGGCTAAACAAAGCCGCGCCACTAGGGGAGCCGCATCCAAAGAGATCACAGATAAAACTGCAGCCCCTACCAGCTGGTCCACCAGCTCAGGAAAAGCAGGGGTGAGCGGATCTCCCTCCAGGTCACGGTGTAAAAGCTTAGCCCACTCGGCCAGTTTGCGACACCAGGGCAATGGTGAATATCGGCCTCAGTGCCGTACCAGCCAGAGCGTACATATTGCGGGTCACAGCCTCCGCCTTCTTGTCAGCCGGATCCTTAAAGGCCGGGGACTCTTCAACCGGAATGGTTGCCTTGTTCAATCTGGAAACCGGAGGGTCCACCACCAGTGGAACAGGTTTAGTCATCCCCACTCTTTAGCGACAATTCTGTCAAAATATGCGGGGAAAGGAAACACCTTTGCCAATCTGGATGGCTTGCGAGTGCCAAAGGGAACCTGAGCCTCCATCGCAGCTGCGTACTTCCATCTTCAAGATCTAACGCACAGATACAATCAGTGCGTCCAACAGCACCTTTTCCTGCGCGGTTGCAGATGTGGAGTCATCCTCATTATCTGAGGATTCCTGGCACGTGGTCGCAGACCCAGCAGGGTGACCCACGTTCGCGGGGGCCGAATCAGATTCAGGATCTGATGAGACAGATGAGGCAAAGGAAGGCGGAGGAAGCTTTTTGCTAGCCCATCGCCCGAAAACCACCTCCACCTGGGTTACAAAGGACTCCAGGATCGTCATCAAGGCATTGATGGATGGTTGGGGCCTGGAGGGCCCCGCAGGCTCAGAGAGGGGGTCAGGTGGGAAGATGTGCTCCAAAGACTCCATGAGTTACCAGGGGGGACTCCACAAAAAGTGCAAAACACTGCAAAGGGACAACCCCCCACCGTGCTGGCAGCATCACCCGGTCGCCAAGCACCAGCACTAAGCGATTCTCAGCAGAGAGGGAGAAAACCCCACCAGACTCACCACCCAGCAGAAACCGGCACCTGCATCCACCAGGCTAGTCTGCACTCCACGTGCGGAAATCAGGAAGTGAAAAGATTCAGGAGTCAGCACCAGGGGATGAGGAGGGGCTCCCACCCCCAAAATCGCTGCCAACAGGGCTCCACTGTCATGGCTGCCGCTATTTTCAATGGCAAACCACTGCAAAATGGCCGGCGGACTACATAAACATGGCCAACGTGCATAGAAACAGGCTATGGCAAAATGGCAGCCCCAAGAGGCTCCCAGGGACCCAGGAGGGATTCCTAGGCCTCAAGGACAGACCCAGGCAGGACGTGGGGCCCTGGCAGGAGCACCCACCAGGTACGACCCCTCCCCGCACAGCCGATCGACTGGTCGCCCGCTGCGCACCCCCGGCCCCCATCTCCAGCACAGCGCCCTGCCCCCACCCCAGGAGGTGGACCAGACCACCCACACAGCCCCAGCATAAGTGGGGGGAAGAGGTTGGGGGACAGATGAAAGGGGGGTGCTTGACAGGAAGGAGGGGAACCTGGGGGTCAGACTGTCCCATGAAGGGGCCCACGTCCACCCCAAAACCCTCCAGGGGGAGAGGGGGGCAGCTACTCACCATACCAGGAATCAGGCAGGCATCGCCCCAGACAGAACCCCTCGCCATTGAAATGGGGGGGCTGTTGGCCAGAAGGAACGCTGCGACTCAGACCGAGACCCGGTCGTATGTGACCTGGCGAGGAGTTTTAACTCGCAGGTAAGCCCCCGTCCAGTGGGGCTATGTCGCGGCCAACCTAGCGCGGAGCTGAGGTCTGCGCGCACTCGCTGGCCAGACTGGGGTGACCACTGGATCTAGATTATCCAGCCCGTCGCCCAGCCCAGCAGTTCATTGTAGAACTCACAGGAAAAAAAAACAGGGGAAAATATTTCTATCTAAAAAAAATTGCCAGGACTAGAGATCCCAGCAAGGAACTAGGTCCTTACTCCTGACTAGGCACACACCCTAGGACTACCCACAGATTATTTTTCTGCCTAGTGTCCTGCTCCTGTAGGGGGCTGTATAACCCAATGGTTATGAAGATTAGGAGCTGTGTCAGTCAATGAATGAAAGAGAAATTCCTTTTATCGCTCTCATACAGTACAGGACTTGTATCAATTGGCCATGGGATGTACCCAAGCAAGAAATTCAGGGGTGGGCAACACCGAAAACAGGAAACTGCCAAAAGGAAAAACAAGGGTTAAAAAACCCCGAACAAAAAAACCTCAGATAACAGCTAGAAGCTTCTTTCAGCTGAAGCTTGCATCAGCCGAGGCAGTCTGCCCTAAGGGTGTAGGCCCTGCAGAGAAGTTGCTTGATCCACCTGGCAATGGTAAAGCGGAAAGCAGGATACCCTTAACCCTTAACTCTCATACCCACAGACAGAACAAGGAGGGGCTCAATTTTGCAAACAGAGACCATGGCTGTCTGGTAGTCCCTGACCATTCAGACCACATCCAGGCAATGTAGGACAATTTCCTTGTCATGTTTTTTGGGCAGGAAAAAAAAATAAATGAAGGAACAGTATCCTCACGTAAAAAGGACCTTGAAGCAGTTGTACATCCTTCCATATACCCAGTGAAGTGACCGGCCTCAGGTGATAAACAGAAATGAAACAAATCTTCCTACATATGTTTTACCTGTATCTTCAACCCTCTCTTCTCTACATATGTGCTAAATTATAAGCTTGTCAGAGCCCAGAAAAAGGGGGGGGGGTGTAGAGAGCTGAAGTTACACTCTGCAGAGCTCAGTGAGAAGAGCTCTGAGAGCAAATTGGAGGGAAAGGACACAACCCCTCACAGGAACAGAGCTAAGGCTATCAACTGGAGATCCCTCTCATCACCATTTTTCTCTTGGGGTCAGGAAAACATGTCAGAAGGGATTTATGCTGATGGCAAAGGAATGAAGCAGCAGACAGAAATGACACTAAAGCCCCGTACACACGCACCGATTGTAGGCTGAACGATCGGCCGTCTTTTGTCCGGTGCTGTCCTGTCGGTTGAAAAGTGCTAAAGACTGCACACGAATTTTGTCGGCCAACAATAGCCGACTGCAGAAGTGATGTCATGTGATGGTTAACTTTCCGTGTGTTTTTTCTTCTCTGAGCATGCCCAGTCTTGCTCATCTGCTGTTTGTCGGCCGAATTCTGTACTGACTGAGGAACAATCGGCCGTTCTGGTGTTGGCCAACAAAAATTTTAAAGCCTGCACACCAGATTCTGTTCAGCCGAAAAGTCGCAGTCGGTTGTCGGAAGCATCATACTAACAAGCCGACAATCGGCCGATCGGACGTTGGCCGAATATTTACGGCCGGCAATCGCTACATGTGTACGGGCCTTTAGTGCTCTTAATTGAGAAAAGTACACACTATAGAGGGATAGGATTTGTTCATATTTCACGTCTGAGGTTTACAACCACTTCCCACTTGTAGGACGTCATATGACATCCTGGAGTTTTAGTGGTGATATCTGAATGATGCCTGCAGCTGCAGGCAGCATTCAGATATTCTTTTCCACTGGCGATTCCCTGCACAGTAAAAACAATCATAGCGTTCAGTTGCTTGCTTGTTTTTACAGGCAGCGGGATGCTTCTACCGGCTTGCCCGTGCAATCTGTGAGCCAGAGAAAAAAAAAGTCAGGCTTTTTTTTTTCTCAATTCATGAAAAAATTGCTGTGCAAATACCATGTGATAAAAAGTTGCAATGGCCAACTTTTTATTCCCTAGGGTCTCTGCTATAAAAACATATACAACATATATATGTTATATAACATATATAATGTTTGGGGGTTTAGCGTAATTTTCCAAGAAAAAAAATGTTTTTTTTTTTATGTTTCATGTAGGAGAGGAGTGCCAGAATTGGCTTGATCTGGAAGTGGTTAAGTAGAAAGGAAGGTTTTATTTCTCAAAATCCCTTGTCCTTGTGCAAAAGAAAAGGCGCTGTACAAGAAAGAAACATGCCTAACTTATATAATGGCTATTAGGAAGGCAACCTCACAAGTGAGGTCTTTCAAATGCATTGGTTCAAATTGGCAGAGGTGGGGGACTTGAGTAACATGACTTGACTTAAGTCAGACTTAAGTCACCAGTTTGAGGACTTGCTTGACTAAAATGAATAAAAGACTTGACTTGACTTTGACTTGGTATTCATGACTTGACTTTGACTTGAGACATATGACTCGAAATGACTACTTTTTTAAGTTATTAAATATTTGCATTTTCTCAAGATGTGTTAAAGCAAAATGAATGTGCCTGTTATGTTTCTGATTTTTAGGACACTGGCTGTTTAACAATGGAAATACTTAACATGTTTTTAGTGACTGTGGTGTTTAAACATGACCGGACGAATGATTTTGAGTTGTTTGGGCATTCAAAGTGTTTCTTTAATATGCCAAGAAAAAGCACTAAGCAGTTTTGTTAATGTTAAAAGTCAGTGGTCAAGAAAGGTTGTGTTTTATTTTCAACTGATTTAAAGGTGAAAATTGGGGTAGATCAGTATTTTGACTTGATTTGTGACTTGACCAAAATAAATGACTTGACTTGACTTGCTTGACTTCTAGCAGGGACTCGACTTGCCTTGCTTGCTTTTCGCCACAGTAACTTGGGACTTGCTTGTGACTTGCACATGTGTGACTTACTCCCATGTCTGCAAATTGGGGGGGTCTCTGAAGTGCAGAGTACCAGGTTTAGATTTCAAAGAGAGACAGGAGATTGCATTGGAGGAATTATATGAGCAGCTCCCTGAAGAAAAATCTTGATTAGAGTTTGTAAAGCAGGAGGCTTCTATAAGAGAATGTATAGGGCAGAAACCTGCCCCTAGAGGGCTTGCAGCCCAAGACATTAGTCGAGACCAAATTGAAGAAAGGCTAATAATACAAATGACACAGTATTCACTAGGGTTCAGCCACCTGTCTTCACGCCATGCCAAGTCTTCCATGGTGGTAAAGTTGGACTTTCTGGCTCAGAGTAAGGTGGGAACAACAGTCAGAAGTACCCCCTTATGCTTTAAGATATGGATTTCAAATGCCATGTTATTGAAGCCAGCAGCTGAGAAGCAGAATACAAAAGGAGGCCTTGAGCCAGTAAGTATGGCCAGTTTGGAAGAGGCACACACTCGTCCTCTCAAAGTCTAAATATGTCTCTGTTCAATGCTCTGGGCCAATTTGTGCAATGGAGAATCCCTGAAACGTTTTCCCCTTCTGTCCTGCACAGCAGTCGAGGAAGGGTCTTCAGATAAAAGGCATAAACCAGCTTGAATTGAGTCCAAAGAATCACCAGAGAATCTATTGAAAATGCTAGGGGATCCTTGGTCTTGGCCACAAACTAGTTCAGCTTGTTAAAGTTGGAGGCCAGAATGTTCACATCTGGTTTTCTCCATCTTTGACAGAGGTTTTGAAAGATCCCTGGGTGCAAAGACCACTCCCCCCGGTCTAGTCGTTAACAACTTAGGAAGTCCACCTTCCATTGTCTAACTAGGGAAGTGGATGGTTGAGAACATGGGAATGTGAAATTCAGGGGAATGTGAAATTCAGACTAGTTTCTTTTAGAGCAGTTTGACTTCTGGTGCCCCTTCTGATGGTTTATGTAGGTCATTGCTTTTACACTGTTCGAGTGCACCATGACTAGGTGACCTTGCAGAAGAGAATCCAGTATTGTAGAGATAATCTGATGGCTCACAGTTTAAGAATGTTGATGGGAAGCTTCAACTTCTGTTGGAACCATGTCCCCTGGACAGTCAGCGTGTTGTACCCTTCACCCGAGCCCGTAACACTGGCATCTGTTGTTACCACCATCCTGGGCATGTGAAGAAATGTCTTTCCCCAATTCCAGGGCAGGATTGGAAATCCACCAGGTCAGGGAGAGATTTGGCTGGACAGATGCACTGCGAGATATAAACACTGAGGTTGCTTGTTTTACGTTGTGTCTCGAAAGAAGACTACCAACAAGTCTAGAACCATCATATTGAAACAGACAGAGGGGTGCCATTCTGACCTGAGGGACCTTAGGAAAGCAACTTTCTTTTGAGTAAGGAAGATTCTAGTTCGGGTTGTGTCCAAGATAAGATCCAGGTACTCAAGACAATATGAGGGCTGGAGAGCAGACTCTGGAAAGCCCATTGTCCAGCTAAAAGTTGAAAGGAATTGACTCATCCATTGTATGTTGGTAGACAAGGTTGTGGCTGAGGGGTCCTTCAGCAAGAGATCATCCAGGTAACCTGTGATATGAATGCCCTGAGTCCCCAAACTCCAGAAATGCAGAAAGCACTTTTGTGAACACTTAGAAGTACAGAGAAGAGCCCAAATGGTAGAAATACAAAATGGAAGGGTTGGTCTCCCACAGAACAATGCAAAAAACATTAATGTAAGGGGATGACGGGGATGTGAAGATATATCTAGATGTACAGTATCTCACAAAAGAGTACACCCCTCACATTTTTGTAAATATTATATCATATGTTTTCATGTGACAACACTGAAGAAATGACACTTTGCTGCAATGTAAAGAGGTGAGTGTACAGCTTGTATAACAGTGTAAATTTGCTGTCCCCTCAAAATAACTCACACAGCCATTAATGTCTAAACCGCTTGCAACAAAAGGGAGTACACCCCTAAGTGTAAATGTCCAAATTGGGCCCAATTAGCCATTTCCCTCCCTGGTGTCATGTGACTCAGTGTTACAAGGTCTCCGGTGTGAATGGGGAGCAGGTGTGTTAAATTTGGTGTTATTGCTCTCACACTCTCATAATGATCACTGGAAGTTCAACATGACACCTCATGGCAAAGATCTCTCTGATGATCTGAAAAAAAGAATTGTTGCGCTACTAAAAAATGGCCTAGGCCAGTGATGGCAAACCTTGGCACCCCAGATATTTTGGAACTACATTTCTCATAATGCTCATGCACTCTGCAGTGTAGTTGAGCATCATGGAAAATGTAGTTCTAAAACATCTGGGGTGCCAAGGTTCGCCATCACTGGCCTAGGCTATAAGGACATTGCCAAGACCCTGAAACTGAGCTACAGCACGTTGGCCAAGACCACACAGTGGTTTAACAAAACAGGTTCCACTGAGAACAGGCCTCGCCATGGTCGACCAAAGAAGTTGAGTGTATGTGCTCAGCGTCATATCCAGAGGGTTGTCTTTGGGAAATAGACATATGAGTGCTGGCAGCATTGCTGCAGAGGTTGAAGGGGTGGGGGTGGTCAGCCTGTCAGTGCTTAGACCATATGCCGCACAGTGCATAAAATTGATCTGCATGGCTGTCATCCCAGAAGGAAGCCTCTTTTAAAGGTGATGCACAAGAAAGACCAACAGTTTGCTGAAGACAAGCAGACTAAGGACATGGATTACTGGAACCATGTCCTGTGGTCTGATGAGACCAAGCTAAACTTATTTGGTTCAGATGGTGCCAAGCGTGTGTGGCGGCAACCTGGTGAGGAGTACAAAGGCAAGTGTGTCTTGCCTACAGTCAAGCATAGTGGTGGGAGTGTCATGGTCTGGGGCTGCATAAGTGCTGCTGGCACTGGGGTGCTACAGTTCATTGAGGGAACCAGGAATGCCAACATGTAAGGTGACATAGTAAAGCAGAGCATAATCCCCTCCCTTCGGAGACTGGGCCGCAGGGCAGTATTCCAACATGATAACGACCCCAAACACACATCCAAGACGACCACTGCCTTGCCAAAGAAGCTGAGGGTAAAGGTGATGGACTGGCCAAGCATGTCTCCAAACCTAAACTCTATTGAGCATCTGTGGGGCATCCTCAAACGGAAGGTGGAGGAGCGTAAGGTCTCTAACATCCACCAGCTCCATTATGTCATCATGGAGGAGTGGAAGAGGACTCCAGTGGCAACCAGTGAACTCCATGCCCAAGAGGGTTAAGGCAGTGCTGAAAAATAATGGTGGACACACAAAATATTGACACTTTGGGCCCAATTTGGTCATTTTCACTTACGGGTATACTTACTTTTGTTGCCAGCGACATTAATGGCTGTGTGTTGAGTTATTTTGAGAGGGACAACAAATTTACACTGTTATACAAGCTGTACACTCACTACTTTACATTGCATTTCTTCAGTGCTGTTACATCAAAAGATGTAATAAAATATTTACAAAAATGTAAGGGGTGTACTCACTTTTGTGAGATACCGTATGTCTACTGATGGCAGAAATTACCCATGTTTGAGCAATGCAATGACAATTCTTCCAGATCTTGTTGCTTCAATGCAGAATTTTGGCACACAAAGGAATCGGTTTAGAGATTTTAAGTTCGGTATTAGGCAAATGCTCCCACTTTCTATCTTGGGACTGTATAAAAGTTTGAACAAAAAATTTGAAACCATTCTTCTGAAGGAACAGATACAACCACTTCTTTTGCCTGAAGTCGGTGTAAGGCAGTCATTGAATCTGCCTTTTGGTCTGAAGCTGGCAGACTGGAAGGCAAAAAAGAAGGGGCAAAAATAAACTATCTTGCATTCCTTTGAAAAAACAGTTTAGAGCCAGAGGTTCAGGGACGTCTTGGATCCAGAGTAGCACAAACGCCAACTGGTGTCTCTTCATTGAGGAGTGGGGGTACCCCATCTATGCGAGGATGGCTTCTGGGTAGGATTGGTGTACTTGGAAGTCCAGGGCTGTGGCAAGCCTTGTTTTTGAGGTTGATAACTGGGAGAACAAAAATGTCAATTTTTCTGAGCAGTAGTAGCCATAGGAGTAGGAGACATAGGCTTTTTCTTGTGACTTTGTTGATTTAGCAAGGGATAATTCCAAGAATGAATTCACTCTCAAAGGGCATGTGTAGAAAACACTCTTTACAAGAGAGTGTTCAACAGACCAATTTTTTAACCACAAAATCCAGTGCATATGCAGAGAGAAAGGGACAATTTAGAGACTTGGCAAATATACATTTTCTATCTAGAGGGCATAGCAAGGCAGAGGGCATCAGCTGCAATTGTTTTAAGAGAGCAGAAACCTCAAGGACAGGTTTCTGGTCTCTGTTCATTTGTCTTGTCCAGTTAAAAATATACTGCCAAACAGACATTACAGGTTACAGGGTGGAACCTGTAAGAATATGGTCTTTAAAGAAGAAATATTAATAATTACTGAACCAAAATGTCGATGGCATCTGTCAAAAACAAACACCAAGACTAATGAGGCATTTGTCTAGGGCAAAAGTATTTACAATATTTTATTTCTTACTACCAATTTGTTTAATAGCAATTTACGTTATCATATTGGTACATTCTGGTTCACAATTTTTCATATCACATAAAAGAATGTTGTAGAGATACGCGTGTAGCAGCAGCATATTAAAGGCAAGGTTCATATATTTTAAATAGGAGAAGAAAAGCTTTTCCATTCTTTAGAACTGTAAAAAAAAAAAATCAAGTGCAGTGTGCAGGTTAAAAAATAATTTGCTGTTGAGTAGCTATTGACAAGGGGAGGAACGGCCATTTAACTTCAGGAGAAGTACATTTATGCTCAAATATCAAAGCAGTCAAGGAGGTATTGATAAGTTAATGGATGACATGGATGACCTAGAAAGTCGCTCATGGGAAGTAAAGCATGAAACCCAATCCCCCAAACACTTGCTGAATTTAGCAGAAAAACTTCTGGCCTCAAAGGTTATTCTATAAAGAGGTAGGACAATATTCACTAGTTTTTTCACAGAAATTAAAATGCAATGGTGTTGTAGATGTCCAGTGTAATGCATTAGAAAGCTTTGAGGAAGCCTAGGAGTGAACCAAATTGGATTAATAGCAGTGATAACGTGGGTTGCTTCCTGAGCTCTTACTACCAATTTATATATATTAAAAAAGCAAAACATGGAATCTAGTTAAGGGTACTTCAAAGCACATCCTTTAACCACTTCCCGCAAACCGGCGTACGTCGTCTTGCAGAAGTGGTTGTACCGGGATGATGACTGCAGCAGGCATCCACCCCTGGACCATTTTGTAGAGCCGGCGATGGGCTTCCAGAAGATAGCAGCAGCTCGGCCGTTATCCCAGCGAGCGAAGGGGATGTGTCGTCACCCCCCCCCCCCCCCCGCCGGGTCTCCGGTCTTACCAAGCAACCAGCCGACGCGTCCTCCGTCTGGCTGGAGCCTCGAACAAAGCCGGATTCGGCTTTCAATCGGGCCTCCGATCATATAACCCGGAGGTGACGTCACAACCTTCCTTCTAGTTTACTCGCTGTAAATGGCACCAATTTAAAAAAAAAAAATATCAGTACTCAAAAATGCCAATTTCAAAATTTTGAATACTTTTAAGTGCAGTGGAGGGGTCTGGGGTATTTTAGACCCCTGATCCCTCCATAAGGAGTACACGTCACTGCCTATTACTGTCACAAGGGCTGTTTATTGCCTATGACAGCAATAAAAGTGATCAATTTTTTTTTTTTTTTTTTTAAACCGTGACAAAAATAAAAAATTAAAAAAAAAAAAAAAATAGGAAAAAAAAACGTTTTTTTAAAGCGCCCCCGTCCCTGTGAGCTTGCGCACGATAGAAAAACGCATATGCAAGTCGTGCCCGCAAATGAAAACGGTTTAAATCACAGGTAAGGTATCACCACGATCACCAGAGAGAGCAATAATTCTAGAAAAAGGCCTCCTCTGTAACTCTAAACTGGTAACAGTTAAAAATTTTTAAAGCGTCGCCTATGGAGAGTATCGCAGTTTGTCACCATTCCATGAGTATGCACAATTAAAAACCACAACATGTTAGGTATCTATTTAGTCAGCATGACATGTTTCACAATATACAAAAAAAAAAATTAGGCCAACTTTACTGTTTATTTTTTTAAATGCAGTGAAATTTATTTTTTACAAAAAAATTGGGTTGGAAAGACCGCTGCGCAAATACTGCAATGATCACCATTTTATTCTCCAGAGTCTTTGCTAAAAAAAATATATGTTAGGGGGTTCTAAATAATTTTCTAGCCAAAAATACTGATTTTAACTTGTAAAAACATGTGTCAGAAATAGGCCTGGTCCTTAAGTGGTTAATAAAGGAAGTCTTAAACAACTAAAATAGTAATAAATGCACAAACCTTGATCATGTATTCAATGCGACTATGGGAATGCTTTTCTATAACAGATTCAATCCAGATGAGTGGTTTCACCTGAAAAAGAGTATTCATACCAAATAAAAAACCTTTTATTTCTCCCAAAACATACAAAATGAACTAGTTGGCTTTTAAAGTATGTAAAGTCCAACTTTTCTTTTCTAGTTTTGAATAGCACAGAGAAAGGATAAAACCCCTATCAGGTTAGTTTTTGCTGTTTAGGTCTCGCTAAGGAGATCTGTCCTGGAGAAGCAACAGGAAACTAGAAAACTTACAATTTCCGGGGAAATTGTGTGAAGTGTTCTTGCCGCCAGTCCCCAGCTGGAGTGGGCGGAGTAACTATGTGTGTGTGGGAGTGACAGCAGTTTGTGTGGTGTGTGGTGGTTCCTATGGCAAATCACTCTACAGCAAGGGCAGAGAAAAGTGGTTAAAAACCAAACTGCTCCAACTTGCTCACTTCACTGGCGGTTGCCATCTTCAAACGGTTGTAGTTTAAAAATTATAAAATCTGAAATATTAAAAATGAAGGCACAGTCACAGTTTAGAAATTGCCCTTCAAATGTGAGGTGGCTAGAGTGGAGTTTCAATAAATGTCAATGGGCGGCGTGAGTTGCAAACAAATGGTCATATTGTGAAAACTATCAGGACTATGGCTTAGCCGTGGACATTTTTAGTGGCAGCAGGGATAGCTGAACGTTTTGATATAAGATTTGTATAGGTGGGCTTGAAAATTAGAGTGGTGGCAGTTTAGAAATCATATCCTGATTTTTCAGCTCACAATCTAGCTTTCCTGACAGACTCCATGGCAGCATACGTTTGGGTAGGCCCCGCCTCCTCTCCTACCTCATAGGACCCCACTCCCATAAATCTTTGCTCCCTTTCAGCATCCGTGTTCTTTTTTCGTCCTCCTCATACATACGGTGTTATGTTCCTACTATTTCAAGTCCTATACCTTGAAGCAGATTGGGTCGTGGAGACTCCGATAAGCCCTGGCTATTAGCAGGGTATGGAGGGGGCAATGGAAGAGACCCTCAGCAGGATCGCTGTGGTCTGGCCGAGAGAGCCCTGCTGCCGCGGGTGGCCTAATTTTGCCCGAAGAGACAGTCCGGTGATGTGCCTCTGGGACCCTTCTCTGCTTGGGCAGGGTGGTAAGCCCTGTGATGGGACTTTCTTTTTATTCTTATTTTTTTCCTGTGTGTGTTTGTGTGCTAACCTTTTATTAGGCTGTTCTTACTCACTGTTTTGCAGTTTGTTTCCATGCTTTATCCCACCTTATTGTGTCCATTTTGCATCTGTCCGGTGGCTCCCGGTCCCGCCGCGGCCGCCGCTTCCGGGTTGCGCGGCTCTTCTGCGCATGCGCAGTTGCTGCCGGTCACTGGATTCGGTGCGCATGCGCGGGGGTGACGCGTGACGTCACTCGCGCATGCGCAGCAGCGATCGGCGGCCGCGAGGCGGCGTATTTAAATTCCTTAATTTGTCAGAGCTGGTGGGAAGGTCGGCACGTTATACAGCCTCCCCCAGACTCTGACTGGCGGTTTTAAGGTAAGATTACTATCTTTTGAAGGGCTTGTTTGGCAATATTTTGACTTGGGGTTAAGGATTAAGCTATTTATGTATCCTTCTCAGCTGTAAGAGTTTCTTCGCCCCTCTGTTATATCGATTATGGACACATCTCCGCCCCCTAGTGGCCAGCCCGCTCATACCAGGTATGTGCTGGGCATTTGGGGGGGGGGGGGGCTTTGTGTGTCTCTCTCTTATATGTCGCTACATGTGTCTGGCTCCAGCTCTTCCAGGTCTGACCACCAGCCTAGCGCACGCAGCGAAGACAGACATTCAAAGTCGCATCACCGGCACTCCTCGTCTAGGTCCAGGCGCAGCTCCCCCCATAATAGGGGACGTGATGGCAAATCTTCTGGTTCCACACATCATGGCCGTTCAGAACACCCGCATGGGAAGAGATGCTGGGGTTGTGGTACCATAGTAACTGACGGCTCCTCTCTGTGTAAACCCTGTTATACCCAAGCCACGGGTGAAAGGGAGAAGTCGGATCATCATATTGAGGAGGTGGTGCGCAGAGTCCTCAAAGACTCTTTAGCTGAGTTACAAAAGCCAAGTACTTCTGCAGGGCCATCCCGCTCTCCGGAAAGAGATCTTCTGGTTCTTTTGAGTCCTCTCAACCCAGCCATCCTTCTATCCTTCCGTCAGGGTCCGAATCTGATTCAGATTACTCCGGTTCAGGATTTGAGTTCAGCCTTGTCTCCCCTCTAGTGAAGGCGGTGAGAGAAGCCCTTGAATGGGAGGATCCGGCTGTCTCCTCCCCAAAACAAGGAAAATATTTCAAGCAACTATGCAAAGAGCGCTTGGACTTTCCATTTTTAGGGGAGTTGGGAGATATAATTACAGAAGAGTGGAGCAAAGTGGAAAGGAAGAATTCTCTGACCACAAAAATGGCGAAGTTGTATCCATTTAAACAAGAAAAGGTGAAGTACCTGGAATCTTCCCCAAGTGTGGATGCAGCTGTGATGAGTTTGGTCAAGCATGTCACCCTTCCAATGGAGGATACAGCCTCTTTTAGGGATCCGTTGGATAGGAGGATCGACGCTGACCTTAAACGAGCATATCTTTCGGCCGGCATGGCCTGTAAGCCAGCTTTGGCTACAATTTCAAAGGCCATGGAAGTCTGGATTAATGCCCTCGAGGGCACGCTTGGAGGAGTTTCGGAAGAAGTGCTCCAGAGCTCCCCAATCCAGGAGCTGAAGATGGCTGCGGGTTTTCTGGGGGAGGCGTCTCTAGACACCATTCGCCTTCTGGCTCGAGTTATGCTGGCTTCGGTTACGGCTAAACGTGCCCTTTGGCTTAGGCCTTGGGTTGCTGATGCTGCTTCCAAACAGGCATGGTGCTGAATCCCCTTTGAGGGTTCTTCCCTCTTTGGGAACAAATTGGATGCAGCCATAACTCAGGCCACGGGTGGAAAATCTGGGTTCCTACTTCAGGATAAACGTCCAGGCGCTCAGAAGCGCTCTTTTCCGAGAAGACAAACTACCAATCGTGCCAGGGAAGCACGCAGCTACAGACCAGGCAAGTCCTACGGAAGAGGTTGGAAGTCAAGGCAATCCACCTTCCAGAAAGGCTCTAAAGGAAGGCTCTTCGTCTGGTGACCGGGAGGCCACCAAATCCTTTTGAGGTTGGGCCCGTCCAGGCCTTCCCGGTGGTGGCCAGGTTGCTCCAATTTTGGGAGGTCTGGGCGGCCTTGATCCAGGATCCCTGGGTGTTAAACATCGTGTCCCAGGGACATTCGTGGGCGTTCGACAACGTTCCCAAACCCAGGTTTGTCGCAACCTCACTTCCTCCTTCGGCAGAAAAGAAGAAGATTCTTCTCGCCTACGAGTACTCCTTACTGGTTCAGCGCGCTGTTGTGCCAGTTCCCAAGGCAGAACGAGGTTTGGGAGTCTATTCACCTCTGTTTCTCGTCCAAAAGAAGAACGGCACCTGGCGTCCGGTAATAGACCTCACATATCAACAGGTCTATCCATCAAGAAAGGTTCAAAATGGAGTCCCTAGTCACCATACAACATTCGATTCTCCCAGGAGATTGGTTGGCATCGATCGACCTAAAAGACGCGTATTTCCACGTTCCCGTGGCAAAAGAGTACCATCAGTTCCTCCGGTTTGCTGTAGGTCATGCTCACATGCAATTTACGTGTCTTCCCTTCGGGCTCTCAACTTCGCCTCGCACGTTCTCGAAGACCTTGCTAGCAGTTAAGGCTCTCATCAGGACCAGAGGCATCAGATTGCATCATTATCTGGACGATCTCCTCCTTCTGTCCCAGGACAGGCGTCAGTTACTCTTACATCTGGTGACATCTAAGCTTCAGGAATTCGGTTGGATTCTGAATCTAGAAAAGAGCCATCTGGTGCTTCTTGGGGCACTGTTCAACACTGTGAAATGCACCATTTCCCTGCCAGAAGAGAAAATTCCTGTAGTCCAGAGCAGGGTTTCTCACGCTCTCGCTGCCTCTCGTCTCACTGCTCGTCAGTGTCTAAAGGTAGTAGGGACGCTCGTAGCCACCTCGCCCATGGTGAAGTGGGCTATGTGGAAGCTGAGACCCTTCCAGAAGGGGTTTCTCCAACAGTGGTCGACGGAGAATTTGTCACAGGTTATTCACCTGACCCTATTCATGAAGGGATGCCTTCCCTGGTGGTTACGCCGTACAAATCTGACCAACTGCCACTCAATCGCTCCAATTTCCTGGATTACGATCACTTCCGATACCAGCAGTACCGGTTGGGGAGCCCACTGTCTGTCCGAAGTGGCACAAGGCAGATGGAACTTTCCAGGTCACGGAGTGGTGTCCAACATTCTAGAACTACGAGCTGCCCTCAAAGCCCTTCAGGCTTTTCACCATCTAACACAGGGGGCCTCAGTGCTGCTAAGGATGGACAACACCACGGCAGTGGCTTATGTCAAGAGGCAGGGAGGAACATGCAGTATGTCTCTCCTCCAAGAAACAGAGCCGATCATGACATGGGCTCAGCACCATCTGGCCAATCTTTCAGCGGTCTTTGTTCCGGGAGTGTTGAATGTGGAGGCAGACTTCCTATCCCGTTTCCAACTAGACAACAACGAGTGGTCCCTCCATCAGGAGGTGTTCAACTGGGTGCTGTCCCTGGGGATTTCGCCGGAAGTGGATCTGTTTGCGAGTCCACGCAACAAGAAGCTTCGGAAGTACTACACGAGATTCAGAGATCCTCGAGCTTTCGGAGTGGATGCCCTCACGGACAGGCGGAACTTCCAGTCTGCTTATGCTTTTCCACCAGTACCAATAGTACTCCAATTCCTGCGGAGATTGAAGATGGAGGGAGTAGAGATTGTGGCCGTAATCCCCTTCTGGCCCAACAGGCCATGGTTTCCCCTGCTGTCCCTTCTCAGCTTCAGGGATCCAATCCCTCTACCTCTCAGGTCGGACCTTCTATCTCAGGGTCCTACTCTGCACCCATGCCCTGCACGGCTGCACCTCAGGGCTTGGTTCTTGAGAGGGGGAGGTTGGAAGCTCTCGGATGTCCAGAAGAGGTGATCCCGACTCTCACGAGTTCAAGAAGACCTAGCACCAACAGGGTATATGAAAGGATATGGGCCAGGTTCATGAGTCATCAGGCCCAGAGGTCAGGTCCAGTAGGTACACCTACTGTTCAGCAGATTCTAAATTTCTTGCAATCGGGTCTGGATCTGTCCCTCTCGGTTAGTTCCCTCCGGGTGCGAGTATCCGCCATTTCAGCCTTCACCGGAATTCAGGGGGCAAGTCATCATCTGATTCAGCAATTTTTTAAGGGAGCAGTCAGGCTTAGGCCTCAGAGAAGGCCGAGATTTCCAAAATGGGATCTTCCATTAGTCTTGGACTTTTTTTCCTCAAAGGATGTTGCTTCCATGTCTATCAAGGATCTTTCGTTGAAGACAGCATTTTTGATGGCCATTACCTCCGCTAAGAGGGTCTCTGAGATACACAATTTGGGTCACAAAGAGCCTTTTCTGACCTTTTTTCAAGACAGGGTGGTCCTTATCCCTATGCTGGGGTCAAATCCAAAAGTGACCTCTGTCTTCCACGAAAATGCTGAGATAGTTCTTCCCACCTTCAGAACTGATGAGAATTCTTCAGTCCATCCTCTAGACGTGGGCAACACTCTAAGTCAATATTTGGAGGCCACATCCTCCTTCCGCCAATCGGATTTCCTTTTCGTTCTGCTCCATGGCAATAAGAAAGGAATGCGTGCATCTTCCAGAGCAGTGGCTGCGTGGATTGTTCAGGCTATCCAATGGGCTTATAGAGCGAAGGGCTTGGCTCCTCCAGAGGCGATCACAGCTCACTCTACAAGAAGCGTCGCTACGTCTTGGGCAGCTTCCAAGCACGTCGCCCTTGACGTGATCTGCAAAGCAGCATCCTGGCCATCTGTTAATACCTTTCTTTCCCATTATTGTTTTGAACCTGCTGCTTTATCTTCCGTTAATTTTGGCGTTCAAGTCTTGTCAGTTGACAGTGCCAATTAAAGTTTTCTTTGTTCAGCATCTTCCCACCCGGGAGTGTATAGCGAGTTATTTCCCAAACGTATGCTGCCATGGAGTCTGTCAGGAAAACGGAAAATTGATATCAAATACTTACCGTAATTTTCCTTTCCTGATGGACTCCATGGCAGCAGGAGTCCCCTCCCAATTCCTGAGTAGGCTAGTTACAGAACACTGATGCTGAAAGGGAGCTAAGATTTATGGGAGTGGGGTCCTATGAGGTAGGAGAGGAGGCGGGGCCTACCCAAACGTATGCTGCCATGGAGTCCATGAGGAAAGGAAAATTACGGTAAGTATTTGATATCAATTTTCCGTTTTTGTCAGCTCCCACTCTAGTTTTGAACATTCCACCATTCATTCCTATGGGACCAATTTCGCCACAAAAACGCCGGTATTTTGTGAACCATTCGACGAAACGTTCCACAAAGTATTAGCACTCCAATCGGGAATAATCCGCTCATTTCGGTATATTACTTGTCTATGTAGTGTAAAATCTGTGGGAGGAGTTAGGGTGGTAAATTTGGCTATAATAAGAATATATATGTGAGATAACAGTAAGTGTTCTTGCCATGCAAGAACACTTAATTAGAAGGAATAGTCCAAATTTAGTTGTCATCTAAACATTTGTCCTCATCAGATCATCCCATTCTATGGGGGCAACTCTAACATTTTGGATTTGCCCTCACGTTCTGTTTCAGTGACAAAAGGTTTCCAAAGCAAATGAATGAATCTCCCCAATTCAGACAAAGACAACATTAAGAGTCGGTTCACATATATGCGATGACAGACATCGTATGCGATTCGCATCGCACTGCTCTGCCCATCACGTGCGATGTCTGTGTGATGCAAATTCAGCCATAGATTGTATGGCTGAATTTGCATCGCATTCGGACACAACTTCGCACAGGACCCTTTTTTGGGTCCGCACCAGAATCGGATCGCATACAAACTGTCCTGGGGTTTTTGTCAACTTTGTATTGACACCCCCAGGTCGCATATGACAGTGTGAACTGCCTGCGAGTTGAATGCAATGCGGGAACCCACTGTGGATTCGTAGGGTTCCCGCATCACATGTGTGCAAACCGGAACTAAAAAAAAAAAAAAATCTAACCCCTCACCTGACACTAAAGCTTTTTTTTTTTTTTTTTTTTTTTTTTTTAAATATACCGTCTCTTAACATACACTTAAGTTTGTGGCACATGTCTGCAATATTTTGTAAGTGGAAAATGGAACATTTGACACCTTTAAGAAAGGGTTTATACAGTGCCTTGAAAAAGTATTCATACCAATTGAAAATGTTCCACATTTTGTCATGTCATGTCCAATGTAAATGTATTTTATTGGGCTTTTATGTGATAGACCAACACAAAATGGCACATAATTATGAAGTGGAAGGAAAATGATAAACTGTTTTCAAAATTTTTTACGAATCAATATCTGAAAAGTGTGGCGTGCATTTGTATTCAGCCCCCCTTCGGAGTCAGTATTTTGTAGAACCACCTTTCACTGCAATTACAGCTGCATGTCATTTTGGGTATGTATCTACCAGCTTTGCACATCTACAGAGTGAATTTTTTGCTCCTTCTTTGCAAAAATAGCTCATGTGGTCAGATTGGAGAGTGTCTGTAAAAAGCAATTTTCAAGTCTTGCCACGGATTCCCAATTGGATTTAGGTCTGGACCATTCTAACACATGAATAGGTTTTGATCTAAACCATTCCATTGTAGCTCTGGATGTATGTTTGGGGCCGTTGTCCTGCTGGAAGGTAAACCTCCACACCAGTCAAGTCTTTTGCAGGCTCTAACAGGTTTTTTTTCTAAGATTGCCCTGTATTTGGCTCCATCCATCTTCCCATCAACTCTGACAAGCTTCCCTGTCCCTGCTGAAGAAAAGCATCCCCACAACATAATGCTGCCACCACCACGGTTCAAGGTGGGGTGGTGTGCTCAGGGTGATGTGCAGTGTTTGTTTTCCGCCACAAAGAGCGTTTTTTGCTTTTAGGCCAAAAAGTTTAATTTTGATCTCATCTGACCAGATCACCTTCTTCCACATGTTTGCTGTGTCCCCCACATGGCTTCTCACAAACTGCAAACAGGACTTCTTATGGCTTTCTTTCAACAATGGCTTTTGCTCTTGCTACTCTTCCATAAAGGCCAGTTGTCCTGACAAATTCTCCCACCTGAGCTGTGGATCTCTGCAGCTCCTCCAGAGTTAACATGGGCCCCATGGCTGCTTCTCTGATTAATGCTCTCCTTGTTCGGCCTGACAGTTTAGGTGGACGGCCATGTCTTGGTAGGTTTGCAGCTGTGCCATACAATTTCCATTTTCAGATGATGGATTGATGGATGATGGAGTGCTCTGCGAGATGTTCAAAGCTTGGGCAATTTATAACCTAACCTTGCTTTAAACTTTCTCCACAACTTTATCCCTGACCTGTCTTGTGTTTTCCTTTGCCTAAATGATGCTATTTGTTCACCAAGGTTCTCTAACAAACTTCCGAGGGCTTCACAGAACAGCTGCATTTATACTGAGGTTAAACTACACACAGGTGGACTCTATTTACCAATTGGGTGATATGAGCAATTGGTTCCACTAGATTTTAGTTAGGGGTTTTAGAGTAAAGGGGGCTGAATACAAATGCATGCCACACTTTTCAAATATTTATTTGTAAAAAAAATTTGGGTAAACCATTTATCATTTTCCTTCCACTTCACAATTATGTGCCACTTTTTGTTGGTCTATCACATAAAATCCCAATAAAAATACATTTTTGGTTGTAACATGACAAAATGTGGAACATTTCAAGGGGTATAAATACTTTCAAGGCACTGTAATACACCCCATAAATTGAATTACTATAGCACTTTCCCCTCTTTAAAAGTGGTATTGGGAGTCCAAAAATAAAATTGGTGTGGAGAAAGACAGGGAGGAAGTTCTACTGACTTCTGAAAAGCTAGGTGGCTCTCTCTGGTTTCAATTTCTCTAAATTGCTTAATTGGAGCATTTGTTCAGCAATTTAGGTAAGCAGAAAGCCTAATCTGTATATCTGTTTCAAGTTAGTGTAATAAAGTACCGTAATTGGATTAGCAATACAGCCGGGCAACTACCATTTTCAGAAAAAAAATGATTTTGCGTTCTATTTTGCAAAAACGAAATGCTCCTTAAGTCTAGGGCTAGAGGATTAAGGTGTAACATTTACCTTATACAACCCTCGGGAAGTCAATGTCAGCAGTTCTGCATTGCAAGTGAGAATGGTGAAAGGTCCACAAGTTGGACCCTCAGAGAGAAAATAAAGGCACTGGCAGAGAGATAAAGAAGCCATTACAATTATAGCTTACTCCACTAGCCCTAGACTTAATGAGCATTTCACCTATGGGGGGGGTAGGGTTAAAGTAGAACTATAGGCAAAACGTTTTTTTGTCCCCCCCCCCCCCCCCCCCCCCCATTTAAGAATAGGGGAGGAGGGTTATAAACCCTGTCAGTTTGTGTTTTATTTTTGCTATCTGTGGTCCTTCATTTCCTGTCCTACAGCCAAAACAGGAAGTGAGAGGACATTCCGGAACTTAAGGGGATCCCTTGGGGGGCTTCCCAGGTCACCAGAACTAGTGCCCACATTGAAAAATTTCCCCTCTATTACTGTTCTGGAGACCATCCAAAATTTGAGATTTTCTTTTACTTTCATTTTTAATGATAATGGTAAACAGGACAAATAAGCTGAATCTCCCTAACTGGGGAAATAAAAACCTGACCGGTATTCTAATACATCTCAACTCTGTCCAAAACCAAAAAAAAGTTTTGACTTTAGCTATACATTTAAGATATAATCATAGCAGAACAAAAAAAAAAGTCAAAATAAAAAAACTGCCATAGCACTTGTGTGGTACCACACGCTAGCACAATTTTAAAACATACAAAAGACACTTGCATGAGTGTTCAATCGGTAAGACATTAGTTCAAACTCTCCATCTGGAGGTATGAAGGATATTGTCCTGTCATTTTCAAATCTGGATAGACGAACACACTGATGGAACTTGACATCTTCAAGCTCTACAGATTTGCTCTTCCCACCTAGAAGAATGTAAATCATACAGACAAATTAACCCTGGTCAGTTCAGTTACAGCTCCCAGCAAGACCTTTAGACATGCATTTTGTCTGTCAGCATTTACTGTTCAACTTACTTTTAAGACTGAAAGTGCAGTTATGGACAGAATGATATTATAACAGATATAATTTTTGTACTGCATGGTTTATATTCTAGTACTTTTACATAATAAATTTTTTAGCATTAAAAGTATTCCATTGGCACAATTGCAAGGTATATATGAATCAAAAGGCACTGCAATGATTAACGGATAGACACTACATATACAGCTAAATGTGTGTTACCTAAAGAGAGCAGTTTCTCCCTAAAATTTGTTAAATTTGCTAGATGCATGAAGAGCCATGCTAGAAGCATGAAATGGAGAATGTGGCTGCTATACATGAAAACAGAGAATATTTCTGATTGCAATTTTGAAAAATGACGCAAAGCACAATGCAAGCTTCTTCAAATGTTCCAAACTGGAGGCTTTTAGTCCACCTCATCATAACCTTTCTGATTACATACTCTCTCAATGAATGAGATGTGTCACACCTTTGGAGATTAAAGTGGCCTCAAACCCAAAGCAAACATATTGTAGCCTACCAATTCCTAGATAGGATTGCTTTGTTTTGTTTTTTAGGCTTTTTTTTTTTTCCATTTTCCCCCGGTGATCCTGCCAGTAAGTCTGTTGCTTTTCAACAGAACAAACTGTCCTTCAGTGAATAGGCCTGTACCACCGTCTGTCAGATCCATCTGTAAATGGTTGCAACAGATGCAGCCAGTCCCTTACGAGGTCCATCCATAAGGACAAAAAGAGTGTTTGATTTTCTGAAGGCCACAGTGGTCTGTAATGGCTCGTTTCCACTGAGCTTTCTGGTACGGTTTGGTACGGTACGCTATTTATGCCGTTTCCATTATGAATGGTACCCTAATTCCGAACCGTACCACTTTTTGGTACCCTTTCGTTGGGGTACCAAGCACATTAGTACCGTAACAACAGGGTGGAGCTACACTCTGCAGAACTTTGATTGGTTGACAGAGAATCCTCTATCACAGCTTTCCTGCTACACCACGCCTATCATGAAAGGGTACTATTGGCAGTGGAAACGCAATGTGTACCGTTCCAGACCGTACCGTACTGAACCGAACCATACCGTACCACTCAGTGGAAACTATGCATAACTAAACCCTGATAGCCCGGATCACATCTGAAGAATGTAGAACATACTTCTTAGGATGCTGAGGTTTAGGACAAAGGGAAGGCAGTACAATGTCTTCATTTAACCGGTTCCCGACTGCCCGCCGACGATTTACTGTGGCCGTGCGGCTCTCCTGCGCAAACTGACGTAGACCTACGTCAGTCGCGTGCCTGCAGCTAGGGGGCGAGCGTGCGCCGATGACGGCGCGCTCCCACTCCCACTCGGTAGCGGGGACTCCGATGCACAGGGCAGGCGGCCCTGATTGCCACCTGTCACCTGGTTTCGTTCCACGATGAGAGAGAACGGTCATCTTTTGTAAACACAGCTGACCGTTCATCTCTCTGGAATGATCACAGAGCCCCTGCTATATAGGATCACAGGTCTCTGATCATTTCACAAGCCACGCCCCCCCCCCCCCCCCCAGTTAGAATCACTCCACTAGGCTCACATTTTCACATTTACCCCTTGATCACACCCACAGTGTTAACCCCTTTCCTGCCAGTGTCATTATTACTGTAACAGTGCATATTTTTAGCACTGATTACTGTAATAATGTCACTGGTCGCCCCCAAAAGTGTCAAAAATGTCAGTTAGGGGTCCAATCTGTCTGCCGCAATGTCGCAGTCCTGAAAAAAAGAAAAAAAAAAAAAAAAATCGCAGATCGCCGCCATTACTAGTAAAAAAATTTAAAAAAATGGCATAAATCTTTCCCGTAGTTAGTAGACGTAATAACTTTTGTGCAAACCAATCAAAATACGCTTATTGCGATTTTTTTTTTCACCAAAAATATGTAGCAGAAAACAAATTAGCCTAAAATGTTAAAAAAAAATTGATTTTTACATTTTTTTTTTTTTTTGAGAAGGTTATAAAGCAGAAAGTGAACAATTTTTTTTTTTCCAGAATTGTCGCTCTTTTTTTGTTTATAGGGCAAACAATAAAAAATTGCAGAGGTGATCAAATACCACCAAAAGAAAGCTCTATTTGTGGGGGGGAAAAAATGACATCAATTATATTTGGGTACAGCGTCGCACGACCGCGCTATTGTCCATTAAAGTAACGCAGTGCCGAATCGCAAAAAAATGGCCTGGTCATTAAGGGGGAAAATCTATAGGTCCAGAAGTGGTTAAATGAAAATCAGAAACCAGGAAGGAATGACGAAGTACCACCTTATCTCGGTGAACCACTAGATAAGGTGAGCAGCAAAACAAGGCAGGCAGAAGTGATAGCCACCAAAAGGCCAACCTTCTGAGACAAAAGCCACCAAGAAGGCAACCTTCTGAGACAAAAGCAAGCAGCAAAATCTCCTGAATTTTCACAAAAGGAGGTTTTGAAGAACAGACAGCACCAAATTGAGATCCCATGGCGATAACGAAGATCGCCGCGGAGGCACTAAATGGTGCACACCTTGAATGAACGTCCAGATAAGGGCATGCTTGGCATTGAAAATAGATAGCCAAAACCGAAACTTGGCCTTTGATAGTACCCAAGGCCGACCGCTGTTCAACCCCTTTCTGCAGAAAAACCAAAACCCTGGCGATGGAAAACATGCGAGGGTGCGCTTTCAGCGATTCGCACTATGTACGATTTCTACGTACGACGTTAGATTTTTTGAGAAGTTGACTTCCTAGCCTTCAAGAGAGTGGGAATTACAGACTCAGGGAGACCCCTGTCTCTCAACATCGGACATTCAACAGCCATGCCGTTAAAGCCAGCGACTGTAAAGCAGGATGGAAGATCGGACCTTGAGACAATAGATCTTCCGAGAGGAAGTCTCCAAGGGGTACCAGCGGCCAATCTTATTAGGTCTACGTACCAAGACTGACGAGGCCAGCCTGGAGCCACCAGAATGACTGCAATATTTTCCACCTCTATCCTGCGCAGAAGACGCGGCAGAAGTTTCAAACGGGGGAAATGCGTAAATCAGCAGATACTGATCACAAGGAGCCACCATGGCGTCTGTGGCATCGGCCAGAGGATCTCGAGACCTGCCTACGAATCTCTGCACCTTCTTGTTGAGACGAGGCGCAAACAGATCGACCTCGAGGGGTCCCCCACCGAACACACAGTTGGTGAAACACCGCCGCGTGTAGGGACCACTCACCTTGCTCAACCACCCGACGATCTTTCTTCCCAAGTAAGAATCTCAGCCACCTCCTTGGCCGCCAGGACACTCCTGGTGCCCCCCTGGTGATTGATGTAAGCCACAGCCATGGCGTTGTCTGATTAAACCTGAACCGGTCAATCAAATAGGCGAGTCGCCCAATGACTCGGACAAAGTTTGATCGCTTCGAGTTCCAAAACATTGATCGGAAGTTTTGACTCTTCCACTGACCAGGTACCCTGGGCACAGAGGTTCCCCAGAACTCCGCCGAAGCCCGTCAGGCTGGCATCCTTGGTTACAACCGTCCAGAACAACGGAAGGAAGGACTTGCTGGAGACTGCATCCACCACAACAGAGCAGATGGTGTTGTGGCTCAACCAAATCAAGGAGTCCAAGGACTTTGGATCCTTGTTCCACTTCACTAGAATCTTCTTCTGCAAGGGTCTTGTATGGAACTGAGCAAACGGAACAGCTTTGAAGTTTGACACCATCAGACCCAAAGCCTGCATGCAAACTCTGAGGGAAGACCGCTTGTTGTCAAACAACGACTGAATTGCTCCCTGCAACTTTTGTAGCTTGTCAGGGGGAAGGAAAACCCTCGCCAAGGCTGACTCCAGAATCAGGCCTAGGTGCTCCTGTCTCAAGACCGGAGTCACAGTGAATTTTTTGAAATTGATGTTTCAACCGAACTCTTGTAGAGTTCGGACAGTGACCTTCAGATTTTCCAACAGAACCGAATGAGAGTACCCTCTTAACAGGAGATCATCCAGGTATCCCAGTACCGCAATCCCCCTTCAGCGCAGCAATGCTAACACTGGAGCCAGAACCTTGGCAAACACCCTGGGAGCGGAGGCGAGACCAAAGGGTAACGCCACAAATTGATGCTACCGCAAAGCGAAGGAATTGCTGTTGTCCAGTGTAGATAGGGATGAGTAGATATGCGTCCTTGATATATTGAGGCCAAGAAATCTCCCTGATGTAGAGACGCCACTACTGTGCGGATGAACTCCATCCGAAACCTCTGTACCCGCACAAAGCGGTTCAGGGCTTTAAGATCTAGGATGGGGCACACCTTGCCTTCTTTTCTGGGCACGGTGAACAGGTTTGAATAAAACCCTTGAAAGCGTTCACGAGCTGGAACCAGCACAATAACCCCTTGTGACAGCAAGTTGTGTAAGGCCCCTCTCAAGTCTCTTAACCTGGCTGGAGACAATAGAAGATTGGACGGAAAGAACCGGTCGATTCGATTTTGTATTCGAAACAGATCAGATTGTGAACCCATTTGTCCTGAATCAAGAAGTCCAGGGTTCCCGGAAGAATCGAAGACGTCCCCCCACCCCATACTCGCTTAAGGCGCCCCTTCATGTAGACGAGGTCTTGTCTGCGGTCCAGATTTGCCGCCCTTGGGACTTACAGGACCATGGCTTCTTGGACCTTCCCGAAGATCTACACGGTTTACCTTTTTTCCTGTGACCCGGAGGCACGAAAAAAAGACGTTTATGAGCAGTAAAGGAAGGCCCCTGCCTAGGGCACAGCTCCTTGACTTTAGAAGATTGTGACAAATTAGTGCGCTTACCCTCCGTAATACCTTTGATCTGGTGGCTAGCAGCACCAGAACAAACCGACTGTACTTTTGACATCAGGTTTTACAGAAAAACAGCAACTGCGAGCCAGAGGGTCACGCAGGTGATATTTTATCCTGGGACTCCCTTTAAGACCGCGAAAAACGCAGTTTCCCCATTTTTACTGGGGACTCCCAAAACCTGACCAGAAACTTTACCAGAGCCCTGATAAAGCGTGCAGTCCTGGTCAGTGTCAAAATTAAAGTAACAGAAGAGCAGGAAGAGGAAGAAGCAACTCTGCCACTAGCATAGAAAACAATGCGCTGTATGCCAGTCCCACCCCTGGGCCAAAAGAAAATGGCTGATATATATTCTCAATGGGGAATCCTAGAAAATGGCTGCCCATACAAACTAATAGGAACACAGAGGTCATGAATCACAGCAAAATGGCCGGTCCCCATTCAAGGACCCCCCCGCCCCCCCCCCCCCCGGACAATCCATCCCTCTCAAACAAGTGCTGAAAAACCGGCCACATTATTACCCCCCCCCCCCCAGGTGAAAACCCACTAGGGGAGGGAGAAGCAAGGGGTACGCCAGATTAGACTTCCGGGGTGCTAGGGAACCGAGGGAGCCCCTAAGGTCCGACCATTCCAGGGCCCACCTCTAGGGGTTTTGAGGGGGACATTTTACTCAGCATACCAAGGTACAAGGCAAGCGCCACTCTGAAACAGATCACCTCCCACCCGGGATGGGGGTGATGTTAGCCAAGGGGAGTCTGCGTTCCAGGTCGTCTGCTTCCCGGTGAGATGATCCACTCACAGGCTGGTCCCCATCCATCAGGGCACTGTCGTGGTGAGGCCTAGTTCTGGACTACAACCTGCTCACGCTCGCAGGCCAGGCTGGGAGACCTTAAGGATCTAGATTATCCAGTGCGAATACCAGCCTGCTGTTGCTTGTAGTTCCTCTGGATCTTGGTCCTCAGGAACTAACTATAAAATAAAAAAAAAATTAAAAAAAATCACCACAAAACTTTCCCTGTTACAGCTAAGACCGAAGTCCCAGCAGGGAACTAGGTCCTATCCCTGTCACTAGGCAGAACAAATTGAGTATATCAGAGCCTGAGGGATTATGCCTGCTGGGACAGCCCCTATAGGCGTAGACAAGTTTTTTTTTTTCCGCCTAGTGCCTATCCATAGTGGGATATAGTTTATGATTAAGCAGAGCTGCGTCTGTCGATGAACAATAGAGAAATTACATATTTGGCTTTGGGTACAACAACACTTTAAAGCCAAAGTTTGGCTGTAGACTTTTAGATTAAAAAAAAAAAAAAAGGACCAAAGGCTTATACCAAGAAATGAGATGTGATAAGTCTTTGAAACAGAATAGCCAGGACCGAGGTATGCCCTGTGAAGATATTTGAGGCCAGACATCTCCACACTAGACTGGAGAAAGGCCAAAATGAGCCCCATCACATACTGTCGGATAAAAGTTACACACAACACCATAAGCATGTCATGCAAGATGGACACCTTTCTGGAGATTGACATTCTTGCCCTGAAAATAGTTGCAATTACAGAGTCAGAAACACCTACATGCCTCAGGACTTTGAAAGGATTGTAGATGGAACCCTGCCACAACCAGTCTGATCTATCTGGAAGTGCCCACAGCTCATCTGCAAAGAGATTTGCAATGTCTGCATACCATCTTCTCCATGGCCATACAGGTTCAAACTCCCTCCACCTTTATCCTGGACAAAAGAAAAGGAGGAAGCTGCAGCTGAGAAAAGGCATAGATGAAGGGAAAATTATACCAATGAGTCACAAGGGCATCCAACACAAATGCCTGAGAAACCCTGGTCCAAAAGAAACTAGTCCAGCTTGTTGTGGAATTTGGACACCAAGAGATCCACATCCAGCAACCCCACTGCGAACAACTCTGGGCAAAGGGCCCATTTCCCTAGGTTGAGCTGTCGACAACGGGCAATGTCCACCTGCCAGTTTTCCACAACAGGAAGTGTACAGCTGAGAAGGCCGGAATGTGTAATTTTGCCCAGAAGAATCAACATTGCTTCTTCCTGGTCCGCAAAATTTCTTATCCCTTCTTGATGGTTGATGTATGCCGCCACTGTGGCATTGTCCACTGCATCCTGAAGGGAAGACTCTGAAGGCAGATAGTTACATAGTTGCATAGTCTAGTTGAAAAAAAAAAAAAAAAAGACTAGTCCATCTAGTTCATCCAACAGAAGAAAAAAATAAATACCAGTGCAAGTAAAAAAAAGCCAGGTCAACAGCAGGAGCACCCCACTTTTTGTATTATTCCTCTTCCATGGGGTACTGCTGACTGAAATGCTTTGTTATTGAAAACGCCTTCTCTAGGCGAGGCCGATTTGCATACATAATTTCCTGCAAATAAGGATGCACAGGAAAAGATTTGTGATTTTTGGGCAACCACCAGGAGCCAAATCCATTGACCATTGGAGAAGACGAGTCTGGAAGCAGCAAAACACAGGGTGCCCACTGTGGTACTGCGAGACAGCCCTGAACCCGTGAGGTACCTCCTGTGGAGGACACATCCAAAACTTTCCAATCCCCATTGACTTCTCTCTCCTCCCCATTAGAGAACTCTTACAACAGCAAAGGGATGAGGAGGGAAGAGTGCCTAGAAGATGCATGTCCTATGAAAGCATCTTTGGTGACACTCCACAGGCACATCCATCATCTGAGGACACGAACAAAGAAACTGAGGCTTAACTGACCTGAAAGATGTTCTACCTGAAGGGAGATTCTGCCTCTTTTTTGGGCAGTGTCCATTCACCTGAAGGTAGCAGCATAGCCTGATCCATGAGTATGAAGTGCCCTGTGTCATGTGATGTATAATGAAGAAATTCTAGAAATTTCAGGAGAGGAGCCTGTACAACTGTGCAATGCTGAAAGCAAGGCTGGAGTTCGGCTTTAAAGGCTCCATGAAACAGGAAGAAAATGTGGCTTTTTACGTGTCAGCAGAGCACTTTAATAGCTGTACAAAAAAAAAAAAAGGAATTGGATATGATCGGAAAGCATTATGATTAATTTGCTGTGCTATTAGACAACAAAATATTACTATTGCATCAGGAAAAGTTAGTTTACTTACGGCCTGTATTCTCGAAAAGAACCTTATCATTTAATCCAAGGCGTAATTCAGGCATTCCTGAGAGAAACACCCTCATTTTGATGGATCCAACTATTTCACTGCGCAAGACATTTCCATTTGCGCTCACCTACAAGAGGAAAAAAAGAGCAAAATGAAAAATGAACAGCACAGCATAAGAAGGGAAAGTTCACATATGAAAGTAAATCTCCCTAATTATAGTGTTCAGTTATGACTGCACATAATACCATGTTCCACCTTCACCTCTCCAAAATGAAAAATACTTAGCGATGTAGGTGGAAGTCTAATAGCTCTGTCTATCACCTACAGCAACTGGGATGGCTACTTTAAAAGGAAGTTGAACTCCAGATGAGGTCATACCAGACAAATAAGTTCCCGTTCACACTGGGGCGACCTGGTCGCCTCCCAGGTCGCCGTAGGTCGCCTTCCATAGGGAAGCTGCGGACCCGTTCTAATAGGAGCGACACAAGTCGCTCCGACTTAGAAAAAGGGTCCGGAGCTTCTTTGGGGCGACCCGGAGCGACCGTCATAGACTTCAATGTTATGAAGTCCGTGCCGGCCGCTCCGATGTCGCGGCGCGCTGCTCGCACCGCGACCTCGGAGGTCGCCCCTGGAAGTCGGATCGCCCCAGTGTGAACGGGGCCTAAATGAAGTGATCCTGTCCATTTTTTCAAAACATGTAAAACTATTTATTGTACATTGTGGAGTTTATTCATATTTCTGCAAAGTGGAACTAAACTGTAAAAAAAAAATAAAATAAAAATCTTTATTGCAGAAGAGACATGTCTTTTATGCACTAAACTGTAAAAAAAAAATAAAATAAAAATCTTTATTGCAGAAGAGACATGTCTTTTATGCAATAAAACAAACCTAACTGCCTGTTGGCAATCTTCTTTTAGAATGTACACTGAGCGTTGCGTGCATTCTTTGGACCAGAGTGAATGCACTTTTCAGTGCATGTGGGAGTTGCCTAATTCTGGTCAAAAGAGATAGCTGAAATCTTGAACCTGAAAGAAGATAAGGCGAAAAAATGTCAACGCCAGTAAGGGCTGCTTTAAATCCTAGTATTAATATTAAACCTTTTATAATATGAAGAAAAAGTTGGATTAATGTTTGTTTACTATGCAGAGGTAAAAGGAAGAGCACAATTATTTTACAGGTCAAGCAGTTTATGTATAAAAATTCCATCTTTCACTATTCACACGTGATTTTGGATGTTAATTTTATTATTAAAAGTAGTGGTTATTCTGACTACACAATTCAATTTACTAGGCTCTTGCAGGCATCCATGAATGAGTCATCCAATTTAATGCGTCCAAGTGTCTGTCAAATAACTCACATGCTGGGTTAACGTGGCGATAAACTCTTTTTAAACACTTTAGCCCCGGAGGATTTTGCTGCTTAATGAGAAGGGCCTATTTTGCGATTTAGCACTGCGTTAATTTAACAGACAATTGCGTGGTCGTGCGATGTTGTACCCAAATAAAATTGACATCATTTTTTTCCCACAAATAGAGCTTTCTTTTGGTGGTATTTGATCACCTGTGCGATTTTTATTTTTTGCGCTATAAACAAAGAGCGACAATTTTGAAAAAAAATAAATAAATATTTTTCACATTCTGCTATAGAACATTCTCAAAAAGAAAATTTAAAAATCAAATTTTAGAATTTTAGGCCATTTTTGTTTCTGCTACATATTTTTGGTAAAAAAAAAAAAAAAAAATCGCAATAAGCGTATTTTGTTTGGTTTGCGCAAAATTTATTGCGTCTACTAAATTCAGGAAATATTTTGCAATTTTTTTTTTTTTTTTTTTACTAGTAATGGCGGCGATCTGCGATTTTTTGAGGGACTGCGACATTGCGGGAGACAGAGCGGACCCCTAACTGAGATTTTTTACACTGGGGGTACCAGTGACATTACTACAGTAACCAGTGCTAAAAATAAAAAAAAAAAATATATATATATATATATATATATATATATATATATATATATATATATATATATATATATATATATATATATATATATATATATATATATATATATATTTTTTTTTTTTTTTTTTAACCTAAAACTTTGAAATCTCCACCTAATGAGTAGGCATTAGTTAATTATAAAAAAAAAAACAATGTACTACTACTAGCATCTACAGATAAACATGTACAAATGACCGCATGAAAAATCAAGGTTTTTTTTTTTTTTTAAAAAGATGTACTGAATCTACATAATTTGATTTGATCTTTAATCTATTTGGCTATAGGCATCTGTGGCTGTGCACCAGTGAAGATAAATATTGTTACCTCTAAGAAATGCTGTAAATTTGTTTTTTTAACTAAAATTAGCATCTTCTGAGTGGCCCATCGACAGAGTGCCCCATTTGAGCAGAAAAAGAAATTCCTAACTTCACAGTTCAAATATTTCAGAATATCCAAACAAGCCCTATAGCAGCAGCTCACCTTTAGGCTGGGTTCACACTTATTCAAATTGGATGTGGGTTTCCGCATCTCACAAATTTTACAATATAATCTAAAAGTTTATTTACTTCAGTCATTTACATCAAAAAGTGAAACTCATTATATACTGTACATGCATTACACACAGAATGATATATTTCAAGAATTTCTTTTTTAATTTTGGTGATTATGGCTTACAGCTAGTGAAAACTCAAAATTCAGTATCTCAGAAAATTAGATTATTACATAAGACCAATAAAAAAAGGGTTTTTAATTACAGAGATGTTGGCTTACTTAAAAGTATATATATATATATATATATATATATATATATATATATATATATATATATATATATATATATGTACAGTATAGTATGCACTATACCAATACTTGGTTGGGGCTCCTTTTGCATGAATTACTGCCACAATGCGGCGTGGCATGGAGGTGATCAGCCTGTGGCACTGCTGAGGTGTTATGGAAACCCAGTTTGCTCATCTGCATTGTTGGGTCTGGTGTCTTCTTCTTGGCAATACCCCACAGATTCTCTAAGGGGTTTAGGTAAAGCGAGTTTGCTGGCCAATCAAGTGCAGCGATACCATGATTATTAAACCAGGTATTGGTACTTTTGGCAGTGTGGGCAGGTGCCAAATCCTCCTGGAAAATTAAATCGGCATCTCCATAAAGCTGGTCAGCTGGTCTAGAATTTCATAGTAGAGGGCTGCGCTGACTTTTTAATTGATAAAACACAGTGGACCAACACCAGCAAAAGACATGGCTTCTCAAATCCTCACGGACTGTGGAAAATTTTGCATTTTATTTGGAAACCAAGGTCCCAGAGTCTGGAGGAAGAGTGGAGAGGCACAGATTCCAAGTTGCATGAGGTCCAGTGTGAAGGTTCCACAGTCAGTGATGATTTGGGGAGCCATGCCCTCTGCTGGTGTTGGTCCACTGTGTTTATTCAAGTCCAAAGTCAGCACATAGGATCCTAAAGGTGTAAAAATCCAGGAGGATGAATCTAAATACTGCTGAATATTAACAAGATTTGTGGCTAGCAGCCGAGATGTGAGCAGCGCAGCGATGGAGCTCCGGCGGCACTCATTGATCCTGACGCGATCATAGCACAGATCCTTTCGGCACTTACCTTCTCCGCAACTCAGTTCACCTCCTACCAGCTGCTGACACCGGCGACATGGTCAAAATCGGCTCCCAAGGGCCAAAATTCTCGGGGACACCCAGACTCGGACCAGGCCGTGAGGCCTCCCAAGATGGCGCCGGCCCTTCTTCTCAACAGGTACTCCCGCCAAGGGAGGAGCATTGTCGAGCGCCGCAGGCCAGCACTCGGATACCCACGCCATCCGGGGTTGAGCATGGCCAAAACGAGGAACACCTGACCAGTTTTGCCTCTCTTTTAGCTACCCTGAATGCGTTCTTACACTTCTTCTTGCATTCCTTGTAGTATTGGAATGCTGACAATGACCCCTCTCCGTTTTATATTTTTTAAAGGCAATCTTTTTATCTTTAATATTTGACTGTTTACGTCATGGTTTAGCCACCCAGGATTAGCCTTTGTCATTCTATATTTATTGCCCACTGAAATGCAATGCCTTTGATGTTCCTAAAGCACTCCCATTTTTCCTCAGTGTTCATGTTTGTAGGATTTGGTCCCATTTGAGATCTTGTAGTATTGAGCGCAAGAGCAAGTTGGCTCTTTTGAAGTTTAGCGTTCTTGAACTACCCTCGTGCCGCCTCCTCCTATGATTTAAGCTGAATGCATTTATCCTGTGTTCGCTTGTTCCCAAGTTGTCCCGTACTTCCACATCTGTGACCAGATCTGTATAATTTGTAATTAATAGGTCTAGCAATACATAATTTCTAGTCGGGGCATCTACCAATTGGGACACAGTTGTCCTGTAAGACATTTAGGAAATAGCAGGCCTTTAGCCACTTCTGGAGCGGAAGGTTTAGCCCCATTGACCAGGCCATTTTTTGCAATTCGGCACTGCGTTACTTTAACTGACAATTGCGGTCTGTACCCTAATAAAATTGACGTTCTTTTTCTCCCACAAATAAGAGTTTTCGTTTGGTGGTATTTGATCACCTGTGTGATTTTTATTTTTTGCGATATAAAAAAAAAAAAAAAAGCGACAATTCTGGAAAGAAAACAACATTTTTCACTTTCTGCTATAAAACATTAAAAAATTTACAAATTGGCCTAAAACGATGAAACAAAATTAGATTTTTATTCTGCTACATATTTTTGGTTAAAAAAAAAAATCTCAATAAGCTTAATTTTGATTGGTTTGCGCAAAAGTTATTGCGTCTACAAACTAAGGGAAAGACTTATGTAATTTTTATTTTTTTTTACTAGTAATGGCGGCAAGCTGCGATTTTGAGCGGGACTGCGACATTTCGATGGACAGATCGGACCCCCAACATTTTTGACACATTTGGGGGGACCAGTGACATTACTACAGTGATAGGTGCTAAAAAGTTGCACTGTTACTGTAATAATGACACTGGCAGGGAAGCGGTTAACCCAGGGGGGGATCAAAGGGTTAAGTGTGAGCCTAGGGGAGTGTTTTCTAACTGTATGGGGGGGGGACTTGTGAAATGAACACAGAGACCTGTGATCCTAAATAGGAGGATCACAGGCTCTCTGTGTTCATTACAGAGAGAACGGTCTGCTGTGTTTACAACAGCAGACCGTCGTTCTCTCTCCAAGGGGAGCGATCGCGGATGCCCGGCAGCAAACGCAGCCACCGGCACATGGATCGGCTTCCCCGCTTCACAATGAGGGCGGGCACACGCCCCCAGGAGCGCTCCCGCGAACTGCCGTACAGATAAAGTGGTTCTCGAAGCCGAGCCATATACTGCGGCGGGCAGGCGGCAAGTGGTTAATGAGTGAGCTGTCCCTTCTGTCCAGTCAATATCTGGATAGCTTAAATCCCCTATTATGAAGACATTGGTCTTCCTTTGCCGTTAAAGAGATCCAACTCCTCTTCCTTCACGTTAGAGGGACTGTAACATACTCCCACTATTAATTTCCAACTTACTACTTCCCTTTGAAGTGCCACCCACATGGATTTCACTCTACCCCTTGCCCCAGCTCTTAAGTCATTCCTTTCTTCCACCTGTAAATTGTTCTCGATATATAGGCACACCCCTCCCCCTCTTTTACCCTCCTTGTCCCACAAGGATTCTTCCCGTACTGCATCCTGGTACCATCTCTTCATCAGGTAAGTGACAAACATGCTCCTGGCCTTCCACATGATTCTTCAGACCAAGAAACCTCCTTCCATTGCTCCATGGCCCAGTTCCAATGCACGCTGTAGGCACTTTTGCCTGTAGACACGGGTCTGCATGGGGACCCTGACCAGTATAACAAACTGTGATGTCCATTTTGCCAACTTTCAACACCTTAACTTCAGGGACAACAGGTTTACTTGCTGACTAATATATCCCACCAACTTTCAGATGCCAAACGTGATAATCTGAGTTTTTCACTAAATCCTGTCAAAGTTATGGCTAATCAGTGTATTTATATATGTGATTGTATGTAAAGTGGCAAAAAAAAAAAAAAAAAAAGAAGGAGTATGTGAACCCCTTGGAAAAACTGCTTTTCTGCAGTAATTAACCACTTAGAGCGGAGTTCCGGGCACAGAAATGATTTTTCAATAAACATACCCCCGGGACAGTCAGGGCTAGTACATTCCACAATGGCTAGCCTCTGATCTGTCCCGGTTCGCACTTACCTTTTAGAAGAAATACTTACTTATAAAATTTCTTCCACAGCGTTTCCATCTCTCTTGTGGGCAGCTGAAGCCGGCGCGGTCCTCTTCTGCGTCTTCTTCGGCGTCTTCTTCTCCCAGAATGCGCCTGCACCGGCCCCTCTCGTCACTTCCGGTGCGGCGCCGCATTCCTCCACAGCTTCTGGGCATGCCCAGAAGCTGTTTAGCAGGGGAATGCGGCGTCGCCCGGAAGTGACGAGCGGGGCCGGTGCCGTCGCATTGATTCCTGGGAGCGATGACGTTCAGCTCCCAGGAATCAGTGCAAGCCAGGAAGTGACGGCGGAGCCGCGGCGCTGAGGGAGGAAGTGAAGACTAGGTGAGTATATTCGATCTTCAATTACAAGGTGAGTTTTAAAAAAAAAAAAAACCTAACTATCCAATTCCTTTTCAGGTGAAGGGGAACAAGTGGACGGGCACAAAAAAAAAAATATCGATTTTGAGCCCGGAACTCCGCTTTAAGGACCGGAAGGTTTTACCCCCTTAATGACCAGGCCATTCTTTGCGATACGGCACTGCGTTACTTTAACTGACAATTGCGCGGTAGTGCAAAGCTGTACCGAAATAAAATTGATGTCCTCTGCGGTTTTCATTTTTTGCGTTGTAAACAAAAAAAGCGCGACAAGGCTGAAAAAAAAAATATATATTTTTTACTTTCTGCTATAAAACATTCCTAATAAAAACTTTTTCATCAATATGTATTCTGCCACATACTTTTGATAAAAAAATCCCAATAGGTGTATATTGCTCAGTTTGCGCAAAAGTTATCGCGTGTACAAATTAGGGGATAGATTTATGTCATTTTTATTTTATTTTTTCTAGTAATAGCTGCGATTAGCGATTTTTAGCGGGGCTGCGACATTGTGGCGGACAGATCAGACACCTGACACTTTGGAGGGGACCAGTGACATTCATACAGTAATCAGTCCTAAAAAATGCACTGTTACTGTACTAATGACACTGGCAAGGAAGGGGTGATCAAAGGGTTAAGTGTGCTTTTAGGGAGTTGCTTCCTAACTGTATAGAGGTTGTACTCACTGGATGAACACAGAGACCTATGTTCCTAAATAGGAGGAACACAGGATCCCTGTGTTCATCTCTGACAGAACAGTGGTCTGCCTTGTTTACATCAGCAGACCGCCTTTCTATCTCCATGGGAAGCGGTCGCGGGTGGCGCGCGCCCCCACTATCTGTTACACGAAGGGACGTACAGGTACGTCATTTCGCGTAATAGAGCCGACCTGCCACTGAAACTACGACGGCTGGTCTGCAAGTGGTTAAATGACATGTCAATATAAATGCCATAAAATTTGACCTGATCCTTATTTAAGTCACAAAACGGATAAAACACAATGTGGTTAAAATGATAATACAAACAATTCTAAATGTTTTTGTGTCTTTATCGAGCACACCCATTCACAGTGCTAGAGGAAAAAGTTAGTGAACCCATAGATTTATTACTTTAACGCATGCTAATTGGAGTCAGTAGATAACACACCTGGAGACCAATTAATGAAACTCGTTTGGAGGAGTGTTTTTTTTTTGATAGACACAAACATTTTAAGATTGCCATTGAGAGGCTCTTTTTATACCCAATCATGTTGCCAATTAGCCTAATAGGTTGCAAATTGGTCCTTCAGCTGTTCCCTATATGTACATTTAACTTTTCCGGCCTCTTATTGCTACCTGTCCCAACTTTTTTGGAATGTGTAGCTCTCATGAAATCCAAAATGAGCCAATATTTGGCATGACATTTCAAAATTTCATATGTTATCTATATTATATTGTGAATAAAATATAAGTTTATGAGATTTGTAAGTCTATTCCGTTTTTACTCACAATTTGTACAGTGTCCCAACTTTTTTGTAATTGGGTTTGTATATATATATATATATATATATATATATATATATAGAGTCACAGTTGTGCTCATAAGTTTACATACCCTGACAAAAACTTTTCTTTCCCTCATGGTTAGTGTTTGGCTGAAGCCATTTATTATCAATCAACTGTGTTTACTCTTTTTAAATCATAATGACAATAGAAACTATCCAAATTACCCTAAAAGTTTACACACCCTGGTTATTTTGGCCTGATAACATGCACACAAGTTGACACAAAGGGGTTTGAATGGCTATTAAAAAGGTAACCATCCTCACCTGTGACTCGTTTGCTTGGTGTGTGTGTGTGTGTGTGTGTGTGTGTGTAAAAGGTCGATGAGTTTCTGGACTCCTGCCAGACCCTTGCATTTTTCATCCAGTGCTGCACTGACGTTTCTGGATTCTGAGTCATGGGGAAAGCAAAAGAATTGTCAAAGGATCAGCAGGAAAAGTTAGTTGAACTGAATAAAACAGGAAAGGGATATAAAAAGATATCCAAGGAATTGAGAATGCCAATCAGCGGTGTTCAAACTCTAATCAAGAAGTGGAAAATGAGGGGTTCTGTTGAAACCATACTACGGTCAGGTAGACCAACTAAAATTGCAGTCACAACTGCCAGGAAAATTGTTCGGGATGCAAAGAAAAACCCACAAAATAACTTCAGGTGAAATACAGGACTCTCTGAAAACATGTGGTGTGGCTGTTTCAAGATGCACAATAAGGAGGCACTTGAAGAAAGATGGGCTGCATGGTCGAGTCGCCAGAAGAAAGCCATTACTACGCAAATGCCACAAAGTATCCCGCTTACAATACCCCACACAGCACAGAGACAAACCTCAAACCTTCTGGCACAAATTCATTTGGAGTGATGAGACCAAAATTGAGCTTTTTTGGCTACAACCATAAACGCTACATTCGGAGAATCAAAAAGGCCTATGATGAAAGGTATACCATTCCCACTGTGAAACACGGAGGTGGATCGCTGATGTTTTGGGGATGTGTGAGCTACAAAAAGGCACAGGAAATTTGGTCAGAATTGATGGCAAGATGAATGCAGTATGTGATCAAAAAATACTGGAAGAAAACTTGCATTTATCAGCCCGAAAGCTGCGCATGGGACGTACTTGGACATTCCAACATGACACTGATCCTAAACACAAGGCCAAGTCAACCTATGGAGTGGCCATCTCAGTCTCCTGACCTCAATATCATTGAGCCACTCTGGGGAGATCTCAAAAACGTGCAGTTCATGTAAGACAGCCCAATAATTTACAGGAACTGGAGGCTTTTTGCCAGGAAGAAATGGGCAGCTTTGCCATCTGAGAAGATAAAGAGCCTCATCCACAAATACCACAAAAGACTTCACGCGGTCATTGATGTTAAAGGGGGAAATACACGGTATTGAGAGCTGGATTATGTAAACTTTTGATCAGGGTCATTTGGGTAGTTTCTGTTGTCATTACGATTTCAAAAGCGTAAACAGTTGATTGATAATAAATGGCTTCAGCCAAACACTATCCATGAGTGAAAGAAAAGCTTGTGTTTTCACTCATATTATCTAAAAAAATAGCCAAGAAATCAAATTCAGCCCCAGGGTATGTAAACTTATGAACACAACTGTAATATATATTATATATATATATATATATATATATATATATATATAGCTGTGCGCCTGAAGTTTGCCAGAAAACACATTGGCAAAGCCTAATACTAATTGGAAAAAAAAAAAGTTTTGTTGACTGATGAAACGAAAGTTGAATTGCTCAGGAAAAAATACTTCGCACTATACTTAAGGCAAAAAAGCACAGCTTACTAACATCAAAAAGTCATACAAAACGGTGAAGTATGGTAGAGGGAACAATATGATTTGGGCTTGCTTGCCATCATTGATAGGAAAATTCCCAAGATTACCAAAATATCCTACAGGATAAGCCAGGGTGGTTAATAGAAGTTTAATGATGCAGCAGGACAATAACCCTAAGCGTCAAAGTAAATCCATCACAGGCTGGCATCAGAATAAAAAAACCTTTTCGAGTGACCCAGACCTTAACCAACAGAGATGCTGTTGAGTGAATTCAAAAGAGCCCTTCACATCAGACATCCTACAAATGTGTGAGCTGAAGGAGTTTTGTAAAGTGGAATGGTCAAAAATTCCTCCTAAATGTTGTGCAGGTCTGATCCAGAGCTATTAAAAGTGCTTTCTTGAAGTCACTGCTGCCAAAAGGAGGTACTTTTTTTCCTCCAGCACTGTGAATGGTTTTTGTGTTATCAGCTTAAGCACATTGTGTTCTATTGTTGTGACTAAGGTTGGCCATACATGTTCAATTCTCTGGTAGAATTTTTCTTTAGATTTACCAAATAAAAATCTAAAATGAGGTCAAAACTAAATAAATTTCAATTGTATCCAATTAGGCAGGCCCTTGCAGTACTTAAGTTAAGGTAAATCTAAAGAAAAATTGTACAAGAGAATTGAACATGTATGGCCAGACTTAGATGAGGCTCAGATCACATTTTATGGCAAATAGTCCTCCTGAGAGACTCTTCAGGTGAAAGCCCTGACACTCACTCACAGCAAGTGAAGTACGCCTTCCATGTCCGATGATGAACTTATAGCATAGTAATAACAGACTCAGTTATGCCCCTTGTCCCTCAGCCTCAATAGCCATGGCACAAAAGATAATGAACCATAATGCAGGGAGGCAAATCAGTCCTTGGAACATAAGATCAAATAGAGCCCAAGGAGTATTTACTAGGACAGTGTTTCCTACCCTTTAAAATTATACACAATAAGGCACCGCATTCTAAAATGTAAAGAACTAAACTTCTAGTTTTTCATATCACTGCAACATCCACACACATAGGATATCCAATGTTAGAGGAGATTTATTCTTCCAAAGCAAATACACCTTTGCACACTGGTACTGACTAGTATTACCTTGGTTTCTCTCCCTCGCTCAGCAATTGTGATCCCAGTGCTGACAGAGGGACAGGGGAGGGCCAAACAAGGATGATGTGCAGGTGCCCAAAATCCTCCTTATCAACTGATTGGTCATTCGTTGGTTGTTAGGATGCTGGCGGCTGAAAGGTTGTTAATCGTGCACAATGAAAACTTGTGGCTTTGTGTAACTAAAAGCCAGACTTCATTCACTTGCTGGCTTGTATACAATTTTTGGACAATTTTAAGGCATTTTGCCAAAGCACCCCTGAAGAAATCTGAAGGTTCCCTGGTTGAAAAAGACTATCCTAGGAGAACCCTGTAACAAGACAAACCTGTCCAGTTTGTCGTTGAACTTGGAGGTTAGGAGATCCACACCTGGCATGTCCAACCTGCAACATAGGTCTTGGAATACCTTCAGGTGCGGGGACCACTCTTTGGTCCAAAAGATGCCAGCTGAGGAACTCTACCTTCAAATTGTCTTTGTTTGGGATGTACATGGCTGACCAGGCTGGAACATAAAAATTCCACCTAGAACAATATCGGATCTACCTTTCTAGTCCTAGTAAAACTCCCTGTAGATAAATGTATGCCTCCGCCATCACATTGTACATCTGAATCCAGATCCGGAGCCCCTGAAGTAGAATGGTACAATGTTGTAGTTCCAAGATGTTGGTTGGAAGACAAAACTCCAAACGACCAAGTCTCTGCACTGACAGGGTTGCCCAGGACTTGTCGTACAGACTGGCATCTATCAGGAGGATGCCTAAAAAGATGGAAAGGAAGGTTTATGCCTGGTTCAAGTGCAGGAAACCTGAGACCCCATGCCAGGGACAACCTGGTCCTCGGTTATTAAGGATCAGTCCAGAGACCAGATCATCTAGTATCAAGATGACAGAATTTAGAGGTCCGGGCTTAAACTGGGGAAATGGAACTGCCTCGAAAGAGGCTACCACCAGACCATCAGGGAAGAGTCAGATTGCTCCTAGACTGGAGAGTTCAAATCTGAGACCAGGGTGTCTAAAGTGTCTCCCCTGGAAGGGACATTCTGTCCTTAGCCGTGTCCAGAAATAGAGGCAAGTACTCCGAACAATGAGAAAATTTCAAAGATTATTTCTAAATGATTAGGATCCACCTGAATCGCTGTTAAACACGGACAGTAAATTACACATTGCCAGAAGGACCCGCACCAATTGTTCCCACAACAGGAGGTTGTACAAATATTTCCCCATAGAAATGTCATGAGAACACAGCAGGGCTAGTAATGGGGTCAGCACCTTGGTGAATAATGGAGGCATGTGTATTGTACTCCAAGATATTGAATAGGCAAGTCATAACTCCTCTTAATCCTAAATAGTACAGCAGAGGAAACCCTGGAACGTCCTTAACAATGAATGAGGAGGGTGGACAACAACTAGGCAAACAGAAATGTGCTAAAAAACCTAACAAGGGTAAACAGATTCAACTTCAAAGTGCTGCTGCAAAAAGCTTTCGGTCAGAAGCTGCATCCACCTGGTAGAACTTGGAAAAAGTATGAACAGAGGACCAGGTGGTGGCCTTACACAGCTGGGCTACAGAGACCTGGTGCCGAAATGTTCAGTAAACTATCTGGTGAAATAGGTGTGTGAAAGCGCATGAGGAGATTTTTATTTGAGTGTGTAAGGTGTAGCGATAAGATTTGGTGTCAATCTTGCAATGGTGGATTTGGAAGCAGGGTGTCCCTTACAAGTCCTGAGGACAGGAGAAATAGGAAATCGGTCTGATCTAAGCTGTAGCTTTAAAGTAGACACTAAGGGTTCACAACTCTAAGTATGTTCAGGTAATTTAGAGAGATTTCTTTTGAATGCTTTGAAGCATGACATAAGGATGGCAGGACTATGTTCTCATCAAGGTGGAAGACTGATACTACCTTGGGAAGACGGTATAGGGGGGAAAAGGGAGGTGTGCACACCTATCCATTCCTAAATGAATGGTGCACCTTCCACTTGACAGGGTGCCCTCTCAGCCAAAGCTAGAGCACAGTCTGCCTGGGGGCACACTGAAAAATCCTCCTGGGGCCAACTTTTCAATAGCACCTCTCATGAGGAACACTTACAGGCTGCTCGTCCAGATCAACCGGATGTAGCCGACCTTGCACATAGCTAAAGGCCTGCATGTGCTTGCAAGCTGACCTGGGGCAACTACTGCATCTGTATTATTCAGGAAGAAGGGGGGCCGTGACTCAGGAAAGGTTAGACAGGTTGTGGTAGTGGGAGACTCAATTATCAAGAGGACAGAGAGGGCAATCTGTTAAAATGATCGCGGTAGCCGAACAGTATGTTTACCAGGCGCTCCAGTTCGGCACATCGCGGATCGGGTAGACAGATTATTGGGCGGGGCTGGGGATGACCCAGCGGTCATGGTGAATGTGGGCACTAATGACCAAGAGGAAGGTGGACGATCCTAAAGAACGATTTCAGGGACTTCGGGAATAGATTGAGGAAAAGGACCTCCAAGGTGGTTTTCTCTGAAATACTGCTGGTACCTTGAGCCACACCAGAGAGGCAGAAGGAGATTAGGGAACTTAACAAGTGGCTGAGGAACTGGTGTAGGAAGGAGGGGTTCGGGTTCCTTGAGAACTGGGCTGACTTCTCAGTCGGCTACCGGCTCTTTAGTAAGGATGGGCTGCACCTTAATGGGGATGGTACAGCTCTTTTGGGGAGAAAGATGGCCACCAAGTTGGAGGGGCTTTTAAACTAGGAGACGGGGGGAGGGCTCAGAAGTAGAGTCAGTCAGGAGGGAGCAAAGGACAGAAGGCAGTATTCGAGTCAGCAGCGACAGTAATTCCAGAACGTCAATTGGGGGGTCTGTGCGGGAAAACCTCAGACCAAACAGGAAGAAAAATAATCACCATTCACTATCAACTTCCACAAAACTAAGAGGGGTATATGCAAATGCCAGGAGCCTAGCTAATAATATGGATGAGTTGGGAAATGTTAGTACATGAGGAGGACATAGACCTTGTGGGAATAACGGAAAGTTGGTTCGACCCCTCACATGACTGGCTGGCCAATATCCAAGGGTACCGGAAGGACAGGGTAGGAAAAAGAGGGGGAGGGGGTATGTCTCTATGTCAAGAATAATGTAAGGGTGATAGAGGAGTGATATTATGGAAGGGATGAGTATGGAGTTAGAATCCGTGTGGGTAGAACTCCATAGAGAATAAGTAAAGGGAAAAGTAATTGTGGGGGTTTGCTATAGGCCACCCAACCAAAGGGAGGAGGTAGAGCTGGAATTCATATCACTGTTGGGTAAAGTGGCAAAACTGGGATCAGTCATCATATTGGGGGACTTCAATTATCCCGACATTGACTGGGAAGAGGGGACTACACACTCACACTCTTCATGGAAACCTTACAGGACAACTACATGTCTCAGTTGGTGGATTCTCCTACTAGAGAAATTGCAGTGCTGGATCTATTGATCACCAATGACCAAGACCTAATCTCGGAGGTAGGAGTCCAGGACAACCTGGGCTCTAGCGATCACAGGATGATCACATTTAGCGTAAATAACAATATAACAAGGCAAGAGGGGAACATAAGAACCCAAAACTTCAGAAGGTCAAACTTTCCCAAATTGTGCTCAATGATGCAAAGGGTAAACTGGGACCAAACCTTAGGAACACTGACCACAGAGGAAAAATGGGAATGCTTTAGGAACATATTAAACAAATTCATCTCGCAGTGCATTCCTATGGGAAATAAATTTAGAAGAGACAAAGCCAAACCTGGCTGGCTAAACCGTAATGTTAAAAAACTTATTAGGGGTAAAAAAATGGCCTTCAAGAAATATAAATCAGAGGGCACAGTATCGGCTTTCAAGCAATACAAGGAGGCAAATAAGAAAAGTAAATACGAAATCAAAATGGCTAAAATCAACTTGAGAGACAAATAGCGGAGGATAGTAAAAAAGAACCCAAAGAAATTCTTTAAATATATCAACAACAAAAAAACTAGGGCAGAGCATATTGCACACATAATTAACGATGATGGGAGGTTTGTTACAGAGGACACTGGAAACACAACCGTGCTGAACGCTTTTTTCTCCTCAGTCTTTACACAGGAAAAGGAGGGGTACACTGACCATGACTGTATGGTTAGTAGTAATACACAGGACTTGCCGCTATTGCTAACAGAGGGTGAAATCAGGGAAAGGCTGGATAAAATTAAATAAATCACCAGGCCCGGATGGCGTACATCCGAGAGTACTCAAAGAACTTAGTAAGACTATATCTAGACCACTGTTCCTGATCTTTGCTGACAGTATTATGACAGGAAATGTACCAGGGGATTGGAGGAAAGCCAACGTGATACCGATATTCAAAAAAGGGAAGAGGCATGTCCGGGGAAATTATAGGCCTGTCAGTCTGACATCGATAGTATGTAAACTTCTGGAGGGGATGATCAGGGACTATATCATAGAGTTTGCTAAAGACAACAACATCATCATCAGTAGTAATCAGCACGGGTTTACAAATGGGCGTTCTTGTCAAACCAATCTCTTAACATTCTACGAGGAGGTGAGCGGTGAGCTAGATAGGGGGAGACCAGTGGATGTGGTGTACCTGGATTTCGCTAAGGCGTTTGATACAGTTCCCCACAAGCGCTTAATTTATAAAATAAGGTCTGCAGGCATCGACCGCAAGGTTTGCTCTTGGATACGGAACTGGCTAAAAGGGCGTGTCCAAAGGGTGGTAATAAACAGCGCATACTCAAGACTGGTCTGGGGTGGTAAGTGGGGTCCCCCAAGACTCAGTCCTGGGACCAATCTTGTTCAATTTATTCATAAACAGCATTGAGGATGGGATCAGTAGTTCTATATCAGTTTTTGCAGAGGACACAAAATTGGGCAGGGCAATAACTGCATGGCATGAAGCAAATATCCTACAGAACGACCTGGACAAAATAACAGAGTGGGCAACGACATGGTAAATGAGGATTAATGTGGAGAAGTGTAAGGTTTTGCACTTGGGGACTAAAAACATAAAAGCACAATAAACTTTAGGGGGGGGAACCTTTGGGGGAATCAAAAATGGAGAAAGATCTGGCAGTCTTGGTAGAGCATAGACTAAGCAATAGCATGCAATGTCAAGTGGCAGCTGCCAAAGCCGCCAGAATATTAGCATGCATAAAGAAAGGGATGTATTCCAGAGATAAAACTATAATCCTACCAATTTATAAAACTCTGGTCTGACCGCATCTGGAGTATTCTGTCCAGTTCTGGTCTCCAGTCCTCAGGAGGGATGTGTTTGAGCTGGAGAGAGTCCAGAGAAGGGCAACTAAACTAATTAGGGGATTGGAGGACCTTAACCACTTTAATACAGGGCACTTCCCTCCCTTCCCGCCCAGGCCAATTTTCCCCTTTTAGCGCTGTTGCATTTTGAATGACAATTGCGCGGTCATGCAACACTGTACCTTCACCAAATTTATGTCATTTTCCCCCCACAAATAGAGCTTTCTTTTGGTGGTATTTGATCACCTCTGCGATTTTTACTTTTTGCTAAACAAATAAAAAAAGACCGAAAAGTTTAAAAAAAAAAAAAAAAAATTTTGTTTATGTTATACAATTTTGTAAATAAATAATTTTTTTCCTGCACTGATGAGCACTGATGAGACTGCACTGACAGGCACTGATGAGGAGGCACTGATGGGGTGGCACTGATGGGGTGGCACTGATGGGGTGGCACTGATAGGTGGCACTGATAGGCGGCACTGATAGGCACTGATATGTGGCACTGATAGGTAGCACAGATATGCAGCATTGGTGGGCACTGATAGGCGGCACTGCTGGGCACTGATAGGCGGCATTGATGGACACTGATAGGTGGCACTGACGGGCATTGATAGGTGGCACTGACGGGCACTAATGGGCACTGATAGGCGGCACTGGTGGGCACTGATGGGCACTGATGGGCGGCACTGATCGGCACTGACAGGCGGCACTGATGGGCACTAATGGGCACTGATAGGCGGCACTGGTGGGCAATAATGGGCACTGGTGGGCGACACTAAAGGATGGCAGTGATGGGCACTTGTGGGCAGCACTGATAGGGAGGACACTGGTGGGCATCACTGATGGGGAGGGCAATGGGGGGCTCCCTGAGCCCTGATTGCCATCCCTGGTGGCCATAGTGGGCATCCCTGGGGTCATAGTGGGCATCCCTGGGGTCATAGTGGGCATCCCTGGTGGATCTAGTGGCATCCCCCCCCCCCGAGGGTCTGCACTGGTAATCAATGATCTGATTACCAGTGCCGACCCCCCCCCCCTGTCAGGGGAGCCGCCGATCGGCGCTCCTTTACTCGTGCCTGTCAGGCACGAACTAAGGAAAGCCGATCAACGGCTGTTCCTATTTACTATGTGACCAGCCGTGATTGGACACGGCTGATCACATGGTAAAGAGCCTCCGTCAGAGGCTCTTTACCGAGATCGGAGATGCAGGGTGTCAGACTGACACCTCGCATCACCGATCGCTGCTCTGCACGCCCCCGGGGGGCGCCCAGAGCGGAGTTATCCTGCCGCCGTCATATGACGTCCGGTCAGGATAACTCAACCACATTCCCGCCGTCAATCTGTAATAGGGCGGGCGGGAAGTGGTTAATTATGAAGAGCGTCTGCAATCGCTTGATTTATTCTCCCTGGAGAAGAGACACCCGAGAGGGGACATGATAGCAATTTATAAATACCTCAATGGTGATCTCAGCATAGAAAAAAAGCTATTCAGTCAAAAGGATTGCATGATGACTCGAGGCATACAATGCGATTAGAGGAGAAGCGTTTTAACCTTGCAGGGGGTTCTTTACTGTTAGGGCTACAGGATTGTGGAATTCTCTACCACAGGAGGTGGTTTCTGGGAAGTATGGTTGCTTTCAAAAGACTCTTGGACGTACATCTCAAGGATCAGAACATTCAGGGGTATGAGAGATGATTACGGCCACACACACCTACACAGGTTGAACTGGATGTACTATTGTCTTTATTCAACCTCAACTACTATGTAACTTGTAGGAAACAAAAAGATTTCCCTGCAAAAAAAAAAAAAAAAAAGGGACCAAAAGATTCCATACAGGGAGCTTAGGTCCTTACTCCTGGACAAGAAGCAAAAGAACAGGGCTGCCACCTGAAAATATTAAGGAATGGTGGGAGGTGGCTTTTTTCGTTTGCCCAGTCTCATGCCCCTGAACAGATATACCTGTGCTTAAATCCCAATAACTTATACATGTAAATATAAATATAAAATAGGTGTTGGTGCGGGGGGGTTGCTATCCCCCACCTTTTATGTATTGCAATATATGTAAACTAAATAGCCCTGTTTTTCATTGCATAGCTTGCAGGAAAGGGTGTAGCAGCTTGCTGGAAAGGGTGTAGCAGCGTGCAGAGGGACCATCCTGAATCTTCTCCTGAACAGAGTCCCATTACCCAATGGTCAGAGATCAAGATCTGCACTGTGTCCTTCAATAAACATGAGAGAAATGCCATCCATCCTGTTGGGACACTGACAAAACACTGAGGCATGCTGGTAGTAGGAGGGCTGACCTAAAGGTTTTTTTTTTTTTTTGCCAGTGTTCACTCCTGTAGACAGCAGTATAATCTGAAGTTTAAAGCTTCCTATGTCCCCCAATGTGCAAGAAAGAATAAACGATTTGTGGTGGATACCTTGGTAGTACAAATTATGACAAGGGTTAATTGACGCAAACCGTGTATAACTTTAAATATCACTGTTGTCTATTACGCTAACAGGTAATGTTGTGCCACTACCACACCATTAATAGTTATGTGCCTAATTATTAACAGCTGTTAATGTCCAAGCTAATGAGTACTTACAAGAAGGTTAACAGACTCTATCACATCCAGAAAAACTTCATTCTTCCTATATTTTATGCCCTCCGACCTCCAAGATACAGCATTGGTTACTGTGGCAGGAGGACGAGGTGCTCCAGTTTCTAGCTTATGTCCCTCCTGTGTGATATACCTAAAAAATAAAAAAAATACATAACCACTGCACCATTAGCTCAACATTTACTACTTAACAGTAATGTTCAATGTGATAAAAACATTACAACCTGCGTTTTGCACATTTATTCTGCTAACCCAAACAGGAATGTCTAAATACCACTAGAGGCTTTACAGACCTGACCCTTGTAACATCAACGAATCATTAAAAAGTGCAATTCAGGCCAGTTCACACCATATGCAGTCCAGTGCATCACAAAAGCATGGATAGTAGGTTATATTGTTTTAATGGCATAGTTCACACCAGTGTGGTCTGTTCTGGTGCTTTTGAGTAGAAAAAAGTAGAACATGCTGCATTTTTCCTTCATTGGACTGTACTGGAACATGATAAAAAAACGCAATAAAAACGCACCTAAAACACACGAAAAACACACTGAAGCACATTTATTTAAAGCGGTAGTATACCGCTTTTTGTGACTTAATTACAGGTAAGCCTATAATAAGGCTTACCTGTAGGTACAATTAATATCTCCTAAACCTGCACAGTGCCACTCACAGCGCCGGAGCCGCTGAACCCGGAAGAGATGCCGAGGGATCATGTCAGCTCCCACAGCGGTGTCCGGGGGTCCGTGTCGGGGCTTCGTTCTAAGGCAAGTATTTCATGCATACTAGCTCATTATGCATTTGTCTTGCAGGGTTTTTTTTTTTTTAAGTATACTACCGCTTTAAAGGTAAAGAAAAAAAGAGGGAGAAAAAAAATGCACTGGTACACCTCAAAAAAACGCATCAAAAACACGCATGCAGAAAAGCATCCGGAACACATCTGGACTTCGTTTCTATGGTGTGAACTGGCCCTTAAAGTATAATGTGAGCCCTGCATTTTAGAATGCAACATTGGGATCTTGAAGAAAATCGTTTTTACCTTAGAAAAGGATGTAGGAAGCGGTATTTCTTAAACATTTGTTCAAAGAATATAAAATAACCTTACGTAAATTAAAGCAGGAAAGGAGTGGTTCACACAAATTTAATATTGGGGTTTGGATCCATTTTAAGGGGAAGTTGAGGAACTTTTAAACTAGGAGAGTGGAGGGATCAGAGGCAGTTTATACAGTGAAGTGACCAAGGGTCAGAGCGTACAAGTGGGTGGGAGAGAGGGAGATTCAAAACTAGATGAGACTAAAGTTTCACACCAACCAGGAATGCTGAACATAAAGAGAATCAAAAGGTGTAAAAGGATAAAATGTGCGCGCGTATAAAAGTCAAAAGGCATGTACACAAATGCTAGAAGTCTGTTTAAAGGGGTAGTAAACTTAAAATAGACAAAAAAAAACCTCTCCATGCATAGCAAAAGGCATAATGTGCTAGTATGCATTGCATACTAGCACATGCTGAAGGACTTACTATGAAAGGAAGCCCTCCGGGGGTGCGCTGTCAATGCTACAGAGGCTTCCAGCTTCACCCGGTCTTCCTTCTGGGTTCTCAGGCTGCGGCCGTTTGAATGGCAAGTGATTACATCACTCCCATGTGCAGGAATTACGGCACAGAGCTCTTCACGGCATGGGTATATGCCATACCTTCTGAGCGCATGCATCGGTTACATCACCGGCTACCAACCAAGCAAATATCTCAGTGCACATTTAGGAGATATTCATTTAACCAGCAGGTAAGTTTTATTATAAGCTTACCTGTAGGTAAAAATCAACATCCAGAGTTTACTACCACCTAAATAAAACAGAGCAACTAGAACTAGGATATATGGAGGAGGATTTTTGACTTTGTGGGAATAACAAAAAAAATTGGATTTTTATCTTACCGTAAAATCCTTTTCTCTGATGTTTATTGACGGACACAGCTTCAGAATCTTCTTGATCATTGGGTTATGCTGCCCCCCCCCCCCTACAGGAGTAGGACACTAGGCAGAAAAAAGCTTTACCACACCTAAGGGGTAGTCCCAGGGAGTATACTCCCACTTCCCGCTATAGGTATTCAGTTTTGTTGCAAGAAGTATCAGAAGAAAAATAACCCAACTCAATAGAGGGGTGGGTGCTGCGTCCGTCAATTGACATCAGAGAAAAGGATTTTACGGTAAGACAAAAATCAAATTTTCTCTTTCGTTCATTGACTGACACAGCTCCAGAATCTTCTTGACCATTGAGACGTCCCAAAGCAGTGTCAAACATGAGAGGTGGGAAAAACGCAGCAGAATAAATTCCCAAAAGGCCAAACCTAGCCAACCAGGTAACATGGAGCTCAACCAGGATCAACTGAAGCTCAACTGAAAACAATACACCCTCAAAGAGGACGAGGTTCTCTCAAACAGTGGCCTGCAAAACCTTGCGGCCAAAAGCAGCTAGCGCAGATGCCAACACATCAACTTTGTAAAATTTTGTGAAGGCATGCACAGACAACCAGATGGCTGCCTTGCAAACATGCATCACTGACGCCTGATGGCAGAAGGCCCAGGAGGCACTAAGCGCCTTAACAGGGAAAGGAGGAACCTGACCCTTGATTGAATAGGCCTGCACCACTGTCTGTCTGATCCATCTGGAAATGGTCGTGGCAGACGCAGCCAACCCCTTGCGAGGTCCATACGTAAGGACAAAAATGGAGTCCGATTTCCGAAATGGCTCGGTTGCCGCCAGGTACACCCTGATCACCCAAACCACATCCAGAGAATGCAAAGCAATCTCCTTAGGATGCTTAGGCTTAGAACACAGGGAAGGCATGTCAGGTGGAAACCAGAGACAACCTTAGACAAATGACCGAAGGGGCGAAGCACCGATTTATCTCTGTGAACCACCAAATACGGTGAACGACGAGACAAAGCTGACAGCTCGGACACCCTGCGTGCGGAAGTAATCACCACCAAGGTGGCTACCTTCTGGGAAAATTTAAGTAGAGAAATCTTGCAAATATTTTCAAAAGGCGGTTTCTGAAGAACCCGACAGTACCAAATTGAGGTCCTACCGAGGCAGCGGAGACCAAACAGGCGGGCCAAGTGGCGAACCCCCTGAACAAAGGTGCGAACCAAGGAATGAGTAGCCAAAGGACGTTAAAAGAAAATCGCCAAGGCCAAAACCTGGCCCTTGATGGCACCTCTTTGGAGGAACGCCAAAATTCAAGTCACCGAAAAGGAATGGGGAGAAACTCCCAGAGACTCACACCACGCAATATAAGACTTCCAGACGCGATGGTACATCTTTGTAGAGGTAGATTAACTAGCCTTCAATAGCTTGGGACTCACCGAATCAGGCAACCCCCCTGTCCTTCAGCACCTGGCTTTCAACAGCTAAGCCATCAGCGACTGTAAAGCAGGATGGAAGATCGGCCCTTGGGCCAAAAAGTCTTCCCTGAGAGGGAGTCACCAAGGGACATCGACGACCAGCCGTACCAGATCCGTTTACCAAGACCGACAAAGCTAGTCTGGGGCCACAAGGATGACCGGAAGTCCTTCTGCCTCGATCCTTCGGAGAAGTCTCAGTAGAAGTCTGAGAGGGGGAAAGGCGTATATCAGACAGTGCGGCCCCAAGGAGCCACCAGTGTGTCCGTGGTGTCGGCTAGAGGATCCCGACATCTTGCCAGGAATCTCTGCACCTTCCTGTTGAGACCAAAGGCCAACGGTTCCAGCTAGGGAGTTCCCTTTCTGGAAACACAGCTGATGAAACACCTCCAGATGAAGTGACCATTCTTATTAGTCCAAGGACTGTCGACTGAGGTAATCCGCCTGCCAATTTTCCACCCCTGGAATATGGACAGCAGAGAGCTGGAACGAAACGTTCCTCCCACCTGAGAATGCCAGCTACTTCCCGAGCCGCTAGGACACACTTTGTGTCCCCTTGATGATTGACATATGCCACAGCCGTGGCATTGTCTGATTGAATCCGTACCAGACACCCCTGAAGACGAACAGTCCAATGGGCCAGACAAAGTCTGATCGTCCGTAGTTCCAGTACGTTGATAGGTAGCCTGGACTCCTCCAGAGTCCAAACCTCCTGAGCACATACCGTGCCCAAAAACACCTCCCCACCCCTACAGGCTGGCATCCGTGGCGATCACCGTCCAGTGCAGGGGGAAGGAAGAATTTTCCCTGTCGGAGAGTGAAGCCACCATATCAGGGACCCTCTCCTACCCCAGCTCAACAGGATCAGATTGTCCAGAGACTGGATTCCTGTCCCACTTGCAAGAATCTCCCTCTGCAGAGGTCTCGTATGGAACTGTACAAACAGAACCACCACGAAAGTAGACACCATCAGGCCCAGCAACCGCATGCAAGTCCTGAGAGACGACCGACTGCTGGACAACAGAAGTCGATTGGCATCCTGCAGCATTTGGAGCTTGTCCAAACAAGAAACACCCTGGCTGAGGCCGAGTCCAGAGTCAGACCCAAATAGTCCAACTTGGTGGACGGAACCAGAGCAGACTCCTGAAAATTCAGAGTCCACCCAAACTCCTGCAGAGTCCGCACAGTGATATCCAGGTTGTCCTGTAGCGCAGTCTGAGACTCTGCTCGTAGAAGATTGTCCAGGTACCCCAGCACCGCAATCCCCGCTGTCGCAGCAATGCTAACACCAGGGCCAACAGTTTTGTGAACACCGAGGAGCTGAGGCGAGACCAAAGGGTAACGCCACAAATTGATAATGCTCCTCGCCCACGGCAAAGCAGAGAAAGTGCGGATGTCTAATATAGAGAGATACAGATAGATATATATATATATATATATATATATATATATATATATATATATATATGGGAATATGGAGGTAAGCGTCCTTGATATCGATAGAGGCTAGAAGATCCCCTTGATGAAGGGATGCGACTACCGAATTGATGGACTTCTGTACCAGCACAAAGCTGTTCAGGGATTTAAGATCCAGAATTGGACGAACTTTGCCTTCCTTCCTGGGAACTGTAAACAGGTTTGAATAAAAACCCCGAAAAAGTTCCAAGATTGGAACCGGTACAATCAATCCTTGGAAGTAGCAAATCTTGGAGAAGAGACCAGGCAAGCGATCTGGGGACAAAACGGAGGTTGGAAGGAAAAAACCTCTGTGGAGGATAAGACCGAAATTCCGTCTTGAATCAGAGAGAGGTCCACGGTCCAAAAAACGAAAACGTCCCCCCATCCCAGATACGGGTGAGGGTACCCCTTCAGGCAAGGGCCTCTTGGAAGCCCTCCAGGACTTGCCAGGCCAGGGCCTCTTGGAACCTCCGGAGACATTCTGAATGGATTTGGATCATTTTTCTTGAGACAGAGGGACAAAAAAAAAAAAAAAAAAAAAACACAACGCTTATGAGCCAAGAAAGTATTACCACATTTGCGATGAGCTTTCCTTGCCCCTGGAAGCCTGTGGGAGGCGAGTACTCTTCCCTCCTAGGACTCCCTTAGTGATTTCATCTAGGGAAGAAGACAAACAGGCGATCCTCCACAAAAGGGAGATCCGCTAAGGCCTTCTTGGAAGCTTGGTCCACAGACCAGCATTTCAGCTATATCATGCGCCAAAGCACCACTGCTGTCACATACAGCCTAGAAACTAAGGGAGCCGCATCCAGAGAGGCATCACACAGCTAAACTGTAACCCCTGGACCAACTGGTCCGCCAGCTGCGCAAAGGCAGGGTAAGCTGTTCCCCCCTCCAGATCCTGGCGCAAAATCTTAGCCCATTCTCTGAGGGTCTGGGACACCAACGCAATGGTGAACACCGGCCTAAGGACTGAACCAGCCATAGTAAACATGTGCCGGACCAAGGTCTGCACCTTCCCATCAAAAGGGTCTTTAAAAGCCAGAGAATCCTCCACCGGAATAAGGGTGGATTTGTTCAGCCTGGAAACCAGGGAATCCACCACAGAAGGATGAACCCAAAGAGACTCACATTACACAATGTACGTCTTCCACGTGCATTGATAGATCTTCCTAGAAATAGACTTCCTAGCTTTTAGCTCCTAGCAATTTTCAGTGTAGGAATCACCGACTCAGATAAACCTCTATCCTTCAGCATCTAGCGTTCAACAGCCAAGCCGTCAAAGCCAGCAAGTGTAAAGCAGGATGGAAGATTGGTCCTTGGGACAGCAGATCCTCCCTGAGAGGAAGCTTCCAAGCAACATCGGCGACCAGCCGCACCAGATCAGCGTACCAAGCCCAGCGAGGCCAGTCCAGGGCCACTAAGATGACCGGAATCCCTTCTGCCTCGATCCTGCGTAGAAGTCTTGGCAGAAGCTTGAGAGAAGGAAAGGCGTAAATCAGAAGATAACTGACCCCACGGGGCCACCAGCACATCTGTGGCATCCACCAGAGGATCCCGTGACAGAGCCACAAACCTCTGCACCTTTCTGTTGAGCCGAGACACCAACAGATCTACCTCGGGGATGGCCCACAAAGGACCCAACTGATGAAACACGTCCGGAGGAAGGGACCACTCCCCTTGGTCCAATGCCTGCCGATTGAGGTAATCTGCCTGTCAATTGTGTACGGCGGAGAAGGCTCGAACAAACCGTTCTGCCCACCTTAGAATGCCGGCTACCTCCAGAGCTGCCAGGACACTTTTTGTGCCCCCTTGGTAATGACATAAGCCACAGCCATGGCATTGTCCGATTGAATGCGCACTGGACATCCTTGAAGACGATCCTTCCAATGGTCCAGGCACAGTCTGATCACTCGGAGTTCCAAGACATTGATCAGTAGTCTGGACTCTTCCAGTGTCTAGATCCCTGAGCAGAATGCTTGCCCAGGACGCCTCCCCAGCCAGACAGACTGGCATCCTTGGTAAACACTGTCCAAGGGGGAGGAAGGATTTTCCCAGCCGGAGAACAAAGCCACCATATCAGGGACTGCTTTGTCGGATCGGATTGTCCAGAGACTGCAGAGTCTTGTCCCATTTGGCCAGAATCCCCCTTTTCCTTGACCTTGTATGGAACCACCCTTTAGGAGGTAGACACCATCAGGCACAGCACTGGTATGCAAGTCCAGAGGGATGACCATCTGCTCGACAGCAGGAGATGAATTGCAGCCTGCAATTCCAGGAGTTTGTCCAGAGGAATGAGCACTCTGGCTAAGGCCGAGTACAGAGTAAGGCCCAGATAGTCCAGATTTGTGGACGAACTCCTGCAGAGTTCGTATTGTGATCTCCAGGTTTTCCACCAGAGCAGTAGGAGTCTCTGCTCACAGAAGGAGGTTGTCCATGTAGCCCAGTACCGCGATCTCCCATTGGCGTAACAAAGCTAGCACCGGCACTAACACTTTTGTGAAGACCCGAGGAGTGGAGGCAACACCGAAGGACAACACCACAAACTGATAATGCTCCTCTCCCACGGCAAAGCGGAGAAAGCACTGGTGACTGGCACATATTGGAATGTAAAAGGTAGTCATTCTTGACGTCAATAGAAGCAAGGAAATCTCCCTGATGTAGGGATGCCAATACCGTGCGAATGGACTCCATTTTGAACTTCTGCACCCGCACAAAGCCATTCAGCTCCTTGAGGTCCCGGATTGGAGGCATTTTGCCTTCCTTCCTGAGAACTGTAAACAGGGTTGCGTAAAAACCCTGAAAACTTTCCAAAGTCGGAAGCGGGACAAACATCCCTTGAAGCAACAGGTCTTGTACCGCCCCAAACAGACCCTGAAAGTGGTCCAGGGACAGGCGCGAGTTGGAAGGAAAGAACCATTGCGGGGGACAAGAGTTCGCGAAACTCGATCTTGTAGCCAGACCGAATTACTTCATGGACCCACTTGTCTTATACCAGGGAAGTCCATGGGTCCAGGAACCAGCGAAGACGTCTCCCCACCCCCGATACAGGTGAGGGCGCACCTTCATGCTGAAGTAGCCTTGTCCGTGGGTCTGGAGATGCCTGCTCTCGGTTAGCCAGACCAGGTTTGTTTAGATCCTCCAGAGGAGGCCCTGAAAGGCTTCGAGTCCTTGTCAGTCGACCCTGAGGGACGAAAAAAAAAAAAAGAAAAAACACGTATGAGCCGAGAAGGAAGGCCCACATCTACGTCGAGGTTCCTTACCCTTAGTCGCCTGCGGAAGAAAGGTACTCTTCCCCCCATGAGACCTTTTATGATGTCATCCAGGGTAGCTCCAAACAGGCAATCTCTTTGAAAGAGAAGATCAGTCAAGACCTTTTTAGAAGTCTGGTCCGCATACCAGCATTTGAACCAAAAGACACGCCGAAGGACCACTGCCTAAACAAAGCCGAGCAACTAGGGGAGCTGCATCCAAAGAGATCACAGATAAAACTGCAGCCCCTACCAGCTGGTCCGCCAGCTCAGCAAAGGCAGGTGTGAGCGGTTCTCCCTCCAGGTCACGGTGTAAAAGCTTAGCCCACTCGGTCAGTTTGCGACACCAGGGCAATGGTGAATATCGGCCTCAGTGCCAAACCAGCCAGAGAGTACATATTGCGGGTCACAGCCTCTGCCTTCCTGTCAGCCGGATCCTTAAAGGCCGGGGACTCTTCAACCGGAATGGTTGCCTTGTTCAATCTGGAAACCGGTGGAACAGTCCACTTCTTAACAGGGACTTCTCATAGGGGTAAAGCCTAGTAAAGCGCTTAGGGACCCCAAGGGGATGCTTTGGTCGTCCCCCCTCTAGCAAAAATTTTGTCAGAATTGGCAGGGAAAGGAAACAAGTGCCAAAGGAAACCTGCACCTCTGTCGCAGCTGCATCCTCCATCCTCCATCTTCAAGGTCTCATGCACAGATACAATCAGTGCTTCCACCAGCGCCTTTTCGTGCATGGTTGCAGACATGGAGGAATCATCCGCACTATCAGAGGATTCCGGGCGCGTGGTTATAGACCCAGAAGGATGACCCACGTCTGTAGCAGCCGACTCTGATTCAGGATCTGATGAGACAGAGGAGGCAGGGGAAGGCGGGGGGGGGGGTGCTTTTTGCTAGCTCGTCGCCCGAAAGCCACCTCCACCCGGGACACCAAGGACTCCAGGACCGCCTTTAGTGCATCGATGGATGGTTGGGACCAGGAGGGCCCTGCAGCTTCAGAGAGGGGATCAGGTGGGGAGATGTGCTCCAAAGACTCCATTAGTCACCTGGGGAACCCCACAAAACAGGTGTAAACGCTGCAAGGGACACCCCCACCGTGCTGGCAGCACCACCCAGTTGCCAGGCATAGAGCACCAAGCGATCCTCAGCAGAGAGGGAGAGAACCCCACACGACTCAGTCACCACCCAGCAGAAACAGGCACCTGCAGCCACCAAGATAATCTGCACTGCAAGCACGGCGATCAGGATGCAAAAAGATCAAGGAGTCAGCACCAGGGGATGAGGATGGGCTCCCACTGCTGAAATCGCTGCCCACAGGGCTCCGTTGTCATGGCTGCCGCTATTTTCAATGGCAAACCACCACAAAATGGCCGCCAGACTACACAAACATGGCCTCCGTGCATAGAAACAAAAACAGGCTACAACAAAATGGAGGCAACACAAGGCTTCTAGGGACCCAGGAGGGAACCATAGGCTTCAGGGACAGAACCAGTCAGGACGGGGGGGCCCTGGCAGAAGCCCCCACCAGGTATAACCCCCCCCCCCTCGCACAGCTGATCGTCCGGTCGCCAGCGGTGCCCCCCCGCGCCATCGCCATTAAACCGCCCTGCCCACACCCCAGGAGGTGGACCAAACCACCCAAATAGTCCCAGCATGAATGGAGGGTAAGATGGGGGACGGATGAAAGGGGGGTGCCCGACAGGAAGTAGGGGAACTCAGGGGTCCGACTGTCCCAAGGAGGGGCCTACGTCCACCCCAAAACCCTCCACGGGAAGAGGGGAAACAGCTACTCACCATACCAGGAACCGAGTGGGCACCGCTCCAGACAAAACTCATCTTCATCTAAATGGTGGGCTGTCGGCCAGGAAGAACACTGCGACTCTGGCCGAGACCCGGTCCTATGCGACCTCACAAGGCGTTTCATTCGCAGGCCAGCCTGTCCATTGGGGCTATGTTGAGGCTGACCTAGCGCGAAGCTAAGATCTGCACACGCTCGCTGGCCAGACTGGGGTGACCCCTGGATCTAGTTTATTTAGCCCGTCGCCCAATCCAGCATTATATTTTCGATCTCACAGGAAAAATCCAGGGGAAAAAAAAATTTCAATCTAAAAAGAAAAAACATTTGCCAGGACCATAGATCCCAGCAAAGAACCAGGTCCTTACTCCTGACTAAGCAGAACAAAACTGAGTACCTATAGCAGAGAGAAGGAAGAATACCCCCTGGGACTGCCCATTTTTTCTGCCTAGTTTTCTACTCCTGTAGAGGGCAGTATAACCCAATGGTTGAGAAGATCAAGAGCTGTGTCCGTCAATGAACAAAAGAGAAAGTTAGCAGATCAGAGTAAATTCCCTGAAATTGTTCTGTTGCAGGAACTGAGGCAATGACACCCTGATCCCTAAGGCCTGTGAGGAATTACTTGGGATATACTTATCTGAGTGCTGAAACAGGAAGAATGGAGGTGAGAAACTTAGTAGAGGTGGGGGGGGGAGAGATTTGTGTCCAGAATCAAACATGCTGTGACTGCATGGCAGTAAGACAGTAAAGCAACTTGAAAACCTGGTTCGAGGTAAGGCCTCAGATGCTCACGAAATCTGGACAAAACTGGTAGTCGTATTGCTGGAGGAGACCAAAGTCCCTGTAGGTGGACAACAGGAACAGAGCAGAGAACAGAGCTTCATGGCTTCATGTGTCTCTTTGCAAGCAAGAGCAGCAACAGGAAAAGCATTTCTCTATGCTGTATGGCAGGAAAAGGTGTGGAGCATGCATGTAAGATCCGACTTTGCGAAATACACCAGTGCTCAGTTTCACAATGTTAAATTCTCTTCGTGTGGAAAATGGCAGGAAACAAGGAATGTTAAAGATATCCAGCAACCTACATAAATAGCTCCTGGTGCTCTGGCTGGCCTACTCACAAAGTAAAGCTTCAGAGACAGCAAAACGCTTAGGCAATGCCAGTGGCTCCAGAGGAGTCTAGAAAGCACCCAATACCCAAAGGTCACTCTTCCCGTCTTCTTCCACAACTTCCAGGTCAGAGGAGTTAGGATGTAGCACTCCAAAAATCAGGCTAAAGGCAGCTGGGCCAGATAGCTAAAACCTAAGAGGCAAGCTCTAGAAGCAATGTAGAACAGACTCCTGACTCAAAAAGAGTAAGAAAAATACAGTGCTAGCGAAGTAAGGTTAGTCTATCATACAGCAGAACTGAAAAGACATCCAATATGATTATTATTATTATACAGGATTTATATAGCGCCAACAGTTTGCGCAGCGCTTTATGGCACTTTAGGATGGTAGTGAGATAAGCCTGGGTTTTATCCCAGGCTGACCTACAGGTTTTTTTGGTCAGTATCCAATCCTCCTGTAGGCAGCATTATAACCCAAAGTTTAAAAACTTCCTATGTCCTTCAAAAGAAAAAAACATAATTTAAGGAATATTTAACCTCCATTTTGTTCTTTCAACTCCCATCTTGTTACTAAAACCCTAGACTCAGCTTAATTAAAAAGCCTATATAAGTAAATGTCCTTGAAAGTTTCCAGGACGTTACACTTTGTAGTCAAACTGACTCTTAGAGCAAGCCTGTTTGAAGTAATCAATTATCCCTCATCTTAAACCTTAGAACAAGTCTGATGTAATGCCAATTATAACTATGCCTTATTTTAATTTGCTCATATGCAAGTAGGTGACTTGAAGCACGTAATGGTAAACTGCTGAAACTATTATTCTTGTATCAAATTCTATGTATAATCTACTAAAAAGGGACTTCCCCTTTTTCTCTCTCTATAAAAAGTTCTTCATTGTTTGAATAAAGCGAGTATTCTGAGACATCGTACCTGCCGTCTCTGTGTCTCATTGAGTGCTCCCAGATATCTGAAGGAGCTTTGATGCCTAGGGTCATGCGAGTCTGAATAATTGCCAACAATCATTACCAAACAGGACGAATGAGACTTTCCCAAGACAGCAGGAGGACTTGGATAATGAGGCTTTGCAGAGCTATGAATGACAGCAAGGAGATCTCATCTCTAGAATCCCTAAGAAAATTAGCTAGCTGAAGAATCATAACTGAAATACCAGCCTTGAGTGGTTTTAACAATTATATATAAAAAAAAAAAAAAAAAAAGCCACACAAACACGGGGGTAGACTTAATACTTACTCCTGTAATATTTTGCTGTCTGTGGTTTGAGGATAGCCAAAATCCATTAACTCATCTAATAATTCATATATAATAACAAAATTATCACGTATACTTTCTTCTTCTAATTCTTTGAAATATTCAGAAAATACCTGAAAACACAAAACATATGCAAGAGAAACTATAAATGTGATTTGTACAATTGTTATGTACATCATAAATGCGATACGCATGTTTAATGTGATAATACTTTTGTTTTGTTTTTTTTCATAACGTGGCCCCGATCCTTCTCTTCTTGGGTCCCCCGCCGCATGCTCAATCCCGAGCCACCCTGCCTGCCTCCATAGACAGACAGTGGGATTCAGGCATGCCCCTGCTCCTACGTCACAGCAAAGCTTAAGAGAGCGGGAAAGCCGCTACAGACGGGCATAGTGCTGGATCAAATGAGGTGGAGGTGAGGTGACAATATTACTACCTAAACCTATTTTTACCTTAATGCAGGGAATGGTAAAAAATGTTTAGGCCTTAGAACCACTTTAACCTCCATTTCATACAAGTATTAGAGATTACGAATATAAGCCTTGCAGCAACTTAGTCCAATAACCACTTTGGTTCTAGAGCAAAATGTGCATTAACTTTTTTTTTTCCCCAAAAATATCATGCTATACTTACCTGCTCTGTGCAATGGTATTGCAGAGTGACCTCCGAACATTTTCTTTTGGGGTCCCCTGCCAGCCCTCCTCTGTGTCTGCCACCATAGCAAGCCACTTACTGTGGGGGCAGATGGGTGGGCTAGATTCCGAGCCAAGCTAGGTGCTTCTATTGACCCACACAGCACAGCTATGCCCCACTACCCAGTTTCCTCCTCACTGAATCGGATAGCAGCAGAAGCCAATGGCTCCTTCTGCTGCCTGTTAGTCTGTGTGTGAAGAGGGAAAGAGGAGAGAAGACTGCAGCTGGCGCACAGAGGTGGATCAATCTAGGTGTAAAGTTAGTGTTTAGAGGGGGAGGGAGCCACAGCAAGCTCTAAAACGTTTTGCATTCCCTGCATTAGGGTAATATGTTTTCCTTAGAACATATATTTTCTAAAAGCAGAGGCCTTGTAGAATAAAAATATAGTATCTGCAATTTGTTTATGTCATGTGATATTTGTGCAGCTGTACAACGCATATTTTTAGGATCAGTATAAAAAAAAAAAAAAAAAATTTAGTGCAAACACACACAATATATAACACTCAATTTTTCGGTAAAATATAAAAAGATGTGGTGTAATCATGGTTTACATACACCTTGCAAACACTGTTAGTACATTTACATTTGCAGGTGTGAGCAAGGCAACAGGGTTTTTTTAAAAACACATAATTTTAAATTTTCTGAACATTTATTTTTTTTATTATTATTTAACTTTACTGCCATCACAAGGGGTTAACAAACCCACATATGATAGCACTGGGCAGGTAACCGGTACACCGATACAGCCAGGGAATGACAACTCAAAAAACGGAAGTGAATAATTCAACATGGTTTCTGGCTTTATTCACTGCAGAGGAGATCAGGGAGCAAATGTTCCACAGGCTTTGCCTGCATTGTAAAAGTGATCAGGTGGCTATACAGCCACCAAATCATTTTTTCATTGCAGTTGGGAGCCAGCTGAGTAAAATGTGATTAACCCTTCACTCTTTGGACATACTACGAAGGTCCAAAGAGCTGAACTGGTTAATAAGGTGAGGCTACATTTTACTTGGAGATGGGCTTTAGGAGTGTATTTTATAATCTGGCTAAAGAGAATGAGAAAGCAATTTCTACATAGTAACCAAAAGACCCACCTGAACAACTTTGTAGAGGAAAGAGAATACTAGTGACACACAAGCATTCTTCTTGGATGTTGCAACCACTAGTGTACTGTTAAGGTAAATTCACTTTACAATTTTTAGTTTTATACTATTCCTTTACTTTATCCTAAGCATACAGGCAATATTTTTCAGATAATAAAAGATCAACAGGGAATATTAGAGCAAAATAATAATAATAAACAATAAGCCAAATGGACCCACTGCTGCTACAACTTGTGTATTCCTGCATCCTTCAATTGATAATGAAAATCAGTTTTTATAACAGATTTAATGTACATTCCAAAACCAAATGTTAAAGCTGAACTCCAGGCAGATATAAAATAAATAAATTGATTAATGCTTGTATTGATTACAGAGCTGTAAGTACCTGAATCCGACTTGGTATTGGCCTCTTGCAGTCTATTGTACAGACTGTACAGAAAAGCTTGGAGGGGGGGGGGAGCTGCAGGACAAATATGCTAATAGGAGATGAGAGCAGAGTGACAAAAACATGAGCTTATCTGTGTGCCCCTTCTTTTACCGTCCAGTCACCGGGTGGGAGGGAATAATTTAGTAAATGAAGCAGAACAGGTCCCCCCTTCCCTGCAAGAAAAATCTGTACTGTGTGGCAGCAGAGTGGTGTAAATCTCAAAACTCGACAGAAATGCAGTTTCTTTCACAGGCAAAAAAACAGTTCTCATATGCATATGCTGCACTCCATAGTCCATACTACATAAAACTAAATAGAATAAAATTCTTGCAATAAAGAACACTGAAGAGAAGCAGGAGTGCTTTAGGGCCCCTTTCACACGGGCTTTCTGATCAGGTCCACCAGTCAGTTTTTTTAAGCGGACCTGATCGGATGCTCCATGCACCCCTATGGAGCAGTGGATGTCAGCGGTGACATGTCTGCTGACACCCACTGCTATCCGATCCGTGAAATCCAGACGGATGGAAACCCTATTTTTCATCGTTCTGGAGGACTGGATCAAAACGAACAAGCGGTCAGTTTTCACCTGATCTCCCATAGAGAGGAGCAGGGATCTGACAGCTCAGTCTCTGCAAAGTAAGCGGAGACAGACATTCCATTTCCTGTTCAGCGGGGATCGGCGAATCGATCCCCCGCTGAGCAAAACTGAGTCAGTGTAAAGCCTGTGTGAAAGGACCCCAACAGTATTTTAATCAATGGCATTTGTCAGTGCATTTCACTGGGCAACAAATATAAAAGAAAAAAAGTTAAACCTGGGTGGATAAATGGGAATGTAAAAAGGCAGGTCAACGAGAAAAGCAGTCCTTTAACAAATAGAAGACCAAAGGGTCATCATTGGTATTCCAAAACTACAAAGAGTGCAATTGCAATCAGGCCAGCGAAAATAAAATTATGAAAACACACATTGCTAAGGAGAGTAAAAAAAATACCCAAAATGTTTTCAAATACTATATACTGTATAATTAGAGAAAAGGAAAGGTCAGAATATATTGGCCCCATAAAAGATGATCAGAAGTTGGTCACAAATGACAGGTCTTCTTCTCAGTTTATATGAATGAAAATGAGGGGTATGATAAAGAAGACGGGGCCCTCCTGAGCATGCCATTTATTACGATACTGCACTGAGTTACTTTGGCTGACATGGACCAGATTTTAAAAAAAATAAATAAACACCAAAAAAACGTAATGTGAATAAATCAAAGAACCAGATGGCTTACACGCGAGAATCAAAGAACTTAGCTATGTCATAGCCAGAACATTATCCCTAATTTTTAAGGACAGCTGACTGACTGGGATGGTACCAGTAGATTGGCAAATAGCAAAAGGGACAAGATACATTGGGTAAAATAATTATTGAACACGTCCATTTTTCTAGGTAAATATATTTCTGAAGGTGCTATTGACATTAAATTTTCACCTCGTCGGTAACAACCCATGTAATCCCTGACTAAGTTTACTGGCCACCTTTCTTTCAAACAGTTTCTCCCCAGCAAGGGTGCCAGATATGGGGTCAAAATGTATAAGCTCTGTGACAGAGCAACAGGCTCTACATGCTGTTTCCTGGTTTACGAGTGAAAACATAGCAGTGTGAAGCCCCCCCCAACTGCCCAGACTACATAGGAAGCAGCGGCAAGATTGTTTGGGATTTGGTGTCACCCTTATTTGGAAAGGGGTACAATTTATACGTGGACAATTTCTTCACAAGCGTGTCACTTTTTAGACACCTTTTTCAATTAGGAATTGGCGCATGTGGCAAGCCCCCAACGGCTTGTAAATGCCCCACTCAGTCCCCAAATGCCCCGCTTGTTTGCTTTGCATACATATCATTCTACTCTACTGTTTTACTGTACTGTTACTGTGTTCTATTGTTAACCATTGTTTACTTTGCAGGTACGCCATTCAGCTGCAGCACTGATTTGCTTACTTTGACAGCAACAGGGTTTGCTCTCACAATACGTAAAATCAGCAACTCCAGCGCTGTAGGAGATGGATTTCACCACCATGGTTAAAAAAAAGAGCACATATGGCAAAGCACAGGGGCTGGGGTGGACACCGGGGACTGCCCCTATGCTTCGCCATATGTTTTTTACTCTTTTTAGCACAGATTGCACTAGGCTAGGAGGCACTAAGTGCCCTCGTAGAATGCACCTTAACAGGGAAAGGAGGAGCCTAACCCTTATTGGAATAGGCCCGCAGCCCCGTCTGCCTTATCCATCAGGAAATGGTCACAGCAGATGCGGCCTGCCCCTTACGAGAACCACCTGTAAGGACAAATAAGGAATCTGATTTGCAAATCGACTCAAGTCACCACCAGGTACACCCTGATGGCTCAAACCACATCCAGGGAATGTAAAGCAATCTCTTTTGGATGTTTTTGCTTAGGACACAGAGAAGGAAACCATGTCCTCATTCAAATGGAGGCCCGAGGCGACCTTAGGAAGAAATGACTGACAGGGACAGAGAACTGGCAGGACAACACAGCCGTTCCCTGCGTGCCAAAGTAATAGCCACCAAGAAGGCCACCTTCTGTGATAGAGTCAGTAGAGGAATCTCATGAATATTTTCAAACGGTAGTTTTTGAAGAACTGACAGCACCAGATTAAGATCCCACAGAGGCACCGGGGACTTCAATGGAGGAGCCAAATGGCAAATCCCCTGCACGAAAGTGTGAATCAAAGAATTTGTGGCTAACGGGCATGGGAAAAAACCTTAGTTAAGACTTACCGGTGACGGTATTTCTAAGAGCCTTTTAGGACAGCACATGGCTCCACCCAATTTCCCAGGAAACACTACAGTCTTTAAATCCCTCCTCTTCCAGCATGCCTTTACACAACAGGTTATGAAGTCAAACTTTAGCAAAAAATCTTAGGGAGGGTAGTAGGCTGCTGTCCTGAAAGGCTCTTAGAAATACCGTCACCGGTAAGTCTAACTAAGGTTTTCTCAAATCGCCTTTCAGGGCAGCACCTGGAGAGGATAGCTGAAGTAACTTTCCCCCAAGGACGGGACCACTGCCTGCAGATTTGTTCAGACGAAGTACTGGCTCTTTCGGCCCAGGAAGCAGCCATTGACCTAGAAGAATGAGCTGCAATGGTGTTTCCCCCTGAGCTACGTAGGCTTCCTTGATTGCCCATTTAAGCCACCTTCCCAAAGTACCTTTGGAGGATTTTTCACCTCTAGGGGATCCCATGAAGATTATGAAGAGTGCATTTGATCTTCTGAACTCCTTGGTCACGGACAGATAATGAAACAGACACCTTCTTACATCTAAGAGTATGAAAGGAATTCTCCTCAGCGTTAGCTGGAGCCAAGGAAAAAGTAGGCAGTACTATCTCTTAAGTACAATGAAAAGATGTAGCCATCTTAGGAAGAAAAGCCAGATCAGTTCTGAGAATTAATTCATCTGGAAAAATAACTAAAAAAAGGATCTGCAATTTACAAGGCCTGAATCTCACTGACTCTATGAGCCGAAGTGATCGCCACAAGAAAAATCTTCTTAAAAACGAATCTCCTCAGAGATGCTTGCTTTAAAAGTTCAGAAGGAGCTTTGGTAAGTCCTTGTAACACCAAAGATAAATCCCATTTGGGAAAAATTCTAAAGGCTGTAGGCCTATTTCGAGCGAAGGTCTTGAAAAACCTAATAATTAAAGTTTCTTGCGACAGAGTCTTCTCAAAAAACACTGAAAGAGCCACCACTTGGGTTTTTAGGGTGCTGGCTGCCAGCCCCTTCTACATTCCTTCATGGAAATATTCCAAAACTGAAATTACATCTTTAACCTGAAGTTTCTTAAAAGAGCACCAAGAATTACATTTCTTCCAGACCTTCATATAGATAGCTCTGGTCACCTTTTTCCTACTGGAAAGGACAGTGGAAATAAGTTTCTCTGATAGGCCTCTAGCGCTTAAGAGGTCTACCTCAGAAACCAAGCTGTAAAGTGAAGACCATCAGACTCCGGATTGTTCAGGGTCCCCTGCATTAGAAGAACTTTTCTGCACGGAAGCTTCAAGGGGGGCTTTGTGGCTAGAAGTGGTGCAAACTAAGGCCTCTTCGGCCAAAAGGGAGTGATCAGGATTAAATCTGTGGATTCTTTCCTAAATTTCCTGAACACTAACGGTATCAGCTGAAGGGGGGGGGGGGTGCATAGCAGGAGTGTTAGTCCCAAGGATGACCTCCATGATCCTGAGGAAAACTTCCTGGTTTAGGCTCCATTCTGCTTCTATAATCTTCCTGCTTAGAAGATCTGCCAGGAGATTCTAGGAAGCCCTCAGGCGAATTGCTGTTCGAGAAGCCACATTTTTTTCTGCCCATGAAAGTAATTGTGTGGCAAGATCCAAGAGGCTCCTGCTCCTCCCTCCTCCCCATTTTTGATACATAGGCTACTGTCGTCATGTTGTCTGACAGGACCTGAACATGTTGACCTTTGACCACTTGAAGAAAGGACATAAGACCCAGAAAGATGGCTTTCAATTCTCGCCAGTTTGACGATTTCCTGGCTTCTGTCTTGGACCAAGTGCCTTGAACAGTATGGTCGTCTAAGTGGGCTCCCCAGCCCAATGCACTTGTATCCATGGTTAGTCTTTTGTTTAGCGGAAAAGACCACATTAGGCCCTTTGACAAATTGATCGGGTTTCGCCTCCACCAGAGAGCTCTTTTCACCTTTGTAGAAATCCTGATTGGTTTTTCTAGAGGCTGAAGATGTGACCATATTCGAAGAATGTCTATCTTGAGGGGGCGAGAGTATAACCTGGCCCATTGGACAGCTGAAATGGATGCAGTGGAGGAGGCCCAGCGTCTCCATGGCTATCCGAACCGTCACCCTAAAGTTGGTCTGAATCTGAGCCACTGCGGACTGAACTTTTACTACCTTCTTCTCAGGGAGGAAGACTCTTTGAAGTACCGAATGAATGGTGTATCCCAAAAACCTAATCTCTTGTGATGGAGTCAAGCTGGATTTTTCCAAATTAAAAGCCACCCCAAACTTGTGCGAGGAGATAATGTCTCCTGAAGATCCGCTAACATCATCTGGAGTCTGCGAAAAGCAGTAAGTTGTCCAGATAAGGGACAATGGAGATCCCCCTCAACCTCAGTGGCTCCAGAGCTTCTGCCATCACTTTGGTGAACACTCTGGGAAAGGACGCCAGCCCGAAGGGGAGAGCCCTGAATTGGAGATGCCAAGTTGACTCCCCCAGATTGACTGCTAGCCGGAGAAACTCCTGGCAAGACCTGGCTATCGGGATGTGTAAATAAGCATCCCTCAGATCTAGAGAAGTCATGAAGCATCCTGGGGATATAGTTTTGTTACTGAGTAGATAGTGTCCATCTGAAAATGTTTGTACCTTCTATACCTGTTTAAAACCTTTAGGTTTAGAATCAATCGATATTTGCCTGAGGGTTTCTTCACCAAGAAGACATGCGAATAGAAGCCCTGGCCTTCCTGTTTCTTGGGGACCTGGATGACGACTTTCTGTTGCATTAGCTCCTGTAACAGACATCCAATAAATCTTTCCTAGGTGTCCCAGCTTCCACATGAGTTGAGCTGTTCCAAGCAGCCTCCAAATTCCTGGCAACCACCGTGGATGCCATAGCCAGTTTAAGGCTGGACGCGGAGGAGTCCAAAAGCCTTCTTAAGGAGTGAATCTGCCCTTTTATCTATTGCATCCTTTAAAATGCCCATATCTTCGAATGCCAGATCAGTGCGGCGAGAAACTTGAGAAAAGGCTGCATTGACTCTAGGCCTTTTATTCCAAACCTGGGATTCCCCATCCTCAAAAGGGAACCACCTTCTAAGATTTAAAGAAGAAAGGGACTTTTTCAGGTTCCTACCATGCTCTTTTAATGGCTTCCGTCAGAACCTTATGCACTGGGAAAACCCTGTGCTTAGACTCATCCAATTCATGACACATCTTATGTACAGACAGCTGGATATTTTCTTCCTGGATTTCGAGAGTAGTGTAGATTGCTTTGAGCAAATCATCTACTTCCTCTAAAGACAGTTTATATCTGGAAGATCTACTAATATCCTCCTCATCCGAATCCCTGAGGGAAGGAAGTGTACTTGCTCCTTTCTTCCTTTGAGTCACTGGCCTCTGCCGACTTTGAGGTGGATGCCAAGGAGCAAGAAAAAGTACTCTGCTGGGAGTCGGTCTGGGTAGCTGGACCAATAGGGAACGGACCGAACTCAGAGTATCAGTTAACTCTTTCACAGAAGAAAATAAATCTTTGCATTGTTGTGCTGACTCCTCTTTAACCAGGTCTGCTATACAAGTTTTGCACAGAGGTTTTGGCCAAGTATCTTTTAAGGGATTCTTGCAAGAAGGACATTTCCTTGATACAGAGGGAGACCTGGATTTAGCAGTGGATTTAACCTGAATAAAAATCAAAAAGACCCGATTACCTACCAAACCAAAACCTGAAACACCAAAGTGCACAGACATAAAAGGCTACTCAGTGCAAACCAAGCCAGACACCAAAGACAAGACTCCCAGCTAAACACTGTAAAAGGTTGAGACCATTACACCCAGCACCAACAATGGCAGGCTCAAAAGGAGGTAAAGAACAAACCACATAAGGCCCAATAGTGAAGATTAAAAAGTACCCCTGTACCACTATTACCTGGGCCTGGCCGGTGATAGCGAGCGCAGGGAGCGCAGCGGAATAGGACAGAACGACTACTCTTTTGAAAAAGCCTCTCCGGTCTTCCCCACGCTCCGGGGACCAGATACGGAAGCACCGACACTTGACCTGCTGACGATCCCTGCGTTCCAGCCGCCGGAACCAATGCCAGAAGTACCGCCTACCGGACATGCGATCTCGCAAGCCGGGACCCAGGCCCGACATGCCGGGAAATTCTAAATTAAGAATTCCGGCCTGGGCATCCTACCAGCCCAAGATCTGCAGCTCCCGAGCACCCAGACGAGGCCTCTGCTCCCCTGAGCCAGAAGGATAAGCAATTCCGGAACACAACCTGGGAAACTGGTTGGAGCTGCGATTCAGAGAAATTGCAAAGGCTGAAATCTGGCCCTTGATGGTGCCCAGAGCCAAACGCTTATCTACACCACCTTGTAGAAACTCCAGCAGGCGTGATACCGAAAAGGAAAGGGGGGTAAAACGCAGAGACTCACACCAAGTAATGTACACCTTCCAAACCCGATGATAAATCTTTTGGGAAGAAGATTTTCTAGCTCTTAAAGTAGGAATCACCAAATCCGGCAATCTTCTATCCTTCAGTACCTGACTTTCAATAGCCAGGCCGTTAAAGCCAGTGACTGAAAAGCAGGATGGAAGATCGGTCCCTGAGACAAAAGATCTTCTCAGAGGGAACTGCCAAGGAGCATCGGCGACCAGTCTTACCAACCCTGCGTACCAGGACTGACGAGGCCAGTCCGGGGCCACCAAATTGACTGGAATCCCTTCTGTCTCGATTCTGCGCAGAAGTCTCGGCAGAAGCTGTAACGGAGAAAAGGCATATATTAGATGATACTGGCTGCAAGGGGCCACCAGAGTGTCTGCGGCATCTGCCAAAGGATCTCGAGATCTTGTGACAAACCTGGTTGAGGCAAGAAGCAAGTAGGTCCACATCGGGAGTCCCCCATCGGATACACAATTTTTGAAACACCTCTGGGTGAAGAAACCATTCGCCCGGACTCAGGGCCTGCCGACTAAGGTAGTCTGCCTGCCAATTTTCCACCCCTGGAATGTTCAATGCAGAGAGGGCTGGAACATATCGTTCCTCCCACCTTAGAATGCCGGTCACTACTTTGGCTGCAAGTGCACTCTTTGTGCCCCCTTGATTGACATATGCCACAGCCGTGGCGTTGTCTGATTGAATCCTTACCGGACACCCTTGTAGACGATCCGTCCACTGGGACAGAAAGTCTGATCGACCGAATTTCAAGGATGTTGATCTGTAGATTGGACTCGTTCCGAGTCCAAACACCCTGGGCCGAGTGCGTGCCCAAAATACCTCCCCACCCAGACAAGCTGGCGTCTGTGGAGATCCCCGTCCAGTGCAGGGAAAGAAAGGATTTTCCCTGTCAAAGCGCCGGGGAGCAGAGTCACCACAGCAAGGTGCTTCTCATACTCTGGTTCAACCGGAACAGATTGTCCAGGGACCAATGATTCTTGTCCCATTTGGCCAGAATCTCCCTTTGCAGAGGTCTGGTGTGAAACTGAGCAAACGGAGCCGCCTCGAAGGTGGAGACCATCAACCCCAGCACTTGCATACAAGTCCTGAGAGATGACGGCGGTTGGACAACAGGAGCTGAACTGCATGCTGCAACTTTTGCAGTTTTTTCCGGAAGAAACACTCGAGCGGAAGCTGAATCCAATGTCAGACCCAGGTAATCCAACCTGTTGTATGGGGTCAGAGCCGATTTTTGAAAATTCAGCATCCAGCCGAACTCTTGTAAGGTTCGCACAGTGATGTCCAAATTGTCCTGTAAGACAGAACGAGACTCTGTTCACAGAAGGGAGATCATCCAGGTACTCCAGTACCACAACCCTCCTCTGTCCGAGCAAAGCAAGCACCGGGGCCAACCTTTTTGTGAACACCCGAGGAGCTGAAGCGAGACCAAAGGGTAACTCCACTAATTGATAGTGCTCCTCGCTCACAGCGAAGCGTAAAAAACGCTGATGCCCGATATAAATTGGGATATGAAGGTAAGCGTCCTCGATATCGATAGAGGCTAAAAAATCCCATTGATGAAGGGAAGCCACTACGGTGCGAATAGAGTCCATTCTGAATTTCTGAACCTGCACAAAGCGGTTGAGGGCCATAAAGTTCAAGACTGTACCAGACCTTGCCCTCCTTTCTCGGAACAGTCAAAAGGTTTAAGTAAAACCCCTGAAAACGTTTCAACTCTGGAACTGGTACAATGACCTCTTGTGCGAGCAAATCTTGTACCGCTCCAATAAGGCCCTGCAACCGATCCGGGGACAGGTGCAGGTTGGAAGGAAAAAAACCTTGCCGGACCGATACTCGATCTTGCAACCTGACCCGATTAATTTGTGAACCCATTTGTCTTGAATAAAAGAGGTCCATGTAAAATTGCACAACAGCTGTACTGATAGTACTACAGGCCCCAGCACACTGCTATAGCAGGAGGAGAAAATCTCATACAACCCCAGGGACTCCCCACCACCGCTTGCAGGGAGAGAGAGAGGTGCCAAACTGCTTGCTCCACACTGTTCCGAAAGGAAGAGGAAATGGCAATGTCGCCGCCAGAGGCCCATCACCGAGCACCGCTCCAGTGGCTACAAGAAAAATGGCCAACGGGCTACACAAACATGGCCGCCAAGTTTCCATACAGTCAGCTATGGGAAAAATGGCGGCAGGAGCGTGGCTCACTGGAACCCAGGACCATTTCAGGTATTTTAAACAGCAAGGGGGGGCTTAGCTTGGGACCCCCCACCAGGGCATATATACAATGTACCACAAAAGGAGCTGCCACAGCTCCCCACACTACCAGCACAGCCACCCTGGGCATTTAGCACAGGTGACCCTCTGACGATGGGGTGCCAGTAGGGTCGGAAGGGCACAGGAGGGACCGACCAACCCAGGAGATGGGCCCGCATCCACCCAGAATTTCCAAGAGGGGGGGGGGCACTACCCACCAAACCTTCGGAACCGGGTGGGCACCACTCCAGGCAGATCACTTCCCCATTTCGGAATGGGGGGTGATGCGGGCCAGAGGTAGGCTGCGACTCAGGCCACGACCCAGTCGTGTGCGTCCTCGCGAGGTATTTCACTCGCTGGTCAGCCCACGTCCTGTGGGTCTATGTCGTGGCCGACCAAGCGCGGAGCTATGGTCTGCACATGCTTGCTGGCCAGACTGGGGGGACCGTAAGGATCTAGGATATCCAGTGCATCACCTAGTCCCGCAGTTGATTGTAGTTCTCACAGGAAAATACTTGATTGTAGAAGGAAAAAACTACAAAAAAGGAAAAAATGCTAGGTCCTTACTCCTGACTAGGCAGGAAAAAAAAAACGGAGATCCTATAGCAGGAAGTGGGAGTATACCCCCCTGCAACTCTCTGGGCATAGCCAAGCTTTGGTAACTCTTTTCTGCCTGGTGTCCTTCTCCTATGAAGAGCAGCATAACCCAACTGTCAATGAAGATATGAAGCTGTGTCCGTCAATGAACGAAAGAGAAAAAACAGTGCATGTATGCCCATCATTAGAAGTGTGTGGATGCAGGGCAGTAATCTAATTGTGAGCATACCACTGATCGATCGATGTGAATGGAGGAATCGGTTAGGTTCTCTTTTTTTCGTTCAGCCCACAGGCTGCATAAAAAAAAAAAAAAAACGTTACAATATATGCCCAACAAGGACCAGCAACATACTGATACCGGAATGATGCTTGCAGGTTTAGACATCTTGGTATTTTTTTCAGCCAACGGTTCGGATATCATGTAAAAGCAATCCTAGTGGCTAATTAGCATCTAGACTGCTTTTACAAGCAGTGGGAGGGGACCAAGAGACCGTATCAAAGGCCTTCTGCAAATCTATGGACAATAAAAACACTTCCTGAGGAGGACCTCCATCCCATATGGACCAAAGCAGAGAAATGATGTCGATAGCCTGAGGAATCTAGTCAGGACCCTGCCTCCCGGAAATGAAGCCATTTTTCTTTTATTTATAAAGGTGCCTTCCATTTTAAAAAGCAGAAAAAATTCTTCCAAGGCTAAATTCAAACCTGTTAGGCCTATAAAAAGCAATCCACATTGGATTACTTTTCAGAGTGTTGCTAAGCAGCCACTATCTGGTGATCAGGAGAAGATCCTCTTGAATGCCTGTTTTTTTTCCCGAACTGAAAGCACCATGATCACCGCATGTGAAAAGCTCCCTCTGGCTGCATGACAGGCTTCAGGAGGGCGATAAAACTGAACCGCAGCTTAACTGCCTGTTTTTACTGCCCCTACTCCCCAGCACCACACCCCTGCCTTACCCCAGGCCACATGGTTTGATGGCAAGAGTTTTGGAGATGGGAAGACACAGCTTCGGAAATTAATCTTGGCTGCTAGTGACATATCCCCAGTTCTCCTGAGATGCAGTATGCCAATAATCATCTAAGGGCCAGGGATTTTACAGACCATTAGAGAAAAACAATGAATACCCAGAACTGAGAGGCCATAAGAGGACACCAACATCATTCATCTCCTACTAAGGTGTGGAAAGCATTTCCAATTTTGCCTCTAACAATGGAAAAAAAAAAATCTGAAATTTAGTCAAATTTTAAACTAGGAAACTTAACTTAAGGAAAGGATACAATATAAATTATTGTGTTTAATCCACATGAACCTTACTCCTCCATGAGCAAGTATTGGTGAAAGTGCCCCTTCTTCCTCCTTTTCCATTAGGATAGGCATGAAGTGCTCAACTTCAGACATATCGACATCTCCGCGGTAATTGCGACATATAAGGACCTATACAAAAATGAAAAAAATGCTGTGAAAAATCTGCAGAATTAAATTTCAATAGTTTTTTTTAACAAAGTAGACCATTTTTGTTGAAGGCTAAGTTCACAGTTTTTTTGTGTGTTTTAAATTCCACCTTCCCAATGTACCAATACACCATTAATTTTTGCAGAAAAGAAATAGCTTAATCTAACTTCTAGGAAAAGCCTGATCTCAGCCTCCAGTGTCTCCTATGGAAAACTCCTCCATTACTTCCTGCTACTCATCCTGGTATTTGGGACTAAAGACCCGTACACACGCACAGATTGTTGGCCAACTGATCGTCCAACTTTTGTCCAGTGTTTGTTGGTTGAAATGTGCTCTAGACTTGCACTGGACATTTGTTGGCCAACAAAAACCAACTTCAGAAGTGATGTCATGTGATGGTTTACTTTCCGTGTGTTTTTTCTTCTCTGAGCATGCCCAGTCTTGCTCATCTGATTTTTGTCTGCCGAAATCTGTACTGACTGACGAACAATCGGCCATTTTTTGTTGGCCAACAAAAATTTTATAGCATGCACACCAGATTTTTTTCGGCCGAAAATTCGCAGTTGGTTGTCGGAAGCATCATACTAACAAGCCGACAATCGGCCGTTGGCCAACAATTTACGGCCAACAATCTGTGCGTGTGTATGGGGCTTAAGGCTCCATTCCCACCTAAGCGTATAATTTTCAGGCGTTTTTCAGGGTTTTTTTGCAGGTGTTTGGAGGCAGGCATTGACGTCTAACAAAAGCTTGTAATCTGCCAAAAAAAAGAGCTTTAAGCTTCAAGTGTTTTGCTTCAGGTGACAAAAACGCTCATATGTAAACAGGGGCCATTGAAATGAATGGGATTTTGCTTGTTTGACATTTTGAGACTTCAGAGATGAGTGTTTTACGATCTAAAAAACACTCAGGTGTGAAAAGGGCCTCAGAAAATGGTTAGTGAACCAAGTAAGGAGTTCATCTGCTGACCCCATTAATACAACCTGCACCTTCCTTCCCCACCAGGAAACTGTTCCTGCCCACCTCTGCAATTTCATGCTTTTCCAATGCAGACATTGTCAGTGACCACAGTTCTCGCAAACACACAGCTATCGATTGTTTTGTACCTTCTTAAAGAAAGTAAAGAATGTTAGCAATGTTAAGAAGTTCAGTAGGATTATGCACTTAATGGCAAAATGCACAGATGATCTTCCTAGGGCAAGAACGGATGACATGTACTGCTATGCTTTTGGTAACAGCATCTGTAACCATTAATGAATCCTTGAGAACCAAATGCATCCAACCATGATAAAGACCTAGGAGGGTCAAAGTTTGGAGTCTCTTCCCCAGGTTTGTAGATATTTGGACTGCAGAGTTCTTTAACCACTTCAGTACCAGACGACTTCACCCCTTTCCTGTCCAGGCCAATTTTCAGCTTTCAGTGTTCACACACTTTGATTGACAATTAGTCATGCAACACTGTCTCCAAATAAAATGTTACTCATTTTCTTCAGATTGATAGAGCTTTCTTTTGGTGGTATTTAGTCACCATTAGGCTCCATGTACACGGGACGTTAAAAAAAAAACGTGCTGCAAAGCTAGTTCTGACGCCGGGAAAAAGCAGCTGTTAAACGTGCTTTCAGTAGCTTTTTCCATTGGCGTTATTGCACGTTTAGCCACGTTGCTTTTAGCAGCATTTTTTCTGCCTCCGTTCAAAATCAATGGTTCCCTACGGAAGCCTATTGATTTGAATGGAAGTCGCACCGCAAGTCGGATCAAGATGACCCGACTTGCGGCGCGACTTGCGCTGTGAGAATCTTGAGGGGGAACTCCAAAAACGGGGAAAAAAAAAAAACTACGTGGGGGTCCCCCCCAGGTTCCAAACCAGGCCCTTCGGGTCTGGTATGGAATTTGAGGGTAGCCCCACGCCGAAAAAACGGCGTGGGTTACCCCCCAAAATCCATACCAGACCCTTATCCGAGCACGCAGCCCGGTAGGGCAGGAAGGGGGAGTGGACGAGCGAGCAACCCCCTCCCCCCCCGGACCATACCAGGCCACACGCCCTCAACATGGGGGGGTGTTGGTGCTTTGGGACAGGGGGGGCTCTGCACCCCCCACCTCAAAGCACCTTGCCCCCATGTTGATGGGTACAAGGGCCTCATCCCCACAACCCTGGCCGGTGGTTGTGGGGGGTCTGCGGGCAGGGGGCTCATCGGAATCTGGAAGCCCCCTTTAACAAGAGTGGCCCCCCAGATCCCGGACCCCCTCACTATGTGAATGGGTATGGGGTACACTGTACCCCTACCCATTCACCCCATAAAAGGCAGTGTATGTAAATAACGACAGGAGACGTTTTGGAAAGTTTATTAAAAATCTTCATCCGGACTTCTCCCTCTCCGCTCTTCTTGTCTTCTCCTCTTTTGCTGTCCAATCTTCTGCTCTTTTGCCCTCGGCTCTTCTTCCTCCGGTCCTCCTCCGACGATGTCCCCGGTGATTATGCCGGTCTCCGGTCTCTGCAGCTTGTTATATAGCCATTAGGGGCGTGGCCTCCCGATGACGTCATCGGGAGGTCCGCCCCCTCATGTCACAGATGACGTCATCTGTGACATGAGGGGACAGGGTCTCCCGATGACGTCACCTGGCGAGCACGTCCACAATGGCTATATAACAAGCTGCAGAGACTGGAGACCGGCATAATCACCGGGGACATCGGAGGAGGAGGAACGGAGGAAGAAGAAGAGCCGAGGGCAAAAGAGCAGAAGATTGGACAGCAGAAGAGCAGACAGCAAAAGAGCAGAAGACAAGAAGAGCGGAGAGGAGAAGACCAGAAGACAAGAAGAGCGGAGAGGGAGAAGACAAAAGAGAGAAGAAGTCCGGATGAAGATTTTTAATAAACTTTCCAAAACGTCTCCTGTCGTTATTTACATACACTGCCTTTTATGGGGTGAATGGCTAGGGGTACAGTGTACCCCATTCACATAGGGAGGGGGTCTGGGATCTGGGGGGCCACCCTTGTTAAAAGGGGCTTCCAGATTCCGATGAGCCCCCTGCCCGCAGACCCCCACAACCACCGGCCAGGGTTGTAGGGATGAGGCCCTTGTCCTCATCAACATGGGGGCAAGGTGCTTTGAGGTGGGGGGTGCAGAGCCCCTTGCCCCAAAGCACCAACACCCCCCCCCCCCATGTTGAGGGCGTGTGGCCTGGTATGGTCCAGGGGGGGTTGGGGGTTGCTCGCTTGTCCCCTCCCCCTTCCTGCCCTACCAGGCTGCGTGCTCGGATAAGGGTCTGGTATGGATTTTGGGGGGGACTCTACGCCGTTTTTTCGACGTGGGGCTACCCTCAAATTCCATACCAGACCCGAAGGGCCTGGTTTGGAACCTGGGGGGGGACCCCCACGCAGTTTTTTTCCCATTTTTGGCGTGGAGTTCCCCCTCAAGATTCTCACAGCGCAAGTCGCGCAACAAGTCGGATCATCCTGATCCGACTTGCGGTGCGACTTCCATTCAAATCAATAGGCTCCCATAGGGATTTTGAATGGAAGGAAAAAAACGTATAACATGGCTGAACGTACTTCATCACATTCGGTCGCGTTCGGTCCCGTTTTTCCGTTTGAAACGCCGGGAAACACACGTTCGAACGCAAATAATTGCGTTCCAAAAAACGTCTCTGAACTCAACTGCCTGCAAATGACTGTAAACGACCCTGTGTACATGGACAGATAAGATAACATGCAGGTGGGTTCAGGGGCTTCTGAAAAAAACGCCCAACTGCTCCTAAACGGCCATTTACAACGTCCCTTGTACATGGAGCCTTAGGTTTTAGATTTTTTTAGAAAAAACTTCAGCCTTTAGATTACCACTTAGAGAGTTTTTTTTTTTTTTGGAAGGTGCATGTGATCTGCACAGGGCCAATCTGCACTGTCCAGACAGAAAGTCAGGGGTCATGCTGCCTCATAGGACAGTCAGAGGGGAAGGAAAACTCCTCCTACAAGCTTTAACCAGTGCTCATGCGTACCTGAGCCTCTCTCTATCCAGCGATGATGCAGGAGTTTCTTAGCTGCCCGGGACTCCCCTCATTGGCTGAGACAGCAGCATTGCACGATTAACTCCCGCTGTTGTCAAAGTCAGTCAGCCAATGAGGAGAGAGAGAAGGGGCAGGGCCGGGTTACAGCTCTGTGTCTGAATGGACACAGGGAGCTGTGACTCGGCTTGAGTGCACCCACAGCAAGCTGTTGCCTGTGGGGGCACTCAACAGGAGGGAGGGGCCAGGGGGACCGAACAGGGACCCGAGAAGTGGAGGATCCGGGCCACTCAGTGCAAAACCAACTGCACAGAGCAGGTAAGAACATGTTTATTTTATTTTTATTTATTTTTTTTTAAAACGAGACTTTACAATCACTTTAAAAAAGTATAACTAAAGTAGGGATGCACCAATATATCAGACACCGAAAATTATCCTCACAGCACAATTATCCCTTCATTTGGTTTTCAGTCCTTGCTCTCTAAATTATCCTGTCACACCAGCAATTTAGTACATCAAATATTTAAACACTTCTATATATTTTCTCTGAATTACTCTGGATGACACTAATGAATGGACACATTTGGTTTCATACATGCGGTGTTCACCTTTCATTTGCCCCCCCTTGGGTCTTCCCTGGTCCCGCACCTACAGCTCCCAGGCTAGACATTTTCCTGACCGTTACCATTTGGGAATGTTGCCACATTATTCAAGGTCAGCTGATTTGTAAGTATGGGATCCTCTATGGTGACTCCAATAATTTGAAGGAGAATACTTATTACTACAATGTATGTTTTACTTTATTAGACATGTTTTATGTGCATCCACTCCTAAGGAAGTGAGTGGTAGCTCACAAAAACGCGCTGTGTTTTAAGATGCCCTTTTTAAACATGTATGGACATCTGTAACTGTTCAAGCATTTATCATACACTGTAATTCTTATGAATTGACTTTGTTTACTGTATCTGCATTTGACAAGACAGGATGACTAGTGTATTGACTATTCAATAAATCCATTTATTAGGTCTATTTTGTATTCAATGGCCATTTGTGGTACATATTTAAAGTCCCAGGGCATAGTTCTGTTTTTGTTTGTATGGTTAATAGGGATAGAGGTGCACCACTGGTGGCACTGGACCAATTTTATATTTTATCGTACGAAAATAGGGTAATCTGCATCTTGCCAATAGAAAAAAAAATAAAAAATTGTCATGCTGAGTCCTATTGACTTCAACACATAAATCGCTTCCCATTGAATTCAATGCAAAAACGCCAGCCACATTAAATACATTTTAAATAAAAGAAAAAAAATAAAGAGTTTCAGTTTTTGGCCAAATGGAGCGGAGAGGGATTAGAATACCTGTTAGGTTTTTATTGTTGTCTGTACCCCTATTAGTTAGATTCACCTCCTATTTGACATGTTTACCATTAGTAAAAGTAAAAGAAAATCCCTGATTTTGGGTTATCATCAGACAGTAATGGAAGGGATATCTTCCAATGGGGGCACTAGTTCAGGAGACCCTGTTGACAATAAGAGGATTCCATCACTTTGGAGGAATTTACTCTCACTTCTTGTTTTAGGTATGGAACAGGAAGTGAAGGTAATCTCAATGGGAAACATATGGCAAAAAAAAAATTGACCGGGGTTATAACCCTCCCTTACTTTATCCAAAATTAAAAAGAAAAAAAAAAAGTTTTGCCTTTAGCTGTACTTTAGCCACTCCTGGAGCACCACATAGATATTTACTGCAGCATGATGGCTCTCTATGTGAAATCACATATCTGTACGTGATTGAGGCCCGCACGCGCCCACCAATTATTGGATTTGATTCAGAACCGATCATCAGGTCTGGGCTAATGATTTATGGCCTCTACCTGCTGATCGGGTCTGATGAATGGCAGAATGTCCTGAGCCTGTGTAACGGAGGCACAGGAAATCCAATTTTCTCTTTCGTTCATTGAAGGACACAGCTTCATATCTTCTTGGCCCATGGGATGTCCCAAAGTAGCGTCAACATGAGGGGTGGGAATAACAGCAATAAACACCCTTCCCAAAGGCTAAACATAGCCAACGAGGTAAAACAGGACAGCTGACAAAAAAAATACACCCTCAAATAGGACTAAACTTCTCCAACAGAACCCGCAAAACCTTGTAGCCAAAGGCAGCATCCGCAAATGTCAACACATCCACCTTATAAAAGTTTGTGAAAGTGTGCACGAACGACCAGGTGGCCACCTTGCAAACCTGCACCACTGACGCCTGATGACAGGAGGCACTGAGCGCCCGAGTACAAAGAGCCTTAACAGGGGAAGGAGGATCCTGACCCTTAATTGAATAGGCTTGCCCCACTGTCTGCCTGATCCATGCAGAAATGGTTGCAGCAAATACAGCCAGCCCCTTACGGGATTCATCCCTAAGGACAAACAGGAAATCAGAGTTTTGGAACGACTCAGTAGCTGCCCGATACACTGACTGTCCGAACCACATCCAAAAAACGTAAGAATCTCTTTAGGGTGTAAACTTAAAAAAAAAAAAAAAAAAGCCCTCCTGGTCTGATCGATCTATTGACAAACTGCACTTGTTTATATATAATAGAGTGATAGGTGCCAGTAAATATACAAAAATTTATAAAAATTAGAATAATTGCGTAAATTTCATGACAAACTAAAATGCATTCAGTGTAAAAGTGCAAAAAAACTATTAGTAATATAAACGAATTATGGTGTATGTTTAGTAACCGGATTTGATTCTTGCATTATCACCGTTCTCCTAACACTGCCGATTTTTACTCCTGCTTTGAGGCTGTTTAGTGAACCGTGTTGTGTTGACTCCAGCTCGGTGATAAGCGGAGTTAGCTAGCAGTGTGTTAGCACCATGTTAGAAAGTGAAAGGAATGTGGGGAAGGTCTAACTAGCTGCACAACAGCCATCCTGTGTGAGAAAACCTATCATCCACAGTAAGGCTACATTCACACCTGAGCGTAGCGTTTTTCGCGCGTTTTTTACCGCGATTTTACCGCGATTTTTGCGGCGTTTTTTACCGCGATTTTACCGCGATTTTTACCGCGATTTTTGTGCAGGCGTTTTTAGATTGAATAGAGATCAATGGAAAACGCCTGTAATCTGCCCAAAAAGAAGCTCATGTACTTTTTTGAGCGTTGGGCATTTTGTATACAGCGTCAAAACGCTCAGATGTGAACAGGGGCCATTGAAATGAATAGGATTTGTCTTGTTGGGCGTTTTGAGAGCTGATCCTAGAGCAGAAAAACGCCCCAAAAACGCCCCAAAACGCCTAGATGTGAACGGAGCCTTAAGGAACATTGATTATTTTCTCAGAGCTGTTGAAAAATAAAAAATAAACATGTAAAAGCACATACTCACCCTGACTAATATTATAAAGTATAAATTTACATATATTATTTTTTTTTAACTACTATTCCTCTACCATCCTCCACCCTAAAGGATCATAATTTGATCCTCAGAACTGAGTTATGTGGATAAAATTAAAAAAAAAAAAAAAATACATTTAAAACCTATACACACACCTTTATTAAAATAATAAAGATTTTTTTAATATTACCCTGCCATCCCTCCCACCTTAGCTAACTGCATTCATTTCTAGACACATTTCTTTTTCTCTTTTAGGGCCGGTTCACATGATGCCCACTCATGAATCGCACAAAAATGTACTGTGCATTCCTATGCAATTCAGACTGCATGCAAAATGTACTTCATTTGCGATCTGCAGCGGGTGTCAATAGAAAGTCAAAGACACCCCAAACGCATTGCATTTTCCCACGCCTGCCCGCACTGGACTGCATGGTACAAAAGATCTGATTACAGTGCGGTTTAAAAAGTAGTGAATGCACTACTTTTTGTGCAGCATGGTGTGATTTTAGCCCATTCAAAACTAATGGGCTGAAATCGCACTGCATAGAACCACATGTAAATCGTACAGGAATGCACAGCTCGTTTCTGTGCGATTCATGTGTAGGCATAGTATGAACCGGCCCTGAATGGGCTGAAATCACACTACGCTGCACCAAAAGTAGTGCATGCACTACTTTTTAATCCGCACTGTAACCAGATCGCATGGTACAATAGTAACGTGATCGGGTGCGGGCAAACGCACTGCATTTTCAACCTGCATTTAGGGTGTCGTTACCTTTCTATTGACACCCACTGCAGATCGCAAATGGAGTGCGTTTTGCATGCTTTCTGATCGCACAGCAACTCTTAGTGCATTTCTGTGTGATTCATGTGCTGACATGGTGTGAACCAGTCCTTAGAAAAAGTACATATCCATCCTATGTGTCAGCTGCCAAGTTTTAGACATGCTAAGGCATACAATTTTTTTTTTTTTTTCTTTTTGTTCAACCACCGAACGAACGAAAAAAATTAAAAAAACAAACATTTTTCACCCATTCACACACTCAATTTATGTGGATGGGGGATTCCTTTCCACTGAGCTATTGTGTTCTGACGGCAGGGATACTTCTCCGTCAGAATAGTGATCAGTACTGCAGGCTATACCTAGCAGCACTAATTGATCAGGGATAAACCCAACAGGCTGGTTGTACAGAAGTCCATCTACCACTCGACTTCTGTACAACCAGCCTGCCCATACATTGATGGAATTTCAGTTGGTCCGTGCTGAACCAGCCAAATTTCCATCCATGTATAACTGGCTTAAGATAGTGGTCTCATGCAGTAGGAAATATGCACCTCTCTGTCAATGAGGTCTACTGCTCTCCTCTCTCAGCATAGATGTCCCCTCTGCTCTGCCATTATATATGCACGATATAAGAGTGCTGCTGACTCAGGGTTCTAGGTGAACAAATACCCTGCAGTCTATAATAGTGTTGTCCTGAACCACAATGAGCAGCGAAATTCCTTTTCTACACTGAAAAAAAGGCCTTAACACCTGGTCTGACTAGGTGTTAAATCCCTGGATTTAACACCAAGTTAACACTGGTTTTAAGACTCTTCTGAGCTAACACGGGTTACTAAACAGGTACATTCCTATACTAATGGCTGGAATACACGATAAGAAATTCGGCTGAAAATTTCCGTTCAGCGAGCGATCGGCCGATATTCTACTTGTTAATGCCCAGCCATCAATGAGCGATATCGATATTGTGAACGAAAAATACCGTTTGAAAAACATGAAAAATTCTGTCGTCTCGTTTGCGAAAGAACAATATTCTATACGTTGGTGTTGAGGTCGTTCAGTTTAAATCTGTATAACAACGCATGCCCAAAATTATTGATGGTCGGCGGGCAACAGTCGGGCGATATTCGGACGTGTATGTTGGCAACGTTTTCGACCGACAAATACTTTTTCAAAAGTCGGTGGTTGAATGATCGGGCGATATTCTAATTGTGTATTCACACCATAACACTATAGTTATCACAGAGACAACACCGTAAGGTGAAGAGATGTGATGGTTCCTACCTTAGCACAGTTTACTAAGCACATCTTAGGGAATTACCACCCTGATTCACTGTGATAAAGCTTAACACCACTTAACACCTGTTTAACACCGGTTACTAAACATACACCTAAATTAGGTGCATAAAGTGCTAAAAATTGCATAAGACATTATTGCATAATGTTCATGATCACCAGTGTGATTTACATGTGCAATATCTTGTGGATCGCTCTTCAAAATCCCCCACGGGAGGTGTTAAAATATTGTGCCTAAATCCACCACCGATAAGAAATGCCTACTCACCAGAGGCAAGTATGAGTCTCACAAATTAAGATAGGGAGACCCTCGAAACTGGGCACATAATCTCCACCGGGACCACAATGATTAGCCACATCAAAAGGTAAGTATGTGTCTCAACACAGAAGGGGGATCCTCAATTTAGGCACATTAATCTACACCCGAATCACCACGATGAGTTACATCAAAGGGGACAAGAAAGAGAAGGCTTCCAAAGTGTAATAAAGTTTGTTTAATTAAAATATAAATGGTTAAAATCTTGCAAGTAAATAAAAGCTCAGTAAGACAAGCTGGGACGCCGATTGCACTCCATTCGGCGTCCCAGCTTGTCTTACAGAGCTTTTATTTAATTGCAAGATTGTAAGTTCTTTTAACCATTTATATTTTAAACTAACTTTAAAACACTATGGAAGACTTCTCTGTGCCTAAATTGAGGGTCCCCCTTCTATGTTGAGATCCCACGAGGGCAATAGATCCCACGAGGGCAATGGAGACCACACTGGGGGAGCCAAGTGGCAAACCCCCTGAACAAAGGTGCGAACCAAAGAATGCATAGCTACAGGACATTGAAAGAAAACTGCCAAGGCCGAACCATGGCCCTTGGTGGTATCTGAGGCCAAACGCTGCACAACACCTCAGTGGAAAAAAGCCAAACTCAGTCACCGAAAAAGGAGCGGGGGTGAACCACAAGAGATTGACACCCGCAAAGTATGCTCCTCAAACACGATAGTAAATCTTCCAAGAAGTAGATTCACAAGCTTGCAGCAGCGTGGGAATCACCGATTCAGACAACCCTCGATCCTTCTGCACCAGGCTTCTGACAGCCAAGGCGTTAAGCCAGCAACTGTAAGGCAAGACAGAAGATTGGCCCCTGGGCCAACAGATCTCCTCTAAGAGGAAGTCTCCAAGGAGCATCGGCGACTAACCGTATCAGATACCTGGAAATTTAATTTCCACCCAAACTCCTGCAGAGTCCGCACAGTAATCTTCCGGCTGTCCGTCAGCAGTCGGGGACTCTGCTCGCAGAAGATGTAGTACCACAATCCCCCACTAGCGCAACAATGCCAACAACAGGGACAACACTTTGTGAAGACCGGAGCCGGAGACCAAGGAGCCGAGGCAAGACTTCTTAATAATGTTCCTCGCTCACGGCAAGCGGAAGAGGTGCGGATGACTGACATATCGGAATATGAAGGTAAGCGACCTTGATATCGGTAGAGGCCAGAAAATCCTCCTGATGTAGGAATGCCACTACCATACGAATTGACTCCATTCGTAACAACTGTACCCGCACAAGCGGTTCAGAGCTTGGAGGTCCAATATTGGACGCTTTCCTTCCAGGAAAAAAAACATTCCGATTCTAAATCACACCTTGCAGTAGCAAGTTTTGCATCGCCCCGAAGAAACCTCGCAGGCGGTCTGATGATAAACACAAGTAGGAAGCAAAGAACCTCCCTGGAGGGTAAACCCAAAACTCGATCCTGCAGCCAGAATGAATTAGCTCGTGTACCAACCAGACTTGAATCAGGGAGGTCCATGGGTCTAAAAAGACCTGCTCCCAGCTTACTAGACCAGGTGCTATTGGAACCTCCGGAGGAGGTTCTTACAGACTTAGATTCCCTGTCTTGAAATCCTGCTTAATGATATCATCCAGGGAGGATTCAAAAAGGTGATCCCCCACAAAGGGAAGATCAGATAAGGCCTTGTTGGAAGCCTGGTTCGCAGACCAGCATTTCAGCTATATCCTGTGCCGAAGGACCACTGCTGCCACGGACATACTAGAGACTAAGCGAGCCACAACCAGAGCGACCTCACAGATGACCTGAGAGTCCACCACAGGTGGAACTGCCCAATTATTCAACAGAGACTCCTTAAGGGATACCATCTATCGAAACGCTTAGGTACCGCCATAGAGCGTTTAGGACAACTCCACTGACTCACGACAATTTTATCACAGTAGGCAGGAAAATCTTTACCACTGTAGAGGATCTGCGGGCACCAAGGGGACTGGTGCCTCTGAAGCAGCAGCAGCTGCCTCCCCCATGTTTAAAATTTTCCGCACTGATGCAATCGGTGCATCCACCAGCGCCTGTTCATGCGCATATGCAGTAAAAGAGGAATCATCCTCATTTTCAGAGCACTCTAGGGCGTGGACGCAGAACCAGTAGGGTCGCTATATACTAAGCTCACCCTGAAAACATAAGCAGCAGCGGAGGCCGCCGACCTCGGTCCCGCAAATAGACGCCAGCCAAAGGTCCACAAAAGGACCACCTTTTAGACCCTGCAAAAAAAGCAAGAGGGTCGCCCTCTATAGAGGACATAATAGGACAAAGCCCCCTTGGGGGTGGGGGGGGGGGTCGATCGCTATGACATGGGCGCGCAGACAGAGTACCCTCGCCCAAACAAAAATGGCTGCTACATTATCACTAAAAATGAAACTCCCCCACTGTGCCACCCGGTTCAAGGGAGGTGCCAAGCCGACCATATGGCCCAGCAGGTCGCAGCCTAAATGTTAGTGGAGGCCCAGCCACATCTGCCCGGATGCACAGTCCGGCAGATGCCCAGGGAGAGAGTGGGGGTGGGTTGGGGGCCAAAAGACCGGCAGTGTCTGTTTAGAGGGGCTGGGGGGGAATGGAGGGGAACCCAGGGGTCCGACTAACCCAGGGAGGGGCCCACGTCCACCGTACCATCTTGGAATGGGAGTGATACGGGCCAGAGGCACGCTGCGGGCCAGAGGCACGGTGCGGGCCAGAGGCACGCTGCGACTCAGGTTGTGAGTCGGCTAGCCCCCCTCTGGTGGGGTTATGTTGCGGCCAACTTAGCGCAGAGCTAAGATCGGGTCACGCTCGCTGGCCAGACTAGGAAGACCGTAAGCATCTAGGATATCCAGTCCATCGCCCAGTCCGGCAGTTGATTGTAGTTCTCACAGGAACACTAAATAATAAAAAGAAGAAAAAAATTCAGTTTAAAAAGGATATCTAATCTAATTAGAAAAGGAAAAAAAATTGCCAGGACCAAGATCCCAGCAAGGAATTAGGTCCTTATTCCTGACTAGGCAGAAAAAAACAGAAGGAAGTGGGAGTATACCCCCTGGGACTGCCCTGAAAGGGTAGTCAAACTTTTTCCACCTAGTGTCCTACTCCTGTAGGTGGCAGTATAAACCCAAGGGTCAAAAAAATATGGGGCTGTGTCCGTCAATGAACTAAAAGAGAAAAAGCGTTTTTCTTTATTTCTGATTTTGCAAATAATCATTCAACAATTTGTAATAGAAAATGTAATCGGCTACATTTCTTTGGAAAAAAAAAACCCAAATCAGTGTATATTATTTAGTCTTAAGAAAAGCTATAGAGTCTACAAACTAAGGTATAGTTTTGTTAAAAATCTATCAATCCTGATGTAGTGACGGCCTGTGTCATTTCTTGACGGCCTGTGTCATTTCAAATTACCCCCTTGTGGAAAGCAGACAGTCCAGGGTATTTAGAAAGAGGAATGGTGAATTTTTTGAAATTGACATTTTTTTTTAATCACATTTTTGGGAAAATTAACAAATTAAAAAAATACATTTTCCCAATTTTTTTTTTTTTTACATGCTGTCACCAGTGCAGTACAGTGTCATCATATAACTGCTGTGATGGTGATCAGGGACACTGTAAAAGGGACATGTACACTGATAATCAGGACACTGATTATTCATGTCCTGATTATCAGTGCAGTCCCAACAGTGCCCACCAGTTCTGCCAATCAGTGCCACCTCATCAGTGCAGCCTATCAACGCACACCTGTGAAGGAGAAAAATTATCCGTTTGCAAAATTTTATAACAAACTATAAAGGCTCGGTTCACACTAGGGCGATCTGTGAGGCGACCTGGTCGCCTCACAGGTCGCCGCAGGTCGCCTCCCATAGGGAAGCTGCGGACCCGTTCTAATAGGAGCGACACAAGTCGCTCCGACCTAGAAAAAGGGTCCGGAGCTTCTTTGGGGCGACCAGGAGGCGACCGCCATAGACTTCAATGTTATGAAGTCCGTGGCGGCCGCTCCAGGGTCGCCACCCGAAGTAGCGTCGCGGTAATGTGAACCGGCGCAAAAAGTTTTTGTTTATTTTTTCAAAAATTTCAGTCTTTTTTTGTTTATTTAGCAAAAATAAATAAACCCAGTGCTCTATTTGTGTGGAAAAAATTGATAATAGGTACAGTGTTGCGCTTTGAATGACAGTTGCGCGGTCATGCAACAGTGCTGAAAGCTGAAAATTGGCCTGGACAGAAAGGGGGTAAAAGTGCCCAATAGGCAACTGGTTAAACTGAAGGGACTAAGAATAACCTTTATGTAAAAATACTAGACTAAACCTTTCTTCTCTTTCAGTAACCAGTCGGATTCCAGCTGTAAATCAGGTTAAGAAAAAAGGGAGGTAAAAGACCGTTAACCACTTAAGCCCCGGAGGATTTTGGCACTGCATGATTTAATGGACAATTGCGCGGTCGTGCGACGATGTACCCAAATGAAATTGACTTCCTTTTTTTCACACAAATAGATCTTTCTTTTGGTGGTATTTGATCACCTGTGCAATTTTTATTTTTTGCGCTATAAACAAAAAAAAGAGCAACAATTTGGAAAAAATAACAATATTTTTCACATTTTTTTTTTATAAGAAATTCTCCAAAAAAAAAAAAAAAAATTAAAAATCTAAATTTTTTAACATTTTAGGCCAATTTGTTTTCTGCTACATTTTTTTTGTAAAAAAAACAAAAACAAAAAAAACGCAATAGGCATATTTTGATTGGTTTGCCCAAACGTTATTGCGTTTACTAACTACAGGAAAGATTTTTGTCACTTTTATTGTTTTTTTTAACTAGTAATGGCGGCGATCTGCGATTTTATTTGCGGGACTGCGACATTGTGGCGGACAGATCGGACCCTTGACTGACATTTTTGGGGGTACCAGTGACATTACTACAGTAATCAGTGCTATACATATGCACTGTTACTGTAAAAATTACACTGGCAGGGAAGGGGTTAACTTTATTGGTGATCCAGGGGTTAAGTGAGTCCCTAGGGGTGTGGCTTGTTAGATCATAACAGAGACATACGATCCTACATAGCAGGATCGCATAGCCTCTGTCATGATCTAAGGGAGAATGACAGACGGCTGTGTTTGCATCAGCCATCTGCCTTTCTCCCTCTCCTGCGGGAGATGGCGAGTGGCCGGCGGACATCGGAGCCGCCAGTCAAACGCGCGGGGATGTCAGAGAACGAGCGGGGGCGGGAGGCTCGTGGGTACGTCACTTTCCCCAGCAGAGGCTGACTGCCGCAGTATATAGTCGTGCGGCAGTCGGCAAGTGGTTAAAAGTAGAACTAGAAGCAAAAGGTTTTTTTTTTTAGGCTTTGGATAGATTGGAGAGGGATTAGAACACCTATTAAGTTTTCATTGCTCTGTGTACCAATTAGTGAGATTCACCTCCTGTTTACCATCATCACCAAGAGCAAAAGTGAAAGAAAATTATGAATTTTGGGCTGTCACCAGAAAAGGAATTGACAGTAAATCCTCAAATTGAAACACTAGCACTGGGGACAACCAGGGATTTCGTCACTCTGGAGGAATTTTCTCTCACTTCTTATTTTGGCTATGGGGCAGGAAGTAAAGGGTAAAACTACCCAATGGGGACACAGATGGCAAAAAAAACTGGCAGGGGTTACTCTATCTAAAAAGTTCTGCCTTCAAGGCTTGTTCACACATGCAGCCAGGGGGATAGTAAAAATAGTCAGTTGAGCTATGGTTTTACTGCCCCACCCAACACATTAAAGTGATCTTAAAGTCAAAAAATGTTTTTATTAAAAATAAAAAATAAAATTCATATTAACCTGCTCTGTGCAGTTTTTGCACAGAGCAACCCCGATCCTCCTCTTCTCTGTTCCCACATTGGCGCTCCTGGCCCCACCCTCCTGCCTCCTGCCCCCACAGCAAGCAGCTTACAATAGGGGCTCCCAAGCCGTAGTTCTGCAAGTCCATTCACACACAGTCATGGCTGTGCCCTGTCCCTTTCTCTCCTCATTGGCTCACTGGCTGCAATTGACAGCTCCCCCTGCTGTCTTAGCCAATAAGGAGGAAGAGTCCCTGGAGAGCCGAGGCTCTTGTGCAAATCACAGGAGGAAGATGGGGTTTTGGCAAGTATTAGGGGGGCTGGGGGAGCTGCTACACAGGGAAGGTTTTATACCATCATGCATAGATTGTGCGACGGAAAAAAAAAAAAACTGCATTTACAATCACTTTAATTTGGTTCTACACATGCCGTGGACAAAATTATACCCTCATGACATGGCTCTAGGCTCTCTCAGGCTCTATTCACATATTGGCATTCCGGATCGTGGGCAGAATTGCGGCAATTCTGCCCACGATTCCGAATCCCGGCAAATCGCAGGATACCTTTTTGGGCAACAGGCGTCCCACAATTCTGTTTGCATGATTTTATCGCGATTCGTCGGGCAAAAATCACGCCGTGTTTAGGGTGCCATTGGAAGTGATGGAAATCGCGTGGGCGTCCCACAATTTGCCATGATTCGAAATCACAGGCAGAATTTCAACGATTCTGTCCGCAATCCAGGACGTCAATATGTGAACGGAGCCTCAGTGGGCAGTATTGCTGCTGAACGTGACCTATTCTGTGGTTGTTTTAACTTTATTTCAGAAGAGATATGCAATGACTCTTCTGCAATAAAATATACTTACCTGCATGTAAACAGAGCTGCGCATGTAAAGCTCAGCTTACAGCAGCTGCCCTGATCCCTGTGTCCCGGAATGACAGCAGAAGTGACGTCATCTAAAGCTAGCCAATGAAACTGGCCAAAAAAAACTGGCACACAGGAGAAGATGCCTGCGCTGGTGAGGTGAAGAAGTATAAAATGCCTTTAGTTCCCCTTTAAGTATCGCCTTCTAACCGCCCATCAACCTCCCTCTGACAATCAATTCACCACGGATTGCTTTTCAGACAGGCAACAAAGGCTGCAGCAAGTGTACAGTCAGGTCCATAAATATTGGGACATCAACACAATTCTAATCTTTTTGGCTCTATCCACCACCACAATGGGTTTGAAATGAAACAAACAAGATGTGCTTTAACTGCAGACTTTCAGCTTTAATTTGAGGGTATTTACATCCAAATCAGGTGAAAGGTGTAAAAGTTACAACAGTTTGTATATGTGCCTCCCACTGTTTAAGGGACCAAAAGTAATGGGACAATTGGCTGCTCAGCTGTTCCATGGCCAGGTGTTTGTTATTCCCTCATTATCCTATTTACAAGGAGCAGATAAAAGGTCCAAAGTTCATTTCAAGTGTGCTATTTGCATTTGGAATCTGTTGCTGTCAATTCTCAATATGAGAGCCAAAGAGCTGTCACTATCAGACCCCGTTCACACTGGGGCGACCTGTCAGGCGACCTGGTCGCCTGACAGGTCGCCATAGGTCGCCTGGCATAGAGAAGCTGTGGACCCATTCTAATAGGAGCGACACAAGGGTCCGGAGCTTCTTTGGGGCGACCTGCATTGACTTCAATGTTATGAAGTCCGTGCCGGCCGCTCCGAGGTCGCGGTGCAAGCAGCGCGCCGCGACCTGTGAGGTCGCCCCGGGAAGTCGTATCGCCCCAGTGTGAACGGGGCCTCAGTGAAGCAAGCCATCATTAGGCTGAAAAAAAACAAAACAAACCCATCAGAGAGATAGCAAAAACATTAGGTGTGGCCAAATCAACTGTTTGGAACATCCTAAAAAAGAAAGAACGCACTGGTGAGCTCAGCAACACCAAAAGACCCGGAAGACCACGGAAAACAACTGTGGTGGATGACCGAAGAATTCTTTCCCTGGTGAAGAAAACACCCTTCACAGCAGTTGGCCAGATCAAGAACACTCTCCAGGAGGTAGGTGTATGTGTGTCAAAGTCAACAATCAAGAGAAGACTTCACCAGAGTGAATACAGAGGGTTCCCCACAAGATGTAAACCATTGGTGAGCCTCAAAAACAGGAAGGCCATATTAGAGTTTACCAAACAACATCTAAAAAAGCCTTCACAGTTCTGGGACAACATCCTATGGACAGATGAGACCAAGATCAACTTGTACCAGAGTGATGGGAAGAGAAGAGTATGGAGAAGGAAAGGAACTGCTCATGATCCAAAGCATACCACCTCATCAGTGAAGCATGGTGGTGGTAGTGTCATGGCGTGGGCATGTATGGCTGCCAATGGAACTGGTTCTCTTGTATTTATTGATGATGTGACTACTGACAAAAGCAGCAGGATGAATTCTGAAGTCTTTTGTTTTTTAAGGGAAAAAAGTGGAATGTTATGTAATGGCCAAGTCAATCACCTGACCTGAATCCGATTGAGCATGGATTTCACATGAAGACAAAACTGAAGGGAAAATGCCCCAATAACAAGCAGGAACTGAAGGCAGTTTAGCGTAGAGGCCTGGCAGAGCATCACCAGGGATGAAACCCAGCATCTGGTGATGTCTATGCGTTTCAGACTTCAGGCTGTAATTGACTGCAAAGGATTTGCAACCAAGTATTAAAAAGTGAAAGTTTGATTTATGATTGTTAATCTGTCCCATTACTTTTGGTACCTTAAAAAGTGGGAGGCACATATACAAACTGTTGTAATTCCTTCACCTTTCACCTGATTTGGATGTAAATGCCCTCAAATTAAAGCTGAAAGTCTGCAGTTAAAGCACATCTTGTTTGTTTCATTTCAAATCCATTGTGGTGGTGTATAGAGCCAGATTAGAATTGTGTCGATGTCCCAATATTTATGGACCTGACTGTATATGAGCCTTTAAGATGGGTTCACATATATGCAAGGCCAGTTTCTGTCCAGTGCAGTTTCCTTGCAGCGTTTCAGGTGCAATTCAGGTGCAAATTTGATACTTAAATTGCACCTGAACTGGACTGAAAAACGCACAGGACCCTATTTTAATTTGCACCGTTAGCAACCCCCATATATGTGAACCGGCTCCATTAAACCGGTCTAGACCACATGTTATGCAAAGCGGATGTGGTTCCAAATGCATTCAATTTGCATATATGTGAACAGAGCCTTAGGCTAGGTGTACATCTATATGCGTCAGGAATGCGCACAAAAACGTTCGCTTTCACGACATGCACAAAAACGCGCTGCCTCTTTAGCAGACACGCCGCAGCACGAATATTGATGACGACATCTCTATGCATCTGCAAGCATGTGAAAAACTGCATGGGGTCGTTGGCATCAAACAGTGCAGTGAGTCGCCATTTCTGGGAGATTCTCATGGGCTTCTTTTCTGCGTGGGGAAACCCAATGTGCTGCCCTACACACGACAAACAAATGCGTGAAAACACACATATGCACCCACGCGTGGTCACATCTGTATAGTTGAACCAAGCCTTACTTTTATTCCACGTAAAGCTTGCAGTGTTCCTTAATAGCCGCAGAGATATATGAAGATGCTGGGAAGAAATGCGTGACCTCTAGGATTATACTCAACCATAGAAATAGAGAAGACAGGTATTCTTTTATCCGCCTTCATTGAATAACTAAGTGAGTGTATTGCAGGGATCTGCAAACTACGGCCCTCCAGCTGTTGCGGAACTACACGTCCCATGAGGCATAGTAAAACTCAGACATTCACAGACATGACCAGGGCATGATGGGAATTGTAGTTCATGAACAACCTGGGGGGGCATAGTTTGGCGACCTCTGGTGTATAGGATAAACAGGTTATCTATGTGTTGCCCTCCATATGGCACCCACTAGGCAGTGTCTGGGAGGTGAGGGCCCTCATTTGGCACCCACTATGCAGTGTCTGGGAGGTGGGGGCCCTCATTTGGCACCCACTATGCAGTGTCTGGGAGGTGAGGGCCCCCATATGGCACCCACTAGGCAGTGTCTGGGAGGGCCCCCATATGGCACCCACTAGGCAGTGTCTGGGAGGGCCCCCATATGGCACCCACTAGGCAGTGTCTGGGAGGGCCCCCATATGGCACCCACTAGGCAGTGTCTGGGAGGGCCCCCATATGGCACCCACTAGGCAGTGTGTAGGAGGGGAGGACCCTCATATGGCACCCACTAGGCAGTGTGTGAGAGGAGAGGACCCCCATATGGCACCCACTAGGCAGTGTCGGAGGGGAGGGCCCTCATATGGCTCCCACTAGGCAGTGTCTGGGAGGGTAGGGCCCTCATATGGCTCCCACTAGGCAGTGTCTGGGAGGGTAGGGCCCTCATATGGCACCCACTAGGCAGTGTCTGGGAGGGTAGGGCCCTCATATGGCACCCACTAGGCAGTGTCTGGGAGGGGAGGGCAGCCATATGGCACCCACTAGGCAGTGTCTGGGAGGGGAGGACCCTCATATGGCACCCACTAGGCAGTGTGTGAGAGGGGAGGACCCCCATATGGCACCCACTAGGCAGTGTGTGAGAGGGGAGGACCCCCATATGGCACCCACTAGGCAGTGTCGGAGGGGAGGGCCCTCATATGGCACCCACTAGGCAGTGTCTGGGAGGGTAGGGCATTCATATGGCACCCACTAGGCAGTGTCTGGGAGGGTAGGGCATTCATATGGCACCCACTAGGCAGTGTCTGGGAGGGGAGGAACCCCATATGGTACCCATTGGGCAGCGTCTGGGAAGGGGAGGGCCCCATATGGCACCCACTAGGCAGTGTCGGAGGGGAGGGCCCTCATATGGCTCCCACTAGGCAGTGTCTGGGAGGGTAGGGCCCTCATATGGCTCCCACTAGGCAGTGTCTGGGAGGGTAGGGCCCTCATATGGCACCCACTAGGCAGTGTCTGGGAGGGTAGGGCCCTCATATGGCACCCACTAGGCAGTGTCTGGGAGGGGAGGGCAGCCATATGGCACCCACTAGGCAGTGTCTGGGAGGGGAGGACCCTCATATGGCACCCACTAGGCAGTGTGTGAGAGGGGAGGACCCCCATATGGCACCCACTAGGCAGTGTGTGAGAGGGGAGGACCCCCATATGGCACCCACTAGGCAGTGTGTGAGAGGGGAGGACCCCCATATGGCACCCACTAGGCAGTGTGTGAGAGGGGAGGACCCCCATATGGCACCCACTAGGCAGTGTCGGAGGGGAGGGCCCTCATATGGCACCCACTAGGCAGTGTCTGGGAGGGTAGGGCATTCATATGGTACCCACTAGGCAGTGTCTGGGAGGGTAGGGAATTCATATGGCACCCACTAGGCAGTGTCTTGGAGGGTAGGGCCCCATATGGCACCCACTAGGCAGTGTCTGGGAGGGTAGGGCATTCATATGGCACCCACTAGGCAGTGTCTGGGAGGGTAGGGCATTCATATGGCACCCACTAGGCAGTGTCTGGGAGGGTAGGGCATTCATATGGCACCCACTAGGCAGTGTCTGGGAGGGGAGGAACCCCATATGGTACCCATTGGGCAGCGTCTGGGAAGGGGAGGGCCCCATATGGCACCCACTAGGCAGTGTCGGAGGGGAGGGCCCTCATATGGCTCCCACTAGGCAGTGTCTGGGAGGGTAGGGCCCTCATATGGCTCCCACTAGGCAGTGTCTGGGAGGGTAGGGCCCTCATATGGCACCCACTAGGCAGTGTCTGGGAGGGTAGGGCCCTCATATGGCACCCACTAGGCAGTGTCTGGGAGGGGAGGGCAGCCATATGGCACCCACTAGGCAGTGTCTGGGAGGGGAGGACCCTCATATGGCACCCACTAGGCAGTGTGTGAGAGGGGAGGACCCCCATATGGCACCCACTAGGCAGTGTGTGAGAGGGGAGGACCCCCATATGGCACCCACTAGGCAGTGTGTGAGAGGGGAGGACCCCCATATGGCACCCACTAGGCAGTGTCGGAGGGGAGGGCCCTCATATGGCACCCACTAGGCAGTGTCTGGGAGGGGAGGGCAGCCATATGGCACCCACTAGGCAGTGTCTGGGAGGGGAGGACCCTCATATGGCACCCACTAGGCAGTGTGTGAGAGGGGAGGACCCCCATATGGCACCCACTAGGCAGTGTGTGAGAGGGGAGGACCCCCATATGGCACCCACTAGGCAGTGTCGGAGGGGAGGGCCCTCATATGGCACCCACTAGGCAGTGTCTGGGAGGGTAGGGCATTCATATGGTACCCACTAGGCAGTGTCTGGGAGGGTAGGGAATTCATATGGCACCCACTAGGCAGTGTCTTGGAGGGTAGGGCCCCATATGGCACCCACTAGGCAGTGTCTGGGAGGGTAGGGCATTCATATGGCACCCACTAGGCAGTGTCTGGGAGGGTAGGGCATTCATATGGCACCCACTAGGCAGTGTCTGGGAGGGTAGGGCATTCATATGGCACCCACTAGGCAGTGTCTGGGAGGGTAGGGCATTCATATGGCACCCACTAGGCAGTGTCTGGGAGGGTAGGGCATTCATATGGCACCCACTAGGCAGTGTCTGGGAGGGGAGGAACCCCATATGGTACCCATTGGGCAGCGTCTGGGAAGGGGAGGGCCCCATATGGCACCCACTAGGCAGTGTCTGGGAGGGGAGGGCCCTCTAGCAGGTGAGCCTGCCAACTTCCTTGCAGTGACGGGCACATTACACAGCACAGCCTGCGGCCTCACCTTTCCCTTCAGGTCCAGCACGTAGACGGCGCTGGCCGACATGTTTCCGCTGTCTGAGGCCGCTCCCGAACGAACACACTGCTTGTCCTCAGCCCCTGCTCATCCCCGTTATACTTCTCTATAGCGGTCCGCACTGACAGGAAGCTTCCTCAAATCCCTTCCGGGCATTACTGCCATTCGCTTTCCACTACAAAGATGGCGGCGGGAGAGCGCTGCTGGTGCGAGTCACAGTCCCACACATAGATGGCCGCGACTCTGCTATACTGGGTGACAGGGCAGACTCTAAAGAAGGAGGAGTCAACGCTGCCAACCACAATGCCATTTTGTACCCAGTTCCTTTTGTCACTCTTTGATCCTGGTCATCTGGCTTTTTTTTTTTTTTTAGTAATCTTTATTTAAAATTGAGAAGGTAATTACCATACAGTAATGAAAAAAACAGGAAATAATGAAAAAAAATCCACGTGGGCAACGATCGTAGCATATTTAGGTTATCTAGCTTTTTAACCACTTCAGGACCCGAAGGATTTGCCCCCCAGTGAAAGTAAATAGCGTAAGATCCACAGGAATAAAATCAAACTAAAACATAGCAGCTGAACACTCAAATCTAAACCTCAAAAGTGAATAACAACAATAGAACAGTGCAGCACATAATCAATTTGTAAATAGGTGAATAATCAAATTCATAAGTGGCATAACACATTAAATATATATAAATGCACCCAGTGGAAAAGGGTGATAAAAGGATAATCATCAGCTAATAAAGTCCATAAATACAGAAATTCATCATCTTGTGTAACAAAAATGGCATGAGTAATCAGTAGTGTGTAATGAATGTTAGCCCATCCACCAAGGCAAACACTGCCTCTCACCTCCAATATTCGACCCCAATAAGGATCACACAGCCAATATATTTATTTTCTTATGCCACTTATGAATTTGATTATTCACCTATTTACATATTGATTGCATAATAACAGCTGCACTGTTCCCTTAACCACTTAAGCCCCGGAAGATTTTACCCCCTTCCTGACCAGGCCCTATTTTGCGATTTGGCACTGCGTGACTTTAACGGACAATTGCGCGGTCGTGCGACGCTGTACCTAAACAATTTGACGTTCTTTTTTTCCCACAAACAGAGCTTTCTTTTGGTGGTATTTGATCACCTGTGCGATTTTTTGATCATGCTCTATAAACAAAAAAAAGTGCGTCAATTTTGCAAAAATAACAATATTTTTCACATTTTTTATATGAAATTCCCCCAAAAAAATGTAAAAATCAAAATTTTTTAACATTTTCGGCCAATTTGTTTTATGCTACATATGTTTGGTAAAAAAAAATTGCAAAAAGCGTATTTTGATTGGTTTGCGCAAAAGTTATCGCGTTTACTAACAAAGGGAAAGATTTTTGTAATTTTTGTTGTTTTTTTTTGTTGCTAGTAATGGCGGCGATCTGCGATTTTTTTTTGCGGTACTGCGACATTGGGGCGGACAGATCGGACCCTTGACTGACATTTTTGACACTTTTGGGGTTACCAGTGACATTACTACAGTAATCAGTGCTATACATATGCACTGTTACTGTAAAATGACACTGGTAGTGAAGGGGTTAACTTTTTTGAGAGGGAGGGGTGGTGTGTGTCCCTAGGGGCGTGATTCTAACTGTGATTGGCTGTGGCTTGAGGTGTAGGAACAATGATCAACGGTCCTACATAGTAGAACCGTATGATCACTGTTCTTACACAGGGGAGAATGACAGGCGGCTTGTTTACATCAGCCGCCTGCCTTTCTCCCGCTGTAACGGACGATCGCGAGTGAGCGGCGGACATCGGGTCCGCTGCTCACACGTACGGGGGGGTCCGTGACCGCGCGGGAGCGTGCCTCCGGCGGCGCGCGCTCGCTCCCCAGAGCCTCACAAGCTAGTGACGTACCGGTACATCACTTTGCCTGTGAGGGGCTTACCGCCGCAGTATATATACTTGCGGCGGTCGGCAAGTGGTTAATGACCAGGGACATTGTTTGCGATTCGGCACTGCATTATTTTAACGGACAATTGCACTGTACCTAAATAAAATGTATGTCCTTTTTTTCTCACAAATAGAGCTTTTTTTTGGTGGTATTTGATCACCCCTGCCATTTTTATTTTTTGCGCTATAAACAAAAAAAACAGCAACAATTCAGAAAAAAAATCCAATATTTTTCACATTCTGCTATATAACTCCCACCCCTCCTCAAAAAAAAAATAAAAATCAGATTTGTTCATCCTTTTTGGCCAATTTGTATTCTGCTACATATTTTTGATATAAAAAAAAACACGCAATAAGCGTATCTTGATTTGTTTGCGCAAAAGTTATCGTGTCTACAAACTAGGGGAAAAATGTATGTAATTTTTATTTATTTATTTATTTTTACTAGTATTGGCATCGATCTGCGATCTTTAGCGGGACTGGAACATTGCAGCAGACAGATCGGATGCCTTACTTACATTTTTGACACTTTTGGGGAGACCAGTGACTTTACTACAGTAATCAGTGCTAAAAACATGCACTGTTACTGTAAAAATGACACTGGCAGAGTGGTGATCAAAGGGTTAAGTGTGAGCCTAGGGGAGTGTTTTCTAACGGGACAACTTAGGGAACAGTGACCATAGGTCAATTGGTTTCAGTATTAATTACAGTAATAGGAAACACAAGGGTAATATAAGGACACTGAATTTCAAAAGAGCCAATTTCCTTAAACTGCGCTCGCTGCTAGAAAATATCCAATGGGATAGAACCCTGGGAACAAAGAACACGGAGGAAAAATGGGAGTGCTTCAAGAGCATACTTAACAAGGGGGTGGGCCAGTGCATTCCACAGGGAAATAAATTTAAAAGAGCAAAACTAAACCCTGGGTGGCTAAACTCCAACATAAAAATGTATATTAGAGCTAAAGAAAAGGCCTTCAAAAAATACAAGACTGAGGGGTCTGAAGCGTGCGCGCACATCACCGATGACCCATCCCCACTGTCATTATACACAGGGGGACATAATAAATTACCATTTTTACATACGGTTGTACATGTTTACTCTTATGGTACCAGGCAGACCTCATTTAAAGTCCCACTTCCTCCTTTTTCCTCCGCGTCTACAAACTAGGGGAAAGATTTATGTCATTTTTATTGTTTTTTTTACTAGTAATAGCGGCGATCTGCGATTTTTAGCAGTACTGCGACATTGCGTCAGACAGATCAGACCCCTAACTGACATTTTTTACACTTTTGGGGGGGACCAGTGACATTACTACAGTAATCCGTGCCATAAATATTGCACTGTTACTGTAAAAATGACACTGGCAGGGAAGGGGTTAACAGTATGGGTGATCAGGGGGTTAAATGTGTCCCTAGAGGCGTGATTCTAACTGTCAGGGGGCATGGCTTGTGAAGACATCACAGAGACATGCGATCCTATAAAGCAGGATCACATAGCCTCTGTGATCACTTCAGGGAGAATGACAGACGGCTGTGTTTACATCACCCTTCTGTCCTTCTCTCTCAGCTGCAGGAAATCGCGAGTGGCTGGCAGCCATCGGAGCCGCCGGTCACACGCACTGGCTTTCCGGCTGACGAGCGGGAGCGTGCCGCCAGGGGTGCGCGCTCACCCCCTAGAGTCTCCTGAGCGAGCGACGTAGTACTACCTCGGTTTGCCCAGGAGCAGCTGCCTGCCGCAGTAAATCTGCGGTGGGCAGTTGTTAAGTGGTTAAAGGGTAAAGTTCCACCCTTTAGGTTAAAAGCTCACTCTACCGGGAGGGTAAGTGCTTCATGGGCAGTGCATCATAAGGTGTCTATGGCTTAGATTTGCAAAGCTTCTACCTGGTCTTCAGTTCATACATTCACAAAGTTTTACCAAGTGGATGTAAGAGCCCGAGAAGGGGCTCAATTTGGAAGTAGCGTACTTCAGGCAGCAGTATAAGCTCTTTCTTTGCCCTGGGCAATTTTGGTGTTACTGTGTCCCCTTCCCTCATGGGCATTGCTTTAGGACATCCCAGATAGTCATTATTACCGACTCTGTGTCCCATGATGTACGATAAAGAAAATAGGATTTTTCCTTCAACTTACCTGTAAAATCCTTTTCTTAGAGTACATCGCGGGACACAGAGGTCCCTCCCCTCTTTTATGGGATCTTCATTGCTTGCTTCAAAAACTGAGGTTTTTCCTGTATGGGAGGGGTTTATATGGGTTGCCATTGACCAATCACCTAAAGGTAGTGTATAACCCAGATAATCATCATTACCGGCTCTGTGTCCCGTGATGTACTCCAAGAAAAAGATTTTACAGGTAAGTTGAAGGAAAAATCCTATTATTTAGGCCCCTTTCAAACTTGTGCAACCTAAAAGTCACGTGTTTTTGCCTCGATTTTGTCCAGAGATTGAAGCAATGCCTGTGCAATCTTGAGGTCTATGGACCTCAAAACACATCTAAGTCAGACCGAAGTAATGCAGGGACTACTTTGAAGTCGTTGCAACTTTAAGTTGCACAGATATGAACGGTACTCATTGGAAATCATGGAGTACGACTTGTCATGCGACTTTGTAGTCCCAAGTTGCAGAACAAGTTGCACAAGTGTGAAAGGGGTCTGTGATGGTGTTCACCATCACTGGAATTTAAGGACAGATGGGTGATGGGTTGAATTGCTTCATATTTGTCAGTAAGGTCAATTGTTCCCTTTGCCATGAGGTTTCTGAGCAGGAAGTCCACTCCTAATATGGTCATCCCAGGAAGTTCTGAGGAGACGGACTGTCTAAGGTGGCTCCCCATTCACCTATTGTCAGGTGTGCTAATGACCTCACCTGTTGTCTGCTAAGGGAGGTATTGACACTCAGAGTAATGTGTATTGAGGGCTCGTTAGGGAACCATTGTTCTGTGTCTGACTATTGTGTACATTGATTGCCCCCTGGGGCTTCTGTCTCCTTGCATTGGTCAAAGCTATCTGACCAATCCCTGTTGACTCATTTTCAAGTCCTCATTTGCATGTCAGTCCTCCTGGTCAAGCTATCTGACCAATCACTACTGACTCATTTTCGAGCCCTCATGTGCATGTCTGGAGAGGACCTCAATGGGAACTGCAGGTACTTTACAATTGACCAATAGGAAAGCGGTTGTTGGGGGCAGGATGTTCCAAATTCTGTATAAAAGTGTGCTGTGTTCTTCCAATAAATTGTCTTCCTGTTTGAACTTACATACAGCTTGCTTGGTGTTTGTTCTAATGGATTCCGGACAGCACATAGCTGTAGTTCGGATCCCGGATCCTTGGTTGACCGAACCATCAGACGTTGCGATCTGCAAGCTGACTTACTAGAAACAGAGGAGTGTCGGGAGAGCGGACAGAGCGAGCAAGGGTCTCGTCACAGGGTTGAAAGGTGAATTTATCCTTGAAGGCTCTTTTAAAAAACCATCTCTGTCTTCCTCCAGCCAAACCACCCCAACTAGGTTAGAAAGCACTCCCTTGAAGTACACTTAACCCTTTGATCACCCCCTGATGTTAACTCCTTCCCTGCCAGTGTCATTAGTACAATTGCAGTGCATTTTTTTTTAACCACTTCTGGACCGGAAGGTTTTGCCCCCTTTATGACCAGGCCATTTTTTGCAATTCGTAACTGCGTTAAGTTAACGGACAATTGCACGATCATACAACACTTTACCCTAAGAAAATTGATGTCCTTTTTTTGCTAAAAATAGAGCTTTCTTTTGGTGGTATTTGATCACCTGTGCGGTTTTTATTTATTGCGCTATAAATAAAAAAAGCGACAATTCTGAACAAAAACAATATTTTTTACTTTCTGTTATAAAACATTCCCAAAAGAAAAACAATTTAAAAATCATTTTTTTAATCCTTTTAGGCCAATTTGTGTTCCGCCACATATTTTTGGTAAAAAAAATCCCAATAAGCGTATTTTGATTGGTTTGCGCAAAAGTTATCGCATCTGCAAACTAGGGAAAAAAATTTATGTCATTTTTATTTATTTTTATTTTTTTTAATAGTTATGGCGGCGATCTGCGATTTTTAGTGGGACTGCGACATTACGTCGAACAGATCAAGACCCTTAAGAGGTGATCAAAGTTCCCAGCAAAACCGCTGGCAAAATTGCAGTCAAAGTTCCCGACAAAATCATCTGCAAAATTACCGCAAAAGTTCCCAGCAAAATTGCAGGCAAAACCATCAGCAAGATTACCAGCAAAGTTGCAGGCATAACTGGCGGAAAGATTGCCAGCAAAATGGTCTGCAAAATTGCCAGCAAAGTTCCCGGCAAAACCATCGGCAAAATTGCCAGCAAAGTTCTCGGCAAAATTACCGGCACAGTTCCCGGCAAAACCGCCAGCAAAGTTCCCAGCAAAACATCTGCAAAATTGCCGGCAAAACCAGTGGCAAAACTGACGACAAAACCGGCGGCAAAATTGCCGGGAACTTTGCCGGCGGTTTTTGCCGGGAACTTTTTTTTTTGCCGCCCACTGGGACAGCTTCTGCCTTCTTAGGCCGCCTCCCTCACCCTCGTCTGGAGTCGGGACAGTGAGTGTACGATTGTACGTACACTACAGTCACAGTGCACAGTGTGTTTACGACAGCTGCCGTGGCCACATACTGGAGTCTGGAGTCGGGGCAGTGAGTGATTCTCATACAGTACAGTCACAGTGCACAGTGTGTTTAACACAGCTGCCACGGCCACATCATACACCCACCCACAGCTGCCCAGTGCCAGCCACCCACCCACAGGCCTGTACCAGCCAGCCACAGGCCCTGCCAGTCTGTACCAGCCAGCCACCCACCAAAGGGTGCCAGCCAGCCACCCACCACACCACAGGGTGCCAGCCAGCCACCCACCAAAGGGTGCCAGTCAACCAGCCAGCCACCCACCACACCACAGGATGCCAGCCAGCCACTCACCACAGGGTGCCAGCCAGCCACCAAAGGGTGACAGCCAGCCACCCACCACACCAAAAGGTGAAAGCCAGCCACCCACCACAGGGTGCCAGCCAGCCCAACCACCCACCAAAGGGTGCCAGCCCGCCACCCACCAATGGGTGCCAGCCAGCCACCCACCAAAGGGTGCCAGCCACTCATCACCACAGGGTGCCAGCCAGTTTTTTTTAAGCCTATATTCAGTTTCATTAGTGTCTTTCAAATTTCAATGGAGATGGATGCAAATAGAAAAATTTAAAGTGTGGTCTGGGCCTATTTCTCTTCATCTCCAGGAAAATCAGCACAATCACTGCAGTAGTGATTTAAAATGATTGCAGTGAGTGAGTACTACTGCAGCAGTAGTCCACTGACTTCCCACTGTCTAGCTTTTTTTCTAACAGTTTTGCACTGACTGCAGTTAGTGATTTAAAATCATTGTAGTGAGTGCACAACTGCAGCAGTAGTCCACTGACTCCTCCAAACCACTGTCTAGCTGTTGCTCTCTAGCTTTTTTTCAAGCAGTTTAATTTGCACTGACTGCAGTGTTAAAATTGTTAATAAACAAACATTAACATGTTCAGTAACAGATTTATGTTGCAAATTGTGCTTATTTTGCAAAACTTAAAATATTCAAAATATCGTCCGATACCGATATGCAATGGCCAAAATATCGGCAACGAAAAACCAATATCAGTCGTACACTAATGTGTACACCCCTGACCACTGCCTCTGTAGCTAAGGGGGTAGCGGTTCTACTGCCCCCCAACCTCGCATGTGAACGAGCCCTAATAGTGCAGCCATTCACAGTTTCTTCAATCACCACCACACCAGTCACAGTGCTCTTAGAACAGTGTAGCTAGAAAAAGTGTTCCCAATTGCCAGCAAACCAGACATGTGCAGCCCACAACAGTATTCCTGATAACCGCCACACCAATCTCTGTGTCATCCAGCACCAGTTTTCCTGATCACTGCCATGCCAGTCCCAGTGTCACCAGACCAGTGCAGCCAGTAACAATGTTCCTGAACACTAGCCACACTAGTGCCAGTGTCACCAGAGCCAGTCCCGCCTTAAACAGTGTCCCTGATCACCACCACATTAGTACGTTGTCACCAGAGTCACTGCAGCCATTAACAACATTCCTGCTTATGTTCAAAAACCCAACTCCTGAAAATTGTTTATCGTCGGTTTAGACTTCTTATGGAAAAAAGTGCATTATAAACAGGTTTTCCATAAATGCCTCGCATGGGCAGAAGGGGAGCAGGCTGGAAAGCTTCTGGCTGATATTGCGCATTCACCAACAAATACTCCCTATATTAGTAACATACAGTCCATAGCTACAGTCCATAGCTACACGTCCAGGGTAACTTGAGTTATCCTAATTTTTTTTATTCTATCAGACTTCCCACTCTGTCTCAACTGGATAAATGTTCGCTGGATACTCCGCCACCCCTGGAGGAGTTGTAAATTGCTGTTGCGTCTCTTCCTAAAGGTAAAGTCCCTGGTTTCAACGGTCTGCCTAACAAAGTTTACAAACAATATGGAAAGGTACTGATTCCGTTTTCAATTATTTTTATTTAGAAAATCTTTCAAGGTATACAAAGCCAACATTTGCCATTGTATAAGGCAGGGGTGGGGAACCTTTTTTCTGCCAAGGGCCATTTGGGTATTTATAAAACCATTCGGGGGCCGTACAAAATGATCACCTTAAAAATTAGCCTGTTATATTTGGTTAAACAATTAACTCACCCCTAATGTGATGGCTGCAACTGCTTCTCTTTGGTGAGGTGTGTGAGGTTAGCTGGTATTGATGATGTTGCTACTCGCAACAGGTTTCCCAGGTTTGCGTCGGTCAGTCTGGAGCGCAGTCGACTTTTTTGTGGTAGTAAGTTTTGAAAAGAACTGGCAGGTACTGCTGGTGGGTACTGCTGGCTCAGGCTGGTATTGCTGGCTTGTACTGTTCTGCACCTGCGAGTACTGATGGATGGTACTGTTGGCTCAGGCTGATACTGCTGGGGGTACTGCTGGCTGGTACTGCTGTGGGTACTGGTGACTCAGGCTGGTACTGTGCTGTAGGTACTGCTGGCTGGTACTACTGTGGGTACTGCTGACTCAGGCTGGTACTGTGCTGTAGGTACTGCTGGCTGGTACTGCTGTGGGTACTGCTGGCTCAGGCTGGTACTGATGGCTGGTACTGTGCTGTGGGTACTGCTGGCTGGTACTGCTGGCTCAGGCGGGTACTGCTGTGGGTACTGCTGGCTCAGGCTGGTATTGCTGGCATGTACTGCTGGCTGGTACTGTGCTGTAGGTACTGCTGGCTGGTACTGTTGTAGGTACTGCTGACTCTGGCTGGTACTGCTGGTTCTGCTGTGTGTACTGCTGGCTCTGGCTGGTACTGCTGGCTAGGAGAAGTGTAGCAGCGCCACGCTGGAGGAAGAGGTGATGTTTCCTGTATTGGTCACAGGCGGAGTGCATTTGATACCACTCCGCCTGTGACTCGCTCAGACTGTAATAACGTAGCAGGAACTATATAGGAAGCATTGGCTCTATTCTGACAGATCAGCTGAGAGACACAGACTCAGCTGCATGGGGGGCCGGACCAGATGACTTCGGGGGCCGCATACGGCCCCCGAAACGTAGGTTCCCCACCTCTGGTATAAGGCAACAGTCTCTGGTTACAAACCAGGGTATAAATCTTATGCGTCAACAGTAAATAGCACAATTTTGTCAATACTGCTGGATCATGCTTTGCTGGGGCTTTTCACCTTCCTCTGGATCGACTGTGGGTGAAGGATTGTGTATAAGGGATTGTATGATTTTTAAAAAAAAATTTTAATGTTTGAACTAGATGAATTTGTGTTTTTTTTTTTTCAACCTGACTGTAACTATGAGCATATAGAGCACATAGTGCTCAAAAATAGTTTGGGACTTTGTATGAGATGTGGCCGATGGGCACATGATGTTATTATATGATATTCAATATACCTAGGCTGGTAAGCACAAAACAAGTATAGAATCAATTAACATCATGTGTAACATCTGACTGTAACTATGTAACTTAGGATTTTGTGTCAGTGGGCTGTTTCGCAAACTGAGTTTTGGCATGTGAATGGTCGGAGGTGTGAAATTTCTCAGATTTGGTTTATCTCCCATGGTATAAAAACAACGTCTAGACCAGGGGTATTGAATTAAAATTCATGGAGGTCCGATTAGCAAAATTTTCTTCCAGCAGAGGTCCAGATTGCATTTTTGCGTGATGACTCGGATTCTTTACATCACAGCCCAGGTGTGCAGGCACGACAGCCCATTCATTTGAATGGGCTGTTGTGTCTGTGTTTTCTGCTGGGAAAAGGCCCTGGCACCTTTTTAAAAACGCTGTCGCATTGAAACTGCATGGCGCGTATGTACCATGCAATTTCCATGTGTGGGAAACCGCACCTTGTATTTCATTGCATTTAAGAGTCAATTGTACCCTGCACGTTTTCTGTGCAGCTGCTTATCCCCCTTTACATCACCACTCACAGCACTGTCCCCCTTCACATCACCACTGTCCCCCCCCCCCCCCACACACACAGCACTGTCCCCCTTCACATCACCACTGTCCCCCCCCCCCCACACACACACACACAGCACTGTCCCCCTTCACATCACCACCCCCCCCCACACACACAGCACTGTCCCCCTTCACATCACCACCCCCCACACACACACACAAAGCACTGCCCCCTTCATATATTCCCCCATCAGCACTGTCCCCTTCATATATCCCCCCCATCAGCACTGTCCCCTTCATATATCCCCCCCATCAGCACTGTCCCCTTCATATATCCCCCCCATCAGCACTGTCCCCTTCATATATCCCCCCATCAGCACTGTCCCCTTCATATATCCCCCCATCAGCACTGTCCCCTTCATATATCCCCCCATCAGCACTGTCCCCTTCATATATCCCCCCATCAGCACTGTCCCTCTTGCATATCCCCCCAACAGCACTGTCTCTCTTTACATCACCCCCCCACCCCCCCCCACACACACACACCACTGCCCCCTTATATCACCCCCACAGACCTGCCCCTTTGCATCACCCTCACACACATACACAGCACTGCCCTGTTAACACACACCCCCATAGCACTGCCCCCCTTTGCATCAACACAGACCACTACCCTCTTAACATATCACCCCCACAGCATTGCTCCCCTTTACATGAAACACCACACTACCCCCCCCTGCACATGACCCCTGCTCCCCAATCAAACTTCACAGCCCTGTCCTCCCTTCACTCTCCTACCTTACACAGAGCGGAGAGCAGGAGGCGGGACAATCTCGAGGAAGACAGAGGAACAGCAGCGCTGCATGCATAGAGGCAGCCGACTGTGTGCCTCCCAGCCAATCACCTCCCGCCTCCCAGCAGCCAATCACCTCCCGCTTCCCAGCAGCCAATCACCTCCCGCCTCCCAGCAGCCAATCACCTTCCGCCTCCCAGCAGCCAATCACCTCCAGCCTGAAATGCTAATTCAGGCAGCTGCCTCCCTCCATTCAATGCCGGTCCCGCCCCCAGTCTCAGTCCCGCCTCCTGCCATCCGCCCTGCTCTGCTAATGACAGCAGCAGAGACAGGGAAGAAATCCAGCAGCTGATGGCGGCGGTCCTGATGGAGCAGCAGCGCGGGCCGGAGACGGCCCGCGGGCCGCCATTTAGTGATGCCCGGTCTAGACCATCTAAGATATTTTTCCACTTTCATTGTGAGGCTTACGTTTGGAGCCGTACGTGCCGCATCTATCTGATTTCTAAGATCAATATGCTGTTTTGTTCTTTGTTTCCGCATAATACACCATTGCTCTTTATTCTGGTTTTTAATCGTTAGTTCACATGCTTGCTTGATTTGTATCAATTTGCCATGAATGGTTGCCTTATGAACAGCCCAAGTAATACTCAATAGAGGTGTCCGAAGAGGGATGTCTTAAAAATATTGTTTAAGAGCGGTTTCTATTCCTTTAAAAATAATAGGGTCATTTAGCAGAGAAGCATTGAGGCGCCAAGATGAGGGCTGAGGTTTAGTCTATAAATCTGTTAGCCAAATTTGGACTAAGGAATGGTCCGACCATGCCATGGGGAGGATACTCGCCTTTGAAATGAAGAGGAGCAATGGAGATAATCTGAATAGGTGATCAATTCACGAATACGTTTTATGCATGTTGGAATAGAACATAATCCCTAGAGGTGGGATGGATGCCCCTCCAAATGTCAATCAAACTGTAGGAATACAACAGTCACGCTATTCTACCACTCTGTTTAGGAGTATGTTTCAGAATCGCCTTATTGGGGTTAGAGTTAACATTTGTTCTAATGAAGTATTGCTATACCCCCCCCCCCCCCCCCAAGATGACCTGACCCCCCACATGAGAAATAATCACCTCCAGCATCGAGCTGTGTGTGATCCATAATGAGAGCATAATAGAAAATCCAACATGACCACGTGTTCGTTGATATTCCCTGCTACCATAAGATAATGGCCTTTCTTATCGCTTATGACTGTAGTAGGTGTAAAAGGGATCCTTTTAGCTATACATATCACTACCCCCCTTTTCTTGTCCTGCCCGTTTGGCAAGAAAAACGTAGCTTATCTTGCATTCAAGTATTTCAGGGTAGGAGTTCGGGAGAAATGCGTCTCCTGTAAGAGCAGAATATCTGTTCCCAATTTATGATAGTGTTGAAAAGCTGTTGTTCACTTTGTAGGGGAATATACACCCTGCCTATTCTGTGATAGGATTTTGTTAATGGTCGAGGACCTGTTAAGACATAATGGTTTAGAGGAATGAACTGTTGGATCTCCTGGGTTGGGACCACAAAGGGGAAATAGTGCAGGCATCAGCAGGATTGTTGTTGAGGACCGGAGAATCAGTCCCAAGTCTAGAAGCACTTCCTCGTCAGATTGAAAGTTGGTAAAGGAATATGACTTGCCCTTATATGTAAAAGATAAGCGAAAGAGAAATGACCATTGGTATTTAATTTGGCGATTGATCAGGTGAGTAACGATTTCAACAATCTCCTCTTCTGAATGGTCACCTGGGAGATGTCCGCAAAGATCTGGACCGAGTGTCCAAGGAGGGTTAAGTCGTCTTTGATTCTTGCCTTCATCATAATCTTCTCCTTGATCTTGTAGAAATGGGGTTTAACTATCACAACCCTTGGATGACTATCAGATCTAGGGACCATCAGAGCACAGTGTACCCTATCAATTTCCAGCTTATGAGGAGCGATATCTAAAATCCGATTTTTCATCAGGGATTGTACAGTGTCCTCCAGCTCCACCACCGATACCAGGAGACCCCTAACATAGAGGTTATACTGCCGAGACCTGTTTTCCAGAAGTTCTATTTTGGGGTTCGCCTGGTCTTGTTGTTCTTGCAGGGATGTTAGAGTTCTGGTTTACTCTCTTCACTGTGCTATTCATTTTAGACTCAGTGGTGTCCAGCCTTTCCCCAATACTTTGAAAATCAAATTTTAGATTAGTGGTAATGATAGTGCAGGCCTTAGACAGTTCCTGTTGCAGGAGAGCAGAAAATCTAGCTGGGAGCACTGCATCTCCAAAATATGTGGTCGTTTGGATAGAGCTATTTTGGCTTAGAGCCAACTCAGCAAATTCAGCCATATGTCTGTCTGTTGAGGAGGCAGGAGATCCTGCATAATCTAGTCCCCTTTCTGGGGAGAGAGAGAGGAGGGGGGAGGCTGTAGGTGCTCACCTCGTGGGGTGGTCAGCTGCTGCTTCACCAGGGATTGAGAAGAGAAGGGATCCCGCTCAGCACTGTCCTGTTTAGCTGCTACCAGCTAAGGTCTGCCGCTGCATCATCTATTCCTGCTTCAGGAATGGCTGCTCAGATGCTTGTCCGGGCACCTCTAATGGCTTTTTTTTTTTTTTTTTAACTATTCAGACCAGAGGGGTGCAGAGCTCAGTCAGTGCATGACTGTTCCCTGAGCCACACACATGCACACTCAGGGACTCATTCCTACATTGTTACAGACTTTATACAAGGCCATTGGGGTTGGCTATCTTCCCCTGTCCATAACAGAGGCTATTATTACGGTCCTACCTAAGAAAGGTAAGGATCTATTATTTCTGGAATCCATCCATTGCTTTCCACTGATATTAAAATAGTTTTGACCAATAGGCTTGACAAAGTTATTACTTCTATTATTCATCTGGATCAAATAGGCTTTATGCCCAACTCCTTCACTGTGGTGAATATAAGACGTACAGTATCCCACAAAAGTGAGTACACCCCTCAGATTTTTGTAAATATTTTTCATGTGACAACACTGAAGAAATTACACTTTTTTGCAATGTAAAGTAGTGAGTGTACAGCTTGTATAACAGTGTAAATTTGCTGTCCCCTCAAAATAACTCAACACACAGCCATTATTGTCTAAACCGCTGGCAACAAAAGTGACTACACCCCTAAGTGAAATCATCCAAATTGGGCCCAAAGTGTCAATATTTTGTGTGGCCACCATTATTTTCCAGCACTGCCTTAACCCTCTTCCACACCTCCATGACGACATCACAGAGCTGGTGGATGTTAGAGACCTTGTGCTCCTTTACCTTCCATTTGAGGATGTCCCACAGATGCTCAATAGGGATTAGGTCTGAAGACATGCTTGGCCAGTCCATCACCTTTACCCTCAGCTTCTTTAGTAAGGCAGTGGTCGTCCTGGAGGTGTGTCTGGGGTTGTTATAATATTGGAATAATGCCCTGCGGCCCAGTCTCTGAAGGGAGGGGATCATGCTCTGCTTCAGTATGTCACAGTACATGTTGGCATTCATGGTTCCCTCAATGAACTGTAGCTCCCCAGTGCCAGCAGAACTCATGCAGCTCCAGATCATGACACTCACTCCCACCACCATGCTTGACTGTAGGCAAGACACACTTGTCTTTGTACTCCTCACCTGGTTGGAAATAATGAACTTAATCATTTTGGAATAAGGTCGTAACATAAAATGTGGAAAAAGTGAAGCGATGTGAATACTTTCCAGATGCACTGTATGTACTGAAGTTACTTACTTTTTGGTGCGTTTATTGTCTTGTAAGGTCCTTTGTTGTTTGTTTTCTCTTCTCTTTGTATTTGCTGTAAAATCATTTATAGAACTATACTCTAAAAGAAAAAAAAAAAGTGTTCCTGCAGCTGCCTGCCCTATTTGACTAGGTTTCCATCTGTTGCCTAAATTGATCCTTTGCCCGTTTGCTGACCAGGTCTCTGCCTGCCTCCTTAACTGACCAATCTGCATGTCCCACTGACTAGGTTCCTGTGTTACACCAGTCCCAGGTATCCCCAGCTGATGACAACTGCACTCCTGGAACCACCAAACTCTTTTCATTTTCAGCTTCCTGGCAAGTGAATATGACATTCCTGGGGGCAGCCTAGTACCAGTAGGCTAGGCTTGCTTGGACTATAGGAACAGGGAGTACTATAGGTCAGTGGTCCCCAACCCTGGTCCTCAGGGCCCACTAACAGGCCAGGTTTGCAAGATAACTGTTCAGTGATTGCAGTATTCTAGTCTGCATCAACCCAAGGTAATACTTAAAATCTGGCCTGTTAGTGGGCCCTGAGGACCGGAGTTGAGGACCACTGCTATAGGTGATACTACACAAAACTATACTCCCCGACCACTTGTAGAGAGGAGATTACAGTACACTGGTCTTGATAACATTTTATGATTTTGAGATACACAAGATACAAATGTCCAGTACATAATCAGTCCAAGCATTAAAAAAGTCCCACACATGTTGTACCCCCATACTTGGGAGGCGTAGACGAATGTGTTTTCGACTGAAATTCTAAGTATGCCCATTTTCCGTGTGAAAAATCCCAAAATGAAAACCATGTGTAAAAAAAAAAAAAAATTAAATAGATGTGGAATTCAGACCCCTCACCTACCTTCCACTGAAGCTAATGGAGCCCAGATCTAGGAAAAGTGACACTAGAAATCTGAACACCGTACAGGCTCTGTGGCTACAGCTATGCACTCACAGTACATTAAGGTACTTCAAATACACCACAAAATAAATAATGGGATTTTTTACTTACTGTTAAATCCATTTCTTTGATGTTCATTGACAGACACAGCTCCTGATTCTTCTTAACCATTGGGTTATACTGCCCCCTACAGGAGGACATTAGGCAGGAAAAAGCTTGACTACGCCTATGGGCAGTCCCAGGAGATTTACACCCACTCTCAGCTGTAGGCACTCAGTTTTGTTACAAGCTGTGTCATAAGAAAGCCAACTCCACAGAGGGGTGGGTGCTGTGTCCGTCAATGATCATCAGAGAAATGGATTTTACTGTAAGTCAAAAATTTCTCTTTTGTTCATTGACGGACAGCTCCTGATTCTTCTTAACAATTGGGATGTCCCAAAGCAATATTAAACATGAGGGGTGGGAAAACATCAGAAAAAAAAAAGCACCATAAGGTGAATGACATGATAAACACCTTCAGGTCCGACACCCTGCATGCAGAGGTGATAGCCACCAAAGAAGGCCATCTCCTGGGGCAACATAAGCAGGAAAACCTCCCAAATTATTTTCAAAGAGAATCTTCAGTAGAACTGAAAACACCACATTAAGATTCTAGGGTGGCAACTGAGCCCATTCTAAGGAAACCAAAATGTCAGACATCCTGAAGAAAAGGTACGCACCAGGGAGTGTGTGGCCAAAGGTCATTGGAAAAAGACCGCCAAAACCCGATACCTGGCCCTTGATGGTACTCTAGGCCAATTTTTGTTCAAACCCCCGTTGAAGGAAGGTTAAGATCTGAGCCACCGAGAAGGAGCGAGGATGAACCCCAAGCGACTCACACCACACAGTGTACGTCTGCCACGTACGATGGTAGATTTTCCTAGAGGCAGATTTCCAAGCTTTTAACAGCGTAGGAATCACCGATTTAAACAAACCTCTACTCTTCACAGCACCTGGTATTCTACAGCCAAGCCGTTAAAGCCAGTGACTAAAGCAGGATAGAAGATTGGTCCTTGGGACAGTAGATCCTCCCTGAGAGGAAGTCCCCAAGGAGCATCGGCGACCAGCCGTACCAGATCGGCGAGACTAGTCTGGAGCCACCAAGATGACCAGAATCTCTTCTTCCTGAATCCTGCACAGGAGTCGTGGCAGAAGTTTGAGAGGGCTGGAACGAAATCAGTCAGCCCGCCTTAGAATGCCGGCTACCTACCGAGCCTCTAGGAAACTTCTAGTGCCCCCTTAGTGATTGACAAAGACCACGATCGTGGTATTGTCTGAATAAATTTGTACCGGACACCCCTGAAGATGATTGTCCAATGGGCCACACAGAGTCTGATCGCTCGGAGTTCCAGTACACTAAAATTGGCAGTCTGGGCTCTGCCAGAGTCCAGACCCCTGAGCACGCCTGTGCTGAGGACGCTTCCCCTAACCGGATAGGCTGGCATCCATGGAAACAACCGTCCAGTACAGGAGGAGAAGGATTATTCCCTGCCGAAGTGCCAGAGAGTGAAGCCAACTCTAGAGACTGTGAATCCTTGACCCATTTTACCAGAATCTCTTTAGCAGAGATCTTGTGTGGAACTGTGCAAACAGACCGCCTCGAGGGTGGACACCATCAGGCCCAGCATGCAAGCCTGGAGGGATGACAGTCTGCTGAACAACAGAAGCTGAATTGCCTCCTGCAATGTCTGGAGTTTTTACAGAGGAAGAAACACTCTGGCTGAGTCCAGAGTCAGACTCAGATAGGCCATTTTTTGTGGACAGAACCAAAAAGTGGACTCCTGTATGTTCAGGATCCCACCAAACCCACCTGGAGCAATCTCCAGTAGTCAGAGCAGTCGGAGACTCCGCTCGCAGAAGATCGTCCATGTACCCTAGTACCGCTATCCCCCGCCGACTCAAAAAAATGCCAGCACCGGGGTCAACACTCCTGTAAAGACCCAAGGTGCAGAGGTGAGACCAAAGGTCAGCGCCACAAACTTAGAAGGCTTCTCGTCCATGGCAAAAATGGAGGAAGTGCTGGTGACCAGCACATATTAGAATGTGCAGGTAGGCGTCCTTGATGTCGAAAGAAGTGAAAAGAAATCCCCCTGATGTAGGGATGCCACTACTATGTGAATAGACTCCATAGGGAACTTCTATACCTGCACAAAGCAGCTTAGCTCCTTGAGGTCCAGAATTGGACGTACCTTGCCTTCCCTCCTGGGGACTGCAAAGAGGTTAAAGTAAAAAAGGTAAAGAAATCAGGTGCGCTGCCCTAGTGCATATGTGCAACATGCAAAATGATGCAAACAAATAAACCAAAAATGCAATAATAATGCAAAAAAATGAAAACGTATGCAATTCATGTAAAACAAAAAATGTCCAGAAGGTGACTAGTGATACACCAATGTGCAATAAACGTCCATGTTAGAAGTCCATAAATAAAGTGCAAAAAATGGTGATATAAACTTCCAGCTTGGGGAAAGGTGAACTGTGATTGGAAGGTGCAAAGTCCCACCACCAGCTTGGCCTCTTACCAGAAGTTAAACGTTAAGGGCATATATGAATATGACCACTCCAAAGGTCATGCAGCAGGTAGAAAAGTTCCCAGAAATACAGAAGGCACTCTGACACACTCGTGCTCCCTAGACTCTTACCGGACAAAAGCCAAACAAGAAGCCTGGTTCTATGGTGATGAGTGGTCCTGCCGGGGGTTACTGGACTCTAGGATGGCTGATGTAGTTGCTTGTGTCCAAGAGGAACAGACCCAGTCAGAAAGCCTGACGAAAGAAGATCCTGCCAAAGGTGACTAGACTCTGATTGGCTGCCGTAACTCCTTAGTCTGGTTGACCTCAATAATAGGGGACACAACAGAGGGGACTGCAATAGTGCATTACCAACAGTAGATTTTTATTAAAACAAATGGTTGCACTTACAGTTGTGAAGACAATAATAGCGAGTTCCCTCACGGAGGAGCTGTATGGCGGGGTCTGCCTGCAGTGCGGACCGCTGCCTGGTCTAGATGTGATGACGCGGCGCCTCCTCTCTGACGCATTTCTCCCGATAGAGCATCCTATCTAAGTGGATGCCCTATCGGGAGAAACGCGTCAGAGAGGAGGCGCCGCCGCCGCCGCGTCATCACATCTAGACCAGGCAGCGGTCCGCACTGCAGGCGGACCCCGCCATACAGCTCCTCCGTGAGGGAACTCGCTATTATTGTCTTCACAACTGTAAGTGCAACCATTTGTTTTAATAAAAATCTACTGTGACGGTACTAGCCATCACTATGGGTGACGGATCACCCTGTCCCTGGATTGTAAACCCCTTTGTGTCATTTTCTTATGAGTTTGGGACATTGCATTTTATTTTCCCTTTATTCATCCTCTGAACAACTGACTCATGGCATTGAGTTAATGTAATGTAATGTTACAACCCATCCCCCCCCCCCCCTCCTGTTTCTGTGTCTAAGTGTGTGGATTCATGGCAGACAATGGTCTGAGTTGGAGACATCTCTCCGCAGGGGGTGTGTATTAAGACTGCATGTTTCAAATGTACAAATGTTCAGTTCTCATTGGTTGGTTCCCTCCCCCCCCCCTTCTGTGGAAAGGCTAAGGGGAGTTTCCCTAACTGTATGTAAAACTGTTGTCTTGGAATGTAATAAACAGTTTAAGCTCTGCATGTTTAACCCTCAACACTTGTGTGGATTGTCTCGTGATTGAGGGGTTAAGGGCTGGATATGGCTTCTCTGCAGGCTGTGGGTGCGTTTGGAGGACAGGAGACACAGATTCGGCGGATGTGCCCAGCTGGGGTACAAAGATCCGTTACATTGGTTGGCAGCGGTGGGATGTCTCCTGCAGTCCAGGACATCCAAACCACCACCAGGATTCAAGATCTGGGCAGCTGCCGAGGAGTGATACGGGGACCAGCCAGCATGAGAGCGGAGTTCGGGAGGAGGCTGCAAGGCATGCGGAAGCAACATCGGGGACCAGCGACAGAGCACACCAGGCTCGGCTGGGAGGATGTGATCCGCCGGCAACTCTGGCATGAGGCGCTAAGCCATGAGCGGCACCATCAGGGGAAGATCCTTCCCTCCTCCACAGAGATGTACCGGAAGCAGTACCGTGCGCGAGAGGTGTTCCTGAGGGAACGACCGCGAGATGAAGGGAAGACGGAGCTCGGAAGATTGGTCCAGGAGGAAATGAGGCTGGACGCCAGCTACAGAGCCCTCCGGTGGTTCGCGGCTCAACTGTGGCCAGGTACAGCAGATGGCAGCCCAACAGAAGGCGTTGGCTATGGCGGCGTGGGGCTGCTCCATCAAAAAATGTACGGAGACCCAGACTTTGGGAGCGATGAGGAGTGGCGGCTGGAACACATTCTGGATTTCCGAGATGAGGTGCTGGACCTCCCCGACGAGGCGTGTGACCTGGAGGAATTGGAGTTCCTGGTTGAGCAGGAATGGGAGCTCGAGATTGCCTACAAGCGGCTGTTTGACGGTGATCAGCAGCCTGGCATGGCTCCCGTTGCCTGGGACTGTCCGAGAGAAATAGCAGACAGTCACGAAGATGAGAAGCAAATGGGGCCAGGGGTGACCCTGCGTTTTCCCGTACTAACTGCAATGGAAGAAGCAGCGATGATACAGAGGGCACTGCGAGCGCTAGAATGCCGGAACGCACCGGAGGTCCACCAGGCAGCGAGACAAGCTAATAGCATGAAGGTCTCAGAAGGGGGAGTTGAGACAGGCGCTGGAAGGCTGGGAAATGGTGATCAGCAGCAAGTCCAGAGTATCTCATCTGGTGCCCCAGCAGAAGCATTGGCTACAGGGCAGAGTGCCCCTGGCATCTGCCCAGCATCAGAAAAAGAGTTGGATCTGGAGAGTCTGAGAGAGGATCTGCGTGAGCTGTTTTCCCAACAGCAGATACCCCCACCGGGAGTAGAGGAAGCAATTCTCCCTCCCCAACAATTGGACACTACCCCAGTGTTTATCCCCCCAGCAGAAGCGCTGGCTACGGGGCAGAGTGCCGCTGGCCTCTGCCCACCCTCAGAGGTAGATCCAGGGAGTCCGAGGGGTGACCTCAGTGAACCGTTTCCCCAGCACTTGGACACTACCCCAGTGGTTATCCCCCCAGGAGAAGCGCTGGCTACGGGGCAGAGTGCCGCTGGCCTCTGCCCACCCTCAGAGGTAGATCCAGGGAATCCGAGGGGTGACCTCAGTGAGCCGTTTCCCCAGCACTTGGACACTACCCCAGTGTTTATCGCCCCAGCAGAAGTGCTGGCTACAGGGCAGAGTGCCCCTGGCATCTGCCCAGCATCAGAAAAAGAGTTGGATCCGGAGAGTCTGAGAGAGGATCTGCGTGAGCTGTTTTCCCAACAGCAGATATCCCCACCGGGAGTAGAGGAAGCAATTCTCCCTCCCCAACAATTGGACACTACCCCAATGTTCATCCCCCCAGCAGAAGCGCTGGCTACAGGACAGAGCGCTGATGGTCTCTGCCCAGCATCAGAACCAGAGATGAAGAATCCGGGAGACAGTCCCTGCAAGATACCTTCTCAGCGGCTCGTAACTACACCAGGAGAAAAGCAAGTACCTTTTTCTCCCCAAATGCATAGCCCTACCAGCCTACATTCCCTACCAGCGGACGCGCTGGCATCAGGGCAGAGAATTATTCAGCTCCCCCCAATATCTGCAACCCTGCCCTGGATCAGAGGAGTGCAGACAGCTGTTCCCACTCTGCAGCGGCTGTTTTTATTCATGGGAGACCCTATGTGCGGTGTTGCTCCCCAGCGCCAGAGTCGTTCTTTTACTTTTCCTGGTTGCCTGGGGTGGAAGTTTGTGACTAACGCAGGTCCAGACCAGTTGAGGGTCAGGAACCTCGTTAGCCTGTTTTTAAAAGGGGAGAAATGTGACAGAACCCACTGTCACTGTGTGTTTTGGAGGGGACTGTGCGCAAGCCTCCTACCGACAGACTATGGGCCAGAAGCTACTGGAGTTTGGCGCTGCAGCCTTTTGACTTTACCATCCACTACTGCCCTGGGAAGCAACGCCGACGAATTATCCAGGCAAACAGACATTGACTCTTTTTGAGATTTGTTACCCGACTAATTCAGGCACAGACCAGTTGGAGGTCTAGTACCTGGATAAGTCTACCTTTGGGGGGGAAGAGATGTGACGGTACTAGCCATCACTATGGGTGACGGATCACCCTGTCCCTGGATTGTAAACCCCTTTGTGTCATTTTCTTATGAGTTTGGGACATTGCATTTTATTTTCCCTTTATTCATCCTCTGAACAACTGACTCATGGCATTGAGTTAATGTAATGTAATGTTACAACCCATCCCCTCCTGTTTCTGTGTCTAAGTGTGTGGATTCATGGCAGACAATGGTCTGAGTTGGAGACATCTCTCCGCAGGGGGTGTGTATTAAGACTGCATGTTTCAAATGTACAAATGTTCAGTTCTCATTGGTTGGTTCCCTTCCCCCCCCCCCTTCTGTGGAAAGGCTAAGGGGAGTTTCCCTAACTGTATGTAAAACTGTTGTCTTGGAATGTAATAAACAGTTTAAGCTCTGCATGTTTAACCCTCAACACCTGTGTGGATTGTCTCGTGATTGAGGGGTTAAGGGCTGGATATGGCTTCTCTGCAGGCTGTGGGTGCGTTTGGAGGACAGGAGACACAGATTCGGCGGATGTGCCCAGCTGGGGTACAAAGATCCGTTACATCTACTGTTGGTAATGCACTATTGCGGTCCCCTCTGTTGTGTCCCCTATTATTGAGGTCAACCAGACTAAGGAGTTACGGCAGCCAATCAGAGTCTAGTCACCTTTGGCAGGATCTTCTTTCGTCAGGCTTTCCGACTGGGTCTGTTCCTCTTGGACACAAGCAACTACATCAGCCATCCTAGAGTCCAGTAACCCCCGGCAGGACCACTCATCACCATAGAACCAGGCTACTTGTTTGGCTTTTGTCCGGTAAGAGTCTAGGGAGCACGAGTGTGTCAGAGTGCCTTCTGTATTTCTGGGAACTTTTCTACCTGGCTGCATGACCTTTGGAGCGGTCATATTCATATATGCCCTTAACGTTTAACTTCTGGTAAGAGGCCAAGCTGGTGGTGGGACTTTGCACCTTCCAATCACAGTTCACCTTTCCCCAAGCTGGAAGTTTATGTCACCATTTTTTGCACTTTATTTATGGACTTCTAACATGGACGTTTATTGCACATTGGTGTATCACTAGTCACCTTCTGGACATTTTTTGTTTTACATGAATTGCATACGTTTACATTTTTTTGCATTATTATTGCATTTTTGGTTTATTTGTTTGCATCATTTTGCATGTTGCACATATGCACTAGGGCAGCGCACCTGATTTCTTTACCTATTCTACAACATACACTCTAAGGTAGCAGCATACCCTATATTGAATCAGCGCACTTTCCTACCCACCACGTTAAAGTAAAAAACCCTTGAAAATGTTCCGAAGTTGGAACAATCACCCCTTAAAACAAACAAGTCTTTTACTGCCCCAAAGAGACCCCATAAGTGATCTGGGGACAAGTGCAGGTTGGAAGGGAAAAAAAAAAAAAAACCTTTCTAGAGGACAAGACTGAACTTGACCTCGTAGCCTGACCTGAATAACTTTGTGGACCCACTTGACCTGTACCAGGGAGGTCCATGGATTGGGAAACCAGCCGAGACCCCCCCCTCCCATATATGGGTGAGGGCACCCCTTCATGCGGCTTACCAGACCAGGTCCTCTTGGAACCTCTGGTGGAGGCCCTGACTTTTGATCCCCAATCTTGAGCTATTGAGAGACAAAGAGGCCGCTTAGGAGGCGAGGAGAATGGCCCACGTCTACGACGGGACTCCTTGCCATTGGTAGCCTGCGGAAGAAGCGTAATCTTCCCCTCGTGAGACCCTTAACGAGGTTATCCAAGCAATCGACCCCCTACAAGAGGGAGATCAGATAAGGCCTTCTTAGAAGTCTAGTCCGCAGATCCGCATCTCAGCCAAACAATACATCGAAGGACCACTGCTGATACAGACAGCTTAGAAATCAAGGAGCCGCATGCAAAGAGGCATCACAGACAAACTGTAGACCCTGGATCAACCGGTCTGCCAGCTCCACAAAGACTGGAGGAAGCTATTTTCCCTCCAGGTCCCGGTGTAAAAGCTTAGCTCACTTGGTCAGAGTTTGCGACAGCAGAGCAATAGTAATTACCTGCCTAATTGCCGAACCAGCCACAGCGCACATATGGTGGGCCAGAGTATCCACCTCCGCCTTCTTATTAGCTGGACCTGTAAAAGGTCGGTGACTCCTCAACCAGGATGAAGGTAACTCAATTTAACCTGGAAACTGGCAAGTCCACTACAGTGGGACTTTCCAACTTTTACACAGTAAATCCTCATAAGGATTATGCAAGCAAAAAACACCCAGCAACCACTGTGCTTTGGACAACCCCACTGTGTGTGACAATGTTGTCAAGGTAAGTTGAAAGAGGAACACCTTCGCCACTTTGGAGGGCCTGTGGGTGCCAAAAGAAACCAGTGTCTCTGACGCGGCATCAGCCGCAACCTCTTTTTTTAAAGTTTCACGCACTGACAATGCATCAAGCAGTGTCTATTTAAGCGCAGCTAGAGGAGCAGAGGAATCACCCACAGTGACCAAAACTTTGGAGGGGGGGGGGGGAGGGGAACCCTGTGGTCTGACCATCCCAGGGAGGGGCCAATGTTCACCCCAAAAACCTCCAAGGGAAGTGGGAGGACAGCTACTTACCACACCAGGAACAGGGTGGGCACTCTGGACAGGAAAACGCTCTATCGCAATGTGGGTGTTGTCGGCCAGGAGGAAACGCTGCGATTTAGTCAGAAGCCAGTTTGTATGCATTCTTGCAGTCCGCACACGCTTGCTGGCCAGACTGGGGTAGTTCTCATAGGCACAAGAAAAAAAAAAAAAAAAAAAAAAAGGAGGAAAATAATTTCATTTAAAATGAAAAAATTGCCAGGACCAGAGATCCCAGCAAGGAATTAGGTCCTTACTCCTGACTAGACAGAAAAAAAAAGTGCCTATAGCTAAGAGTGGGTGTATAACCCCTGGGACTGCCCATAGGTGTAGTCAAGCTATTTCCTGCCTACTGTCCTACTCCCGTAGAGGGCAGTATAACCCAATGGTTAAGAAGAATTTAGGAGCTTTGTCCGTCAATGAACAAAAGAAAAATAAAGGAACAGTTTGAAAAATCAGATCTCAATGGCGAAAAAAGGGAATTTTTGTAAAATCTTACCGTAAAATTCCTTTCTCTGAGTCCTCCGACAGTCGCCGCCCACTCAGTCTTCACCAATGGGGTATTGACTTCATCTCCACAGGAGTAGCTAGGCATAAGACTTCTAAGAAACAAATCATTTACATAGACACACCCATGGGGGCTGTCCCACTGGTCCAATACACCTCCTGCAATAGCCATCCCAGCTCAGTTTGGTAGCAAGCAGTTAAGTGTATAAGAACCCCAAAAGAGGGGCGGGGGCGGCGACTGTCGGAGGACTCAGAGAAAGGAATTTTACGGTAAGATTTTACAAAAATTCAGTTTTCTCTTACGTCCTCCGACAGTCGCCGCCCACTCATACAGTCTTCACCAATGGGGATGTACCAAAGCAGTGTAGACATGAGGGGTGGGAAACGCAACCGTCAGGCAACGCAGTACCCATATCAATGAAAGGAACCTTACAAGAACAGGGGCAACAAGAAAGCTCAAGAGGAGCAACATCCCAGGAAAGCAAAAAACCAAGGGGGTCAACAACCCCAACAGCCAGGGACCTGCACAAAACCAGGGTCCCCTATGGTACTGCCGCACAGAGAACTTTGCGGCCAAAGGAGGCATCAGCTGATGCCAGAACATCAATTTTGTAGAATTTGGAAAAGGTGTGCACTGACGACCAAGTCGCAGCCTTTCACACCTGGACCACAGAGGCCTGATGCCGGAGGGCCCAGGACGTACTCACAGATCTGGTAGAGTGCGCCTTGACAGGGAAGGGCGGTACCCGTTCCTTCAACAAATAGGCCTGTACAATCGTCTGTCTGATCCATTTTGAAATGGTCGCCGCAGACGCAGCCATACCCTTCCGAGGTCCCTCAGGAAGGACAAAGAGAGAATCCGATTTACGCAAGGATTCAGTCGATGACAGGTAAACCCTGATCGCCCTGACAACATCCAAAGAATGCAAGGCAATCTCCTTAGGATTCGCACAGAGCAAAGGTAAAACAATGTCCTTATTAAGGTGAAAATCTGAACCACCTTTGGAAGAAAGGACGGGTTAGGTCGCAAGACCACCTTATCCCTATGAACCACCAGGTAAGGGGAGCGGCAAGACAACGCCGCCAGCTCAGACACTCTGCGAGCCGAAGTGATCGCCACCAGAAAGGCAACATTTTTAGACAGCAGAGGTAACGAGATTTCCCTGATGTTTTCAAACGGAGAACATTGTAACACAGATAGAACCAAGTTCAAGTCCCATGGAGGTAAGGGCTCCCTTCTAGGAGGGGCCAAGTGACACACGCCCTGAATAAAAAGGTGTGAATCAAAGAATTAGACGCCACAGGGCGTTGGAAAAGAATAGCCAGTGCAGAAACCTGGCCCTTAATTGTGGCCAACGCAAGGCGCTGGTCCACACCAGACTGGAGGAAAGCCAACACTCTCGCCACCGAGTAAGAACGAGGAGAGAAGCCCCTGGACTCACACCAGGCAAAATAAGCTTTCCATGTACGGTAATAAATCTTACCAGACAAGGCTTTTCTAGCCTTGATTAAAGTAGGAATGACCTCTGGAAGAGAGCCCCGTCTCTCAGGACCTGGCTTTCAACAGCCAAGCCGTTAAAGCCAGCGACTGTAAAGCAGGATGGAAGATCGGTCCCTGAGACAGCAGATCTTCTCGCATTGGCAGCTGCCACGGAGGCTCGACGGCCAGGTGAACGATGTCCGTGTACCAGGACCGGCGTGGCCAGTCCGGCGCCACCAGAATCACCAGTGTTTGTTCCGAGGCCAACCTGCGAAGGAACCTGGACAACAACTGAATCGGAGGAAAGGCATATATCAGACGATACTGATGCCCCAAGGCACCACCAGCACATCCGAGGCGTCTGCCAGAGGATCGCGCGTTCTTGCCACGAACCTTTCCACCTTGTTGTTCAGCCGAGACGCGAACAGATCCACATCCGAGGATCCCCACTTCGCACACAGCATTTGAAATGCCTCCAGGTGCAGGGACCATTCCCCCTTGTCCAGGGTCTGGCGGGTCAGATAATCGGCCTGCCAACTCTCCACACCCAGAATGTGAACTGCCAAGATCGCCGGGACATGAGTCTCAGCCCAAGAAAGAATACTTGTCACTTCCTGGGCCGCCCGGGCACTCCTGGTGCCCCCTTGGTGATTGATGTACGCCACCGCAGTGGCATTGTCACAGCCCTGAAGATGATCCGACCAGTGGAGCAGACATAGCCTGATCGCTCTCAATTCCAATATGTTTATCGGAAGGGAGGATTCCTCCTCCGACCAAGTGCCCTGGGCAGGCAGGTTGCCCAGGACGCCACCCCAGCCCGACAGGCTGGCATCCGTGGTGATCACCGTCCACAGTAACGGCGGGAAGGATTTTCCTTCCGATACAGCCGGGGACTGAAGCCACCATAAGAGATCCATTCTGGTTTGGCGACTCAGACACTCTCAGGTCCAAGGACTGAGGTAGTCTCCCACCTGGCCAGGATCTCCGCTTGGAGAGACCGCGTGTGAAACTGTGCAAATGGTATCGCCTTGAAGGCTGACACCATCAACCCCAGGGACCGCATTACAGGTCCTGAGTGACGAGGATTCGTGGTCCCTGAGGGACCCGACCTCGGACTGCAGGGTCCGGAGTTTGTCCTCTGGTAAAAACACCTTTGCTTGAGCAGAGTCCAGAACCATTCCCAAATATGGAGGAACCGATGGAGACAAGGTCGACTTCTGAACGTTGATGGTCCATCCGAACTCCTGGAGAGTCTGGACCGTTGTGGACAGATCGCACAGCAGGCCCTGACTGGTACTCGATCTTAACAGGAGATCGTCCAGATAACCCAAGACCGCAATGCCCTGTGCCCGCAACAGGCGCCAACACTTTGGTAAAGACCCTTGGAGCATAAGCGAGACCGAAAGGTAACGCCACAAACTGATAATGATCCTCCGCGATAGTGAATCGGAGGTACCTCTGATGACCCTCGAAAATAGGAATGTGAAGATACGCATCCTTCAGATCGATAGAGGCCAGGAATTCTCCCGGACTCAGGGAGGCTACCACCGAGCGGATTGATTCCATGTGGAACTTTCGAACGCGCACGAATCGGTGCAGAGCTTTTAAGTCCAGAATCGGACTCACCTTGCCCTCCTGTCTGGGCACAGTGAACAGATTCAAATAAAACCCCCGAAATCTGTCCCGATGTGGCACCGGGACCATCGCCCCCTGAGTGAGGAGATCTTGCACCGCCTGGGGTCGATCTGAGGTCAAATGAAGATTTGAGGGAAAGAATCTGTCCGCCAGTTGCGAAAGGAATTTGATCTTGTACCCTGATCGAATGATTTCCTGAACCCACCTGTCCGGAATTAGGAGCAGCCAAGGTTGGAGGAAACCGCGCAAACGTCCCCCCAAGCCTGAAACGGGTGAGGACGCCCCTTCAGGTAGAGGCGGACTGAGCCGCCGCACCAGCGTGGCCGGATTTTTGTGTGCCGGCCCAGGGTTTTCTCTGGCCACCCTGGCCCTTGAAGGGCTTGCCCTTGTTCTGTGCCTTGAAGGCACGAAAGGACCCCTGATAAGTTTTAAAGGCGGGACCCCGCTTACCGTGGAAAAACATGCCCTTAGGGTTCTGGGGCAGCAGAGTGCTCTTGCCCCCAGTGACACCCTTAACCAATTCATCCAGGGAGTCCCCAAAAAGGCAAGACCCCGCATAGGGAATGTCAGCCACCGTTTTTCTGGATTTTTGTTCAGCCGACCAACTTTTCAACCAGATCAGACGAGGGTTCAGCACCGCGACACTGGACAGGCGCGCAGCTAATGGGGCCTCATCGCACAGACACATCACCCTTTAATAAACCTGGTCCACCATCTCCAAGGTAGTAGGAGGGGCAGAATCCACCACGAGGACGCGTCTGATCGCCTTGGTCCAATCCGCCACAGCCTGAGCCAACATGACAGAGGCAAAAATTGTTTTTAACATGGAACCCGCCACCATGTAAGAATGGCGGGCAAGCGATTCCAGCCTCCTATCCGTAGGATCCCTAAATACCGGAGAATCTTCGGTGGGAACCAGAGTAGCTTTGTTCAATCTGGCCACAGTGTGGTCCACTTGAGGAGCCACACATCAGCGCGAAACTGTAGAAGATGCAAAAGGGTAAAGAAGTTGAAACCTCTTCTTAGGCACTGTGAAGGTGTGTTTTAAATTGCGCCATTGCTAATTCACTGTGTGATGAAACTCAGCGGGGCAGGGAAAAACCTGCGCCATCTTGCGGGTCCTGTGTGTACCAAAAGAGGACACAATGCCCAGAGGATTGGCTCATTCTCTAAATGTAGTGTTTCTTTTACTGCAAGAATCAGCGCATCCATAGCTGCGCGTTCCTCGGGCGTCCCAGGGGGGGAATCATCCACTCCTGCAACCTCCACCTCCCCCTCAGACTGAGAAGAGCAAGACCCTTCAAGGGGTACGCCACCTACAGCAACCATGTCAGATTCAGAATCAGAAGATAAAAATCCCAGGCCTTTTTCTAGCAGCACGCTCAGTCATCAGCACATCAATTTTGGACACCAAAGTCGCCACTACAGCAGACAAATTAGTCAGGGTAGAAGATTCAGAGGAACCTGAATCCCCCACCAAGGCTGAAGGAAATTTGCTGTCCAGGGATTCCATTGCAAAAAAGTTTTTCTTTTTTTAAGGTACTGGCCCTTTAAGCGCGCCGCGGACCCCCGCAGCACACCGCTATAATGACTGTGAGACACAGACCCCCCACAGGGACAAAACTGAAAGCCATGAAGATTGCACAAGGAAGAAGGACAAAAGGACAGCAGAACAGAGCCCCACAAGTGTGTTACCACCGCAGAAGATCGCTCCTGTGTGAAAGAAGGAAGTGATGTCACCGCCAGAGGCTGAACTGAGGCTGCAGGCTAAGGAAAAATGGTTGCCTATAGGAAAGAATGGGAGGCTTCGGCAAAATGGCCGCCGACATGTGCTCGCAACGATCGTTTACCACACACAAGATGGTGCCGCAAGGCGCCAAAATACACTACATACCATGCCGTATAAGCGCCCATAGTGAAGCCAGACATGCTGCCCACACCTAAAATGGCGGACCGGCGGTTTTTAACCACGCAGAGGTTGCCGCACGCGTCTGTATCTCCAAGCACCCTAAAGTGACACAGGAGAGGAAACCCCCACAATAATCCACACAGCGCTGGCTGTGAGAGAAAAAACACCCGCAGGGACCGGGAGCAGGGAGCCCAAACGCACAGACACAGGGGATACCACAGACAACACAGGACTGCCAGCCCCAGACAGAGGCCCCACACAGAGTGTACTTACCTGTACTCGATGGCGTGGGGTGCCTCATATCAAAACGGGAAACCGCCCGCCCTCAGATGGCAGGGGAGTGCCGTCAGCCAGAAAGCACAGGACACTAGTAGTTGCAACGGTTAACCGTGGCTGTGTCCAGTGAGGTGGCCACCTCACAGGCTGCATCCCTGACGACAGGGATGGGTAGTTTGAGGCCAGGGTGAACTCATAGCCTATTAAACGCTCAATGGCGGGCTGGGATTCCATCTGACCCTCTGTGCTGGAGACCCAGGACGATCAGTCCGATTCCCAGCTCCGCAAACGCCGTCTTCACCCGAAGATCTGACTAACCAACGCTGACAAAATAAACCGCTAGTAATGCAAAGAAAAAAAAAATGACATTTGCAGAAAATAAAATCATAAAATGGAAGAAGAAGGCTGAGACCGTAGCCCCAGCACAGGGAAGCCTATCTACTCCTTAACTAGGCAGAAGACAAACTGAGCTGGGATGGCTATTGCAGGAGGGGTATTGGACCAGTGGGACAGCCCCCATGGGTGTGTCTATGTAAATGCTTTGTTTCTAACAAGTCTTATGCCTAGCTACTCCTGTGGAGATGAAGTCAATACCCCATTGGTGAAGACTGTATGAGTGGGCGGCGACTGTCAGAGGACGTAAGAGAAATATCATGCTGGATATCTATACTGATATGGACTGGGTAATCTGTTTGGAACGAAAGGATGTCGTTTGATGAAAATGAAAAATTATCAACCTACAGTGGGCTAAATTCAAAACCAAAGTGAAAAAATTATGTAGCAGGCTAGTCAGTTTTGCTTAAATTTAATTGCAGCAGCTCAAAATGGTACTCAGTTTGTGTGGCCCCCAGGTGCTTGTATCCATGCCGGACAACGTCGGGGCATGCTCCTAATGAGACGACGCATGGTGTCCTGGGGTATTTCCTCCCAGAACTGGACCAAGGCATCACTGAGGCTCCTGAACAAACTGAGGTGCAGATGGACCGAATCAAATGTCCCAGAGGTGTTCAATTGGATTTAGGTCAAGTGAGCATGGGGGCCATTCAATGGTATCAATTCCTTCATCCTCCAGGAACTGGCTGCATACTTTTTTCACATGAGGCTGGGCATGGTTGTAGGGCTGAACGATAGTCGATGTGATATCGACTATCGTTCTGCAGGCACGGGCGATATTCATATCACCGAAGCCACGATATTCAGGCATTAGGCAGGGTGGGGAGAAGTCGGGACTCGGGGGGGGGGGGGGGGGGAGGAGGAGGACTCCCAGTGATTGCATCCATCCCACACTTCCCTCCCAGCTCTGCCTCTAGTATCCAGCCGACCATTACTCCGCCCTGCTCCGCCCATTGTCTCTCCTGGCTGCATCGGGGGCGGGATCAGGCTGTAATGTTTTTCAATGGAGAGACAATGGGCGGAGTAATGGTCGGCTGTTGACTAAGAGGCAGAGTTGGGAGGGCTGGAGTACGGGGCGGATTGCATGGCGGCGGAGAGGCTACAGTGTTTGCAGCAGGAGAGGGGGGGGGGGAAGAGAAGTCTGGAGCATGGCGGAGGAGCACCGCGGGACAAAGGCTGCTACCGACAGCCCTCTTCCTCTACACTCTGGCTCCGACACAAGGCTCGGGCGGGAGAAGTTCTACGAGTGTGGTGGATCCCCTGGCAGAAAGCTGAGCTCTGCTAACTGATCCCTCCTCCGGAGACTGTCTGGGAGAAATATTGCGATATATATATCGTTAAAAACGAAATATAGCAATATACTTTTTTCCCCAATATCGTGCAGCCCTACATTGTTGTGCACCAGGAGGAACCCAGGACCCACTGCACCAGTGTAGGGTCTGACAATTAGGTATCGGGAATTTATCCCGATACCTAATGGCAGTGAGGATGCCATTGTCTTGCCTGTAGAGGTCTATGCATCCGTCCATGGATATGCCTCCCCAGACCATCAATGACCCACCACCAAACCGATCATGCTAACAATGTTACAGGCAGCATAATGTTCGCCATGGCTTCTCCAGACCCTTTGGCAGTGCTCATTTTGTTCCTCCTGCTGATGGGTTAACTGCCTGTCTCCTGGAATCTCCTCCATGCACTTGAGACTGTGCTGGGAGACACAGCAAACTTTCTTGCAATGACACATATTTATGTGCCACCCTGGAGGAGTTGGGACTGCCTATGCAACCTCTATAGGGTCTAGGTATTGCCTCATGATGCCAGTAGTGACACTGACCCTAGCCAAATGCAAAAGTAGTGAAAAACAGTCAGAAATAATGGAGTAGGGAAAATAAATGTCAGTGGCCTCCATTTGTAAAACCATCCAGTGCACCTGGTAATATCATTAACACCAAAGAAGCTTTAACTGATTAAACAACCCCCTCTGCTACTTAACGGACCAGATCAATATCCAAGGAGCTTACGACTTGATGCTATACTATAATTAAAAAGTGTTCCTTTAATTTTTTTGAGCAGTGTATATTCCCATGAGAACAAGATGAAAGAATGCAAATTTGATCCCATAAAATAATCCCAATTTTTCATTTACATAGATTCCAAAGATGCAAATGGTAAAAAGTAAAATACAATACAGAAGTTACATAAAACAGCTTATTTTGTCCAGCTAACTTTTGGAATGTCATAATGCTCTGTCAGTGTGTCCAGGTGACGATTAAAGTCCTGTAGAGAGAGAAAAAAAAAAAAAACAAAGAAATTTAAAAACAACACCAGTCTTACTTACCCCCCCCTCACAACTGTAGCAAGCCTTGTCCTGTACTGAGACCGGTTATGCTCATTCCATGCAAACTTGCACCTCACTTTGAACCTGCAGCAATTAACTTGTCTTAAAGTAGACGTTCAACCCAACACAAATCTTTAAACCTACTGGCATCCATGATCTAAAACAGTCACTGACAAAGTCTGGCCCGCGGGCCAGTTGCAGCCCGTGCTTCAGTTTAATAAGGCCCCAGGGACACCGCTGACTTTTCTCAATGCCTCTCTGAGACTCACCACATCCCCGCCCGATGCGATGAGTCCAGCTCCGCCCCCGCTCAGTTCTATCTGGCGGGCGCCACGCACAAGTGAACTGGTTGCGGCTGCGGAGTGGGGCGTGGGGAGTGATCTGAGCCCTGGCTGGGGGAGGGACTGAGACTGAGGAGTGGACTTGTTGACTGTACATTGCAGCACTGCCAAAACGCGGGAGTATAACTGGATGGAGGGAGGATTTGGACTCTGGAGGAATAAATTCTTGGAGACTGGACCGGAGGAATCGAAGACAGCCTAATGTAGGCGAAGTAAGAAGAGAACTGTTTTGAAGTCAAGACAGAGTCTCTCACTACAGAACTCACTATGGATCAGATCTGTTCTATTGGGGAGGGACATGCCCTGGCCTTATGTAAGGTGATCTATAATGGGAGGGGGACCCTGGCCTTCTCTAAGGGTGATCTATAATGGGAGCGGGACCCTGGCCTGCTCTAAGGGGGGAATATTTATTGGGAGGGGGACCCTGGTCTGCTCTAAGGGGGGAATATTTAATGGGAAGGGGACCCTGGCCTTCTCTCTTGTGAACTTTTACCACCAACTGGATAAGAGCCGGTTTCAAGAGATTCGAACATTGGCTAGAAAATGCGGAGTTTGTTTAGCTCAACATATTTGTGTGAGAAAACATTCTCTGCTATGAACTTTAACAAGAACCGCGTGAGGACAAGACTTAAGCCCCGTACACACGTACCGATCATCGGCCGAACGATCGGCCGTCTTTTGTCCAGGGCTGTCGTGTCTGTTGAAAACTGCAAAAGACTGCACATGAATTTTGTAGGCCAACAACAGCCGACTGCAGAAGTGATGTCATGTGATGGTTAACTTTCCTTGTCTTTTTTCTTTTTTGAGCATGCCCAGTCTTGCTAATCTGTCTGTCGGCCGAAATCTGTACTGACTGGCAAACAATCGGCCGTTCTGGTGTTGGCCAACAAAAATATTAATGCCTGCATGACAGATTCTGTTTGGCCGAAAATGCGCTGTCGGCTGTCGGAAGCATCATACTAACAAGCCTACAATCGGCCGATCGGTCGTCGGCCGAATATTTACGGCCGACAATTGGTACGTGTGTGGCTTTAGTGGACATTTTGTGCATCAAAACCAATGCTTTTGAACCAGACCTAGCCTATGTGCTGCAGTGCAGATCTCAATTTACCCCTTCACATTAGTGCAGGTAAGTTTTTTTTTTTTCCAATAGAGATAAATACATTGTAAAATCTCAGTCAATGTCAGTCTAAATCGGTTATAAATATATTTGGACACAACATGTATACTTGGTGTTATGTTCCTGTTCATATTTTTTTAACTTAACAGTTGACAGACAACCTTTATTACCAATAATATGCAATGTACTTTCAATGTTCCTGACCTATTTCAGCTTCCTGCCCGCCCCCCCCCCCCCCCCAAATCTGTCCTTCAGATATGAAAGGCGATTGATTTAACAACTGTTTAGATTTGTCATCCAAATTGTTACCAATAAACTTTGAATAAAATAGTTCATTTGTATTTAATGATAATGGTTTAATGGTCGGCCCTCACGCATGTTCACTTCATCAGGTCTGGCTCTCTTTGAAAAAAAGTTTGGACACCCCTGATCTAAGACTAACCTATCTAGCCCTGTAAAGAAGAAATTGCTATACTTACCTTTTTTGAAGCTGCTCCAGTCCAGTCCCATGCTGAGCTGTCAGCCGCAGCTTCACTGTGGAGGCGGGTGCAGAGGAGGCAACCAACAACGGAAGCCCCATAGCAACTCTATGGGTGACGTCGCTTCCCATTTATTTCCCAGCCGTTGTCATCTGTCTCCTCTGCAGAGCTTCCACAGCTGGAGACCGGACCAGAGCGGCTTTAAAAAAAAAAAAAAAAAAAAAAAAAGGTATGCATACCAATTTCTTCTTTACAGGGCTAGATAAGTTAGTCTTAGATTGTGGATGCCTGTAGATTTAAATATTTTAGTGTTAGGGTGGACTTCTATATTAAAGTTCCTGTCTGACTTTAATCATTATTCCCAATCCTCCTGATGCCTACTGTAGTTGGCCCACCTCTGATAGCTTTTAGCATCCTCTGCCATCAATTACTTTTACTCTTCATGTGTGGGTGTGACCCTTAGGGCTGGTGCCAGTCATTGTACTGCTTGCAAGATTTAAAAAAAAGCAGATTCTCAGCATCCCACCCTATTACATGCTGTCACAGCCTCAAGTAGAGATGCACCGAAATTTCGGCCACCGAAATTATTGGCCGAAAATGAGCCAACATTGCCGAAAATAAATATGGCCGCCGTGGGGAAGGAGGAGGGCGCAGCGCAGGGCAGGTTTTAAAAGTCCCGCCTCTGGCCGGCCGTCCGCCTCTCAGTGACGTCCCTACTACGATCTGTGCATTATGAATGGACATACCAGGCGGGGGGGCGAGGCGAGCGGCCGCTATAGAGAGAACTAATGTGATCCATCCCTGTCAGCTCGGCACGACTATGTGTGAATGAGAACAGAACTGAGCTGACACCGGGCGGAGCGGCCGCTATAGATCTATGTGAATTATCCCTGTCAGCTCAGCAAGACTATGTGTGAATGAGAACAGAACTGACCTGACACCGGGCGGGGGGAGCGGCCGCTATTAGCTGTAACTATGTGAGCGCTTCACTTCCCTGACAAGCACGTATCTCCGCTGACAAGGAAGTGAAGCTCTCACATAGTTACAGCTAATAGCGGCCGCTCCGCCCGCCCCCCCGCCCGGTGTCAGGTCAGTTCTGTTCTCATTCACACATAGTCATGCTGAGCTGACAGGGATGGATCACATTAGTTCTCTCTATAGCGGCCGCTCGCCCCGCCCCCCCCGCCTGGTATGTCCATTCATAATGCACAGATCGTAGTAGGGACGTCATTGAGAGGCGGTGCCGCCGGCCAGAGGCGGGACTTTTGAATGAAGGACACCCGAGGAGGGGGACGCTGAGGCAGTGGGGGGGGGGGGGGGAGCTGAGGCAGCTTACCAATGGTATTTGTATTATGAAGCATGAGGGGTTAATGTATTGTCACTGCTGGTCACTCATCTATTAGTGACCGACCAGTGGCAGGTAATTAACCCCTTTGTGCTGCATTAGTGCAACCAGTATCAGTGTTAATTAACACTGGTTGCACTAATACTGGTTGCACTAATGCAGCACAAAGGGGTTAATTACCTGCCACTGGTCGGTCACTAATAGATGAGTGACCAGCAGTGACAATACATTAACCCCTCATGCTTCATAATACAAATACCATTGGTAATTAAATTAACCTCTTGCCAACCCGTCATAGTACATATACTGTGACAGGGTGGCAGCGACAGGTGTACGTCACTGCCCGTTTTTGGTGTATGCCCCTGTTCTATCCATTTAAAAAAATTTTTGGGGAAAAAGTCATTTTCGGTTTTCAGCCAAGGGCATCCTGCATTTTCGGTTTCGGCCCAAAATTTTCATTTCGGTGCATCCCTAGCCTCAAGCAACCAATCATCAGATTACATAGCCCCCCAGAAAGGAATAATGGGATTGAATTACCGTAAAATCAATTTCTCTGATGTTCATTGACGGACACAGCTTCTCATCTTCTGGACTTTGTGGGTTATGCTGCCCACTACAGGGAGTAGGACACTAGGCAGGAAAGAACTTGAAGCCTATGGGGCAATCCCAGGGGGTATACTCCCACTCTCTGCTATTAGGTACTCCGTTTTGTTATAAGCAGTGTCAGAAGAAAAAACCCAAACGCCATAGAGGGGTGGGTGCTGTGTCCGTCAATAATCATCAGAGAAATGTATTTTACGGTAAAGTCAAACATCTCATTTTCAAGTTTGTTCATTGATGGACACAGCGCCTCATCTTCTTGACTACGTGGAACATCCCAAAGCAGTGTCAAAACATAAGGGGTGGAAACAGCAAAGAAGAAAAAAACAAAAAACAAAAAACAAAACTACTTCCCAAGGCTAAAACATAGCCAACCAGGTAACATGGAGCTCAAGCATAAAAACAACTGGAGCTCACCTGAAGAAAGTAAAAACACCCTTAAAGAGGACCAAGTCCTCCTAACAGCAGCCTGCAAAACCTTGCGGCTGAAAGGAAGCATCCCCAGATGCCAACACATCCATCTTCTAAAAACTTTGTGAACATGTGCAAAGATGACCAGGTAGCCGCCTTGCAAACCTGCATCACGACGCCTGATGACGGCAGGCCCAGGAAGCACTAAGCGCCCAAGTAGAATGCACCCTAACAGGGAAAGGAAGAAGCTGACCATTCATGGAATAAGCCGGAATCACTGCCTGTCCAATCCATCTGGAAATGGTCGCAGCAGAAGCGGCCAACCCTTTTCGAGCTCCATCCTGGAGGAGAAATAGTGAGTCTGACTTCCTAAAAGACTCTGTAGCTGCCAGGTACACCCTAATTTCCCGAACCACATCCAGGGAATGCAGGGCGATTTTCTTAGGATGCTGAAGCCTGGGACACAGAAGGCAACACGATGTCTTCAAATGAAATTTAGAGACAACCTTTGGAAGGAACGACAGACACAGAAGAAGAAGAGCCACCTTATCCCTGTGAACCACCATGCAAGGTGAACGACAAGACAGCGCCGCCAGCTCCAACACCCTGCGTGCAAAAGTAATAGCCACCAAAAAGGCCACCTTCTGAGACAACGTAAGCAGGGTTAACCTCCCGACTATTTTCAAAAGGAGGCTTCTGGAGAACTGACAACATCAAATTGAGATCCCACAGCAGGCAATGCAGACAACACTGGAGGAGCCAAGTGTCAAACTCCTTGGATAAAAAGGTACGCACCAAGGAATGTGTGGCCAATGGACATTGAAAGAAAACCGCCAAGGCTGAAACCTGGTCCTTGATGGCACTCAAGGCCAGGCGTTGCTCAACCCCCTGTTGGAGGAGAGCCAAGACCGGAGCCACCGAAAAGGAGCGAGGGTGAACCCTGAGAGACTCACACCATGCAATGTACGTCTTCCAAGCGCAATGGAAAATTTTCCTAGGAGGTAGAATTTCTAGCCTTCAAGAGCGTAGGAATCACCAATTCAGACAACCCTCTATTCTTCAGCATCTGGCTTTCAACAGCCATGCCTTTAAAGCCAGCAACTGTAAAGCAGGATAGAAGATTGGCCCTTGGGACAGCAGATCTACCCTGAGAGGAAGGCTTCAAGGAGCATCGGCGACCAGCCATATCAAGACCAGCGAGGCCAGTCTGGAGCCACTAGAATGACCGGAATCCCTTCTGCCTCGATCCTGCACAGGGGTCTCGGCAGAAGTTTGAGAGCAGGAAAGGTGTAAATCAGATGATACTGACTCCAAGGAGCCACTAAGCATCTGTGGTGTCGTTTAGAGGATCCCGAGACCGTGCCACCAACCTCTGTACTTTCCTGTTGAGGCCACATCCTGGCTGAGGCAGACCCATATAGTCCAGACTGGTGGACTGAACCAGAGCAGACTTCTGAAGATTAAGAATATAACCAAACTCCCTCAGAGTAATCTCCAAGTTGTCCAACAGAACAGTTGGAGACTCGGCTTGCAAAAGCAGATCGTTCAAGTACCCCCAGGCCCCAGCGTAGACGTTTTGCCCACTTGGTCATAGCTTGCGACACCAAGGCAATAGTAAATACCGGCCTAGGTGCCGAACCAGCCACAGTGAACAAAGGAGGTTGGAGGCCCTGACGTGCCCTATCTGTAAAGGCTGGGGATTCTTCAACCAGAATTACGGTGGCTTTATTCAACCTGGAATCCGGGGAGTCCCCACTACAGGAGGCACCGTCTATTTTTTAAGGAGGGAATAATCCTCATAAGGGTACCACATTGGAAAACACTTAGGATTTGCAAAAGAGCGTTTAGGACACCCCACTGTTTTTTGACAATATTGTCAAAGAAAGCGGGAAAGGGGAACACCAAAAGGTGACCCGCACCTCCGATGCTGCGTTAGTCGCATCAGATTCTGGATTCGATTAGACAGATGAAGCAGGTGAAGGCAGGGGACACTTTTTGCTAACCCGTTTTCCAAATCTATCCTGGACATCAAGGACTCCAGGACCACCCCTGAGAGGGGATCAGGCGGTGAAATATGCTCCAGGAACTCCAAGAATGGAGAGGGGAAACCCACACAAAAAAAGTGTATCACACTGCAAAGGTCACCCCACCGCGCTGGTTGCACCACCAGGCCCAGCACAGAGCACTACCGCTGCTACAGCAGAGAGGGAGAGAGAACCACATAAAAACTCACCACCACTGATCAGGCACTTACAGCACCAAACTAATTGCACACCATGCGGTGATTAGGAAGAGAAAAATCGAGGGATCAGCACTAGAGGCCAAGGAGGGGGTCCCACCACCGAATCACCGCCCATCAGGCTTCAAATACATGGCCGCCACCAATTTCAATGGGAAACCACAAGAAAATGGCCACCGAGGCTTTACAAACGTGGTCGCTGATCTGTAGCATAAAAAGCTACAAGAAAAATGGCGGTCCCCAGGAGCTCGAAAACTATCCCAACAGGAAGTTGGACCCTGGCAGGGACCCCCCACCAGGCCCAGCCCCCTCCCAAAGTTCAATTATTTGGTCGCCAGAGGCGCGCTCCCCACCCACCCCTATTGCCAGCTCAACACCCTAAAAAAGGTATGTCGGTATGTCCACCCGGGGGGGGGGGGGGGGGGGAGGGAGGGGGACAAAGGCCACCGAGAAAGGGGGGGGCACTGTCTGGGAAGGAAGGGAGCCCGGGGGTCTGACCATCCCAGGGAGGGGCCCACATCCACCCCAAAATCCTTCAGGGGTAGAGGGGGGGACGGCTACTTACCACACCAGGAACAGGGTGGGCACTGCTCCGGACAGAACACTGCTCCATCGTAATGTGGGTGTTGTCGGCCAGGAGGAACGCTGCGACTCAGGCCAAAGCCAGGACGTATGCACCCTCACGAGACGTTTAACTCGCAGGCCAGCCCCCATCCAGTGGGGCTATGAGTCGGCCTAGCGCGGAGCTGCAGTCTGCATGCACTCGCTGGCCAGACTGGAGGGACCCTCTGAATATAAATTATCCAGTCCATTGCCCAGTCTAGCAATTGATTGTAGATTCTCAACAGGAACAAAATAATAAAGGAGGAGGAAAAAATTCCATTTAAAAAGAAAAAATAAATAAATAAAAAAACTGCCAGGACCAGAGATCCCAGCAAGGAACTAGGCCCTTACTACTGACTAGGCAGAAAAAAAAGTGAAGTATCTATAGCAGAGAGTTTGAGTATACCACCCTGGGATTGCCCCATAGGCGTAGTCAAGTTCTTTCCTGCCTAGTGTCCTACATCTGTAGGGGGCAGCATAACCCACGTAGTCAAGAAGATAAGAAGCTGTGTCTGTCAAAGAACAAAAGAGAAATATACATTTAAAGGATGCCGATGATGTATAGCTTCATACATTGCTCATTAAAACAGCAGTACAGTGACTGGGGGCTACCCGGCAAGCCAACATTTACAAAAACCCTCCCAAAAGTCAACTCACTGCTTGGGAGGACTCTTGAAAGAAGGAACCAATCTTTCGCATTACAATTCCTGCATTTGACGGGATATGGCTAGATCTCTATATCCACACATCTGGGAATCCCTTTGGAAAAAAATCAACCAGCCCCTTGAACTTCTTAAATGTCCAAGTACTGCCATGTTTACATTACATATGATCAATGCTTCTACATTTAAAGGCCTGTAGCAGTGACTGATTCAAGAGGTCCTGAAAATTTCTTAAAATAGATGTGTATTGAAGCACCAAATAGGTCAGCCTACACATACATTTTAACAAACAGATGGCCCCTGCCCCCACCTATAACTGGCCTTCACAGCAAAGAGCACATAGAAGGGCAACGCATGAAAGAAAACCAGAGAAAATTCCCAGCTCAACTAACCAACCGAATTAACCTGCCCAAAAGTATGTGTCAAAAACAAGGGTTTAGTTTGTTCGCAAATGTGTACTCATACGTAAGCTGCAAGGCCCCTTCATGGCACCCTGTATTACTTGCAGTCCTAACCCTTGTAAATTTATGAGAGTTATGCCCCATACACACGTGCAGATTATCTGCAGACTTTTGTCTGCAGACTTACCTTTTCTATGTAGTGCAAGGGCCTGCCGGATTGCATACAAATTGAAAGTGTTTAGGTTTGACCTCATATTATATGGTTTTGGTAAGTCTGCAGACAAAAGTCTGCAGATAATCTGCACGTGTGTATGGGGCATTAGGACTGCAAGTAACACAGGGTGCCGTGAAGGGCCCTTGCAGCTTTTGCATGCAAACGCGTGCTAACTAAACCCCTGTTTTTAACACATACTGTTGGACAGGTTAATTCGGTTGGTAAGCAGACTGATTGGTTGTTAAGCTGGGAACTCTCTCTTGTTTTGTCTCTTACACATACATTTACAGATCAAATTCTTCTTTACACCCACCTCAACTCTTTGTTTGTGTGTTTTTGAAGCTTTCGTCAAAATTCTTTCCATTTGCTGCAGAAAAACAAAAGTCAAGTTTTAGAATGCATAAATATTCTGCCATATCCAATTTGAAATCTATCCGTTCCTTCAATTTTTAGCTTTCTGGCAGTCACCTAATGTAGAAAAACTGATTATTGGAATTGTTAGGTCATGTGAAAAAAAACTATAGCTCTATGGTACCATGGTTATAGCTAAATGGTACCATATGGTATGCAGTTTAAAGAAGCCCCATCAGTAAAGGGTCAAACTAAAATAAAGCCAGTATTAAAAAGGATGTTTAAGGAAGACTCAACAGCACTGTGGTAGCTCACTGAAAACTGCAAAGGATTTTGTGACTTTAGTTTATTCATACACAGAACTCAGTGTATGAATGACACGGCCATGAGTCCCGCACAGCTGTGCGGTTTTGAAAAAGTGACAGCTACTACAGGGAACTTCCCCCTACACTGCTGTCACAGGGAGAAAAGGCAGCGGCTGCAGCAGTGGGAACATGTTACACGTTCCACTCCAAAAAACGAGTGGAACATGCAACATGTTCCCAAAGGTGAACTTATCCTTTAACCATTTCCAGGCTGCCCATTGCGTATTTACGTTGCCACTTAAACGTTAAATACCAGCGTTATGGCAGCAGGTACCTGCCATATCCCTGGTATATTTTTACACAGCAGGCGGTCCGCTTTAACATAAAAGTGGTCCCAGCGGCAGATTCACCAAGGGATTGCTTTTATGGGTGGTGGGAGAGGTGCATGTGCCCACCCCTCCTCCCACCAGAGAGATCTGCAGCGGCAGAAACAAAACGATCCTGGGTACAGATGGGCAGGAATTCCAGCGAGGGCAATATGGTCCCCACTCGACTCTGGGCCTTTAAGACCCCACCCCCCCTTTTTTTTTTTTTTAAATTGCATTTAAGTGTAAAATGTGAGATTTGAGGTCTTTTTTACCCCAGATCTCACATTAATGGAGGCCCTGTCCTGCTTATTTCTATTACAAGGGATGTTTACATTCCTTGTAATAGGAATAAAAGTGATCACAAAAAAAAAAAGTATAAGGGAAAGTGTAAAAAAAAAAAAAAAAAAAAAAAAAAACGTAAAGTGCCCCAGTCCCCGCATGCAGAAGTGAACGCATACGTACTTTGCAGCCACATTTGTAAACAACGTTCAATCCATACATGTGAGGTATCGTCGCGAATGTTAGAGCAACAAATTTAGCCCACTCTGCATTTCGGCCCTACTCGGAACAAGAACGTTGAATGGACGGAGGTCTGGTTTTGAGGCAGCAACATTTAAGACACTAACTGCATTGGACCTTTACTGATAATTGGGCAATGATACACGTTTGAATGATATAGCTCACGCTCTAACATACTCTGTTTTCTTTAGCTGGGAGATCCTTTCCAGAAAAAATGGCGATAGGGCTCCACCAGAACAGGGAAAACATGTGTCCCCACTACCTTAATGTGGTTTTGAATTTTGGATCAACACCCCTATGTCCTGTACCGTTTGCATAAAGGACTGTCATATTATACATTTAAGCTGAACCATAAGGGCAAAGACACATTCAAGGGACAGGTATAACACAACATAAGAGATAATAGAAGGAGCTAAATGTACAGTATGTGAATGCTCTTTTTGAGCGTCACCTTACATAATATTCTCCCTTTCTCCTTTATCAGTTATGGTGATATTGAAACTTTAAAGTTGCCTTTTGGCAATGGTGCCTCTATAGCTAGGATACTTTGTGGTCCCTATGGCCGCCGAAAATACATGCATTTGATGACCTACTACGGATCCAGTTAATTTTGCTGCAAGTCCTTCTTAGGGAATGTCAACTCACTGATATATCCTATATTGAACATGTGTTTGTATTTAAATAAACTTATCCATTGCATCTATGTATTATATGCAACCTAAATCTATTGTGTTTAACAGAATAGGATATCCTCCTATATTGGTCTTGAGGAAGCTACGCATTAAAGGGAAACGTGTTGATCAGCGCAGCGCACACAGTATACAGACGTCCCCTTTGGGGATTGTAACCCAAGATGTAGGAGGTAGGGAGGTGCTGTACTAGAGTCACATTTTGTAATCTTATGCTCTTCAAATATTTTTAGGGTTTTCTTTGCTGTATTTTCGGATTTCATGCTAACCTCCTGTTTTATCATTATGTGTTTAAATAAAATATTTTTATACAATATTTGTGTTGGTCTCGTGCTACTGCCAGTAAAGTCCACCTGTTGTAGGACTGGGTTCTGCGTTTTTTTGCTTAAAGTGGAGTTCAACCCATTTTAGTAACTTTAGATGTATGTAATCCCCTTTAAAAACTACTTTTACCAATGGAAACTTTTTTTTTTTTTTTTTTTGCTAGTAAATACCCTATTTTCTTTATTCATCCTCTCCTCACTTCCGGATCCGGCCGCTGATCACGTCATTCGGCGATGTGCTGGGATGGCACGAAATCTCGCATTATTACACAGGAGCTGAGCTGTTTGTATTGAGGCCGTGCTCTGCCCCGCCTCCTCTCAGTGAGCTGTACTGTATGTATTGAATTGAGGCCGTGCTCTGCCCTGCCTCCTCTCAGTGAACGAGGACTAAAAGCATTATATCCTCACTGAGAGGAGGCGGGGCAGAGCACGGCCTCAATACAATACATACAGTACAGCTCACTGAGAGGAGGCGGGGCGGAAAGCGGGGCAGAGCACGGCCTCAATACAAACAGCTCAGCTCCTGTGTAATAATGCGAGATTTCATGCCATCCCAGCACCCCCTGCGAATCGCTAAATGACGTAATCGCCGATCGGCGGCCGGACCCGGAAATGAGGAGATGATGAATAAAGAAGAAAATAAGGTATTTACTAGGAAAAAAAAAAAAAAGTTTCCATTAGTAAAAGTAGTTTTAAAGGGGATTACATACATCTATGTAATCCAAGTTATTAAAAATGGGTGGAACTCCGCTTTAAAGTATATATTTTAGGATGTGGCACAGTTAGAGGTCACCTTTTGTCTGTCAAGTGTAAGAATTATGCTTGGTCCCTAAGTGGTTAAGGAAAACAGGTTGGACTCTGCTACAAAATGTAACTCAATGCAATGTATATTGATCACCCAGAGGGGATGTTTTTTTCCGAAACAAAAAGTAGAGTTAAAGTATAAGTGCAAAATTAGCATGCATGTTTTTCTACCCCAAATAGTACAGCAATAATTACGAATTATGGCTTCAGACAAAGTAAGGTCCTGTTTCGACTGCCTTTTTGTTCATGTCAGAACTGCTTCTCTCCCCATAGGAAGAACACAAACACACCATAAAGCAGATTAATGCAGATAGGAGGTGGGCAAATTTCTATCAAATGCACCTGTAATATTCAAAATGACCTCAAAGGCATGAATCACAAATGCAAACAAAATGCACCTGCAAGCAAGTTGAATTTTGCTCACCGACACAAGCCCAAAGCCTGTCAAAACAGACCAATACTTTTAAGAATTTCCAAAAATCAGCTTACTCTCTTCTCTTGCATTTTTTCAAAAGCAATTTGAGCTGGTGTTCTTTTATCCAAAGCTGGCTTCTTTTTTTCCTCCTCATTTTTCTTGCTGGTCATAATTTGTTGCATGATTTTGTTTTTGTCTTGATTTTTCTTTTTCTTTCTAAAAAAGTAAAAATGTATATAGTAAGTAACAATCATTTAAATTATGGTGCAGCACTATAAAACATGTAAAGAAGAGTACTGTAGTAGCTAGAATTTAATCCACAACTTTTAGTCAGCATCCAAGTCTCAAAGAAGCATTTAGCAGAGCCTGCCTTAAAGTGGTGGTAAAGGAGGAAGCCTGCATTTTCTGCATTAGGGTAAAAAAAACTCTGTGTGCATACTTACCTGAGCCCATTCCCGATCCAGCTCTGTTCCCTAAAACAGCGTGTCTCTCTGCTCTCCCCCACCCCCCCCCCCCCCTCACAGAGCAGATTGATAGAAGCGGGAGCCATTGGCTCCTGGGGCTGTCATCAAATCCTGTGATGAGGGGGTCAATGGATGCAGACAGTGTGGCTTTGGATTGAGCATGCAGGTGTGCCACAATAGGAAACCGTTTTCTATGGTAGCACACCGAGATTAGGAGGAGCCCAGAGTGCTAGTGGGGGAAGAGAAGGATCAGGACTACTCTGCACAAAACCATTGCTGAAAGTTACGGTTTTTTTTTAACACTTTGTACAATCATTACTTCCCTCATTTAACCCCACAGACAAGGTTACTAAACTTCTTGTTAACGCCAAGTTTACCACTTGCCCTCTGGATCCAGTTCCCTCGCAAAGGCTATGTTCATCCTCTGGTTCTATTCTTCACTCTCTAACTCACATCTTCAATCTCTCCCTCTCGTCTGCCATCTTCCCCCAACTCTCAAAAACATACACTAGTCACACCTATACTTCAGAAGTCCTCACTGGACTCCACCAATCTTAACAACTTGCGCCCCATCTCCTTGCTCCCCTTTTTATCCAAACTCCTTGAATGTCTGTTCTACAACCCACTGAGCGACGACCTCGCTGAGAATAACCTACGTAATCACCTTCAATCTTGATTTCGCCCTCAACACTCCACAGAAACTGCTCTCCTAAAACTAAAAAATGATCTACTAACAGCCACAACCAATGGACACTATTCTGTACTCCTGGACCTTTCTGCTCTCTCCAGTACAGCTGACCACCCCCTACTCTTCAGAAACCTGCACGCCTTTGGTCTCCGTGACTGTACTATTTGCTGGTTCTCTTCCTACTTATCCAATCACACTTTTAGCGTTACTTACAATTCTACTTCCTCTTCTCCCTTGCTCTGTTGGGGTCCCTCAAAGTTCTGTTCTTGGACCTTTCCTATTCTCGATTTACACCTCCTCCCTGGGTCAGCTGATAGCACTCCATGGCTTCCAATACCATCTCTATGCCAATGACACCCAAATTTACCTCTGCACCCCTCAGCTCACTCCCTCAGTCATCACTAAATTTATTAACTGACATATCAGTCTGGATGTCACACTTCCTCAAACTCAATCTATCCAAAACAAAGGTCATAGTTTTTTCTCCCTCATGAGCCCCTTCCCCCGATCTCTCTCCGTCGAGATAAATGGTACAACTATCAGCCCATAACCACATGCCAAGGTTCTAGGTGTAATCCTGGACACGGATCTATCCTGTGGACCCCACATCCAATCACTGTCCAAATCTTACCATCTCCAAAATACACCCCTAGCAAATGGCACCACAAAGCTTTTAGATCACTCCCTGGTCTCATCTCTCACCTTGACAACTGCAACTCCCTTCTCATTGGCTTACCTTTACATAGGCTATCTCCCCCTTCAGTCCCATCCACCTCACCAACCACTCCGTGCCTACTATTCCTCTCTGCCAAACCCTCCTTTGGCTGCCGCTAACCCAACAAATTAAATTCAAAATACTAACAACTTACAAAGCCACCCACAACTCAACCCTCAGCTACAAAAATACTAAAGGCCCGTACACACGTACCGATCGTCAGCGAACGATTGGCCGTCTTTTGTCCCTGGGCTGTCGATGTCTGTTGAAAAGTGCAAAGACAGCACAAGAATTTTGTCCGCCGACTACAGCCGACTGCAGAAGTGATGTCATGTAATGGTTAACTTTCCCTGTGTTTTTTCTTTTCTGAGCATGCCCAGTCTTGCAAATCTGCGGTCTGTCGTCCGAATTCTGTACTGACTGGCGAACAATCGGCGGCTCTGGTGTCGGCATTCAAAAATTTTAATGCTTGCAAGACAGACTCTTGTCGGCAGAATGTGCGCTGGCGGCTGTCGGAGGCACCATACTAACAAGCGTACAATTGGCAGATCTTTCGTCCGCCGACGTTTGTATGCCGACGATCGGTACGTGTGTACGGGCCTTAACGGTCTCAAAATACCAACATGATTTTTCTCTTCGTTCCTCCCAAGACTGCCTGCTCTCTAGCTCAAAAAAACAGGGGGAATAGAAAGCTCAAAAGATGCTTCGATCAAAGGAATTTCCAATGAAAAAACCCACTCAAACATTTGCGGTACTTGCAAATAAGTGGTACTAATATGGCTGAAAAAGCTTATGAAAAAAACAGGGACAACAAGCAAAAAGTTACCCCAAAAGCACCATATCTGAGTAACCGGGGTATGAATAAGCTAAATTTCCAAAAAATACCAACAAATTATGAATTAAAGACAAAATGTTTATCAAAAACAACAAGGGATTACCGATTAAAGAGTACTGATACCCAGACTGAGTCAAGCACTGAGCAACGATATCGGGCAAGTCTCCACACATGGGCCGATATTGGGAATGTAAAGAAAATAATGAAATCAAATCCCGTGGCCCATGTGATCAGCTAATCCGATACCGATGTAAATCCGGACCACATGTACAGAGATTCCTGGTAACACTGCAAAGGAAATCTACATTTAAATAATTGCTGAGGCACTCTGGACAGTCTCAGAAATAGAGTGTTTTATAGCTCATACACCCAGGCTAGCACTTGATAAACGATCCACAAATAGCACAGAAAACAAGTAAAGTTCTGGAGTAAGATCACAGTACCGTGTAGCTCTTGGAATAACTGAACTGAAGTGAATCCCAAAAGAAGTTAGTGCCTCATATAATGTGTCACTCGTAAATGAATGCGGTCATGATGCATTCCGAACTCACTGAACACTAGGTCGTAGAAGTAGTCCTGGAAATTACACTGTGGAACAAGCCAGGATTTCAGAAATCAGGGGATCTGGATATAGCATTAATGTGGTGATCCCAGAAGGCAATATCCAAATGCCTTGACAGCATAAACGGCTTTAAAAATGCATGTTGTGTAAATACCTTCAAAAATGGACCCGACGTCTCTGATTCTCACCCTTTTTCCACTCTTCCCTAACCATCTGCTGATAAGACAGTGCCTTTGGAGTCACTCTGCACATGCTCAGTCAGGTGTGTATTGCTAGAAAAATTTTTTTTTTCTTTTCTTCTTGGGAGGGTGCATGTGATCAGCACAGGGCCAATCAGCACTGTCCAGACAGGGGGTCAGAGGTCCTGCAGCCTCAAAGGACAGAGTAGAATTAAAACTACTCCTACAAGCTTTAGCCAGACACTGAAAGAAGTCACAAGACTGCTATATACTGCTGACGAGAAAAGGTATTTCATTTATATTTACTAAAATAATTGCATTTCCATGTTCTGTGTACATTGGGAGACCAGATATAGTGAATGCAGGGTCCTGAGTTTAGTAACACTTTAACTACTTCCAGCCCGCGCTGTAGCCGAAAGACGGCTACAGCGCGGGCTCCAATTTCCGGGAGGCCGTCTTTAAATGGCCTCCCAGTGACAGGCTCCCCGCGCACTCCCGCGAGCGCGCATCGGGGAAAATCTGTGTCGGCCGTGTCTCTTGGACACAGTCAATCACAGATCGTGGTGAATGGCCAATCACAGCGGCCATTTACCACGTGATCGGACCGTGCAATGAGAGATGATCTCATATGTAAACATATGAGATCATCTCTCATCGCCAGCTCTCCTTCCTCACACAGAGACTGCAGTGTGAGGAGGAGAGCCGATCAGCAGTAAGGGGAAAAAGCGGTAAGAGGAATTTAATCAGGGCACTGATCACCAGTGCCCTGATTACACAAGAGGGGAAAAAAATGCCATAAGTGCCCACAGTGCCCGCCATCAGTGCCCACATTCAGTGCCAATAGTGCTGCCAGTCAGTGCGTGCTCATCTAGGCACTGATGGGCACTGATGGTGCTGCCCATCAGTGCCACCCATCAGTGCTGCCTCTCAGTGCTCATCAGTGCGGCATATTAGTACCTCCTCATCAGTGCCACCTCATCAGTGCCCATAAGTGCCACCTCATCAGTGCCCATAAGTGCCACCTCATCAGTGCAGCCTATCAGTGAAGGAGAAAAATGTATTTATTTTCAAAATTTACTCACAAAAAATTAAGAAAAAAAAAATTTTTTTTTTCAAAGTTTTCTCTTTTTTCTTTTTTTTTTTTAAGAAATAAAAAACCCAGAGGTGATTAAATACCACCAAAAGAAAGCCCTATTTGTGTGAAAAAAATGATAAAAATTCCATATGGGTACAGTGTAGCATGACCGCGCAATTGTCATTCAAAGCGCGAGAGCGCTGAAAGCTGAAAATTGGCCTGGGCAAGAAGGGGGTAAAAGTGCCCAGTAGGCAAGTGGCTAAGACTCGGTCCACACTAGCGCAACTTGTCAGCCTGACAAGTAGCGCTCCCTCGCGGTCCATTGACCGCTACAGGACCCGTTCTAATAGGAGCGAGCGACACAAGTCACTCCGACTTAGAAAAAGGGTCCTGTACTACTTCGGGGCGACCTCGGAGCGACTTGCATAGACTTCCATTATGTGAAGTCCATGCAAGTCGCTCCGAAGTCGTGGTGCATGAGAATGCACAAGTTGCCCCAGTGTGAACCGACTCTAAGCCATTTTCGCCTGGGGTGTACCAAGTGTACACCTGTATTTACCCGCACAGAGATGCATAGGTGTTCTATGTATCCCTGTGCAGGCAGTCCAGCTGATGTCAATAGGGACACAGCAGCAGCACAAACACAGTCGCTGCTCCTAATTTGACATCCATGTGATCAGGGACACGCACATACACCTGCAAGGATGTCAAATTTGGAGCTTTGGCTATGTCCATGCAGCTGCTGTTTCCCAACTGACATCAATGGGGCTGGCTGCACAAGGATGCATGTAAAACACGGGTGTACATTTTAATATGTCCCATGTGGACAAGACCTTAGACTACACGCACAAAGCTGTAAATAGTCATACAGTGTACAATACCGTTGCATCTTCTCTGCCACTAACAAATGCAGTGTACAAGCACCTTTTCAAATGCAAAAAGCCTCATATGCATGTAGCTGCTCAGAATTTATTTTTTAAAAAATATCAAATGAAGTTTCTCTTTAAAAAGGATAAAGTCCACCCTAACACTAAAATCCCCGCATCTACAGACATTCACAATCTAACACTAACGTATCTAGCCCTGTAAAGAGGAAATCAGTATACATAACTTTTTTGAAGCCGATCCGACCCGATCCCACGCTGAGCTGTCAGCTTTGCTGTGGAGGCGGCTGCCGAGGACACCACCAACAACGGAAGCCTCAAAGTAACTCTATGGGTGGCGTCACTTTCCATTCATTTCACAGCTGTCAGCTTTGCTGTGGAGGCGGCTCCCGAGGACACCACCAACAACGGAATCCCCAAAGTATGTCTATGGGTGGCGTCACTTTCCATTCATTTCACAGCTGTCAGCTTTGCTGTGGAGGCGGCTGCCGAGGACACCACCAACAACGGAAGCCCCAAAGTATGTCTATGGGTGGTGTCACTTTCCATTCATTTCACAGCTGTCAGCTTTGCTGTGGAGACGGCTGCCAAGGACACCACCGACAACGGAAGCCCCAAAGTTAGTCTATGGGTGGCGTCACTTTCCATTCATTTCACAGCTGTCAGCTTTGCTGTGGAGGCGGCTCCCGAGGACACCACCAACAACGGAAGCCCCAAAGTATGTCTATGGGTGGCGTCACTTTCCATTCATTTCACAGCTGTCAGCTTTGCTGTGGAGGCGGCTGCCGAGGACACCACCGACAACGGAAGCCCCAAAGTAGGTCTATGGGTGGCGTCACTTTCCATTCATTTCACAGCTGTCAGCTTTGCTGTGGAGGCGGCTCCCGAGGACACCACCAACAACGGAAGCCCCAAAGTATGTCTATGGGTGGCGTCACTTTCCATTCATTTCACAGCTGTCAGCTTTGCTGTGGAGGCGGCTCCCGAGGACACCACCAACAACGGAAGCCCCAAAGTATGTCTATGGGTGGCGTCACTTTCCATTCATTTCACAGCTGTCAGCTTTGCTGTGGAGGCGGCTCCCGAGGACACCACCAACAACGGAAGCCCCAAAGTATGTCTATGTGTGGCGTCACTTTCCATTCATTTCACAGCTGTCAGCTTTGCTGTGGAGGCGGCTCCCGAGGACACCACCAACAACGGAAGCCCCAAAGTATGTCTATGGGTGGTGTCACTTTCCATTCATTTCACAGCTGTCAGCTTTGCTGTGGAGACGGCTGCCAAGGACACCACCGACAACGGAAGCCCCAAAGTTAGTCTATGGGTGGCGTCACTTTCCATTCATTTCACAGCTGTCAGCTTTGCTGTGGAGGCGGCTCCCAAGGACACCACCAACAACGGAAGCCCCAAAGTATGTCTATGGGTGGCGTCACTTTCCATTCATTTCACAGCTGTCAGCTTTGCTGTGGAGGCGGCTCCCGAGGACACCACCGACAACGGAAGCCCCAAAGTAGGTCTATGGGTGGCGTCACTTTCCATTCATTTCACAGCTGTCAGCTTTGCTGTGGAGGCGGCTCCCGAGGACACCACCAACAACGGAAGCCCCAAAGTATGTCTATGGGTGGCGTCACTTTCCATTCATTTCACAGCTGTCAGCTTTGCTGTGGAGGCGGCTGCCGAGGACACCACCGCCACTGGAGACCCGGATCGGATCGGCTTCAAAAAAAGGTATGTATAGTGATTCCTTCTTTACAGGGCTAGATAGGTAAGTCTTACATCGCGGATGTCTGTAGATGCAGGGATTTTAGTTTTAGATAAATTTGTTATAAGGTGGACTTATCCTTTAACCCTTACCCACCATCAGTTTCCCCTTTAGCCCCCTTCACACTTGCATGACCTGAAAGTCACGCGACTTTGATGAGACTTAAAGCAATGCCTGTAAAATCTGGAGGCCTATGGACCTCAAGTCGCTTCAAAATCAGACCAAAGTAGTGCAGAAGTCACACAGATATGAATGGTACTCATTGGAAGTCATGGGGTACGATTTGTCATCCCAAGTCGCAGGACAAGTCCCACAAGTGTGAAAAGGGACTTAAAAAGGTTCTGAACACCAGGAGGAGGGAAAGATTGGCCAATCGCATGACCCCTGTGACTGTCGCAAGGGGTGGGGGGGGTCACATGATTGGGAACCTTTCTCACTGATCAGCAATCATTAAGAGACCAAGAGCTGTCTTTGATGGCGCAAAAAAAAAAAAAAATAATCATCAAGCATAAATACAATATGAAAACGTTTTGTCATAGGGGGTTAAACAGGAAGTAAATTTGGGGGGGGGGGGGGTTACCTGCAAAGTAAATGGCATAATGTGCTAATATGCATCGCATGCTAGCACATTTTATGACACTTATGTGCAAATGCAGCCCTCGTCTTCCCCGCTGGAGGCCGCATACATCTTCGCCCGTCTTCCTTTCCGGATCTGCAGACTCTAGCTGTGTGATTGGCTGGAGCTGCCTGATTTCACTTTGGCATGGGAGCTGCCGGCCACGGCACAGGGCTCTGAAGAAACAGCGTGGGCGGCCATTCCTTCAGAGCGCATGCGCCGATGTCATTGCTGCAGTATACAGTAACTATCTTCTAAACAGTGGAAGTTTAGGAGATTACAGTAACTATAGTCCTTATTAGCAGCTTATCTATAGGTACAAAACATTAAAGGGATGTTTACTTCTTCCTAATGGTCAATCTAAAGGAGATTGTATATGATCAGACTTACAGGAAGTGGAAAATAGAAAATCTACTGGCAGGATCAGGGAGGGAAACTGATATGCAATTTCTTGCTGCATATACCAAGTAAGATATGACACACACACATCCAGTGAACGCACAACACATAGGAGAGCCTGCACCTATCATTAGTAATACAGATCTCATACTATACATGAAAGCCACCTCTATATCTCCCTTCTCTCAGCACTATACTTACTTCTTGCTTATACTGAGCTCTCCAACGCCTTTAAGCTTCAAAGGCCCCTTCTGAGCTAAGCTATACTCCGACATTTCGTTGTCTTCAGTCAGCTGTACACACACTTCCGCTCCCAGGACCAGCCTATAAACACTAGAGCCCATTTACTAGCGAGAAGCCAGCACAGCTGCTGTGTCGGCCATTTTCTTGTAGACCAAGGGAGACTAGAAAATGGCGAAGCGCTGGGACGATCTGCGCAGGCCAGGCAGGTCAGAGAGCTCACTAGTACGAGCATGCGGGGGGGGGGGGGGGGGGGGAATCGCGAAGAGTAAATTCCGCGTTCATAGCGCTATCTGGTGGCCATTCAGGAAACTACAAGTTATTAGCCATTTAGAACGCATAGTTGCCAAACACACAGCTCAAAAAAATCAACCATTGCCTACTGGGCACTTAAAGAAGTTGTAAACTCACCTTAAAGCCTTTAACCTATAGGTAAGCCTATATTAAGGCTTACCTATAGGTGCTATAAATATCTCCTAAACTTGCACCGTTTAGGAGATATTTATATTGCATGCAGCCAATGACCTCATCGGCGCATGCGCTCTGAAGGAACGGCCACCCGTGCCGTTCCTTCAGAGCCCTATGCCATGAACGGCGGCTCCCGCGCGGGAGTGATGTAATCGCGCCCCGGCCAATCAGATGGCCGGAGGACGCAAACGAGGAAGCAGGATGGCCGGACATGTCGGCCGCCCTGTCGCTGAGCGGGCAGCACTGGGGGCTTTGTTTTAAGGTAAGTACTTCATAATGAGCTAGTATGCGATACATACTAGCTCATTATGCCTTTGTCTTTACAGTTTTTTTTCACATTTTTTTTAAGAGGGTTTACTTCCTCTTTAAACCCCCCTCCTGCCCAGGCCAATTTTCAGCTTTCAGCGCTGTCGCACTTTGTATGACAAGTGCGCGGTGATGCAAAACTGTACCCAAATGAGATTTTTATCATTTTTTTCAAACAAATAGAGCTTTCTTTTGGTGGTATTTAATCACTACTGGGGTTTTTATTTTTTGCTGAACAAACAAAAAAAGACCGAAAAGTTTGAAAAAAACAAAACAGAAATATATAATGCTGGATATCTATACTGATATGGACTGGGTGATGCGTTAGGAAGGAAAGGATGCCACATCGTTTGATGGAAATTAAAATAATTAACCTACAGAGGGCTGAATTCAAAGACACCCTGAAAATCAAAGTGAAAATATAATGCAGCGGGCTAGTCATTTTGCTGAAATTTCATTGCAACAACTCAAATTGTTACTCAGTAGTGTATGGCCCCCTCGTGCTTGTATGCATGCCTGACAACATCGGGGCATGCTCCATGAGACGACGGGTGGTGTCCTGGGGTATTTCCTCCCAGATATGGACCAGGGCATCACTGAGCTTCTGAACAGACTGAGGTGCAACCTGGCGTCGGATGGAGCGAAAAAAAATGTCCCAGAGGTGTTCTATTAGATTTAGGTCAGGCGAGTATGGGGGGCCATTCAATGGTATCAATTCCTTCATCCTCCAGGAAATTACTGCATACTCTCGCAACATGAGATCGGGCATTGTCGTGCACCAGGAGGAACCCAGGAACCACTGCACCAGTGTAGGGTCTGACAATGGGTCTAAGGATTGCATCCCGATACCTAATGGCAGTCAGGGTGCCATTGTCTAGCCTGCAGAGGTCTGTGTGTCCCTCCATGGATATGCCTCCCCAGACCATCACTGAGCCACCACCAAACCATTTATGCTGAATGATGTTACAGACAGCATAACGTTCTCCACGGCTTCTCCAGACCCTTTCACGTCTGTCACATGTGCTCAGGGTGAACCTGCTCTCATCTGTGAAAAGCACAGGGCGCCAGTTGAGGACCTGTCAATTCTGGTGTTCAATGGCAAATGCCGATCAAGCTCCATGGTGCCGAGCAGTGAGCACAGGGCCCACTAGAAGAGGTTTAGCCCTCAGGCCACCCTCATGAAGTCTGTTTCTGATTGTTTGGTCAGAGACATTCACACCAGTGGCCCAGGCATCCCAACCTGCAAAAACTAATTTCAGGGAGGTGGCACACAACTAGTTATTAAAAAACATATTGCAACAATTTACACACGCTAATGCACATACCTTTTCTACTTATTTTGCAGACTGCTGGCGGGTACTGCTGGTGCGGTTTCTGCTGGCGGTTACTGCTGGCGTTTACTTCTGGCAGTTACTGCTGGCAGTTACTGCTGGCAATTAATGTTGGCGGTTACTGCTGGTGGGTAATGCTGGCTGGCGGTTAATGCTGGCGGGTAATGCTGGTGGGTAATGCTGATGGTTACTGCTGGCTGGTAATGCGGAGTTGTGTCCAAATGTGATGCAAATTCAGCCATACAATCTGTATGGGTAAATTTGCATCGCACACACATTGCATGTGATTTGCACAGCAGTGCGCTGCTCATCAGATGCGATGTCTGTCATCGCACATATGTGAACTGGCGCTAGGACAAGAATTCAAATGCAGCATTGTTAGTCCCCCCCCTCCAGTACCTGGTCTGGACACCATCTTCTACCTGCGGCCTGGGTGCAGGGCTTGTCCTGCAGGTGGTTCCTCCTGGAGCTGGGAGCCTAGAGACCAGCTGAGCACTGCTGGTAATTCTTGTCCTCTCCCTTCCTTCTGGGCACCACTGAGCTGAGGAACTGGGGGTCCAGGTACAGTGAGCCGGGAGGTGGGAGGTGAGACTGTGGTGGGAGACACAGCAAACCTTCTGGCAATGGCACTTGTGATGTTCCATCCTGGAGGAGTTGGACTGCCTGTGCAATCTCTATAGGGTCCAGATATGGCCTCATGCTACCAGTAGTGACACTGACCCTAGCCAAATGCAAAACTAGATAAAAAATGTAAAAAAAGATGAATATGGATAAAAAAATTCAGTGGCCTCTACTTGTAAACCATTCCTGTTTTGGAGATTGTCTCATTGTTGCCCATCTAGTGCACATGTTAATTTAATTAACACCAAAGCAGTTGAAACTGATTAACAACCCCCTCTGCTACTTAACTGACCAGATCAATATCCCAGGAGTTTAATTGACTTGGTGCTATACTCAGATTAAAAAGTGTTCCTTTATTTTTTTTTTTAGCAGTGTAAATAAAGCAAATCTTTTCTAGGCAAAATATGGGCTTGGAATTCAGTATGGCCGGGTTCACACATATGCAAATTAAATGTGGGTTTCCCCGCATCCAATTTGCATGACAGGTGAGTGTGACCGGCTCTCAATGGAGCCGGTTCACACAAGGTCCATGGTGGCCGCGGTCCGCATTCGAAAAGGGTCCTGTGTGTCTTTGGCTCCGATTCAGGTGTGAATTCCGCCAAACATTCGCATCTTATTTGCACCTGAACTAGTGAACAGGGAAGCACCGGACCCCAGGCACGAACCCGCACATGCATACCTCCCAACTTTTTGAGATGGGAACGAGGGACACCTAATAGCAAAAGTATGTAGGCATAGGACACGCCTCCTGCCATGTCCCATTAAAGGAGAACTATATGAAAAAAATTATTAAAACCACAAATGCCTTTTTTACCACCATTTATATTGACTTTTGAAATTTATAAATGCAGCAATTTAGAAATTGGATGAAAGGTTTAGCACTGGGAAACACTTTTTGAAACATAAGAAGTGCATTTTATCTACAATGATATAGATCAGACCAAAATGAGGGACAAATGAGGAAAAAAGTGGGACAGAGGGACTTTGTTACAAATCAGGGACAGTCCCTCGAAATCAGGGACAGTTGGGAGCTATGCATATGTGTGAACCTGGCCTAAAGCTACTGGAATACATAACTGCTGGTGTGGCCCTGTGCCAGATCCAAAAATCCTTACAGCCAATTTCCGTAGCTTTACCTACACATGTGACAGATTCAGGTAGTTTGTGGAGCTCCACCCAAAAGAGGAAGTTCTGCTTTAAGCACTCCTCCCATGCCACATTTGGTTGGTCATTTTGTTTGAAGGGGGTACCTAGGTTTGAAAGGTACCCACTCCCACTTCCGCTCAGACTGCCAAGGCGATCCGAGCAGAAGTTCTCCTCCCCTTCTTCCTCCCTGCAATCCCAGAAGATTGCGCGACCATTCAGGAGGTGCAACACGACCCACGCATGCGCAGTGAGCACACAGCTTTCACATCCGGGTGCCTACAGTTGTAATGTCAGTGCCGGGAGAGGGAGAGAATCGATTGTTAGGGCGGCCACTTCCCTGGATCCTGGGACAAGTGAGTGTGTGTTTAATAAAAGTCAACAGCTACACTTTTTGTAGCGGCTAAATTGTAATAAAAACAAAAATGACTGGAACTCCGCTTTAAGTTGGTATTAAACTCACTGGCCTCTTTATTAGGAACACCTTGCTAGTACCGTGTTGGGCCCACTTTTGCCTTCAGAACTGCCTAAATTCTTCATGGCATAGATCCAACAAGGTGTTGGAAACATTCCTCAGAGATTTTGGTCCATATGACATGATAGCATCACGCAGTTGCTGCAGATTTGTCGGCTGCACATCCATGATGCAAATCTCCCGTTCCACTACATCCCAAAGGTGCTCTATTGGATTGAGATCTGGTGACTGTGGAGGCCATTGGTGTACAGTGAACTCATTATCATGTTCAAGAAACCAGTTTGAGATGATCTGAGCTTTGTCACATGGTGCATTATCCTGCTGGAAGTAGCCATCAGAAGATGGGTACACCGGAGTCATAAAGGGATGGACATAGTCAGCAACAATACTCGGGAAGGCGGTGGCATTTAATCAATGCTCAATTGGTACTAAAGGGCTCAAAGCGTGCCAAGAAAATATCTCCGGCACCATTACACCACCAGCAGCAGCCTGAACCGTTGATATAAGGCAGGATGGATCCATGCTTTCATGTTGTTTATGCGAAATTCTGACCCTACCATCTGAACATCACAGCTAATATCAAGACTCATCAGACCAGGCAACATTTTTCCAATCTTCTATTGTGCAATTTTGGTGAGCCTGTGCAAATTGTAGGCTCAATTTCATGTTCTTAGCTGACAGTAGTGGAACCCAGTGTGGTCTTCTTCTGTCCATCTGCTTTAAGGTTTGATGTGTTGTGCATTCAGAGATGGTATTCTGCATACCTTGGTTGTAACAAGTGGTTATTTCAGTTACTGCCGCTCACTGGATATTTTCTCTTTTTTAGGCCATTATCTGTAAACCCTAAACCCTAAATTCCAGCAGATCAGCAGTTTTTGAAATACTCAGACCGCCACGTTTAATGTCAGTTAAATCCCCTTTTTTCACCATTCTGATGCTCAGTTTGAACTTCAGCAAGTCGTCCTCACCACGTCTATATGCCTACATGCATTGAGTTGCTGCCATATGATTGGCTGGTTAGCAATTTGTGTTACCAAGCAATTAAACAGGTTTACCTAATAAAGTGGTTGGTGAGTGTAGTTGTATATAATAAACTATTTATCTTTAAACAAGTAATTCCCAGTGCTAAGCCCTTCATCCAAATTCATGGGTTAAACTAATCTTTTTTTTTATATATATATATATATATATATATATATATGTATATATATATTTCTCCTTTAAGAGGGCGTGGCAGGGGTGCGTCCTATGCCTACATACTTTTGCTAAAAGGTGTCCCCAGGGGAGGGCTGGCAATCTTAGGCCTTGGGGGCAAGTCCAGTCAAGTGGCCCGTTGAACTATCGAATAAGCTCGCCATCCATGCCCACCTGGTTTTATAACGTATATTGATGTTATGAAGCAAGACAAACATGATGCAATGGGGTAACATAATTTCATGTTAATAGCAACAAAGGAGGTTTAACAGAAATACATGACATCACGCCAGGCGGGGCCTAGGAAGCTCCTGTCCGGAGGAGATCACTCTGCCTGACAGGGAAGTGACTGTGTTAGTATTGTGCCAGCCGGGTGCAGGAACGATTCTGCACACTCATACCGCACTGCTGCAGCTCTGCAAATATAACATTGTGTAGCGGCGACCAGCAGCTGTATACAGTGTCTGGCCCCTCCATTAATCCAGCCCCAAGGGTGGCCTTTTTGCATCAGAGCAGCCCGGGGGGCGATTGCCACCCTGCCTCCCTTCCCAGTCCTCCCCTGGGTGTCCCTCGTTCCCATCTCAAAAAGTTGGGAGGTTTGGAATTCATTAAAGCTACTCAACTACGTAGCTGGCTGTATGTTCCTGTGCCAGATTCAAAAATCCTTAGAGTAACTGTTGAATATATGTTTTTTTTTAATTTGTTTTTTGTTTCTTGATGTATTTGTACCGAGCCTTGGTATGCCCAATAAGCTCTGTTTTTTTACCTAAGTTTTCTTTTTTCAAAATAAAAAAGAATTAAAAAAAAAATTATTCGCAGCCAATTTCTGTAGCTTTACCTACACATGTGACAGAATTAGGAAGTTCTTAAAGCCGTATTAAACTTCACCACATGTCTTTCTTTTATAGCCCCCCAGGATGTCATAAATATTCTAGTATGCACAACATATTCTTGCATTAATGCAGACTTACCTTACCTGTCAAACAGAGCCATCCGTGCTGTGCTGTCACCGCACTAACAGGTCCTGGATATTTCCATATTCATCCCGCCTTCCATCCAGGTTTGTGCTCTGTGACCACTTGGTGCGGCTGTGATGCTGCCACTCCTGTGCATGCACACATGTGGGTGGGACCTACTCGCCCTGCATGTGGAATACTTCTTCCTGTGCGCACGCTCATCAATGCCCGGGACCAGGCAGGTCCACGTTCATGGGAAAGTCAACAGTATGGCAGTACCTCAGCCTAGAGATGAGCTGTACACTGTGTGCAGTAGTCACTACACACCTTCCTTGATGTGTGTTGCATTTAGAAGGGACACTGTTGAGCCTGTGCCCTCTCCACAACTCCAGCGTAACTTTGCTACCTCACTCGCAGTGACAGAATGGGGTCCTGCCATTCACTAGGGCGGACCTCATGCATGCTCAAAATGGACTTCTTCCACTCTCTGTGCCATGCTGCTAGGTATATAGGGTTTCTGTACTGTGGGTTTCGATCCCAGTTACTTGGGGAAACCGATGGCTAGGGAGGGAAGCAGAGCACTGACCCACCTCGCTACCGCATTACCTGTCACCTGTGCCAGGGACCAGGCTTCATGACCGACTACTATACACTTACCACCAGTTCCTGGTTACCCATGGCAACTATCCTCCAACTCCAACTCTCCTGCCGAGGTAAAGTGCTAGTAAAGGCTTAATTTTTATTAGGTATACTTCAGGTAATCCTATAATAAGGCTTACCTGTAGGTACAATAAATATCTCCTAAACATGCACCACTTAGGAGATATTTACTTAAGCAGCGCCGTGATATCACCAGTGCATGCGCACTGCGCTGTCAATAGACAGCGTGCCGTCCATACAGAGAGCCGTGCCAAGGCCATGACGGGTTGCAGGAGTGACGCCAGTCAAATGGCAGCTATCCGTGAACCTGGAAGGAAGACCAGGTGAAGATGGAAGCCCTGTTAGCATTTTTTTTTTTTTTTTTGCGGTTTTTCTACCAGTTACCCTTTTGTAGTGGCCTTGCTTCATACCCCATGTGTGTTTTACTGTTCCTCTGATAAGTCATGTTCCACCATGCACCCCTTTGAATAACTTCAGACCAAGCTCAAGAACAGTTCAAGAACTGTGCTGGAAACACTTCAGAATTGCATTAAGTGCGTCTTAGTCCATTTCCTCACTAACTCGTGGCTGCCCAGGAATACCTGAAAATGGGACAGTCCCAAAACTGCTAGAGTCCAATGCTGGTGAGTCCCTTGAGGGTGACAGATGCAAGTTACATTTCTCCTAGTGACACGGACCTTCCGACTCCCATGCGGTCCTGTTAGGTCAAAGAGAAAGAGGCTCCAGAGCCCAGTCTTATCCGCTCGGCCACTTTTTAAAAAAAATTGTGACAGCTAGCAGGGTGGGAGAAGATCCCCGCTAGATGTCAGATCTAGGGGGCGGTGGTCGGTCTGTTTTTAACATGTTACATGCTACACCCTTAATATGGGTGTAACATGCAACATGGAGAGTTTGTTCGGATTGGATAAGGCAAGGACTTTAGAGGCACAATTATTAAAAAACACAATTTATTAAGGAAATTATTAAAATCAACAATATGGGTGCATATACCTCATAAAAGAGGACAACAAATGACAGTACATGAAATAATATACATAACGTATATAAATGAGTTGAAGGAGTAATATTCTACTGCATCACAAAATTGGGCCTTGTGATCGGTGACAGGAAGGATAACTGTCGTCCGTCAGGGTCCCATGGTTTTACATTCAAGCGATAGATGGTAGATTATTACAATGCTCAACATGTTTCGCTTTATAAATAAAGCTTCATCGGGAGCTTAGATCATATTTCTGTGTAAAAAAAGATTGAATAAAAATCATTCAGACAGAATGGTACATGTGAACAAATGTATCTAGATGTTGGATGACAAATATTGATACACAACCAGTTGTTAAACATATGCACCACACAATGAAACAACATTACATATGTACAATAATGTATTGGCTAGACTGTCAAAACTCACTTGGGACTCTGTGGGTTTGTACAGTCTGGAGAACAGGAGTGCCCAAGATGGAACCATATGTGGGGGGGGGGGGGGCATCCTGTATAAAGGAATAGGTCCACCTACTGTGTACATAAATAGAACTAAAAGAGTCACACCTAAAGTGTGAGAACAGACATACCTGTATATTTGTTGTAATACTGTGGGACAGGTTGATGAACCCACAATGTAGGATTAACGAGAAAGGTGCTCAGATTGCGGATGGAGTCCAAGTATGTAATGGTTCTCTATGGATATTTTCTTTGAGAAAAGACTATTTTAAGGACCAGCTGGTTTGTAAGTCCAGCCGTATCTGCATTAAGAAAATAAGTCATGGCAATAAGGTGTTGTTCACTGAAAGCAACTTACCCAGGTGCAGGGAGCAGTTGTGTGGAGGGAAGAATATTAACCCCTAGATCCCTTTAAAAGCAGGTAGGAAAGATGGTAAAGAGTCATGCATTATATAGTTCATAGATGGAGATAATAAACCAAGCAGATAAGCTTAATGAGGGTAAAGGCAAAGATGAATCCCACCGACACCCATAGGTTTAAAGAGGTGCGTACATAATCAACATGAATACCTGAAAATTAGTCTTTAATCCACATAAAGAGAGTAGGGGCATAGGGCAGTGTTTCTCAACTCCGGTCCTCAGGGCACACTAACAGGCCAGGTTTGCAAGAAAACTGAAATACATCCCAGGTGATATCATTTGCTGCTCAGTGATTGCAGTATTCTAGTCTGCATCTCCCCAAGGTAATACTTAGAATCTGGCCTGTTAGTGTGCCCTGAGGACCGGAGAAACACTGGCATAGGGATAAGAACCGCCCTAATAATAAGCACTGTTCGAGCTTATAACAGGAAAAGTCTGTACTGGAGAAAAGAGACCAGGGTTTTTTTTTTTTTAAATATGATGTTCGCTGTCAAAGTAATGCAGATAAGGTCCATAGTCCGAAATGAAATGACTCACCATTCTTAGAACTCCTGGCCCGCATATACACCTTCCTCGGATGGGGAACGGCCACCATAATGAGAGCTGCATAGTTCAGCTCTCTTATAGGGTGGCTCCCAGGAGATGAGTCACAATGTGACATCATTTCCCCGGCCGCCTCCCATGGGGGTGCGCTAGGTGGCGCGCACGCATGCGCGGACGCGCAATCCCCGCGCTACGTCCAATAGGAGGACGTCCGAGTGGACACAGACCCGGAAGTCTCGTCCAACTCGGGCGTGGGTGTCACAGGAAGCTCACCATCCAGCAGGAAGTGACCTTGAGTGGCTCTACTGGCCGCACAACTGTACATATGTAATGTTGTTTCATTGTGTGGTGCATATGTTTAACAACTGGTTGTGTATCAATATTTGTCATCCAACATCTAGATACATTTGTTCACATGTACCATTCTGTCTGAATGATTTTTATTCAATATTTTTTACACAGAAATATGATCTAAGCTCCCGATGAAGCTTTATTTATAAAGCGAAACATGTTGAGCATTGTAATAATCTACCATCTATCGCTTGAATGTAAAACCATGGGACCCTGACGGACGACAGTTATCCTTCCTGTCACCGATCACAAGGCCCAATTTTGTGATGCAGTAGGATATTACTCCTTCAACTCATTTATATACTTTATGTATATTATTTCATGTACTGTCATTTGTTGTCCTCTTTTATGAGGTATATGCACCCATATTGTTGATTTTAATATTTACCTTAATAAATTGTGTTTTTTAATAATTGTGCCTCTAAAGTCCTTGCCTGATCCAATCCGAACAAACTCTCCATTGTATTTGGGATGTGGCACACTCCTTACTCGTAAAACACCCCTATCCCTCTGGCGATCAGAGTACTGCTATCTGAAGGCGCCATATTCATTTCAAAAGTAACATGTAATTACGAAAGGTTAACTTATCCTTTAATAGTACTTTATTAGCAGTGGTTTTACAAAGTGGCACAATGGCTATGCTAAATGCAAAAATGAATTACAGTATCTCCAGTTCATAGATAAAACTGAAGGTAATTAATACCAACTCTAACTTTGTGTACAGAGACAGGCAAAATGCCTGTCACTGTACTCTGTGAAGTAGAGCAGCATACTTGGCTCGCTATCACCTGCCCTCCCCAACTGTAACCGATTGTCAAGGACACTGTCAGCTTTGCAGCTACCCCCATTCCAACTCATGAAAACAGTATGGCATGTGTTACGCTACAATGGCAGGTACCCAGTCGCAATTATTTTGTCCAGATGGCAATTTCTTCTCTCCACCAGCAGAATGTAATGTGTCGGTGTCACTGGACCACGCTCTCAGTGGCAGGGTGCACTTGACCACAGACATGTGAGTAGGTAGGCATGGGCAGGGATGTTAAATAGCCTTAATAGCACAGTAGGTCAATCTTCTAGTAGCTAGGAAGAATCTAGGATGTGGCAAATTGCTATGGTGTTTCCATGCAAACACCACAGAGCATATGCAACTTCCCTGTCTAAATGCTGCCATGCTATGTTGCATCGGAGATAGGAGCCACACTGAACCAGAGCTGATTGCAGCTCTCCAGGCCTAGGCCTAAAGGTAACTGACCCCACACCATCTTTAGCCAGGCATAATGTAACAGCAGCACCAACCTGCTGGCTGTCCTACGCCTAGACAAATTCACACATATTTTGCTTGCCACTTGTCCTCAGCTTGGTGGTACAGTGGTTCATGTTGAAGTATCCTGGCTTCCGGGAGGTCCCTACTCAGGCCAAAAAGTTTGTGGCTATTTTAGAGGATCATAGCAGTGCCATTGTTTGCCTGTGAGAAATACAGCACTAACACCAATTGGTTGCCAATTGCCACACCTGTAACACCCCCATGACTTGGCAGTCTGCTTTGCGCCTCCAAAATCTCAGCAGCCAATGTATTTTTTATTATTTATATTTATTTACTTCATTATAATCAGGGCACTAGAGGCATAGAAGCTGAAGAAAAACCTATGACCATAAGGTTGCCTGTCCTTAAACAAAGCGGGAGAAAAGCAGGCAGCAGCAAATGGGGGAGGAAAATCCTACAGCCAAGGGGGGGCAGACAGCAGCAACAATTAGGTGTGCAATCCTAAATGCCCAAGTGAAAACAGCCCCTTACTCCAATTCCTGGCCTAGGCAACCTCAAAATAACATATTTATATTTTCAATTGTCATTCCACTTCAATCCTTGGCCTTTTACTATGACTAGGGACAAGAAGGGTAAGGCAAGCAGCAGCAAAAATTAGGCATGCAACTTTAGGGCTATAGGCTACCCGCCCCTCCCTTGAGTGAAGCCGTAAAGCTCAAAGCAGTATTCGCCACCATCCATCTCTAATAATAATCTCTCCATGCCAGCACTGACATAGAGTGCCCTGACACCAGCACTGAAAGCACACTGACACCAGCACTGAGAAAGAGTGCACTGACACCATCATTGAGAAAGAGGACACGGACACCACCACTTTAAGGCTCCAAATATATGCAATTTATACAGATAATTTTTTCTATCACTTGAATTTTGTTTCCCTTTATGGGCGTGCGTGAGGCCTCATGTCTATGTTTTGCCTAAGACCTAACAAAGCCTAGAGCCGCCTCTGTGTGTAAAGGGAGCCATGGTCTGCTGAGCACTATTAGCCTGGCCTCTCCTTATGTCATCCTACTGTCTGGCATTCTGTTCTTAACCTTTGATTCCCTTTTTCCCTTCAATAACACTTTTAATTATTAATTATATTTGTCTTTTGTATTGAACTCTTCTTTGCCTGTTGTTTTATCAGAAATGTAGTGGAGTATTATCAAAGGTAGAGCAGTTCATGCAATTCAAAAAGCTAAACTTGATGCAAAGAACAAAGAAAGTTATTTGCTAAAATTTGTTTTATAGCTAAAATATTATATGTAGTTATTGAGATACGGCTGCAGGGTCCTTTTTTTAAGTCTCTGAATATCTTAATCTTATGATTAAGTCTTGTACAAACCTATAGTATTGCTCCTACTCAGAAGTAACACTAAGCAATCATTAGTTATATATAGTAGAAATTTTGTTATCGATTCAAGTATAAAGGTTGATCAGTGTGTTACATTGTTGTTTCAGACTTCTCTGAGGATTTTGTATGTTGGTTCCAGCTCTCATGAGGCTTCTTTCATAGTGTTCCGATTCACTCAGCTTCACACAAGATGTTTGAAACTGAACATTAGTGATGAGCCGAACACCCCCCCCCCCCCCCCGGTTCAAAGTTTGTTCGAATAAACAAACCCATTGAAGTCTACTGGACTCAAACCTTGAAAATCAAACGGCCTCATTTTGAAGACTTAAATGCAATTTATTGCCCCAAAAAAGTATATGGGGGTCTGGGTACTGACCTGGGGAACATGTAGCAATGAAAAAAAGGTTTTTAAAAACGATCGTTTTTAAAGTAGCAGTGATTTACTGATTTTAATGAGGCCTAAAGTGAAACTATAAAAATGAAAAATTCCATCAAATATCGTGCCTGGGGGGTCCCCTGAATGTGCCTGTAAAGTAGTGCACCTCTACGATGTAGCCTGCTGCAGCAATACTGACATTTCTAAAGGAAAAAATGTCATATACAAATATACATGCAAATTTCAAATCACATGTACTTGTCACACAGGTGCAGAAAAATTGGGCCTTGTTTGTTGGTGGTGCCTGAACACCGTAACCCCTTGCAGTTACTCTTGCTGGGTGCAGGAACGGGCCCTGCTGCTAAAACATCCATATAAATTTGAAATCACATGTACTTGCCATACAGGTGCAGAAAAATTGGGCCTTGGTTGTTGATGGTGCCTGAACACCGCAACCTCTCGCAGTTACTCTTGCTGGGCGCAGGAATGGGACCTGCTGGTAAGAATTCCATACAAGTTCGAAATTGCATATACTTGTCCTACGGTTGGCAAAAATTGGGCCTTTGCTGTTGGTGGTGCTTGAACATCATAACCCTTCACAGTTACTCTTGTTTGGCGCAGAAACACTACCTACTGGTAAGAATTCCATATAAATTTGAAATTGCATGTACTTGTCATACAGGTGCAAAAATATTGGGCCTTTGGTGCTGGTGGTGCCTGAACACTGTAACCAACCCCTGACAGTTACTCTTGCTGCATGCAGGAATGGGACCTGCTGGTAAGAATTCCCAACAAATTTGAAATTGTATGTACTATACAGGTGCCAAAAATTGGGCCTTTGCTGTTGGTGGTGCTTGAACACCTTGTAACCCCTCACAGTTACTCTTGCTGGGCGCAGGAACAGGTCCTGCTGGTAATAATTCCATACAAACTTGAAATCGCATGTACTTTTCAGTTGTCATAGAGGTGCAGAAAAATTGGGCCTTGGGTATTGGTGGTGCCGGAACACTGCAACCCCTCGCAGTTACTCTTGCTGAGTGCAGGAATAGGACCTGCTGGTAAGAATACCATACAAATTGAAAATTGCATGTACTATACATGTGCCAAAAAATAGGGCCTTTGCTGTTGGCGGTGCCTGAACACCGTAACCAAGCCATCGCAGTTACTCTTGCTGGGCGCAGGAACGGGACCTGCTGGTAAGAATACCATACAAATTGGAAATTGCATGTACTATACAGGTGACAAAAATTGGGCCTTAGCTGTTGGTGGTGCCTGAACACTGTACCCAAGCCCTCGCAGTTACTCTTGGTGGGTGCAGGAACGGGACCTGCTGGTAACAATACCATATAAATGTGAAATTGCATGTACTATACAGGTGCCAAAAATTGGGCCTTTGCTGTTGGTGGTGGCTGAAGACCGTAACCCCTTACAGTTACTCTTGCTGGGTGCAGGAACGGGACCTGCTGGTAAGAATTCCATACAAACTTGAAATTGCATGTAGTTGTCAGTTGTCATAGAGGTGCAGAAAAATTGGGCCTTGGGTGTTGGTGGTGCCTGAACACCGCAACCCCTTGCATTTACTCTTGCTGGGCACAGGAACAAGACCTGCTGGTAAGAATACCATACAAATTGGAAATTGCATGTACTATACAGGTGCCAAAAACTGGGCCTTTGCTGTTGGTGGTGCCTGAACACCGTAACCAAGCCCTCACAGTTACTCTTGCTGGGTGCAGGAACGGGACCTGCTGGTAAGAATACAATATAAATTGGAAATTGCATGTACTATACAGGTGCCAAAAACTGGGCCTTTGCTGTTGGTGGTGCCTGAACACCGTAACCAAGCCCTCGCAGTTACTCTTGCTGGGTGCAGAAACGGGACCTGCTGGTAAGAATACCATACAAATGTGAAATTGCATGTACTATACAGCTTCCAAAAATTGGGCCATTGCTGTAGGTGGTGCTTGAACACTGTAACCAAGCCCTCGCAGTTACTCTTGCTGGGCGCAGGAACGGGACCTGCTGGTAAGAATACCATACAAATTGGAAATTGCATGTACTATACAGGTGCCAAAAATTGGGCCTTTGCTGTTGGTGGTGCCTGAACACCGTACCCAAGCCCTCCCAGTTACTCTTGCTGGGTGCAGGAATGGGAACTGCTGGTAAGAATTCCATACAAATGTGAAATTGCATGTACTATACAGGTGCCAAAAATTGGGCCTTTGCTGTTGGTGGTGCCTGAACACCGTACCCAAGCCCTCGCTGTTACTCTTGCTGGGTGCAGGAACAGGACCTGCTGGTAAGAATACCATACAAATGTGAAATTGCATGTACTATACAGGTGCCAAAAATTAGGCCTTTGCTGTTGGTGGTGCCTGAACACCGGACCCAAGCCCTCACAGTTACTCTTGCTGGGTGCAGGAATAGGATCTGCTGGTAAGAATACCATACAAATTGTAAATTGCATGTACTATACAGGTGCCAAAAATTGGGCCTTTGCTTTTGGTGGTGCCTGAACGCCGTATCCAAGCCCTCGCAGTTACTCTTGCTGGGTGCAGGAACGGGACCTGCTGGTAAGAATACCATACAAATTTGAAATTGCATGTACTATACAGGTGCGGAAAATTGGGCCTTTGCTGTTGGTGGTGCCTGAACACCATAACCAAGGCCTCGCAGTTACTCTTGCTGGGGGCAGGAATGGGACCTGCTGGTAAGAATACCATACAACTGTGAAATTGCATGTACTTGTCATACAGGTGCAAAAATATTGGGCCTTTGCTGTTGGGGGTGCCTGAACACCGTAACCCCTCACATTTAGCAGGGCACAGGGACAGGGCCTGCTGTTAAAAATGACATACAACATTTAAATTGTATGCCCCTGTCATACAAGTGCAGAAAAATTAGGCCTTGGGGGTTGGTAGTGACCTAAACCAAAAACATTGTTGGAAGCCAGCAGAATCAAGGTAGAGGAATAGGATAGGCAGCATATGCAGTATTGAGGTAAGGTAAGGTATTGCACTTGGGGACTAAAAATATCAACTCTGGAAACGCTTTGGGGGGGGGGGGGGACCCCTGGGGGAATCAAAAATGGAGAAAGATCTGGGAGTCTTAGTGGAAGGTAGACTTATTAATAGCATGCAATGTCAAGCTGCAGCTGCCAAAGCCGTCAGAATATTAGCTTGCATAAGGAAGGGGATGTATTCCAGAGATAAATCTATAATCCTACCACTTTATAAATCACTGGTCCGACCACATCTGGAGTATTCTGTACAGGTCTGGTCGCCGTTACCCAGAAGGGATGTGTTGGAGCTGGAGAGAGTCCAGAGGAGAGCAACTAAACTGATTAGGGAATTGGAGGATCTTAATTATAAAGAGCGCTTACAAGCGCTTGATTTATTCTCCCTGGAAAGGAGATGCCTGAGAGGGGACATGATAGCGATATACAAGTACCTCAACGGTGATCTCAGCATAGAAAAAAAACTGTTCAGTCGCAATGAATGCATGAGGACACATGGCCATACAATGCGATTAGAAGAGATTTAACCTTAGGTTGTGGAGGGGGTTCTTTACAGTAAGGGCTACAAGATTGTGGAATTTTCTACCACAAGTGGAAGTAACTGCGGGGAGTATGGCTATTTTTAAAAGACTCTTGGACGTACATCTCAAGGATTATAACATTCAGGGCTATGTGAGATGATTGAGTCCACACACACCTACACAGGTTGAACTGGATGGACTATAGTCTTTATTCAACCTCAACTACTATGTAACTATGTAACGCTGCAACTACGTGTATGTACTAACTACAGAAAAGATTTATGTAATTTTTATCGTTTTTTTTTTTTTTTACTGGTAATGACGGCGATCAGCGATTTTTTGCGGGACTGCGACATTGCGGCGGACAGATCGGACCCCTATAAACACTAAATAAATGTAGGCAATACAACACAGTCAAATAGACAAATGGTGTTATTGGTAAACACCAACCAAATGAGGGTAATTGCACTAGACCAATAAATAGGTAAAATACAATAATAACATTATCTGTGATAAAAAATGTATAAGTGGTATAGTGCAAGATTAAAGTGACTGGTGCTAATTGAAAGAGCATAAACCTAAATTAAAACAATACGTGACAGTGGTGGTGCTGTGTGATTGCTTAAAAATGTAAAATGTAAAAATATCCCAAGTGAGAAAATTAATAGGTATATATTAGTTAATACCAAGTGAATAAAAGTGTAAATAAATTACTGATTAAATAGAGGTGTATAAGATAAATTTCAAATAGTGATATATGATCCACAAAGCAAATATCAATAAATACGTGATGTATAGTGAATAAATAAATTAATATGTGTATGTAACTAAATCCATATAAGTGGTCCAGTAGAAAAGTCCATATAAAATGTTTAGTATCAAAAAGAGTCCATAGGTGAAATAATTATAATAGACCGTAAGGTGCAAAATCCTTCTTGAAGGAGAAAAGTGAATCCCAGAGGTGGCTTCAGAATGTGGGTGCTGGGTGAGGAAATTATTTGAAGTATTGAGAGGGGAGCACCGATTTCCTCACCCAGCACCCACATTCTGAAGCCACCTCTGGGATTCACTTTTCTCCTTCAAGAAGGATTTTGCACCTTTACAGTCTATTATAATTATTTCACCTATGGACTCTTTTTGATACTAAACATTTTATATGGACTTTTCTACTGGACCACTTATATGGATTTAGTTACATACACATATTCATTTATTTATTCACTATACATCACTTATTTATTGATATTTGCTTTGTGGATCACACTATTTGAAATTTATCTTATACACCTCTATTTAATCAGTAATTTATTTACAATTTTATTCACTTGGTATTAACTAATATATATACCTATTAATTTTCTCACTTGGGATATTTTTAAATTTTAAATTTTTAAGCAATCACACAGCACCACCACTGTCACGTATTGTTTTAATTTAGGTTTATGCTCTTTCAATTAGCACCAGTCACTTTAATCCTGCACTATACCACTTATACATTTTTTATCACAGCTATTATTGTATTTTACCTAGTTATTGGTCTAGTGCAATTACCCTCATTTGGTTGGTGTTTACCAATAACACCATTTGTCTATTTGACTGTGTTGTATTGCCTACATTTATTTAGTGTTTATAAGGAACACACTTCTCCCATTGATTTATTTATACTATTTGGCAGCGCCAACTTACCCTACTCTCTTACATTATCTGAATATAGCTTTATACTATATTTTTAGGCTAGGCTGCAGCCAACAATTTTTTAATTTAAGTTTATCCATTTGCGCGGAATTTTTTATACCAGATCGGACCCCTAACTGACATTTTTGACACTTTTGGGGGTACCAGTGACATTACTACAGTAATCAGTGCTAAAAATATGCACTGTTACTGTAATAATGTCATTGGCAGGGAAGGGGTTAAATGTGAGCCTAGGGGAGTAATTCTAACTGTGGGTGGGGGGGGCGTGGCTTCTAAAATGACCATAGGGACATGTGATCCTATATAGCAGGACCATATGGGCTCTTTGATCATTGCAGGGAGAAGTACGGTCGGCTGTGTTTACAACAGCCGACCGTCCTCTCTCAGCGGGGAACGATTGCGGGTATCAGGCGGCAATCGGAGCCACCTGCCCGCAGTATCAGCTTCCCCACTGATGAGCGGGAGCGGGAGTGCACCTCTGGTGGCACGCGCTCGCCCCCTAGACTCCCAAGAGCGAGGGCCGTACATGTACGGCGATATGCCTGGGAGCGACTGCCTGCCACAGTACATCTGCGGCGGGCGGTCGTAAACAGGTTAAAGTGCATAATCCCACACCATGAGAATGGGGGGTCATGATCTCTGGTAAGAGTTTAACCATTGGGAGTGGTTTGTGGCACATTGGTGGAGAAATCTTTAGGGTGCTTGAATTTTACTCACAAGAGCCACAGCTGGATAGTGCACATGGGACTCTGATTACTGAGAGGATCGTATCCACAATTCCTTCACAGTTGGCACAAGTGTTTTCAGCACATTGAGGAACTTTATATTCATTTCCATTTTACATATTTTCTTCACTGAATTCATGATATAATGTTTATGGAAATGTAAACAGGCACATACTTATTTATTTATGTATTTATTTATTTTATTTGTTTTTTATTACTTTATGAGAAACTTGGTGTATGATTTTTGTTTACACTAATTTAGTAATCATTTTATATAAGTTGCAGCACTTTAAGACCAATTGACGCAGGATTGGCACAATATTTATTTATTTATTCATATATTTTAGCGTGAGGGATTAGCACTATATAAATATTGATACCCACTTATATTAAGTACACCCAGAAAAGAATCCAGGCATTTTTTTTAAAGCAATCTAGTGAGCTAGCCAGAACAATCTCTGGAGGGAGTCTATGCCACATTTTCACAGCTCTTACGGTGAAGAAACTTTTCGTATTTGGAGACTAACTCTGTTTTCCTCTAGACGTAAAGAGTGCCCCCTTGTCCTCTGTGTTGACCTTAAAGTGAACAACTCAACACCAAGTTCACTATATGGACCCCTTATGTATTTATACATTTTGATCATATCCCCCCTTAATCTCCTCTTCTCAAGAGAGGATAAATTCTAATCTTTCCTCATAGCTGAGCTCCTCCATGTCTCTTATCAGTTTGGTTGCCCTTCTCTGCACTCTCTCCAGTTCCCCGATATCCTTTTTAAGAACTGGTGCCCAAAATTGAACTGCATATTCCAGATGAGGTCTTACTAATGATTTGTACAGGGGCAAAATTATATCTCTCTCTCTGGAGTCCATGCCTCTGTTAATACAAGAAAGGACTTTGCTTGCTTTGGAAACCGCAGCTTGGCATTGCATGCTATTATTAAGCTTATGATCTACCAGAACACCCAGATCCTTCTTCGCTATGGATTCTGCCAATTCTACTCCGCCTAGTACGTATGATGCATGCATATTCTTAGCCCCCAAATGCATATCTTTACATTTATCAACATTAAACCTCATTTGCCACATAGTTGCCCAATGAAACAGTGCATTGAGGTCAGCTTGTAAGTTGGAGACATCCTGTAAAGAAGTTTTTCCATTGCAAAGCTTGGTGTCACCTGCAAATACTGAAATGGTACTTTTATTCCCAGACCCTATAAAATTTATAAAGATATTAAAAAGTAAGGGTCCCAACACTGAACCTTCGGGTACACCACTGATAACCTTAGACCATTCAGAGTAAGAATCATTAACCACTACTCTCTGAATTCTATCTTTTAGCCAGTTTTCTATCCAATTACAAACTGATCTTTCCAAGCCTGTAGACTTTACCTTACACATTAGCCGTGTGTGGAGAACTGTGTCAAACGCTTTTGCAAAATCCAAGTATACTACGTCCCCAGCCACCCCTCTGTCCAAGGTTTTACTTACCTCCTCATAAAAAGAAATCAGGTCATCTATGTGGTCTTTTATTAAACTCTCCAATATCTTCCCGACTATATAAGTTAAAATAACAGATCTATAGTTACTTGGCAAAGACTTTGATCCCTTTTTAAATATAGGCACCACATTGGCCCTATGCCATTCCAGTGGTACTATTCCAGTCCTTAACCACTTGCCGACTGCCGCACGACTATATACGGCGGCAGTCAGCCCCCCCTGGGCAAAGTGACGTACCAGTACATCACTCGCCCACGAGCCTCTTGGTGGCGAGCGCGTGCCGCCTGAGGCGTGCTCCCGCCCCCGCTCGTTCCCTGACATCCCCGCGCTCCGATGTCCGCCGGCCACTCGGAATCTCCCGCTGTCATTCTCTGTGGTGTAACTGCAGAGACTATACGATCCTGCTATGTAGGATCGTATGTCTCTGTGGTTACATCACAAGCCACGCCCCTTGACAGTTAGAATCACGCCCCTAGGGACACACTTAACCCCTTGATCACTAATAAAGTTAACCCCTTCCCTGCCAGTGTCATTTTTACAGTAACAGTGCATATTTATAGCACTGATTACTGTAGTAATGTCACTGGTACCCCCAAAAGTGTCAAAAATATCAGTCAGGGGTCTGATCTGTCCGCCGCAATGTCGCAGCCCCGCAAAAAAAAAATCGCAGATCGCTGCCATTACTGGTTTAAAAAAAAAACAATAAAAATGACATAAATCTTTCCCGTAGTTAGTAAACGCAATAACTTTTGCGCAAACCAATCCAAAAACGCTTATTGCAATTTTTTTACCAAAAATATGTAGCAAAAAACAAATTGGCCTAAAATGTTAAAAAAATTAGATTTTTACATTTTTTTGGGGGGAATTTCATATAAAAAATGTGAAAAATATTGTTATTTTTTCAAAATTGTCGCTCTTTTTTTTGTTTATAGCGCAAAAAGTAAAAATCGCACAGGTGATCAAATACCACCAAAAGAAAGCTCTGTTTGTGGGAAAAAAAAGGATGTCAGTTGAAACACAGTTGGGTACAGCATCACACGATCGCGCAATTGTCCGTTAAAATCACGCAGTGCCGAATCGCAAAATAAGCCCTGGTCTTTGAGCAGCCAAATCCTCCAGGGCTTAAGTGGTTAACAAATCCCTAAAAATTAGAAACAAAGGCTTTGAAATGACAGCGCTCAATTCTTTTAGGATGCGTGGGTGGATGCCATCTGGTCCAGGCGCTTTATCCACCCTTATTTTGTCTAAATATTTCTGGACCATATCACTTTTGAGCCATTGTTGATCATTTGGGGCTGTGCCAATACCATCCTCATTATGGTCATGAGCTCCCCCATGCTCCTTTGTATACACAGAGTTGAAGAAAGTATTTAATAAATTTGCCTTCTCTTTGTCCCCAGTCACCCACTGCTGATTATTTTATAAAGGGCCTAAATGCTCAGACCTGACCTTTTTACTATTAATATATTTGAAGAATTTTTGGGGGTTTTCCCTACTAATCTATCTTTTGCAATCTGTCATTCATTTTGACTTTTTGCATCCTTGATTTCCTTTTTACATATTCTGTTATATTCTTTGTAACAATTAAACAATGATAGTGTTCCTTCATTTTTATATTTTTTAAAAGCTCTTTTCTTTTTATTTATAGCTTTTTTAACTTTTACCGTGAGCCACATAAGTTTAAAAGGCTAAAAATAAAACCTATTACCCATGGGAATATACTTTGCAGTTTGCGTAGTCTTTTTGAAAATTTCCCATTTCTGTTCTGTGCTCATTGATGCCAATATTCCCTCCCAGTCTAAATCCTGGAGAGCAGCCCTCATCCTTGGAAAATTTGCTCTCTTAGAGTTAAGTGTTTTTGTATTTCCTGTATGCGTTTTTTGCTTACAGCTAACATTAAATGAAATCATATTATGGTCACTGCTACTCGGATGTTCTTTTATATGGACATTATTAATAAGCTCTGCATGGTTTAAATTTACTAGGTCCAACAGAGCATCATTTCTAGTGGGGGCCTCAATAAACTGCACCATAAAATTGTCTTGGTTTATACATTTTTGCCCTTTAATTGTTCCAGCAGGGCTATTACCCCAGTCAATGTCTGGGTAGTTAAAACACCCCATTATTAACACTGTCCCAGCCCTTGCAGCTCTTTCTATCTGTGCCAGGAGTTGAATCTCCACCTCCTCAGTCTATATATGTTTTTAGTAGTCTAATGTTTAGTACGGGGTAACATTAATTTTAGTATGTGTGGAGGAAGTATCAGTGCTCCCCTTAGGAAGTGATGTAATTATCATGTGAATTAGCACATCTTACGAAGGGGAGGAGATCCCCTCTGAGATATAAATAGAGCGAGAATACTGGAACTTCCTATCTTTGAAGACACCCTGTGGAAGGGGTGAAACTTGCTTACAGAATTTCTGGTTCCAAGTGAAGTTACGTTCACGTACTCGTGGAACACATGCGAAGCCACGGCGAACCCCAAAGGCATTCAGTCCAGCACTACATGCCTTGTAGAGTAGATACATGTTTTCCAGTTTGTAAGTGTGATTTATTCTTTTTATTCAAATAAAAACTACTACCTTATGAAAGTTCTCTCCTTCTATTGATCCAGGTTGGTTACAAACTACACCAGCATTGTCAGCCGCACATTCCATGTGTAAGGGATTAGCTCGGTGGCGGGTGTGGATGACCCCTTGGGGGGTGCGTTTTCCCAGAGAGGTAGCCGACAAGTGCTTGCAAACAAACAGTGTGGTTTATTAAATGGTGTTTTCTTCACCAGGCTGTATGCAGCAAAACATCCAAAATAAAATAAAACAGAAAATAAATCCTTGCCTCTGTGGGCGGCTACCTTCTCACAACTGGAACCTGCCTAAGTGTCTGTCTCCAACCTACCGTCGGGCAGACTTCCTTGTCCTACAGCGGACACTCAATAGTCCTTTTATAATAGCTTCACAGGGCAACACAGTCCTTTTGTTTCTTTCACATCAACAGTTCGTCTTCTCACCTTTGAGACGTATTCACCCTTGGTTACCGTCCCGGGCACACATCACTCCGGGGGGTCTTCTCCCAGGCCCACACATCCTGTCGGGAGGCACACGCTGACTGTCCTCCTGCTCCCAGCCCACATGGCTTCAGGATGCAGCTTCTGGAGGCAGCAAACAATAGGACTTTCTCTGAACAAATTATAGAGCCTTAACTCCCTCATTCTGAACAGGTGAAGGCCTTTCAACTTCCTGCTGGCTAGCTCTGTAGCCAACACCCTAAATTAATTAATGGACTTCTCAATCAGGTGGAAATGTATCTCCTTCCTGTGACTACATTCCCAGATTTAGCTGACTTCCTGTCACATACCCCCCCCTCTTGTTTCAACCCTAGGGTTGGGACACATATTTCCAGGCACGCATGTGTCAGGCACTGCTGACTCACTGATAAGCCTCCTATTATCCTCAAGCTTCCGGATGAAACTGTTTTGTCATCTTCATTGACGGATTTCTCACAAATGCCACACAGTTTGTCTCTCATCTCATATACACATTCTTCAACTGCATTTTTGGCATCATTTTGCTCCTTCTCGTTTCTGTCATCTTCATTGACAGCTTTCTCATAAATGTCAGACAGCTTGTCCCTCATAACCGTCTGTCCAATCCACCATGGAGGACCGTGATCCATAGGCAACTCAATTGGGCTAGTCTTAATGTCTTCAACATTCTTAAGACGCCTCTCTCTGCAATCCATAAATGTTTTCCACAAAACTTTGAGAACCTTTGCTTCACTAAGCTTTGTTCCAAGTAGGGACTCTTGACATCCCTCTGTGACTTGAGTTGCCTCTCCATACATCTGTACACAATCATTGACTTTTTGTTGTAAAAGGGAATGATCTTCCTTCTTGAGCTTTGCTTGCTCTAAGATGCTGTGCAGAGGATTTTCCAATTGAGACAACAGGCTGTCACACATTTCTTCAAAGTGACCCCTGTTCCTTTTCCCAGAGATATCAATATCATTCACCAAACATTTCATATTCATAGGCAGATCTGAAGCATTTGCACTCATCAACTTCTTAAACTTTTCGCCCTCCTGAGCGAGTCGCAGTAAAGGCCTACTATTTGATTTGATATTCAGTTTATATTTCTTGCCAAACTCTTCACAGAAGAAGCCAACCAGAACATCATCAACTTTCCTTCCACCAACATAGGGGTCAAAGGCAACAACACAGTTGAACCCAGCGATCTGGGTGGTATCCATTATAGACCTCCTCTCTGCATCAGTGAAGAAGCATGGAACTGCAACACATTCTTTTACAGGTTTCTTCAATGCACTTTCTGCTGAACTATTTGACCGCTCAAGGTCACCTAGTTCTTTTTCTCTATCTGAATTCCACATGGAATGCATCTCAAGATCACGATCAAACTTCTGCCACCCGTCTTTCACCAGTTCCATTTTGGAAACACTCCCTGAAAGGCACTTATTCATTTGCTTCACGTTTTCACCAACAGCCTTAGTTTTCTCCACTAGGTTTTCAGCCTGAACTGAGAAATCATCACATTTCTTACTCAGCTCCTTTGTTTGCTGAAGTTCTAATGATACATTTTCCAATGCTTGAAGTTTTTGAAGGAACGGTTTATTCCAAAGGGGTGATTCAAGCCACATGTCATCACATTTCTGAGGCTCACTCAGGACAGACCCCAAAACACTGATCCTTTTAAAAACTGCATCAGGCACACTATCCCCTCTTTGGGACAGATCCTCTGTTGCCTGGAATTCCTCTTCCAGTTCCTGCAACGGAATCTTCATCTCTTCTACTTGCTGTTCTAAGGCTCGCTTAGACTTTTCTAGCTCCTGAACGCTTTTCACAACATCATCCTTGGAGCTGACCAATTCTTCCATTTCTGTACGCAGCTGTTTAACACTTTCTAGTTCAGCCTTACACTCTAGAGCTTCCTCCAAAGAGCGAGCCAAGAACAGGGCTTTGCTCTCGTTATCACGCACCTCCGTTTCTGCACGTGCGCGTTCTTCTGCATATTTTGCAGACACAGTCTTCTCTTCACCAAGCATCTGATCAAACTTCTTTTTCACATCTTCAACACACTGTAATGAACCAACGCTTTCTTCCATGCGTTTTTTCATATCCGCTATCTGAGCTTGCAATGTTGCGACTTGCTCTGATAGGTTTTTCTTTGCTTCCGCCTCCTCTTTTAATTGTTCCAGGAAGCCATTTTTCTCATCTTCCATTTGTTTGAGCTTTGTGCTAAAACTCAGCCTTTGACACCTCTCTTCCTGTAAGAGTTCCTGCGTGTCTTGCAGCTGCGATTCCAAGATAGAAAAATCTTCCGCAATTTCTCTAGATTTTCTGTCTGCTTGAGAAAGCTGATTTGTAACATTGTCCAACTCAACCTGCAGTCGGTTTGCCTTCTCTGACAGCTTAGCACACAATCGGTCACCTTCTGACACCTTGACTTGCGATTCCAGAAGCTGTGCCTCTACTTTTTCCCTCTTATGTTCACAATCTCCTTTTCCCTGCATAAGAGCCTTCACCTCATTGGCTAGCATCTGGGAATAAGAATGTAATTCTGCCACACAGGCTTCTTTCTCCTTTAACTGCTGCTGGAAACGTTGGGCTTCACCTTTCCAACTTTCACAGTCTGCACGTAATTCATCTACCACATTGCTCAAAGTGGTGAGCTCATACACAGTACTCAGTAATTTAGCCTCTCTTTCACTTTTCTCGTTGTCGCTGAGAGACAATGTCGTTTTCAGAGCGACATTCTGTTCCTGCGACTCCTGCAGGTCTATTTTTGTAACTTCCAAACACTGAAGACTTTTTTCCAGCTGATTACGCAACTCCAACATTTCACACATACTTTGCTTCTGCAAAGTCTGAATTTCAATTTCCTTTTCCAGGAGGATGGTATCTTTCTCCTTTGTAGTGTCTTGACATTTTTGCAACTCGACCAAAAGAAGAGCAGTGGTTTCTTCCCACTGTGACACATGAGACTTGAGTAGTTCATTCGTTTCCTGCAAGTTTCTATGCTCCATCTTAAGCAATTCCACGGCTTGTTCCTTTTCTTCCATTTTCCGTTGCAAGGCATCCAACTCAGCCCTGCACACATACTCGGTTTCTTCCAAACCGATGGCCTCCATTGGCTGCTGGCGTCTCTGTTTCCAGCCTGCCATGCTCTCTTGGTGATCCTTTTGTTGAGCTGCAAAGCTCCGTTGTTTCAGCATCTCCCCCATTTTGGGTTTACTTTTCATCTGAGAACCCTGCGTCTCCAAAGCAGTTTCATTTGCCCCAGTGTTGCTAGGGACAACAACTTTTCTCTTTAGCCGATTCCGTTCAGGCATGGATGGGGCTGGTTCAAATGGTAGCATCCCCTCCATCCATAGAATTCGGTCTCTCATTTCATCTATCTTTGCATTTTTCAGGCGTTTGGATCGCCCCATCTTCAATAACTCCACAAACAAATTTTTCACAGTCCAGCAAAAAAATTTTCAGACCACTGTCTCTTTAACACATGTAGTTGTTCTCTCTCTTGCAAGATCTCTTTTCCTGCGCACACAGTTTGTGCAGTCACTTGCACCAGACACAACAAAGTTCATCAAAAAATTTTGAGACCGCTGTCTCTTTAAAACACTTTTTTTTTTTTTTTTCTGTCAGGATCTTCTCTCCTGCACACATAGATTGTGCAATCTCATGCACCAGACAAAGTTCATCAAACATTTGCACTTCCTTGCAGGGATCTTCGCTTATGCCCACTGCATACCTCCACCATATGTAAGGGATTAGCTCGGTGGCGGGTGTGGATGACCCCTTGGGGGGTGCGTTTTCCCAGAGAGGTAGCCGACAAGTGCTTGCAAACAAACAGTGTGGTTTATTAAATGGTGTTTTCTTCACCAGGCTGTATGCAGCAAAACATCCAAAATAAAATAAAACAGAAAATAAATCCTTGCCTCTGTGGGCGGCTACCTTCTCACAACTGGAACCTGCCTAAGTGTCTGTCTCCAACCTACCGTCGGGCAGACTTCCTTGTCCTACAGCGGACACTCAATAGTCCTTTTATAATAGCTTCACAGGGCAACACAGTCCTTTTGTTTCTTTCACATCAACAGTTCGTCTTCTCACCTTTGAGACGTATTCACCCTTGGTTACCGTCCCGGGCACACATCACTCCGGGGGGTCTTCTCCCAGGCCCACACATCCTGTCGGGAGGCACACGCTGACTGTCCTCCTGCTCCCAGCCCACATGGCTTCAGGATGCAGCTTCTGGAGGCAGCAAACAATAGGACTTTCTCTGAACAAATTATAGAGCCTTAACTCCCTCATTCTGAACAGGTGAAGGCCTTTCAACTTCCTGCTGGCTAGCTCTGTAGCCAACACCCTAAATTAATTAATGGACTTCTCAATCAGGTGGAAATGTATCTCCTTCCTGTGACTACATTCCCAGATTTAGCTGACTTCCTGTCACACATGGCATCGGTCAGAAGATTCACCAAAATCCCTCTTACCAGATCAAGCGTGTTAGACCCTTATGCCTAGCAGCTAGGGGTCCATTTTTTTTCTGGTGTGTAAGGACACGAGAGGGGTGTCTATTATGACTTATAGGTCTATTTATATGTATTTTAGTATACACTGTAATGCGCTGTGGAATATTATTAAACAATTTGAGTCAGGCATATTCATCTGCATGTGTTGAAAATGTTAAAGTGGTAAAAATAAAATATAATATATTGCAGCTTACCAATCATTCGATGTGATGGCTGCATTTGTTTTCTTTTTTTAGGCTTTATTCTCTTATTTCACCTGGTGATTCAGCCTGTAACACACTTCCTATCTTGGAGTGTTCTGCATTCTGAATGAATCAGTAAAGCAGACACCTTTGGACAACAGAATTGTCAGATTTAGATGGACCTGACTAAAGCTGAGCATACAAGTATCTAAATTTGGCAGAAACCTCGACCACCTCAACTGTGTGGATGGGGAAATGAGCTTAATTTTTTTCTGTTCTGGCAGCTGGCTGAAAATAAAAACAAAACAAAACAAAAAATGAGTAATGCATGGCAAGCTTAATAAATTGAAGCTGAAATCCAGATTACACTTTTTAAGTAGTTACAGCAACAGTTTATTTTTTCTTTCACATAGATACATAGTTAATCTGGTTAAAAAAGTCCATCCAGTTCAACCAAAAAAAAACCCACACACACAAATCGAAAACCCACCGCTGATCCAGAGGAAAGCAAAAAATACTTCAATAAAGCATGACCCAATTTGCTCCCCAAGGGATTATCAGATATTCTCTGGATCAACTATACCTACAAATATTAGTATCCAGTTATACTTTGTACATAAAGGATTTACGTAAAAGAATTGTCAGAAATTAATAATATCTCGCTGGGCCGCCTCCATTATGGAAGAAATTAATAATATCTCGCTGGGCCGCCTCCATTATGTCAGAATGTTTATACTGCTCTGAATATAACAGTGTCTATTTATGTCAATAAGCAAAGATCTGTGCGGAAGGAGACTCTTCACTTATTTCCACAAATCAATATGTAGCGAATTCTTTTTATTGATTAATTTCTTTTTAAAAGCATATACCAATCTTAGTGAAAACAGTCTACAGTATGGAATATATATAAAATATTTATTCACGAGACATGTAATCATGATAAATGATCGGACTTGAGATGACACAAAAAAATAACTTTACAAAAAATATGAACTTCAAACAATAAATGCAATGTGATGTGTAGCTCAATAATGAAAGGGAAAATAAAGCAAGATTACATTTTCTCCTGGTATAGTATAAACCATAAATGAATGTTCTATATAATCAGACCACAATTGTCTGCGCAATGCACAGTCTGATAGTCACTCCACTGCAGATGAAGCGAGAATAGGCTATGCAAAACGTGAGACTAATAATACGGCAATATGCGCTAAATCTGATATTAATAAAAATGTTATAAAAACAAAAATCAGCTTTTTTAGAAAAATCTACATATGGTTTATACGGCTGGGATTGTACTCTCGTTACCCTTTAGCATGAAATATAAAACATTTAAGGAAGTACATAAACAATATTGAATAATAATCAAATAAACAGCAAGGCATATTTACCATATTTAAAAATGGCTGCTAGCTTAGAATGGTCGTTACCAGAGTCCTTAAGATGGCTGCATTTCCAAGATGGTGGCCAATTAGGGAGGAGTTTCGTTTGGCATCCCTCAAAGGTTCAGATACATGATGGAGCAAAATGGAGTCTGTGTAGATGAGTCTATGCATAGCTGTAGTGGCGTGTGTATTGTATGTGTGATGTATGTTGGGCAAATGTCATGTGTCTCTCTATCATCTGAGTTTTCCTATTTATATGGTATAGAACAAAGGACTATTAAAATTACCATAAGTTAAACCCAGAAGGAGTGACATTATCCCCATTGGCTGGAACATCTTAACCATTAACTGGTGATGTCATTGGGTGACACCTCTTGGTCAACCAGAATATGGATATATTAAAACTATAGGATTTCTCCATTTAAGAATATCATAAAACAACATAAAATGTATCCATACTCTCATCTATTACATGTCCATTTAATATCCATCATGTATCTAAATAAAGATTAATCTTGTAACACCGTTTTAATATTTCTTATTTAATATATATTGGATTTTACTTTTTAACCTTAAGACTTCAATTAGTAGTAGTCAGTCACCAGAGATGGCAATCTTGTATTGCTCTTAACTTCAGCATACAGCAATATAGCGGCTGTCAGAGACTCAATACCCTGCACAACGCTTCCTGAGCACACTGATGTGCTGTCATGAGTCTGCAACCTAAAGGGTTAACCGAAGGCAGACTAATTGCAATAATTGGCAAACAGGCTGCCTTATTTAAACAGCCCAGCAGCACTGCACTTTGCTGTGTTGTCTTCAGCTCTCCTGTATCCTGTGCCTGTTATATCTGCTGTTCCTGTTTATCTGACCCGGCTTGTCTTTGGATTCCGATTGTTCCTGTTTACCTGACCCGGCTTGTCTTTGGATTCTGATTACCTGCTGCCCGCCCTGACCTTGGCTTGTCCTGACTATCCTCCTGTCTCGTCCTGATCTGTTTACCTGCTACCGGCTATTTGTCCTGGACCTGTTCCTGGCTCTCCCAGGGAATCCGGGGGACCGCGACCTGGTGTTAGCAAGCAGCCAAATCCATCCCCACCATCTGGGGCCCTGGTGAAAACCGGCTAACACTTAGACTCCGCGCCTCTGGTGACCCTGTGCCACGCCAGTTACCCGGTAAGCCACTCCTCTTACGTCAGGCTCTGCCACGTTACCCCATGACAGCGGCATTATTTATCTTCAAATAAACTTTGCACCTTATATTGACAAAGAGCTTACAATCTCAGACTTTCTAGAGTCTAGCAAGGTCAAACAAAAGTTTATGATGCTTTCTACAACTTACAATTTACAAATGTTTACTGAAGCCTCTCTTGATATACAGAGATGAGTCATCAATATCAGATATCAAGAATGAAACAATTATAATATATAACGGTTTTCTACATATCTATGTATGTTAGTTATATATATATTTCATTGTTAATATTATGTTACATATAAGATTATAACTAGTGTTGAGCGAACACGGACTGTATTATTCGTGTTCGTACCGAATAATTGGATTTTTTGTACCCGAACACGGACACGGACACTTTACTGTATGTTCGGGTAAAAATCCGTGTTCGGTCGTTTTATTTCCGGGTTTTGCATGCTTTGGCGCTCTTTTCATGGCGGGCTTTCAACAGCCAATCAACAATCGTTTAACTGGTGTGCCTTAAGCCATCCCAGCCATGCCTGCAAATGTCTCAGTAGCTGTGATTGGCCGTCTGAAGCATGTGACCAAGTCTTTATAAGTTCGAGGCAGCCGCAGCGGCGTCATTATGCTGCTTAGATTCAGGGACAGAGCACACATCAACGTGCTGGCTGCTGATTAGGGAAAGATAGGCAGGAAAAAACCATTTGTGTCCGGATAGAATTGAGGGACAGGTCGGAGTGTTTAGGCAGGGCGAGTTGTAGGCATTTTAGGGATAGAGTCTGCTGAATTATAGGGTCAGTGTCTTCTACAAACTACAATCGATATTGCTGTGTGGGGGGTGGGGTGAATCTGCACTCAATCCTGATCTACGATCTCTTCTCAATCCTGTTAGGGACAGAGTCTGCTGAATTTTAGGGAAACTGTGTTCTACAAACTACAATCGATATTGCTGTGTGGTGTGGGATTGGAGATAGGCAGGTGTCAGTGATCCACATCCATTTTTCTGTGTGTGAGCTGCAGTGAACACAATCTTTTTGGGCTGCAGTGAACACAATCTTTTTGGGCTGCAGTGAACACAATCTTTTTGGGCTGCAGTGAACACAATCTTTTTGGGCTGCAGTGAACACAATCTTTTTGGGCTGCAGTGAACACAATCTTTTTGGGGTGCAGTGAACAAAATCTTTTTGGGGTGCAGTGAACACAATCCTTTTTGGTGTGCAGTGAACACAATCTTTGTGGGGTGCAGTGAACAAAATCCTTTGTGGGGTGCAGTGAACACAATCTTTTTGGGGTGCAGTGAACAAAATCCTTTTTGGGGTGCAGTGAACAACATCCTTTTTGGGGTGCAGTGAACACAATCTTTTTGGGGTGCAGTGAACAAAATCCTTTGTGGGGTGCAGTGAACACAATCTTTTTGGGGTGGAGTGAACAACATCCTTTTTGGGGTGCAGTGAACAAAATCCTTTTTGGGGTGCAGTGAACAAAATCATTTTTGGGGTGCAGTGAACACAATCCTTTTGGGGTGCAGTGAACACAATCTTTGTGGGGTGCAGTGAACACAATCTTTTTGGGGTGGAGTGAACAACATCCTTTTTGGGGTGCAGTGAACAACATCCTTTTTGGGGTGCAGTGAACACAATCTTTTTGGGGTGCAGTGAACACAATCTTTGTGGGGTACAGTGAACAGAATCTTTGTGGGGTGCAGTGAACACAATCTTTGGGGGGTACAGTGAACACAATCTTTGTGAGGTGCAGTGAACACAATCTTTGTGGGGTGCAGTGAACACAATCATTGTGGGGTGCAGTGAACTCAATCTTTGTGGGGTACAGTGAACACAATCTCATACTTCTGAAGGTTTGAGGGTGCTGCCTGTTCCATACTCCCCCTACTCCTCATCTAGCCTTTTAGGGGTACAAACAATAGTAATTGGGGCCTAGTGTGGTTGTGTACGTGTGATATACATACACTTTTTTGGGATCATATTTTCTATTCCGCTATTTAATCAAAAACCTTTGGGGATCAGTTAAATTGGGGGATAGTCTGTGTTGGTACGTGTGAGAGAGATCCACCTTTCCAAGTTGTTGGGGTTCATCTCATACTTCTGAAGGTTTGAGGGTGCTGCCTGTTCCATACTCCCCCTACTCCTAGCCTTTTAGGGGTACAAACAATAGTAATTGGGGCCTAGTGTGGTTGTGTACGTGTGATATACATACACTTTTTTGGGATCATATTTTCTATTCCGCTATTTAATCAAAAACCTTTGGGGATCAGTTAAATTGGGGGATAGTCTGTGTTGGTACGTGTGAGAGAGATCCACCTTTCCAAGTTGTTGGGGTTCATCTCATACTTCTGAAGGTTTGAGGGTGCTGCCTGTTCCATACTCCCCCTACTCCTAGCCTTTTAGGGGTACAAACAATAGTAATTGGGGCCTAGTGTGGTTGTGTACGTGTGATATACATACACTTTTTTGGGATCATATTTTCTATTCCGCTATTTAATCAAAAACCTTTGGGGATCAGTTAAATTGGGGGATAGTCTGTGTTGGTACGTGTGAGAGAGATCCACCTTTCCAAGTTGTTGGGGTTCATCTCATACTTCTGAAGGTTTGAGGGTGCTGCCTGTTCCATACTCCCCCTACTCCTAGCCTTTTAGGGGTACAAACAATAGTAATTGGGGCCCAGTGTGGTTGTGTACGTGTGATATACATACACTTTTTTGGGATCATATTTTCTATTCCGCTATTTAATCAAAAACCTTTGGGGATCAGTTAAATTGGGGGATAGTCTGTGTCGGTACGTGTGAGAGAGATCCACCTTTCCAAGTTGTTGGGGTTCATCTCATACTTCTGAAGGTTTGAGGGTGCTGCCTGTTCCATACCCCCCCTACTCCTCATCTAGCCTTTTAGGGGTACAAACAATAGTAATTGGGGCCTAGTGTGGTTGTGTACGTGCGAGATACATACACTTTTTTTGATCATATTTCCTATTCCGCTATTCAATAAAAACCTTTGAGGATCAATTGAATTGCGGGATAGTCTGTGTCGGTACGTGTGAGAGAGATCCACCTTTCCAAGTTGTTGGGGTTCATCTCATACTTCTGAAAGGTTTGAGGGTGCTGCCTGTTCCATACTCCCCCTACTCCTCATCTAGCCTTTTAGGGGTACAAACAATAGTAATTGGGGCCTAGTGTGGTTGTGTACGTGTGATATACATACACTTTTTTTGGATCATATTTTCTATTCCGCTATTTAATCAAAAACCTTTGGGGATCAGTTAAATTGGGGGATAGTCTGTGTTGGTACGTGTGAGAGAGATCCACCTTTCCAAGTTGTTGGGGTTCATCTCATACTTCTGAAGGTTTGAGGGTGCTGCCTGTTCCATACTCCCCCTACTCCTCATCTAGCCTTTTAGGGGTACAAACAATAGTAATTGGGGCCCAGTGTGGTTGTGTACGTGTGATATACATACACTTTTTTGGGATCATATTTTCTATTCCGCTATTTAATCAAAAACCTTTGGGGATCAGTTAAATTGGGGGATAGTCTGTGTCGGTACGTGTGAGAGAGATCCACCTTTCCAAGTTGTTGGGGTTCATCTCATACTTCTGAAGGTTTGAGGGTGCTGCCTGTTCCATACCCCCCCTACTCCTCATCTAGCCTTTTAGGGGTACAAACAATAGTAATTGGGGCCTAGTGTGGTTGTGTACGTGCGAGATACATACACTTTTTTTGATCATATTTCCTATTCCGCTATTCAATAAAAACCTTTGAGGATCAATTGAATTGCGGGATAGTCTGTGTCGGTACGTGTGAGAGAGATCCACCTTTCCAAGTTGTTGGGGTTCATCTCATACTTCTGAAGGTTTGAGGGTGCTGCCTGTTCCATACTCCCCCTACTCCTCATCTAGCCTTTTAGGGGTACAAACAATAGTAATTGGGGCCCAGTGTGGTTGTGTACGTGTGATATACATACACTTTTTTTGGATCATATTTTCTATTCCGCTATTTAATCAAAAACCTTTGGGGATCAGTTAAATTGGGGGATAGTCTGTGTCGGTACGTGTGAGAGAGATCCACCTTTCCAAGTTGTTGGGGTTCATCTCATACTTCTGAAGGTTTGAGGGTGCTGCCTGTTCCATACCCCCCCTACTCCTCATCTAGCCTTTTAGGGGTACAAACAATAGTAATTGGGGCCTAGTGTGGTTGTGTACGTGCGAGATACATACACTTTTTTTGATCATATTTCCTATTCCGCTATTCAATAAAAACCTTTGAGGATCAATTGAATTGCGGGATAGTCTGTGTCGGTACGTGTGAGAGAGATCCACCTTTCCAAGTTGTTGGGGTTCATCTCATACTTCTGAAGGTTTGAGGGTGCTGCCTGTTCCATACTCCCCCTACTCCTCATCTAGCCTTTTAGGGGTACAAACAATAGTAATTGGGGCCCAGTGTGGTTGTGTACGTGTGATATACATACACTTTTTTGGATCATATTTTCTATTCCGCTATTTAATCAAAAACCTTTGGGGATCAGTTAAATTGGGGGATAGTCTGTGTCGGTACGTGTGAGAGAGATCCACCTTTCCAAGTTGTTGGGGTTCATCTCATACTTCTGAAGGTTTGAGGGTGCTGCCTGTTCCATACTCCCCCTACTCCTCATCTAGCCTTTTAGGGGTACAAACAATAGTAATTGGGGCCCAGTGTGGTTGTGTACGTGTGATATACATACACTTTTTTGGGATCATATTTTCTATTCCGCTATTTAATCAAAAACCTTTGGGGATCAGTTAAATTGGGGGATAGTCTGTGTCGGTACGTGTGAGAGAGATCCACCTTTCCAAGTTGTTGGGGTTCATCTCATACTTCTGAAGGTTTGAGGGTGCTGCCTGTTCCATACCCCCCCTACTCCTCATCTAGCCTTTTAGGGGTACAAACAATAGTAATTGGGGCCTAGTGTGGTTGTGTACGTGTGATATACATACACTTTTTTTGGATCATATTTTCTATTCCGCTATTTAATCAAAAACCTTTGGGGATCAGTTAAATTGGGGGATAGTCTGTGTCGGTACGTGTGAGAGAGATCCACCTTTCCAAGTTGTTGGGGTTCATCTCATACTTCTGAAGGTTTGAGGGTGCTGCCTGTTCCATACCCCCCCTACTCCTCCTCTAGCCTTTTAGGGGTACAAACAATAGTAATTGGGGCCTAGTGTGGTTGTGTACGTGCGAGATACATACACTTTTTTTGATCATATTTCCTATTCCGCTATTCAATAAAAACCTTTGAGGATCAATTGAATTGCGGGATAGTCTGTGTCGGTACGTGTGAGAGAGATCCACCTTTCCAAGTTGTTGGGGTTCATCTCATACTTCTGAAGGTTTGAGGGTGCTGCCTGTTCCATACTCCCCCTACTCCTCATCTAGCCTTTTAGGGGTACAAACAATAGTAATTGGGGCCCAGTGTGGTTGTGTACGTGTGATATACATACACTTTTTTTGGATCATATTTTCTATTCCGCTATTTAATTTAACTGGGCCTCCATGCGAGACCTGTGTGCCTTGTTGCGCTGTTTTGAGTACTCCACCAACATGGCCAGTGGCAATGACGCCGTTCTCAGCTTAACTATCCCACTTCTATGCCTCCTTGAAAAAACAATTCGGGCGATGATGGAAGAGGATGTGGCACAGGATGAGGAGGAGGAGGAGGATGAAGAGGTAACATTTCCAAGGCTTTCAGGGCAGTCATTCGCAAGGGGCTCCGAGGGTGGGTTCCTGCACACGCAAACGCCAGGGACGCAATTGTCCAGCAGGGGCACAGTTCTGGAGGATGAGGAGGATGAGGAGGAGGAGGAGCTGGAGGAGGAGATGGAACCATGTTCACAGCAGGGTGGCACCCAGGCCAGCTCATGGCCATCACTGGTGCGTGGCTGGGGGGATACAGAGGACACGGACGATACACCTCCCACAGAGGACAGCCTTTCGTTGCCTCTGGGCAGCCTGGCACACATGAGCGATTACATGCTGCAGTGTCTCCACAACGACCGCCGAGTTGCCCACATTCTAACTTGTGCTGATTACTGGGTGGCCACGCTGCTGGATCCCCGTTACAAGGACAACGTACCGTCCTTAATTCACTCACTGGAGCGCGATCGCAAGATGCGCGAGTACAAGCGCACGCTGGTAGACGCCATGCTGCTGGCATTCCCATCTGACAGCGGGGCCACAGTGGAAGCACAAGGCAGAGGAGGAGGAGGAGGAGGTCGCCAACGCAACCAGGGCACCGCCAGCACCTCAGAAGGCAGGGTTAGCATGACCGAAATGTGGAAAAGCTTTGTCAGCACGCCACAACAAACAGCAGCACCAGCAGCTCAGATGGAACGTCTTAGCAGGAGGCAGCATTTTACCAACATGGTGGAGCAGTATGTGTGCACACGCCTACATGTAGTGAATGACGGGTCTGCCCCCTTCAACTTCTGGGTCTCCAAATTGGGCACATGGCCTGAGCTTGCCCTTTACGCCTTGGAGGTGCTGGCGTGCCCTGCAGCCAGTGTATTATCTGAACGGGTATTTAGCACGGCTGGGGGCGTTATAACAGACAAGCGCAGCCGCCTGTCCAGAGACAATGTGGACAAGCTCACGTTCATTAAAATGAACCAGGCATGGATCCCACGGGACTTTTCCGTACCTTATGCAGAATAGCAATGGATACCGACCTTACCCACCCATTGTTCCATTTTTGCTCTTTCTCACTCTTTTGGGGTGTACCCTCATTTAAAATTTTTGAAAAGAAGCAGTGTTGGCTACCTCGTCCTCCTCCTCAGGGCCAGATTAATGTAGGGGCTATTGGAGCTGCAGCTTCAGGCCCCTACCTTTTATATAGGCCCCGGGTTGGCCATATTCACTGTTACCGCTCTTCTGTCACTTGTAAACACAGAAGTCTGGCTTCTATGCTCGCTTCCCCAGGCAGCACCCTCAGAACCTCCCCACACAGCGTGAAGGCCGGACAAGGAGGGACAGTTGGCGATGCATGGATGTGTTTATGGGCTTCAGAGACAGCATCCCATGTTGAATTAGGCATGCATGGCTGCACCCTTCCTCCTCTGGGTGCATGGCAAGGCACGGCCCTTAAGGCCCTTCAAAATCCTCAGCACCAAGCCCATGATGCTGTTAATCCGGCCCTGGTCCTCCTCCACCGCCGCTTCCACCTACACCGCCCATAGGTGTGCGCAGCCTATTGCATTAAGGTGTGCACCCCAAAGTTGAAATACACATGCATGTGTTTGCCAGCAGGGAGAGTAATGTATCGGGGCCATGTACCTGTAGGCAAGGAGAAATAGAGCAGAGCAGGTCCCAGGGAGATCTTTCCCATCTCCTCACTGGCAATGCTATGTGCCCTAGGTGATTAGGGTGTGCCCAGGCACACCCAGCACACCCTGTGCGCACGCCTATGTCACCGCCACATCCACCACCACCTCAACCTCCCTCCTACTCCATATGGGCCTCGTCCTTCAGAGATGAAGAAGAACATTGTTTTATTTTTCTGTTTTTTTTTTGTTGTTTTAAGTTATTTCCCTATCCACATTTGTTTGCAGAGCACTTGCCATGCTCTTAATTACGTTTTGCTGCCATTTGCAGCACTCTAGCCCTTTCCTTTGGTGTTTTAGAGCCATTTTAGTGCCTTAAAGTTCGGGTCCCCATTGACTTCAATGGGGTTCGGTGTCCGGGAAAAGTTCGGTAAAAGTCCGGGACACGGACCCGGACTTTTTTTTAAAGTTCGGCCGAACCCGTCGAACACGGACATCTAGGTGTTCGCTCAACCCTAATTATAACGTATCTGTAAATCTTGTTTTTAAATGGGTTTAAGCATAGAAAATACTGACTAAGGTTTATGATTACCACACAGATAAGATTACCTTTGTATAGCGTCTTAGACTTTATCTAAAGTCAATCAACAGGCTATTTATTTATTACCTTAGGTCAACACAGCATGTCTATATAAACCTGTTGAATAGGCACTTCTTGTTAAAGGATATTTAACCTTTCAGTAACCTAACAAAAATGGATGTCATTGCTTCATATTTCTATACAGAACAAAATATAACATTTCATTTCTATTTGTAAATTTAACCTCCCCAAATAAGCCTGACAGAATAAAAGATGATCATTGTAAGCACGCCTCTCAGTGTTAAATTGTTTGTTTCAACCCTCTAACAGCTTCTTTGTCTGGACAGCTTGGTCTGTAAGAGGAAGTTGAAAAATAACAGACTTACTGGCCAGATCTCCAAGTGAAAATATAAGAAAAAAGCCTAAAAAGAAATAAACCTAATGCATTTACAATATTATACATTTTTATTTTTGAGTTTAATACCACTTTAAAACGGTAGTAAAGCCCGCTTTGTGATTTTTACCTACACGTAAGTCTATAATAAGGCTTACCTGTAGGTAAAATGAATATCTTTTACACATCACCATTTAGGAGATATTCACCCTGGATGCAGCCGCTGATTTCACCGGCGCATGCGCTCTGAAGGTCCGGCATACCTTGCCAGAACTTCAAAACTTTGTGGCAGAACCGATGTCATCGCAGCCCTGGCCAATCACATAGCCGGAGTGAGCAAACCAGGAAGAAAGACCAGGGAAAGATGTCAGCCCTCTCAGCAGTGATAGCACGCCACTGGAGGGCTTCATTCTAAGGTAAGTATTTCATAATGTGCTGGTATGAGATGCCTACTAGCACATTATACATTTGCCTTACGGGTTTATTTTTTATTTTTATTTTTTTAACTAGCCGCGGTTTACAACTACTTTAACTAGGCTTGAGCTACTTTAATGAGACAATAGATTCACATTAGGCAACATAACAATCTTTTTAGCGAGGTAGTAGAGTCACTGGTTATGCATTTTGAAAATGCTGAACTGCAAATAAAATCCATTTTTTGAACTCCTATTAGTGTTCATTCACCAATCCTGTGTTTACTTAGAAGCAATACTAAACCGCTAGAAAGAATGAACTTGCTTAGCAATAGACATGCTAAATGATGTAATATGAGTATAAGTTGGACATGAAACAAGAGGTGTAATTATAGCAGCTTATTTATATGCTCGTGAATGATGCTGGATGGAAGCCGTATGTGCCAGACTTCTTTATCCAGATCAAAGATTTGATGAAATGCTCCTATTATGAATCTGAAATGCAGGAAGAATGGGACAGTGACATTCGATCCTCCACTGTGCCTGACCCTGCTGTTCCTGCAGCCTTTAATATCCTAATATTCAGACTTAGTATAAAAGCTCAGAAACAAAAGCATGTCAGGGGCACTAGAATCAGCAAGCAGGTATAAGCATGGGAAACAAGCAAACTATTTTTACTCCTGAGCAGCTTGATACATACCAAGTAAGTTTTAGCGTTAATTCTGCACGTGCATGCTTGTTTTAATGTTCACGTAACTTAAGATACCGTAATATCCTTTTATCTCTAGTGCATTTATTTTATCATCTAATACTTATCTGGCTTTTTTGTTTTAAAAAATAACCCTCAAGCTTAGAATTAGTTCAAGCTCATTTTGATATTTATATTCATAAATATTATTTACACGCAATAATATATAGTTAAAAAACTGTAAATTAGACACTAGGTAACTAACGTATGTCTCTGATAACTGTTTTTCATGAATGTCTTCTGTTCTGTTTCTGTTTAGAAACCTATATAAAGTTGAAACTTTTAAAAAATTGAATCACTGAACCTACATTCGAATAGTTAACAAATGCATATAGGTTCTTCTTATCACACTTGAAGCTTGCATTTTAAACTGAAGCCATTGTATTTATACTTAATTCTCAGTGAGCTTTTTGGACTGTTTGATTTTCATATATCAAAGGTAAACTGTGCAGCTAAAATAGATATTTTTTTCTAGGCTTTATTTTACAGATTTTTAATTACTTTTTAATAGTATAACACTTAACTTCCTTAGTTCCATCCCCTTACATGCAAATACTCCAAATTATATTTGTTCATAAAAATGTAAAATACAGTGCTGCACAAAAACTCATAAATATTCAGATGTGGGAGAAAAGCCTCATATATTGACATCAGATAAAGACCTTGGGGGACAATCCAATATCTCTATTTAGTTCACTTATTTCTTTCTTTAATACTTATGTTCAAGAGAAAAAGATATATTTATTTAAAAATATTAAACTTTGACTTTTTAACTAAATCTACTGTATACTGAGGAATTGATTTACTGAAGTCAAATAGGCTGTTAAATTTGCAAGGGAATTTTCTCTTGGGTAAGTGAATGAGGTGATGTTCTGCTGACTTCAAACATAACTGTGCAAACAAAAATACGGTCTTTTATTTTTTTAATTCTCCTTGCATGTAATTGGGTATCCTTTCAAGGGTGAATATTCTCCAACTTCACTAAGCTAAAAGCAAATTCCCTTGAAAAGTAAACAGCCTATTTGCCTTTGATAAATCAAAACCTAGGTGTTTAAAAAAAAAAAAATAACAATTCAATATTAAGGATTTTTATTTGTTTCAGAGAGATACACTAATGCTGTACTTACTTTAGAGAATATTTACATTTGAAAGCTAGCCATAGGTCATGTTTTGATATGTTACCCTGTAAGGGCTGACCAACAAAAATTTGAATCCATGACCCCCAGAATAAAGCTCTTCCAAATTAACTAACATAGTTATTATGCTTAATAATTAAAAGGCCACTTTAAAATATACTCAACAGTATGTACATTATGGTCAGGATTGACAAAAATAAAGCCAATTTTCCTTGACAGTACGGATGCAAAGTACATTCTTCATTTGTGAGCCTGCAGTGCTAGAAAAGCTTTCTAATCAAAGGATGGAAAAGCCAGTTATTTGCATGTTCCCTATAGTATTGTTAAGTTTACACATGAATACAGCAATTTATTGCTTCCAATTTGAAATTATTTTCTCCAAGCTGCTTTAAAATCTTCTCTAAATGCCGTATGGCAAAATATTCAATCTGTTAAACTGACTGCCATTCACAGTGAGTGGCCTCAACCTTTCAGATTATTTGATTTGCTGTGGGATTGTTTTTGTATAAATGTTGCATATTTTGTCACTCAATTTTAAATATTGGCTGTCTATAAAGATAATTTGACTTGAAGATAAAGGCCTAGAAACACACACAATCTAGAGTCTAGACCAACATAAGAATGTTTTATGTTTCTTATTGCAAGAACAGTTTTTATTTGTGGGCATGTCTACTTGTATGTCACTTATTGGACTGACATGTCACATTGGTGAGCATTTGTTTCTGTTTTGGGTGTGATGTTGTGATCATATCAGTGTGCTTTCCTTACCAAATCTTGGCTATGGTGATCAAAACATGTTCTAGTGGAAAATAAAGGTTTAGTTAAGGCAGGCCATACATTATGCAATTTCTTTTCCTTCAACCATAGGTTGCTTGAATTCCTCCTGTTGTGCTATTGTATTCTGACAGTGGGAGGTTTTCCCGCCTTCAAAATGCAATGATCTCTGCTTGAGGCTATAAGTCACATGGTTGGCTTAACCTCCCTGGCGGTATGATTATTTCAGATTTTATGTGCTGAAAGCAGTACCATTCTTTTGCATGTAATTCTTAAGGACGAGCAGCCCAAACCAACTATTAACATATGATTTTTTTTTACTGTGCGTTCTTCTTTATAACATCTCGGGTATGATAAAGTTTGCAACGCAAAATCATAAATTATAATATAATAAATAACTATAAATAAGTTAAAGTATATATATAGAAGCATTGGGGGAGGGGGGAGAATTGAAAGGGGGGGTATAACAGGCAATAGACATAAATTGTAACATATGGTCAACTAAATGATGTGTGGACATTCCACAACATAATCATAATATAGTAACATAATACAAAAAGCTAATTGCCTAGCATCCCAGGAGGCTGGGGGACATGGGATAAAAAAGAGGGGGGAAGCAAGTGGGACTTTGAATGAAGTGCATACGAGGGGTTGGGATGTAAAAGACTGATATGGGTATAAAGGTGGGTCCACAATATGATAACGATATAAACAATTTAATGATGTGTGTCATCAATCATACAGATATACATTATTGGCGTAGGTACATACATGTGATGGTATACAATAATACAGTTAAAACAACATGATTAGAAAATCGCATATAGCTGGCAAGGCCTAAAATGGTTGAGACATTGGCTGAAGAACGGGCATATACGAAACCCTGAAATAAATAAATAAGTAACCGTATAAATATACAAAAGGGATTGCATCATAAAAAGCTCTACGCGTTTCGTGGAGTAGATTCCACTTCTTCAGGAGCGGATGCATCCCATGTCACTGCAAAAAGAGTAAAGAATTCCCCTTATATGTAAATTGTTAAAAATAACAGGGATAGATATGTAGTCCCAGTCCAAGCCAACTCCACCCAATGTACTCACAGCCATGATGATCATGTAAGTATAATATATTGTGGGCAACGGTCCAGCAGGGAATAACGTCTAACCGGGAGCTGAGGAAGACCAATAAGCGGCCCGGCGAGGAACGACGGGAGGGCATTCCCAAAGAAAACAAGTGTGTCCCGATGAGAAGGATAGATGTGATGAGCAGCAATAAAGGTCTCCTGAGGGGATGCCATATGCAGATAATCTATGTAAAAATAATAATATAATTATGAGCTTAAATGGTGAGGTAGCAAAAATAATAATATGACCATATAGAAAACCGCATACCCATATAAATATACATACCCCCCCTTTCAATTCTCCCCCCTCCCCCAATGCTTCTTTATGATTCAGGGATGGAGGCATATAGCCCGAAGGTGGCTGTGCCTCATATAAAGTCCCAAAACGTTCTTTTATTTGTAATATTGATTTAGGGATGTAAGTGCGTACAGGGCTGGCAATATGACTATCAAATTAGTGTGACTATTTTATTCATTATGGGTGGCTCCACATCACAATTTTGATTGTCTGATTATAGTATCATTATTTATCTGTTACTATGGCAAACGGGTTACATATGGGGTTTACATACCCCGTTTCTGTGGACCTACGGACCTGCCGGGTTCCGTCAGATGCCGGGAGCTGCGATGCACTCCGGGCACCCTCCCCTTTTTCCCCTTCGCCTCTGACGCGGGGATATGGGCGGGTCAGCCCGCTGTGCATCGACGTCACGGATCCCCTGCCGTACGTGTGACGTCATTGCGCCATCACGACGGCAGGTGTGTGTTTTGTTACCACACTATAACTAGGGGGTTCCTCGGCGTCGCAGTCCTGGTCAGCTATAGCCACCGGTGACGCGGCGTCGTTTTCCCCCTCTCAGGAGTGCTCCGTGACGTTCCAGCGACTTCTCCCTGGCGGTACCCAGTGTAGCTCGGGGTTACCGCTAATGGCACTGAAATTTCACCCCGAGCCAAACTAGGGAATACCACCAGGGTGGTTAAGTCACACTGGGGTTGATTTACGAAAAATGGAGCTTGCAAAATCTGGTGCAGCTCTGCATAGAAACCAATCAGCTCCCAGGTTTTTTTGTCAAAGCTTAACCACTTAAGCCCTAGGAAGGTTTACCCCCCTTTATGACCAGGCAATTTTTTGTGATACGGCACTGCTGTACTTTAGCTGACAATTGCGCTGACGTGCGATGCTGTACCCAAATACAATTCATGTCCTCCCCCCCCCCCCCATAAATAGAGCTTTCTTTTGATATTTGATCACCTCTGCAGTTTTTATTCTTTGCGCTATAAACAAAAAAAGTTAACTTTGAAAAAAAAACAATATTTTTTAATTTATGCTATAAAACATACCCAATAAAAATGTAAAAAATCATATTTATTAATCAATTTAGGCCAACATGTATTCTGCTACATATTTTTGGTAATAAAAATCCCATTAAGCATACATTGATTGGTTTGCGCAAAAGTTATAGTGTCTACAAACTATGGGATATTTTTATGGAATTTTTATTTATTTATTTTTTACCAGTAATGGCAGCAATTAGCGATTTTTAGTGAGACTGCGACATTGTGACAGACAAATTGGACACCCAACTGACACTTTTGACTCTTTTTGGGGGACCAGCAACACTAGTACAGTGATCAATGCTAAATAAATGCACTCACACTGTACTAATGACACTGGCAGGAAAGGGGTTAACATCAGGGACGATTAAAGGGTTAAGTGTGCTCCTAAGGAGTGCTTGCTAACTGTGTGGGGGAGGGCTTAATTGGAGAAAGACAGAGATCCGTGTCTCTGCTTAGCAGGAACACAAGATTTCCATCTTCCTCTCTGACAGAACAACGGTCTGCCTTGTTTACATAGGCAGACTACCGTTCTGCCTCTCCTGTGAACAACTGGCTGGACCCGCTGATTGGGTCCCACTATGTCTAACCACAGGGGGAGTGGGTCGCCCCTGGCCCAATGCACAAAATCACGTGCAGGTACATGGTCCCTTAATGATTAATTGAAGCTGAAGTTAGAAGCTGATTGACTACCATGCACAGCTGCACCAGATTTTTCACTCTCCAGTTTTAGTAAATCAACCCCAGTGTTTTAAATCTCTACTCTCCTACTCAACCCACATATTATATAGTACATACACAGTTATAGCAAAACTCAAGGCAAAATTTAAAAAAAAAAACATATTTTGTGTATCTCTGCACATTCCCCATGTTTTATCCCTGTAAATATGCTGTAAGTACAGAAAAATAACCGATGATGTGCCTGAAATATTGTGTTCTTCTACCTTCCTTTTGCCCGTGAATTTCAGAGCACATTTTGTCAGTCCTGTCTACTTTTTTTCTGTGACTATACCCTGCTGGAAATTACATGTGAGCGCCCAAGCGGGTTTGTCTGTGATTAGCTGTGAGTGGACAGCCCCATTGAAAGCAATTGGAAGTTGCCATCTCTCACTTGCAGGTAACTGCTCATGTGGTGATCACATGTGAGTAATTGGCCCTGGAAACAGACTGCCTGTGTATAGGGCCGATCACTGACATGCGATCACTGCTTGAGCGATTACATGTAGATGTGTGCAGAATGGAAAAATTTGGAAATCGTTTCAGGATAGATTAGTTAGGTTTTTTTATTTAGTTACATTCGTTATGTTAGAATAATTTGTTTTTATATTTATATATAGTTTCGATTTTTGGTTTTCGATTTCATTTAAATTTTTCATCCGTATGCAAATTAAACTCGATTCAAATCTATGTCGATCCAAATCAAATATCCAAAAATCAGTTAAGTACTACTTGTTCATAGACTGTTTAAATGTTTGTGATTCAGATAAAAAAAGGTTTTCCCAACATGAAAGCCTCCATTATGGGCCCAACAGAATATGTAACATGAAATTATAGGTAAATTATCATCATTATAATTTATAAAGATTGTTGAACTAGAAGAGTATCAACATGTGCTGGACTCCAAACACCTTGATGCTATTCAAATTCTGTTATTGGAAATGATGACATGAACTTTATGCGTTGTATAAAAATGTAAATACTATTTCTAATTTGAAACTCACTTGATCAAAGATACTATCTTTTTGTATACCTTAAGACACACATGCATAACAATTAGGTTGAGTATAGTCATTACAAGCATTTTATGCCTTTACTTGTGCACACCATTCACTGCTACCAGAATAAGGTTGGGGGCACCAATAAAATGAGTATACTATGGAATAAAAAAAATAAAATGACTATAATATACATATATAATGCCAATGAGTTAAATACTGGTAATGGTTATGGATTTGATATGTAAGTACAATAGATCCCTATTTTATATTTGGTACAATTTATGCACAGTAGATCCATTCCACAGAATTTAGAGTAGAGATAGATTAGTGGAAGGTTATTTCAAGTTGATTAATATGAATAAGAATAACTTTCATTTATATATCATAACCATTTCTTGCCATATGCAGATATGTTCCCAAAAACAGACCCCAAGGTCACAGCACAGTTAGCTGAACACCCGGTGATGGATTCCCCTCTCTGTGTCTGCATGTGGAATTGGATCTTACTGAGCACCAGCACTTTCATATATTATATCACTAAGGACTGTGTTATTATTATTGTTTTGCACTTGGCACTTAAAGGTAAAAATACTATTTATCCCATATAACTTTTTTAAGCACAGTCACTTTATCATACTTTTATAGCCCTTCTGATTTATACCACTGAATGTATAGTTTTAGATAATTGTATATCATTATATTTTTCACCATACAATTTTGAGCGCTGTCCCTTTGTATCACATTTATCACAACTTAATGTTGTTTTGACTAGCAGCTCAAAGTTTTTCTATATATTTTTTAATTTTAATTGTATTTTTCAACCCACAACAAAAAATACTTATAAAAACCTTGGCGAGTCCACATGAGTATTTTATACTCCTATCGTCTTTTCTAAAATTATTAATACACCAGAAATATTGACTGTTTGATTTTTACACGGTAATCTTCTTTGTATTAATAAGGTTTATTCAGAATATGTAAAGTTTTCTAAGTTATAAAAGAAATATCTGTCTTCAACCTTTTACTGTCTCTATATACAGTACTGTGCAAAGGTTTTAGGCAGATGTAACGAAATAAGGAAAAGTAAGAATGCTTTCAAAAATATACACTTTACTTGTTTAATTTTATCAATTTAAAAATGCAGAGTGAGCGAACAGAAAAAAAAATCCAAATTTAAATCAATATTTGAATATCCTTTGGCGTCAAAACAGCATCAATTCTTTTAGGTACACTTGCACACAGTTTTTGAAGGAAATCAGCAATAGTAAGCAATATGTTTACATTTCAAATTTGTTTTCAAATTTGTTTCGATTTGGAATCTGAACAAAATTTTGTTTCAATATCATTTATTTCGAATTCATTTAAATTCCTTCCTATTGTGATTCGGAAATTCGAAATTCCATATTTCTGAATACCCAAAAACTAGTCTGAATTTAGATTCTGAACTAAATGAACTGCACATGTCTAATTACATGCAAGTGCGCATGTTTAGCTAATGGAGTACTTACAATTGATCGCAGAAAGTAAATCCGCACGTGGGAATGCATCCTTACATAGAACAGAGGCCTCTCTTCATCTCCTTCCCCTTCTCCTCTCTTTATAACTCCTCATTGTGCTCAGCCAGAGAGCACAGTAAGGTATTAGTACACAAGATTTCTGGAAAAAATAAACAGGTATTTTTCATACTTATTGAACAGATATAACAAAAAATCTTTCTATGGTAAAATTTGCAGACCAAATGGAAGCAAATAGGAGATGTTCATGGTTAGGGTTTACATACACTTTAATAATGGGCAAAAGTTATTATGTGCCTGTCTTGAAAATGCGGAAAAGACAAAAAATAAGCAAAATATTTTACCAACATAAAGGATTTAAGATAGCATTCCAACTGACAGATTGTACAAGCCCTTTTACATGATATGATATCGGTGGTGACTTGGTACCCATAAATTGGACATAGGAAGAAATAGCAAAGATAAAACAGACATGGGGGGGGATGGGGAGGGAGGGAAAGAGGGAAACAGGAGGGGGGGGGGGAAATAAAGGTTACAAAAGTAGCACTCTACTGTAAAATAATTTCAACTATTCATTAGCTGCCTCTGGGGATCAGGTCTAATCTGTCTTAAACGATCAACAAGAAACCTCTTAAGTCAAGGGCCTTAGATAGTCCCAAATGTGTCGGGGCTAGGGGCTGGCTTGGATGGGGCTGATTGAGAGCCTGGTAGGGCATTACTGGAGTAATGAATCTATGTGGTCCAGATGCTCTAAAATTTATTGTGGCAACCCTTACACGTCGCCATCCATTCTTCCACAGGCATAATATCTGTCTTAAACAATCAACAAGAAACCTCTGAAGTCAAGGGCCTTAGATAGTCCCAAATGTGTCGGGGTTAGGGCCTGCTTGGATGGGGCTGATTGAGAGCCCGGTAGGGCATTACCGGAATAATGAATCTATGTGGTCCAGATGCTCTAAAACCTATTATGGTGACCCTTACATGTCACAATCCATTCTTCCACAGGCATAATATCATTCACTAGACAAATTCACTCCACTCTGCCAGGAATTTGAGCTGATCCAAGACATTGTTTCTGTGTTCTTCCCAGTAACGGAAGGGGTAGGTAATGAACACAAGGACTACGACCTGGAGAATACAATATGAACAAGGCACAGTAAATAAAACTATTTAAAATAAAGCATGAGGAAAATGGATGATCCCTGTTCAAGAACATACAACTTGGTCATGATTTGTATAGGTGCTCACTGATGGTGGAAAGGGAACATGATATTTATTTTTATAGCGCTGTGACTTTTTATTCACCTTAACTTTTTTTTAAGGACATACATGGATAGACAAATTCATAATACATTTTTAAAGGAATTTATAGAGTAGTATAAAAATATGATGTTGGGCATGCTCATACTCCCACCCTTATGATTGTATAAAAGAACATAACATTCTAGAACTATGTAAAAGCTGAGATAACTAAAAATGGATGTTACTAAAATGTTAGGAATGTGTAGGTTTCAAGTGTACCAAAATGCACATTTCACATTTGCTTAACCTCAATCATACACTTCGACAAAATGGCAACACTGACAGTTTAACTGACAAAAACATTTTTTGTTGATAAATTTACTTATGAATGCATGGCAGCTTTGCTGACATGCATTAAATGCTATACAGTTGGTAAAACCAGAGCTGGAAATGAACTGGTAAACTGGTACTGGTAAAAAATAAAACTAAAGTGTGGGCACTCAGAACTGCAGCAAAACATGGGATGTATAAAAAGGAAAATACAAAAATTATGTTTTAAATGTAGTATATTGCAGCTTACCAGCCCTTAGATGTTTTAGCTGCATAATTTCCTTTTTTCATTTTTTTTTTACCTTCATTTTACCTTGTGATCATGCCGGAGTGACTCACTCACTGTACTGTTTCTATGAAGCAGCAGTATTGCCACTCTAGGGCTGTTCAGTGCTCAGGAGATTACAAGGAGAAAAGATTTCTGGCAGTATCAACAGATACTCCTTAAACTGCAGCCACCCTATCTACCCTATGTAAGCACTGGCAAACTGCAATATATTATACTTTTGGCCTTGGATTTAGATAGATTTTATTACAAGATGTCAATGGCTCTTCTCTCCTTTAATGCAAAAATGTATTTCAGCTTGAAGGCTTTAACCGGTAAAAATAAATTATTGCTTATATTGCTGGTATTCAGATACATAGCGTAATATGATGCACTGCAACATTTGTGCTGCTATTTACTGGGAAATGCCAAGCATGTTGTGTGTATATTTTTTCAAAAAGTTGATATAACAAACTGTAAGGCCTTGATACTGCTGCTGAACACGTTCAAGTGAACAGGACCATTCTGCAACTGTGATGCAACTCAATCTAATGCACAATGTTTCCGCATGGTGCAGTGGAATTTTGCCCAAAAAACAAGCATCCAGAAAGCAGCATATCACTTCTGAACTGCCTGTCAACTGGCTCTGAAAAAAGTTCCACCACAGATTGTTTTTTTTAGAGCTGTCAAAAAATAGCTGCCCATGTGAACAAGGTTTTAGTGTGTTTCAACCCTGTGGTCACATTTTTATTTCTTTATTATGTTATATTCATTCTGCAAACGGGAAAGAAATAGCAAATTAAAAAAAATAATATAGCACATACAATTGCTACACAAGTCATATTGTAATTGAATGTTAATAAAATGACCTTTCCTTTTCAATCTGAAGCTCTGTAAATTTCTGTAAAATGCAATGCAATATGGCAACCTGGAGACATTCTGTACACAGTTGGTGTATGGAACACCTCCCAGAAATGTAATTTCCTGCTTGTGTGATTGGATTACTGATTTTTCCAGAAGTCTGCATTACAAGTCAGATTTTGGGCATCCTCTGCAACAAAAATGTCAAAGGGAAATTACTTCTAAAGGGATTCAGAACCTGACAATTTCCTCATTAGAACCTTGCAAGTGCATCAGGAGCTTTATAATTTTAAAGTTACTCCCATTCACATGCACATTGCACATAGACATAGACAAACAAACAGCTAGCTATTTCTTCAGAAGAACAAAAGGTAGGAATCTGCAAAAAAATGTGCTAAAATCCTTGCAATGTACATAGTTCAACAAGAGGGAATATTTTTTCTCTACAAAACAGTGTTTATTTTGATGTCAAATTAGGATTTACTTTTAGTCGTAGCCTTTTGAATAAAATGCCATTTTAGTTTTAGTCGTATATTAGTTGTCTGAAGTTTTTTAGTTTTAGTCTTAGGGCTCTTTTACACTATCCGTCCTTCAGACGGACTCAGTTTAACTCAGCGGGGGATCGATCCGCCGATCCCCCACTGAGCAGGAGAATGACAGCTGTTCTCCGCGCTGTGTGCGAAGACACAGCTGTCAGTTCCCAATACATCTCTATGGGGGAATCGGATGGGAACGGACCGTTGGTCCGTTCTCATCCGATCCCATCCGATCCGCTGGAGGGATGGAAAATAGGGTTTCCATCCATCCAGATTTGACGGATTGGATCGGATGCCAGCGGACATGTTTTAGCTGTCATCCGATGCCCCATGGGGGGACCGTTCAGATCCGCCAAAAAAACGGACAGGCGGATCTGAACTGTCCGCCTGTGTGAAAGGGGCCTAAAAGGTGGCAAAAGTGAAGGTTGGCAAGAAATAGTTGATGCAATAGTTATGTTACTTTGTCTACAAATTATGGCAGGTAATAATGCTGCGTTGATGGGCAGAACATAGGGACCTGTTCAGGGTGATGGTGAGAAGACAGTAGAAGACAAGTAAAAAAGAAGGTTATGGTGAGGATGAAAAGCCACCATGCTATTATTCTCACTTCTTGCTCTCAAGTTTTGCTGCTCACAACAGGATCTGTAGGCATTCAGGGAGTGGAGGAAATCTGTGCATTGCTTTAAGATGCCTTTCTGTTTAAGCTGTTTGTCTCTTCAGAGAGCCCCATGTCAGCTGTCCATCCTTTGGATAACCTGTTTGATCCCCAAGTGTCTTGGCCTACTTTGGACAATTTAAAGGCCACTGGCCTATGAATCTCTCCAGAGCCACTGAGACATCCTTAGTTTTTTTCAGCTCTTTAAACTCTAGGAGGGTTCCTTTTGGCCTTTTATGTTTTTATGGGCTTGTTAAGTTCCAGGTATCTTGTGTGGGTTAGATGGTAAAACAAAAAAAACACCAATGAAACACTCTGGCGTCTACATTTTCTTAGCATGCTATAGTTGATATGTTTTCACAGAAAATTTCAGACATTAGTAGTAGATTCTGTAGATTTATCTTATACTCTGTCAGTGGGCTCCAGAGCTTTTCTGTAGACACTACAGACCCAACACATGTAAATTCACTGTGGACCATGCCAGTGCACTCTATAGTGTTGCTATAGCCATCAGTGAAGTGTCACAGCAGACTCTGGCATCTGGTTCTTCTACCACATTACAGATCCAGTGAAAGGGGTTTTTAGGCACAACAGTAGACCCTAGTAGTGAAATCTGTATCCTGTATTTGTAGAATCCTGTCAATGGGCTCCAGAACTTTGTTGTACACCCTGACACAGACACACCAGGTGCAAAGCTTGCCAATGTATTCTTCAGTGTTGCTATGGACATTAGTAAAATGTCCTCTAGTTTTGCAGAACTTATTTGTGGTATTTATAAGGTTGCTATTGACCCTAGTAGTAAGGATGCCAGCCTTGTTTCAAATGCTGGTAGCAGAGTATCAATTTTGTCACTGACTCCTGTAGCCGAGACAAAAGTCTTGTCACTGGAACAATGCAGTAACTGACATTGGTGATGGGACTCCCAGTCTAGTCATAGACTAATGGGATCTTTCTTTATACTGATCTTTAATAAAAGGATTCTCAGAGGACCATGTCTCTGTCCTTTTAACCTGGCAGGAATTGCCAGCACACAAAGCTTCAGTATAGTGCAAGGTTTTTTAGCCCTAAACCATGGGTTATATGCAACTACCTTTACCTTCCCGGCTGTCTCTACACTGAGAACTGAGAAATCAAAGACTGCTGATCCCTCAGTTCTCGGTCTTAAGTGAGTACAGAGCTAGTGACTGTTTAAATGTGCTGGTTGTATGAGTGAGTGGTGGCACTGCCTCAAATAAATTAAAATAAAGTTACTATTTTGCTAGAGTAGCATACTATCATAAAGTGCGGTGTACAGAAAATAAGGTGCAATTATTAAATATAAATATACCTATGACCAGGTGAAAGCAAAAAATCACAAACATGAATCAAGTAAAAAAGTGACTGATTGGCTTAAAAATTGTTAATACACATAAAGTGTCAAGCTTATGCAGTAAATATACCCGTGATGAAATATTGCACAAACTCTAAGTGTATGTGCTATAAATATAAAGTGCAAATTCATAAATCATAAAAACATATAAAAATATGTGGAAACCCCCACCATCTGGGGAGTCTTATAAAGTGTCCCTGCTTATACAAAAAAATAAATGGTGCTATGTGACATATAGAATCTTCAAAGGTACCATGCCATTCATCAAGTGCTGCAGTACAATTGTGGTATTAATTCACTTAGTCTGTGACAAGATGGATGATGTGAGCTCACTCGTGACCCCTTCTGGGAATGCACTCACCAGATCGTAGACCCCCATACAAAGGAAACCAAGCTTTAAGGGAAAATTTCCTGCCACCAGTGGATGTTGGTATGCCTCTTTAAGGTCCACAGGAAACTCCGCTCTGGTGACTCCACTTCCCATGCTTTCCTTAGAATGGTGTTAGCCCCTCATGGATAAAGAGAAACCTTCATAGTGTAGTAATATCATGTAATACTTTATTTAAAAACATAAACACATACATTACAGTAAAAGCAATCCCTCCTCGCTACCGCAGGAAGTCCGGGTTCACCGATGCGTTCCGCGGATGAAAACCGGAAGTGACGCTATGACACTAGACTCCGCCCTGTGCGTTTTATCACTCTGATGTCATCTGTCAGTCACTGTCTCTGCTCTGCCCCTCCAGTGCTCACTGGAGTGCTGGGCTGTGGAGGGGTGGAAGTGGCTTGCTCATGCTCTCAGTGGCATGTTGAAAGGATGAGACCGCTGCCAGTCAGGCATCTGCGTGGAACCTGACATTAAAGTCGCGATCTCTTCAGAGCCTGGACCAGCTGAGTGACGTTAGCCAACAGCGGGTTTTACGCTGCTGTTGGCTGAATACTGGTCACAGGACTGCAGAATAAAGTGCACTCCTGTGACCTAGAGGAGAAGTAGGGCTAAAGAGCTTTAGCCCTACTTCGCTTTTAACATTATACAGTGTTAGCATAAATATCATTCTTTCCTCTTTGTCTTTCTATCAGTAAATAAAAAGGTATAATTATGTTGTGCATATGTGAAAAATATATTTGGTATTATGCTTGATCTTCCTTATATTACTCTTGCTGTTGTAACTGAGATCTACCTACTGCCATATGGAATATTTTGATACTGTTTGTTTTTTTGTTTTTGTTGAAATTAGGAAGACTTTTTTTTCTCAATTGCGAAAAAAGTTAAAGAATAGTGAGTAGAGTTGAGCGGACACCTGGATGTCCGTGTTCGGCAGGTTCGGCCGAACTTTAAAAAAAAGTCCGGGTCCGTGTCCCGGACTTTTGCCGAACTTTTCCCGGACACGAACCCCATTGAAGTCAATGGGGACCCAAACTTTCAGGCACTAAAATGGCTCTAAAACACCAATGGAAAGGGCTAGAGTGCTGCAAATGGCAGTTAAGAGCATGGCAAGTGCTCTGCAAACAAATGTGTATAGGGAAATAACTTAAAACAACAAAAAAAAAACAGAAAAATAAAACAATGTTCTTCATCTCTGAAGGATGAGGCCCATATGGAGTAGGAGGGAGGTTGAGGTGGTGGTGGATGTGGCGGTGTCATAGGCGTGCGCACAGGGTGTGCCGGATGTGCCTGGGCACACCATAATCACCTAGGGCATATAGCATTATCGCTCTGTTTGCCTGTGAGGAGATGGGAAAGATCTCCCTCGGACCTGCTCTGCTCTATTTCATTTTGCCAGCAGGGAGAGTAATGTATCTGGGCCATGTACATGTAGGCAAACACATGCATGTGTATTTAAACTTTGGGGTGCACACCCTAATGCAATAGGCTGCGCACACCTATGGGCAGTGTAGGTGGAAGCGGCGGTGGAGGAGGACCAGGGCCGGATTAAGAGCATCATGGGCTTGGTGCTGAGGATTTTGAAGGGCCTTAAGGGCCGTGCCTTGGCATGCACCCAGAGGAGGAAGGGTGCAGCCATGCATGCCTAATTCCACATGGGATGCTGTCTCTGAAGCCCATAAACACATCCATGCATCAGCAACTGTCCCTCCTTGTCCGGCCTTCGTGCTGTGTGGGGAGGATCTGAGGGAGCTGCCTGGGGAAGCAAGCATAGAAGCCAGACTTCTGTGTTTACAAGTGACAGAAGAGCGGTAACAGTGAATATGGCCAACCTGGGGCCTATATAAAGGTAGGGGCCTGGAGCTGCAGCTCCAATAGCCCCTACGTTAATCTGGCCCTGAGGAGGACGAGGTAGCCAACACTGCTTCTTTTCACAAATTTTAAATGAGGGTACACCCCAAAAGAGTGAGAAAGAGCAAAAATGGAACAATGGCTGGGTAAGGTCGGTATCCATCGCTATTCTGCACAAGGTACGGAAAAGTCCCGTGGGATCCATGCCTGGTTCATTTTAATGAACGTGAGCTTGTCCACATTGTCTCTGGACAGGCGGCTGCGCTTGTCTGTGATAACGCCCCCAGCCGTGCTAAATACCCGTTCAGATAATACACTGGCTGCAGGGCACGCCAGCACCTCCAAGGTGTAAAGGGCAAGCTCAGGCCATGTGCCCAACTTGGAGACCCAGAAGTTGAAGGGGGCAGACCCCTCATTCAGTACGTCTAGGCGTGTGCACATATACTGCTCCACCATGTTGGTGAAATGCTGCCTCCTGCTAAGAAGTTCCATATGAGCTGCTGGTGATGCTGTTTGTTGTGGCGTGCTGACAAAGCTTTTCCACATTTCGGCCATGCTAACCCTGCCTTCTGAGGTGCTGGCGGTGCCCTGGTTGCGTTGGCGACCTCTTCCTCCTCCTCCTCCTCCGCCTTGTGCTTCCACTGTGGCCCCGCTGTCAGGTGGGAATGCCAGCAGCATGGCGTCTACCAGCGTGCGCTTGTACTCGCGCATCTTGCGATCGCGCTCCAGTGAGTGAATTAAGGACGGTACGTTGTCCTTGTAACGGGGATCCAGCAGCGTGGCCACCCAGTAATCAGCACAAGTTAGAATGTGGGCAACTCGGCCATCGTTGTGGAGACACTGCAGCATGTAATCGCTCATGTGTGCCAGGCTGCCCAGAGGCAACGAAAGGCTGTCCTCTGTGGGAGGTGTATCGTCCGTGTCCTCTGTATCCCCCCAGCCACGCACCAGTAATGGCCATGAGCTGGCCTGGGTGCCACCCTGCTGTGAACATGGTTCCATCTCCTCCTCCAGCTCCTCCTCCTCATCCTCCTCATCCTCCAGAACTGTGCCCCTGCTGGACAATTGTGTCCCCGGTATTTGTGTGTGCAGGAACCCACCCTCGGAGCCCCTTGCGAATGACTGCCCTGAAAGCCTTGGAAATGTTACCTCTTCATCCTCCTCCTCCTCCTCCTCCTCCTCATCCTGTGCCACATCCTCTTCCATCATCGCCCGAATTGTTTTTTCAAGGAGGCATAGAAGTGGGATAGTTAAGCTGAGAACGGCGTCATCGGCACTGGCCATGTTGGTGGAGTACTCAAAACAGTGCAACAAGGCACACAGGTCTCGCATGGAGGCCCAGTTATTGGTGGTGAAGTGGTGCTGTTCCGCAGAGCGACTCACGCGTGCGTGCTGCAGCTGAAACTCCACTATGGCCTGCTGCTGCTCGCACAGTCTTTGCAGCATGTGCAAGGTGGAGTTCCACCTTGTGAGCACGTCACATATGAGGCGGTGAGCGGGAAGGCCGAAGTTACGCTGAAGCGCTGACAGGCGAGCAGCAGCAGGGTGAGAACGCCGAAAGTGCGCACAGATGGCCTGCACTTTCTGCAGCAGCTCTGACATATCGGGGTAGTTTTTAAGGAACCTCTGCACCACCAAATTCAGCACATGCGCCAGGCAAGGGATGTGCGTCAAACCGGCTAGGCCCAGAGCTGCTATGAGATTTCGCCCGTTATCGCACACCACCAGGCCGGGCTTGAGGCTCGCTGGCAGCAACCACTCATTTGTCTGCTGTTCCATGCTCCTCCACAACTTGGTGGTGAAGGTGTTACGCTGTCCGGATAAGGAGGCGGTAGAGGATGAGGAAGCGGAGTAGGAGGAGTTAGGAACAGGAGGCAAACTGAAGCGCTCTTCAATCCTCGGTGGTGGAAGGACATGCGCCAAATTGCTATCCGCCTCAGGCCCATCCGCCACTGCATTTACCCAGTGTGCCGTTAGGGAGATATAACGCCCCTGACCGTGCTTACTGGTCCACGTATCGGTAGTTAGGTGGACCTTGCCAGAGATGGCGTTGCGCAGTGCACACCTGATTTTTTTCCCCCACTTGGTTGTGCAGGGAAGGGATGGCTTGCCTGGAAAAGTAGTGGCGGCTGGGCACGACGTACTGTGGGACAGCCACCGACATAAGGTTTTTAAAACTGTGCGTCTCCACCAGACGGAATGACAGCATTTCAAAGGCCAATAATTTTGAAATGCTGGCATTCAGGGCCAGGGATCGCGGGTGGGTAGGGGGGTACTTCCTCTTCCTCTCAACTGTTTGGGAGATGGAAAGCTGAACGCTTCCACGGGACATTGTGGAGATGGTTGGTGACCCAGGTGGTGGTGTTGCTGACAGATCCTCTGTTTGCGGGGTGGCAGGTGCCGGTATCACTACAGATGTGGCTGGAGCGGCCGAGACTGCAGCAGAAGAGGAAGCAGGATGAGCCAGAGACATTTCTTGGTTTTGAAGGTGTCTACTCCACTGCAGCTCGTGCTTTGCACTTAGATGCCTGATCATGCAGGTTGTGCTCAGGTTGAGAAGGTTTATGCCTCGCTTCAGGCTCTGATTGCACAGGGTGCAAACCACTCGTGTCCTGTCATCAGCACATTTTCTAAAGAACTTCCACGCTAGAGAACTCCTTTGAGCTGACTTTGGTGCGCTCGTTCCCTTGCTGCGTTGGGCAGTAGTGGGCATAGTGTCTAGGGCACGGCCGCTTCGCTTCTGCACCCTGCTCCCTCTTCTGCTGTGCTGGTGGCTCTGTGCGACCACCGCCTCTTCCTCCAAACTACTCAGGTCACCTGCATGACGTTCATTCCATGTGGGGTCGAGGACCTCATCGTCCTCCACATCATCTTCCACCCAGTCTTCACCCCTGCCCTCCTTGTCGGTCTCCACAATGCTGAACACCGCAGTAGTTGGCACCTGCGTTTCGTCATCATCGGAGACGTGCTGCGATGGTCCTTGCATGTATTCATCTTGAGAAATAAGTGGTTGGGCATCGCTGCACTCAATCTCTTCAACTTCTGGGGCAGGGCTAGGTGGATGGCCCTGGGAAACCCTGCTGACAGAGTCCTCAAAAAGAACAAGAGACTGCTGTATGGATTGGGGCTCAGACTGCTTGCCTGATTTCCAAGGGGGTGAGGTGAAAGACGGTTGGACATTGGCTGCAGGTGCCAACTCTGACCTTTCTGCAGTAGACTGGGTGGGAGACAATGTGAAGGAACTGGAGGCACTGTCAGCAACCCAATCTACTATCGCCTGTACTTCTTCAGGCCTCATCACGTCTAGAGGCGCATTATGCCCTACCAAATACTGCTGCAGGTTCTGTCGCCTACTCACACTTGTGGAAGGTGTTTCACTTGTGCGTGTAGCTGGCACAGATCGACCACGTCCTCTCCTTGCAACAGGAGCTCTACCAGCAGCACCACGACCCAGGCCACGGCCCCTATTTGACGGTCTCCTCATATTTCTGTAATTTATGATCTTGCCCTAGAAAGGTGTTTATTGAATAGCGGAACAAAACAACAACAGTATCGCACGGGTGTATCTGATAGTCAAATATGCAAACTATGCCGCAATTTAATGTTTTTTACCCCAAAAGGGTGTATATTGAATAGCGGAATAGGAAAAAGGATAAAAAAACGGTGTATCTCACACATACAAACACAGACTAGGCCCCGATTAAATTTTTTGTACCCTAAAGGGAGGATGAGGAAGAGGAGTAGGAGGAGTTGGGAACAGGAGGCAAACTGAAGCGCCCTGCAATCCTTGGCGGTGAAAGGAGATGCGCCAAACAAATTTAAAAGGTGTATCTCACACGTACCAATAGACTATGCCGTAATTTAATTTTCTTACACTCCAAAAGGGTGTATATTGAATAGCGGAATAGGAAAAATGTTATAATACGGTGTATCTCACATGTACAAACACAGACTAGGCCCCGATTACAATTTTTTGTACCCTAAAGGCAGGATGAGGAAGAGGAGTAGGAGGAGTTGGGAACAGGAGGCAAACTGAAGCGCCCTGCAATCCTCGGCGGTAGAAGGAGATGCGCCAAACAAATTTAAAAAGGTGTATCTCACATGTACCGATACAGACTATCCCGCAATTTAATTTTTTACACTCAAACAGGGTGTATATTGAATAGCGGAATAGGACAAATTTTACAAAACGCTGTATCTCACACGTACAAACACAATCTAGGCCCCGATTACAATTTTTTGTACCGTAAAGGCAGGATGAGGAGTAGGAGGAGTTCGGAACAGGCAGGAGGCAGACTGAAGCACCCTCAAATCCTCGGCAGTATGAGATGCGCCCCAAAAATTGGAAAGGTGGATCTCACACGTACCGACACAGACTATCCCGCAATTTAATTGTTTATACCCAAAGGTTTTGATTAAATAGCGGAATAGAAAATATGATCAAAAAAAGTGTATGTATCTCACACGTACAGAAGCACACTAGGCCCCAATTACTATTGTTTGTACCCCTAAAGGCAGGATGAGGAGTAGGAGGAGTATGGAACAGGCAGCACCCTCAAATCTTCAGAAGTATGAGATGAACCCCAAAAACTTGGAAAGGTGGATCTCACACGTACCAACACAAACTATCCCGCAATTTAATTGATCCCCAAAGGTTTTTATTGAATAGCGGAATAGAAAATATGATCAAAAAAAGTGTATGTATCTCACACGTACAAAACCACACTAGGCCCCAATTACTATTGTTTGTACCCCTAAAAGGCAGGATGAGGAGTAGGAGGAGTATGGAACAGGCAGCACCCTCAAATCTTCAGAAGTATGAGATGAACCCCAAAAACTTGGAAAGGTGGATCTCACACGTACCAACACAAACTATCCCGCAATTTAATTGATCCCCAAAGGTTTTTATTGAATAGCGGAATAGGAAATATGATCAAAAAAAGTGTATGTATCTCACACGTACAAAACCACACTAGGCCCCAATTACTATTGTTTGTACCCCTAAAAGGCTGAATGAGGAGTAGGAGGAGTATGGAACAGGCAGCACCCTCAAATCTTCAGAAGTATGAGATGAACCCCGAAAACTTGGAAAGGTGGATCTCACACGTACCAACACAAACTATCCCGCAATTTAATTGATCCCCAAAGGTTTTTATTGAATAGCGGAATAGGAAATATGATCAAAAAAAGTGTATGTATCTCACACGTACAAAACCACACTAGGCCCCAATTACTATTGTTTGTACCCCTAAAAGGCTGAATGAGGAGTAGGAGGAGTATGGAACAGGCAGCACCCTCAAATCTTCAGAAGTATGAGATGAACCCCAAAAACTTGGAAAGGTGGATCTCACACGTACCAACACAAACTATCCCACAATTTAATTGATCCCCAAAGGTTTTTATTGAATAGCGGAATAGGAAATATGATCAAAAAAAGTGTATGTATCTCACACGTACAAAACCACACTAGGCCCCAATTACTATTGTTTGTACCCCTAAAAGGCTGAATGAGGAGTAGGAGGAGTATGGAACAGGCAGCACCCTCAAATCTTCAGAAGTATGAGATGAACCCCAAAAACTTGGAAAGGTGGATCTCACACGTACCAACACAAACTATCCCGCAATTTAATTGATCCCCAAAGGTTTTTATTGAATAGCGGAATAGGAAATATGATCAAAAAAAGTGTATGTATCTCACACGTACAAAACCACACTAGGCCCCAATTACTATTGTTTGTACCCCTAAAAGGCTGAATGAGGAGTAGGAGGAGTATGGAACAGGCAGCACCCTCAAATCTTCAGAAGTATGAGATGAACCCCAAAAACCCCAAATATCATTCAGCTCTGCTGCAGGCCACAATTTAATTTTTTTTAACCCAAGGCTGTATATTGAATAGTGGAATAGAAAAAAAGTGTATGATTTCTGAAACCACTCAATATTAGCACATGTGAACTGAACACAGCAGTGTATGATCAGTCACTCAGCACAGCACAGCTGAAAGAAAAATGCTGCACACAGTGCCTGATAGAAAAATACTTTTCTCCCTCCTCCTCAGTGGGCAAAAAAGATTGTGTTCACTGCACCCCAAAAAGATTGTGTTCACTGCACCCCAAAAAGATTGTGTTCACTGTACCCCAAAAAGATTGTGTTCACTGCACCCCAAAAAGATTGTGTTCACTGCAGCCCACACACAGCAAAATGGATGTGGACCACTGACACCTGCCTATCTCCTATCCCACACCACACAGCAATATCGATTGTAGTTTGTAGAACACACTGTCTGACCCTAAAAATCAGCAGACTCTGTCCCTAAAAGGATTGATAAGATCATAGATCGGTCACTGCAAACCCCACCCCACACAGCAATATTGATTGTAGTTTGTAGAACACACTGACCACACTGACCCTAAAAATCAGCAGACTCTCTCCCTAGGTGTCTAAGAGAGTTTCTTGAGGGAGGGAAGTCACGATGAAGACCCCTGAACCAGCTTAGCACATTATCTTCCTTCCTGCTCCATCCCTCCGGGGGGTCCCCTTGAAGAAGAGATAAACGATAGAGCCTGTACTAGGATTATAAGGGAAAGGACTTTAACAGAGAGAGATGGCCCTTTATAATAATTAGCAGAAGGTTTACTGCTGCTGTATCCTCAACCTGATTGCTGTATACTTTGAAGCTCTTCCTCCTATGTGGTCACCTATTTGTCTTATTCCTCGATTGATTTAAAAGGACTGAGTCTTTCTCTGGCCTTTGTGGGCTGTGTCGCATTGCTCTTAGCGGTAAATTGCTCAATGTTGCTACTTTCCATTTTTTCTCTTGTGGTAATTACTTACGGTTGCTCAGGCACTTCTTTTTGTCTTCTTTTTTTTTCCACCCCACAGCTGAAACTACCTGGTGTTGAAGAGGAGAGGTAAATCAAAAGCTAACAAAGTAATCTAACCCGCCCCTAGACCAGGAGGTATCCAGCGCTATATGTCAGCAGAGACTAGTATGGTGGAAGAGGGGCCTGATAGCTCCAAACAAGGGGCTTCAGGGCAGCCAGAAATGGTAAAGCAAAGACCTATAACAGAGGAACCTCCAGCAGGAAGGATCAGTGGCCTAGGGGCAACCAGACCAAAAACTACTGGAAAGATCTCTCAAGGGGGACCTAAAGTGCAAAGTGGCAGCTCTAAAGGAAAGAGCTCAGTCCTAATAGCAGATGGAGATGCTGGCTTGGAGGAACCCCAAGCAGGTTTACCTCTTATTAAGGAAGACTTAGCGGGGCTGCTGTCTAAAATGGAAACATCTCTGAAATCAGATATAGTGGCAGTCCGGGCAGATATTGGACATGTTCTCGGCCGTGTGGAGGAAATGGAGAGGAAGCTAGATGTACACGATCGACTACTGGAGAATTTGAGTAAACAGATGAAGTCGCTGCAGAGATCTAATCAATCCCTCCTATATAAACTAGAAGATCAGGAGAATCGAAGTCAAAGGAAAAATGTGCAAATAAAGGGATTACCAGAGAAACAGGGGGAGGAAGACATGATAATAGTAGTACCGGGGCCTCTTTAACCCTTTGTTAGGAAAAGAGCCCCCAGAAATGTAAAAATCGACAGAGTGCACAGGGTGGGAGGATATCAAAGCCAGGCTGGGGATGCCCCAAGATGTGATTGTGACGTTCCACTGCGTAGAAGAAAAGACGATAATTTTGGAAAAGGCCCAGAATTCTTCTGGGATTATATTTGAAGGAGCGAATCTACAGTTATATGCTGATTTGTCGGCTGAAACTCTGGCAAGAAGGAGACTCCTTAAACCCCTGATAGAAATGATGCGGGCCTCTAATATCTCATATCGCTGAGGTTTCCCGGCCTGCCAAAAGGGGAAAAAAGACGGTCGCACATCGGTTTTGAGATCCCCAGAAGAATTGAGAGAATTGCGTAGCAAACTTAATCTACCACTTCCAACCCTGCCGGGATGGAAAGAGATTACGGATGCACCAATAATGTTGAGAGAGAAATGGTGGTCTCTGGTGGAGATGGAAGTGTGAGGTGGGAGGGGAGTGTAGGTGGATGGGGGAGCGTAGGGAGAGAAGAATGAGAGGAAAGAGGAGGGAATATAAGGTTATTTGGTACAAAGGGCCTAATTCACTATAAGTTTGGAGTAGAGCTGCTCACTTCTCCAGAAATAACTCCAGCCTAAACTCATTAGCATCCTAATTAGGTAAGTGGCTGGAGTTAAACCTTCAACTAGGTGCTTTAGTGAATTGAAAGTTGGAGTTAACTAAGACTGAATTCGGGTTTGGAGTTAACCAAAATCCCTTTGTGTTTTTCATAAAAGGAAATTTGTCTATTCTGAATCACTATTACACAGCAATGTCATCTAATTTTAAGGTATAGTTATGTATCGTATGTGTTTTAACCTTTAGATTTACTAATAGCAGACTACACAGCTGTCTAATTAGCAATCTTCATTCTTTATTCATCTGAAACTTTCAGGCATATCTGATTGTATTCAGCACTTTGGTGTAGTTGGCTATGCCCATAGACAAAGATTGCTAGGTCATGAGTTCAAGGCCCAACCATGATAACACCCTGTGTGCCATTTTTTTTTTTGGCCACATAGTAATACATTGGCTACATCACCTAAAATTGCATGTCAATGGCCATGTATATTCAAGAAACAGGCATGCATATGTGCAATTATGCATTTGCCAAGTTTCAGTATTTATTTACAGTTGTCTACAGTTTAAGGAGGTGATGGCACACTTGGGATTTGAACTCATGCTCTCAGTGTTTATAGACAGGAACACTAACCACTAAACCATTGAACTGAGCATGATTACCCATGGAATATTTATTCCCATGTTTCAATAGTTAACCACTTCCTTACAGGGCAGTTACACCCCTTCCTGCCCAGGCCAATTTTCAGCTTTTTATACTGTTGCATTTTGAATGACAATTGCGCGGTCATGCAACCCTGTACCTAACACATATGTATGACATTATTTTCACACAAATATTGCTTTCTTTTGGTGGTATTTGATCACTGCAAGGTTTTTTTTTCTATTGGCAAAAAGAAGACCTAAATGTTTGACCCCTAAAAAAATGTGTTTTTGTTTATGTAATAAAATTTGGTAAATCAATATGTTTTTGGTTGCACTGATGAGCATTGATGAGGCTGCGCTGGCAGGCACTGATGAAACACTAATATGCAGCACTGATGGACACTGATAGGCGGCACTGATATGCAGCATTGATGGGCATTGATAGGTGGCACTGGTGGGCAATGATTGGCACTGGTGGGCAGCACTGATAGATGGTAATGATGGGCAGCACTGATGAGGAGGGCACTAACAGGTTCCCTGAGCACTGATTGGCATCAATGGTGGCATGGGTGGGCATCCCTGGTGGCCATGGGTCAGCAATCCCTGGTGGCTCTAGTGGCATCCCCCAAGGGTCTGCACTGGTAATCAATGCTCTGATTACAAGCACAGACCCCCCCCCCACCCACACTCACACACACTTACTTTGCATATGAATGCCATTTTACAGCTGAAAGTGGCCCTCACCATGATTAGCCAGTTGATTGTGACCACTTGCTGGAATGTTGCAAGCCAATTTGATGTCATTTCTGGTCCAGGGCGAACACCAATGTGCCATTTGCAATTTATTGTAAAGAGATTTTGCTTTATTTTAAAAATGGTGCACACAGACAACTAAAATGTATTGGAAATGTTTTACCTAGGCCAGTGATGGTACCCCTTAACCCCCCCCCCTAGATGTTTTTGCCCTACATTTCCCATAATGCTCATGTACTCTGCAGTGTAGGTGAGCATCATGGGAAATGTTACAAAACACCTGTGTTGCCAAGGTTCATCATCACTGACCTAGGCCAACTAAAAAGGTGAGTGAGTGCTGTAGCAATCTTTTATTTAGTAATTATTTTTAGTGATTTTTTATTAAATGTTTTGGTTACATTCATCCACAGAGGCTGAATGGAAATGTTGTATTATTCCTTAATTTATATATATTTTTAGCTAAATATATACATCCACACTAATTATTTCTTACAATTTAGCCCCCCCCACACACACACTCCCCCCAACCCCCCCCCCCACACTCACACACACTCCTCTCCCCCCCCCCACACCCCCACACACTCCTCTCCCCCCCCCACCCACACACACTCCTCTCCCCCCCCCCATACACACCCATACACACTTCGCTGGAGTAAAGGGAGAAACCCTACCCATGTTCATACTGTACTGCAATTGCACACACACAAAAAATACAAGAAATGGATTACATTCAATAGACACAAAAGATATCAGAATTACATCCAGACAAATATGAAGAAAAGAAAACAAAAAAACAGGAGCTGTGTACAAATCAATAAGCTTTATTGAACATGTATAAAACATCAGTAATCACTCAAGCAGGCATGTGAAATGCCCCCCCCCCCAAAAACCCCCAAATCAAGTCATTTTTATTAAAATTACAGTGCAAAGTTACATGTGATGGATAGAGCTTACAATATCCAAAAGTCAAGCAAAATAAGTTGTAGACACCTTAGTATTAAGCATAAAACATACCCAACATACTTTTATGTTTATTGTTTGAATGAGCCTGCCTTTCCATTTAAATACCATAAAATCAGTAGAACATACAGCTACACAGAGGCATGAAAAACAAAAAAAAACATGTATAGAGTACATAAAGACACACTTTGCAAAAACTATACAAAACATTTAGAGCATGAAAAGTATTCATCTAACAAAATACACTTACTGCAATATGGGTCCTTAGGCATGCCAGCAAACCCCCCCACCCCCAAAAGCAAATTCAGACATAAAGACATGTGGCCCTGCTGCCAGAAGCCAAATGAGCTGCTCTTAATCATCCCTTTATATAATCTTGGTTAAACTACACCCACCCAGTATAGGAAACGCCCAGCAAAGTAATTAATTGGGTCTGTTGGTTCCTCCTAAACCAAAATCACCAGTTCACTAATGAATGAGTGTTTGGCTGGCCATACATGATCCAAGTTTCTTACAAGTCAACACACATAAGAAATGCTTTCAATAATCTCAGCATGAGCACAAAGTGGCTTTTTCATTTAGACTAAGGCTGGCCATCCATGATCCAATTTTCTTACAATTTTCTTGAAATTTACCTTCAAGTATGTAGTACAAAGGCCTGCCTAATTAGATACAAGTGAATGTGTTGTTTAGCTTTGACCTCACATTATGTGGTTTGTGGTAGATCTAACAGAAAATTGTACAACAAAAGTTGAACATGTATGGCCAGCCTTAGACTAAATGAAAAAGCCACTTTGTGCTCATGCTGAGATTATTGAAAGCATTTCTTATGTGTGTTGACTTGATGTAGTATTTTTTTTTTTTTTTTTTAAAGGGCAATATAGCAAATGTTTGTATATATAAAGTATAAATTATATTTTGGGGATATATATATATATATATATATATATATATATATATATATATATATATATATATATGTGTGTATTTTTTTTGAGGGTTGTTGAATTCTGAGTTCTGGGGTTCCACTGCATATGCTCAATCAATTTGCAAATTTTCAGATTTGCAAGCTCAAACACTGCTATTTTCAGAGTGTAATGTGGCTCTATATAAGAAGCAACACTAATATGGCTCCCCACTCAACAAATATATTAATTTCACACATATACAATGTTTTATTTTTGGGGAGAAGCCATATTAGTGTTGCTTGTCATATATAACAACAGACAGTTGTAGGTAGTTCAGGGATTTGAACACCCAAATACACTGTTGCATGGCAGATGTGCTAACCACTTGGATATTTTGGTCAGTTTATTTAATCAAGCTCAAGCTCAAGCTCAAGCTCAAGCTCAAGCCCAAGCTCAATACATATTTGCAACATTTTGCAAAACACAATTTACACAAACATAATCACTTTGTTACATTTATTTCATAATATATGCCACTGATAGTTTCTTAGCCTATCAATTTATATTTAAAATACTCATTTTTCACAGAAATAAATGTTTTAAACACCTATATATAATTTCCAGCATGCAGGATTATTTTTAAAAATGTGTTGATTTTATACAGTTTCACTAAACTAGGTTAATTATTTGGAAATTGTGGTCTCTGAGGTTTTTTTTTTTTTTTTTTGTTATCTTTATACAAAACATACATGCACTGGCACCTTAAAAATTAATATAGTTTGATTTGATTAGTCCATCAAAACATTTTAATAAATAAAAATTATTTGAGCTTGAATTGGGTCTAAATAGAATATATATATATATATATATATATATATATACACACACACACACACACACACACACACACACACACACACATATATATATACATTTTTTTTTTTAAAGCACAAATCACACATGCTTTGAAAACATTTCATTAGCCTCAGGTATTTAAGTGGTTATCACAGCGGCTGTGCAACAGTGTATTTGGGTGTTCAAATCCCTGAACTACCTACAACTGTCTGTTGTTATATATGACAAGCAACCCTAATAGGGCTTCTCCCCAAAAATGAAACATTGTATATGTGTAAAATTAATATATTTTTGGGTTGGTTAGATATAGGAAGTAACAATAATATATTGTTTTTTGCATATATATATATATATATATATATACATAAAGCCATATATTATTGTTACTTTCTATATCTAACCAACCCAAAAATATATTAATTTCACACATATACAATGTTTCATTTTTGGGGAGAAGCCATATTAGTGTTGCTTTTCATATATATACACATAGGCAAATCAATAAATAAAACATATATATATATATATATATATATATATATATATATATATACAGTAATCCCCCGCTCCATCGCGGTTCAGTTTTTGCGGTCCCGGTAATTTGCGTTTTTTTTTGTAATGTTATTTTACTATATAAATGATTAAAAATGAAATATTTTTGTGTTTTCCATAGCTCTTGCTCTGTCTCTTAGTATCTTTTATGTGTTTAAATGAGTTTCTAGTGTTTTAAAAGTGTGTTTAAAGACCTTAAAATGCTTTTACACGTACAGTGACAGTAAAAAAAACATGCCTACAATGCATTTTAATAGGGTTTTTCTATTTCGCGGAATTTCACTTTTCACGGCTGGGTCCGGAACGTAACCCCCACAATGGAGGGGGGTTTACTGTATACATATAATAATTTTTTGGGCATCTATATATATGTGTGTGTCTGTGTGTATATATATATATATATATATATGTATATATATAGATATATCTATGTTTTGTGATTCATATATATATATATATATATATATATATATATATATATAGACATACATAGATATGTGAAAAAAAAAGATATGTGCATTTCTCTCATTAGCGCCGGAATAGCGCCGTTTTACTGCGAATTTGGCAAATTCACTATAACTCCCACTAGCGTTTTCAAAAACGTTATTTTCAGCCTAATTTTTGGTATGGAGCATGCGCACATGGGCTATCTGCCAGAAATTGACTCTGGAGCTATTTTTGCATTTAACACTTTTATTAATATCTTTTTTTCTACTTAACTTTTTCACACAGTTTAAAAGCAGTTTAGCTCAAAATCATATATTTTGTGATTTTGAAAAAATTAGTCCACCTTTTAGCTGGACTGTTTTTAGGTCCAGTCCTGACGTTATTTGATCTTAGTGAATTTGACACTGCTCATAACGTTTCTGATGGAGTTATAGTGAATTGCATTTGCACCTAAAAATAGTCAAAATGGAGGTAAAATAGAACAAAATCAGCGTTGGAGGTACAATGAATTAGGCCCTAAGAGTCTTGTGTAGTCTGCCCTTCTTGTTCCTTCCTCTTTCCTTCCCTCCTCTCTCTTTTTTCTTTTTTACGGCCGCGGTGGGGGGAGAGGGCTGGAGAGTTTGTTGGTCCAGTGGGTAGAGAGATGGATCAGAGCGTTAGAGTGGTTGCCCCCTGGGAAGGTATGGACAGGAGGTGGCACATGGCTGTGTGTCACCAGATCTGTACAACGAATTGTTCAGTCCTCAGAGGGGATGACCTCCTTGGGAAGGGTGCTGGGGGGGCAGGGGATTCTTTTTTCTTTTTCTTTCCTTTTATTTTTATCTCTTTCCGTCCTTTCTCTCTCTCCCTCTTCATTCAGGATTTCTCTCTAGAAAATGGTGTGTTAGCTGCTCCTTTGGTTGCCCATGTCTCTGGTAAATGTAGTATCAAATAATGTTAGAAGCTTTAATACACCTAGCAAAAAGAAGCATAAGGTAACTAAAGAACAGCATCAGTACGGGGCGGAAGTGGTTTGTCTACAAGAAACACATATTACACATGCCTCAGGGATTAAACTGCCATCTCGCCTTTTTCCTATGTGGTTTTATGGTGACTCGGTTTCGAGTCACTCACAAGGAGTGGGGATTGGATATGATAGGAGCACTGTGTTTACGTTAAAGGAGCAAAGGTACGTTAAATGTAAAGGAGCTGGCAGATCCCAAGGGCAGGTTTTGTTTATCAAGGGAAGACTATTTGTTATGGAGTGTACCTTTGCAAACATTTACTCCCCTAATAGAAAGCCAAATAAGTTCCTGAGGAAAATTCTAAAAAAAGATTGATGATATTTAAAGAGGGGAGGATTATTGTAGCGGGAGACTTAAATATGGGGTTGGACTCACGCTTGGTTCATCGACGGGCTTTCCCATCTTCCGTTACAGGGAGGATGAAATTCTGAGAATACTTGGAAAGTATCAGTTGGTGGATGCTTGGAGGGTAAGACACCCAGAACTTAGGGATTATACTTGTTACTTCTCAGTATATGGGTCTTATTCAAGGATCGATTATATTTTATTAGAGCATCAACTACTAGCCTCTTTTAAGGATGCGACAATTAAGTTCATCACACTTTGTGATCATGCCCCAGTGATTGTCAAGTTAGATTTCCTTATAGCGATACCCAGAGAAAGGGCCTGGAAACTGACTGATTTACTCATTAAGGATCCTAAGATAATCGAGAAGGCGGAAAAGGAGCTGTAGAGCTTTTTTTCTATCAATGATACACCAGAGATTTCACAAACTATTTTGTGGGAATCGCATAAAACTTATATAAGGGGGATATTAATATGCATCAGGGGCACTAAGAAAGCTGGAAAAGAAGGAGAGGATGAACCAGTTACTTAGGGAGATCCATATATTAGAACAATGGACTAGACCCAAAGGTATCGCAGAGAAGCGAGAGCTAATTGAGAAGAGAGGGGAACTTGCAGCATTTATAGAACAGGAGACAAAAAGCACATTTCATATAGCCACGAAAGAAAAATATCAATGGGGGAATAAACCCGGGAAATGGCTAGCAAAAGCAGTAAGGGAGAAAAAAAATGCATCCTATATTCCCAAAAATTAAAAAGGAGAATGGGGAAATAGTGCATTGATCCCCAGATATCGCTCAGGCATTCCACTCATACTATAGTCAGCTTTAAAATGTTAGACAGAAAGAGGAAGGTAGGGAGAGAGAAAAGGAAGATCTGGCCGTGAGGGAATATCTGCGGGAGCTTGATCTCCCAAGGTTACCCTGGGAGGAGTTACAAGATTTAGAGGCCCCAATCACACACGAAGAGGTGGGGTGGGCACTAAAGAATATGGCCCTGGGGAAGAGCCTGTGTCCCGATAGATATTCGATTCTGTATTATACAAGGTTTAAAAAAAATCCTAGTCCCCAAATTATGTGAATATTTCAACACAGTGGGAAAAGGGGAAAAATGTAAGAGAGGAGTATTTGCTCATCTACATAACTCTTATTCTAAAGGAGGGGAAAGACCCTACGGCACCATGGATTTACAGACCAATTTCCCTCTTAAATACAGATATAAAATCTTCGCTAAAAATATAGCAGAAAGATTAAAACCTTTATTGCCAAAGGTTACATAACGATGGTCGGGAGGGGAGGGACAACTGCCTTAAGTCAATTCTCTTGATCCGCGAAGTGAAAAAGAAGGGGATCCTGACCGTATTACTGTCGGTAGATGCCGAAAAGGCCTTTGACAGGGTTGATTGGGGCTTCATGCTAGAAACTCTGAGATGTCTAGGCATTGGAGATAGGATGATATGATGGATCTCTGCCTTCTATTATCACCCAAAGGCAAGAATAAGAGTGAATAGCAGTTTATCCTCCTCCTTAAAACTATATAAGGGGACTAGACAAGGGTGCCCCCTCTCCGCAATGCTGTTTGTTTTGGCCCTAGAACCTTTGTTGGGCACAGATTTTCTCTTTTTCACACTTCATTCCTATCTTTAAGTTTTCGTTTCAATTTGCACCACCGTGGACATGGGCGCACTACTTTGGCACTCTTCTTTTTCTTTCCCTTTGTCTCCTGGATCTATTTATAGCCTCACTACACTATACATATGGTTGCTTTGTCAATCATACATTGCTTTTTAATCATACACATTAGGGATGAGCTTCGAGTTCGAGTCGAACGTAAGTTTGACTCAAACATCGGGCGTTCGCTGAACGGCGAACAAATGGGATTCTTTGTGGGAAATTTGAGTGGCGTGTGCAGTGCATTATGTGATTTGCCAAAGCATGCTCCCTGCCCTCAATGCTTTGGCCAATCAAATGATCTTTGCCATGATTGGAAAAAAGGCAGGCTGCCTTTAGCGAATCATGGCTCAGGGGCTAAGTACACTATAAAGGCTGTTCGCACAGCAGCCGTGTGTAGTGTGGTTGTGTGGGCGTCCAGATAGCAAGTGATTGAGACAGGGAGAGGAACGGGTTTGAGGCAGGGAGAGAATAGTTATTTGCAGTTTGTCAGACAGTGTAGTGAGACATTGCTAGCAGCGAGTATAGGGAGGAAGAAGATCGTGTTTGAGGCAGGGAGAGAATAGTAATTTGCAGTTTGTCAGACAGTGCAGTGAGACATTGCTAGCAGTGAGTATAGGGAGGGAGAGGAACATGTTTGAGGCAGGGAGAGAATAGTAATTTGAAGTTTGTCAGACAGTGCAGTGAGACATTGCTAGCAGTGGCGTAGCGTGGGTTGTCAGCGCCCGGGGCAAGGTCAGTAATTTGCGTCCCCTAAAACAAATCTACTAGACCACTACACTAACACCTACAGAGACCTACCTTATACCTACAATGACACCTTCACTGACACCTACAATGACCCCCCCCCCCACACTGACACCTTCACTGACAACTACACTGACCCCCCCATACACTGACACCTACACTGTCCCATCTACACTGACCCCCCTTACACTGACAACTTCACTGACCACCCCTACATTCCCACATACACTGAGGCCTACACTGACAACTACACTGACACCTACACTGACCCCCCCCTAACACTGACACCACACACTGACTCCCCTACACTGACCCCCCTACACCAAGACCTACACTGACCCCCATACACTGACACCCCCTACACTGACCCCCGCATACACTGACACCCACCCATACACTGACACCTACACTGACCCCCCCATACACTGAAACCCCCTACACTGACCCACACACTGAACTCCCCATACACTGACACCCCCTACACTGACCCCCCCATACACTGACACCCCCATACACTGACACCCCCTACACTGACCCACACACTGAACCCCCCATAAACTGACACCTACACTGACCCCCCATACACTGACCCACACACTGAACCCCCCATACACTGACACCCCCACTGACCCCTCATACACTGACACCCCCTACACTGACACCACACACTGACTCCCCTACACTGACCCCCCTACACCAAGACCTACACTGACACCCCCTACACTGACACCCCCATACACTGACACCCCCATACACTGACCCCTACATACACTGACCCCCCATACACTGCCCCCCCTACACTGACCCCCCTTACACTGACAACTTCACTGACAACTATACTGACCCCCCTTACACTGACAACTTCACTAACTCCCCTACACTGACCCCCCTTACACCGACAACTACACTGACAACTACACTAACCCCCTTCCCTGACCACCCCTACATTCCCACATACACTGAGACCTACACTGACAACTACACTGACCCCCCCTTTCACTGACACCACACACCGACTCCCCTACACTGACCCCCCTACACTAAGACCTACACTGACCCCCCTTACACTGACACCACACACCGACTCCCCTACACTGACCCTCCTACACTAAGACCTACACTGACCCCCCTTACACTGACACCACACACCGACTCCCCTACACTGACCCCCCTACACTAGACCTACACTGACCCCCCTTAAACTGACAACTACACTGACCCCCTTCACTGACCCCCACCCATACACTGACACCTACACTGACCCCTACACTGACCCCCCCTATACACTGACACCCCCATACGCTGACCCTTGCACTAACCCCCCCATACACTGACACTTGCACTAACCCCCCCCATACACTGACACTTCATACACTGACACCCCCATACACTGACACCTACATGGACCCCTACACTGACCCCCCTATACACTGACACCTACAATTACCCCCCCCCCCATACACTGACCCCCCCATACACTGACACCCCCTACACACTGGCCCCTCCCCATACACTGACACCCCCTACACACTGCCCCCCCCATACACTGACACCTACAGTGACCCCCCCCCCATACACTGACACCCCCCTACACTGTCACCTACACTGACCCCCCCCATACACTGACACCCCCCTACACTGACACCTACACTGACCCCCCCCCCCCATACACTGACACCCCCCTACACTGACCCCCCCCATACACTAACACCCCCCTACACTGACCTATCTCCCCCCCTCCCATGTCCACTTCCCTGGGCTCCCGGAGCAGCACATCACTCACCTCTTTCTGTGTCCAGACACTGGGGACTTGAGGAGGCGATCTGGAGCAGAGGAGAGACACAGCGTGTCAGCAGCAGCAGCCAGCGTGGAGGCAGCCGGTCCAGACAGCAGGGAGAGACTCCAAGAGCGGCGCTGCACATGCACAGAGCCACCGGTGTTGGCTGCCATCTTCACCCACGACCAGCCCTGCCCCCTGGCCGCACATGACACCTTCACCGTCCGCCGCTCGTCCTGCACAAACAGGCAGTAAAGGACCCAAGTGCAGGAAAGAGCGGGCGGGCGCCGGACGAGCACTATCACAATAAAGGGATGGGGACACTATTATCTTGCGGTTGACGGGCATGGAATGCGCCCCCCTAAATGTTGCCCCCGTTGCGAGTGGCCCCCTCTGCACCCCCCACGCTACGCCACTGATTGCAGTGACTATAGGGAGGGAGAGGATCATGTTTTTCAGGCGGCAAGAGCAAAGTGATTTGCAGTTTTTCAGACAGTGCATTGTAGTTTAATTAAAGTGTCTCTACTGCTAGCAGTGAGTTAGGCAGGGAGAGAAACTTGTGCTTTTTACAAGTTAAGAGGTCAGATAGTTAAGTATATTCAGTAGCGCAGTATATACCATAGACCATATATCATACATTGATCTCTATCTATATCTCTATCTATATATAGGGCAATAGATCTTGACCGTAAGGAACACTGGAAGGGCAAACACAGATCAAAAAAGCAAGGGGATTTCCAGTCACTACTTACCAATGGATACTAATGGATAGATGGAGGACAGGTGACTGGAGGGAGCCCACCTCTCCTTAAAGGTGCAGGGTCACACTGAACACCCAGCACATTGCACAATGGCAGCAAAGGTGTCAGTGCGTTGCCTGACCAATACAAACAATAGTACAAAAAGTGGTAATTTCCCCAACCTATAACTGGTCTTGATAGTAAGGAGCACTGGAAGGGCAAACGCTGATCAAAAAAGCAAGGGGATTTCCAGTCACTACTTACCAACCAGCCAGCGACCAACCGAATTAACCTGTTTAACCACTTGCCGACTGCCGCACAACTATATACTGTGGCAGTCAGCCTCTCCTGGGCAAAGTGACGTATGGGTACGTCACTCGCCCACGAGCCTCTAGGGGGCGAGCGCGCGCCGCCACCGGCGTGCTCCTGCCAGCATGCCCCCCCCCCCTGCTCATTCACGGACATCCCCTCGCGTGTGACCGGCGGCTCCGATGTCCGCTGGCCATCGCAATCTCCCGCAGGAGAGGGAAAAAGACATCTTAGATCATCACTGAGGCTATGCAATCCTACTATGCTATGTAAGATCGTATGTCTCTGTGATGATCTAACAAGCCACGCCCCCTGACAGTTAGAATCACGCCCCTAGGGACACACTTAACCCCTTGATCACTAATAAAGTTAACCCCTTCCCTGCCAGTGTCATTTTTACAGTAACAGTGCATATTGATAGCACTGATTACTGTAGTAATGTCACTGGTACCCCAAAAAGTGTCAAAAATGTCAGTCAAGGGTCCGATCAGTCCGCCGCAATGTCGCAGTCCCGCAAAAATAAAAAACGCATATCGCCGCCATTACTGGTTAAAAAAAAAACAATAAAAATTACATAAATCTTTCCCGTAGTTAGTAAACGCAATAACTTTTGCGCAAACCAATCAAAATACGCTTATTGCGATTTTTTTTACCAAAAATATGTAGCAGAAAACAAATTGGTCTAAAATGTTAAAAAATTTTGATTTTTACATTTTTTTTTGGAGAATTTCATATAAAAAAATGTGAAAAATATTGTTATTTTTTCAAAATTGTCGCTCCTTTTTTGTTTATAGCGCAAAAAGTAAAAATCGCACAGGTGATCAAATACCACCAAAAGAAAGCTCTGTTTGTGGTAAAAAAAGGACGTCAATTTCATTTGGGTACAGCATCGCACGACCGCGCAATTGTCCCTTACAGTCACAGGCCTGGTCTTTGAGCAACCAAATCCTCCAGGGCTTAAGTGGTTATCAGTATGCGTTAAAAACAGGGGTTTAGTTGCACACATTTGCAAATACATGCGTAAGCTGCAGGCCACGTGAAGGCACCCTGATATCTGCAGACCCTAACTCTACCTTTAAAGAGTCTCCACAGTGTGAGCACATGTATTCTAATGGATAGATGGAGGACAGGTGACTGGAGGGAGCCCACCCATCCTTAAAGGCGCAGGGTCACACTGAACACCTAGCACATTGCACAATGGCAGCAAAGGTGTCAGTGTGTTGCCTGACCAATATAAATGATAGTACAAAAAGTGGTCACCTCCCCCACCTATAACTGGTCTTTACAGTAAGGTGCACTGGAGTATCTATCCATCAGTTGCGTATACCCTATATTGATCTCTATCTATACATAGGGCAATTGATTAGATCATATCAGGCCATTGAGTATCTATCAGTCAGTTGTGTATACCCTATATTGATCTCTATCTACAGTATATATATATATAGAACAATTTATTAGCTATCAGGCCATTGAGTATCTATTGGTCAGTTCAGAGCAGTGCATTATATATATATAAATATATATATTATATATTGATGAACCAGTAATAAACCCCCCCAAAATCCACATCATGCCCGAAAAATCCACATCATGCCCGAAAGGCCAACAAGGAGAGGCAGACGCTCACAGGCCACGAAAAGAGGGCAAGCAGCCTCTGTGTCCACAGTGAAAAGGGGTGGTCACAGTGGACACGGTGCATCCTCTGCAGGCGGGGCACGCCTGTCCTTTTTTTGAGGTGCTGGCCATGTTATTCAGTCATAACATGTGGAAGAGTTGGTGGAGTGGATAAATAAGCTGTTCTCATCCTCCTCGTCCTCTGACACCCACACTCACAGTAGTTTGCCTTCCACCGAAGCTGCCAAAGTGGCCCGTTCCACAGGCTCCTTCTCCACAGCTACTCCTCCTGTCGCCCCACCATCATGCACAGAGGAGTCACCTGAACTATTCGATCATAGTGTCAGTGACATGCTGCTGGAGGATGCGCAGCAATTTGAAAGCTGTGATGTTGGTTCCCAGGTTGATGAAGGGAATAACGTGAGCATAGAGAGAGGGGTTGACAATGACGGACAGGAAACTAGCAGTCATGTCCCCACAGCTGCAGCATACTGCCAAGTTTGCTCCAGTGTCGAGGAGGGAGGGGAGGATGAGGTCACTGACTGTACTTGGGTGCCTGACAGGATAGAGGAGGAAAGTGAGGGGAGGAGGAGGGGGAGGAGGAGGAGGAGGAGGCACAACTCCAATGAGGCAGGATGTGCTCCAGGGGCCGCCATAGGAGTAGCCAACCTATTGCATCACAGCACCGAGCTCTTCCGTTGCAGGGTGCTGCAAACTACCCGCGGACTTCAAAAAGTTAATTAGTGTGGGCTTTTTCCAGCACATGTGCAGTAGACCGCAGTGTTGCTGTTTGCAACATCTGTCTGAAGCAGATCAAGCTTGGCCAGAACACCAGCTGCTTGGGCTCCACATGCTTGATAAGGCATATGACGACCTGCCATGTAGTCCGTTGGCAACAGCACCTGAAAGAGCCACAAGATCAAAACAAGCAAACCTTACCTTGTTCCTAATCTGGGATCTCTAACCCTGCTATACCTCATGCCTTCTCAAATACCTGCATTGAGAGGGATGATGGTATAACAATGAGTGCCACAGAGACTTGCACCCAATCTGCTAGCAGTACACCACCACTTGATTTCACCAGCAGGCAAGTTTCACTACCCCAGTTGCTGAACCGTAGAAAGCAATACTGTCCCAGCCATCCACATGCTCAGCGTCTTAATGCTAGCTTGGCCAAATTGCTAGCACTACAATTGCTGCCTTTTCATCTGGTAGACTCTGCTCCCTTTCGCGAATTTGTGGAATGTGCTGTACCACAGTGGCAGTAAACCGAAAAGGCATTTCTTTTCGCGTAAGGCCATTCCGGCTCTCTACTGTCATGTGGAAGGTAGTGTTTTGGCCTCGTTGGACAGAGCTGTCAGCAGGAAGGTGCACATTACTGATGACTCTTGGTCCAGGAGGCATGGACAGGGACGTAACATTTCCTTCACAACGCACTGGGTAACTCTGCTGGCAGCTGGGAAGGATGCAGGACAGGGTTCAGGGGGCTACGTAAGCAGTCAAGCTAAAAGATGCCATTCCGTGCTTCAGTTGGTCTGTCTAGGGGATAGGAGTCACACCGGTGCGGAGATTCTGTCAGCTCTGCAGGGGCAGGCTCAGAGAGGGTTGAGGCCACAACAGCTTGAGCCAGGAATGGTTGTAAATGACAATGGCACCAACCTTCTCTCTGCCCTTTGACAAGGACACTTGACACATGTTCCATGCTTTGCACATATCCTGAATCTGGTGGTGCAGCGTTTCTTGAGCAGATAACCGAGCTTCCAAGATTTCCTGAGGCAGGCCAGAAAAGTCTGTGGCCATTTCCGCCGCTTGTACAATGCCAGTGCTCGCTTATCTGACATTCAATGGGAAATTAACCTGCCCACCAACCGCTTCATTTCAAATTTCAGAAAAATTTTGTGTACCACCTTTCCAGACACTGGTAGGTCAACATTCTCTGGACGTGATTCTGAGGCATCGTTCAGCCAAAGGAGGAGCGGTGAAGAAGGGGGCCGGCTGACCAATGCCTTTAAACAGTTCTTTAGTCCTCAGCAGCACCCAGGGCTGTTAGGTTTAAGCAACCATTGGCAGCGTCTCCATCATATGGTGCATGATTATCTAGGCACAAGAGCAGACTTGGAGACCTTTCCAGCTGAGCATCCACTGGGTTACTGGGTGTTGAGGATGGACCACTGGCCAGAACTTGCTCAATATGCGAAGGAGCTATTGGCCTGTCCTGTTTCCAGCATGCTTTCCGAACAGACGTTCGGTGCTGCTTGAGGTTTTGTGACGGACAAAAGAGTGCGTCTGTCCACAGACTCTGTTGACCAGCTGACTTTTATCAAAATGAACCAGTCCTGGATCAACAAGAGCCATCAAGCCCCTGATGCTGATGCAACTGATTTAATTTGCTAGGGGTCTGCCAACCTTTGAAGACTGCATATGATGCCTATCCTATTCCTCTACCTTGATTCTGATAGCTTCCAACAATGTTTTTGGTTTAGGTCACCACCAACCCCCCAAGGCCTAATTTTTCTGCACTTGTATGACAGGTGTATACAATTTAAATGTCGTATGTAATTTTTAGCAGCAGGCCCTGTCCCTGTGCCCTGTGCTCAGCAAGAGTAACTGTGAGGGGTTACAGTGTTCAGGCACCGCCAACACCAAAGGCCCAATTTTTTTGCCCCTGGATGACAAGTACATGCGATTTCAAATTGATATGGAATTCTAACCAGGAGGTCCCATTCCTGCGCCTAGCAAGAGTAACTGTGAGGGGTTACGGTGTTCAGGCACCACACACACCAAAGGCCCATTTTTTTGCACCTGTATGACAAGTACATGCGATTTCAAATTTGTATGGAATTCTTACCAGCAGGTCCCGTTCCTGTGCCCAGCAAGAGTAACTGTGAGGGGTTATGGTGTTTGGGCACCACCAACACCAAAGGCCCAATTTTTTGCACCTGTATGACAAGTACATGCGATTTCAAATTTGTATGGAATTTTTAGCGGCAGGGCCTGTCCCTGTGCCCACCTGTGAGGGATTGCGGTGTTGAGGCACCACCAACAACCAAGGCCCAATTTTTCTGCACCTCTATGATTGACAAGTACATGTGATTTCAAATTGGTATGGGATTTTTAGCAGCAGGGCCCATTCCTGCACCCAGCAAGAGTAACTTAGAGGGGTTGCGGTGTTCAGGCACCACCAACAACCAAGGCCCAATTTTTCTGCACCTGTATGACAAGTACATGCAATTTCAAAATTTGTATCGAATTTTTTGCAGCAGGGCCCGTCCCTGTGCCCAGCAAGAGTAACTGTGAGGGTTTACGGTGTTCAGGCACTACCAACAACCAAGGCCCAATTTTTCTGCACCTGTATGACAAGTACAATTGTACTTGAAATTTGAATGTATATTTGTATATGACATTTTTTCCTTTAGAAATGTCAGTATTGCTGCAGCAGGCTACATACATCGTAGAGATGCGTTGCTTTACAGGCACATTAAGGGGACGCCCAAGCACGATATTTAAAGGAATTTTTAATTTTTATAATTTCACTTTAAGCCTCATTAAAATCAGTAAATCACTGCTCCTTTAAAACTATCATTTTTAAAAACTTTTTTTTCATTGCTACATGTTCCCCAGGTCAGTACCTGGACCCCCATATACTTTTTGGGGGCAATAACTTGCATTTAAGCCTTTAAAATGAGGCAGATTGAGTTTTGATGTATGAGTCCCATAGACATTTGAGCTGCAAAGAACTCTGGGATGGGTAGTTCCCAAAATAGGTGGATCCATTCTAATCACTGGGGACTGGACTACAAACCCCAGGATTCTCTGGCAAGGAAGGAATGAAGGACACCATCTTATCTGCTGGGGAGAACTCGGTCACCACGAGGCAGGGGAAGAGACTGGACCCAGGGGAGAGGTGTTGCCTCCCAGGTCAGCCCATTGCCGTGCTCCAGACATCAAGCCTGATTAAAGGGGAATCCTGTGTGCCTGTCCAGACGTACCTGCATCAGCTGAGTGAATCACTCCAGTGTGAGCTTGCCAGTTGGTTTACCTGAAGAGCCTGCCTGTTGCAGGATATTCGTTTGGGCCCTGACCGCAGTCACAGTGTCTGCCTTGCTATACTTTCAGCGTATCCCAGTTACACTTTGCCAAGCAGGAGTTCTAAGTGCACCAACTAAAGTAGCTAGCTGAAGATACAAGGCCTCATCCCTCTTCCAAGGGACTGAAGTTACTGGTGCCATACGTGCACGCACACACATACTCAGGGCTCTGTATATGTAGTGTATGTGCAGTGTAGTTTGACTTGAAAGTTAAGTCACTAAGCACTGAATTAGGTACAGTGTTTGTAGTTGTGCCTGTGGTTTCAGGGGAGAGAAGAGAGAAGCCTGCATAGGAGAAAGTCATTCTTCTGCTCTCCTCCTGCCTGGACTCATAGCACTAATTTAATTAGAGGTAACCCAGCTTGTGTTAAACTGTTATATTGTGATTCATTGTTGTTTAAGTGCTTGTCTCTGCTTCTGGGGTAGTTCACGGATGTGGAATCCACTAGAATCAGTCTGATATAATACATTGAGTTATATTGCTCTTAAGCTCAGTGATTGCTAGTTCATTCAAGAATACACTATTACTGTTTGTTACTTTTTGTACACAGAGACCTTATAGTAAAGACATTTCTGTGTTTTATCATAACGTGTGTTTTCATTGGTCTTGCACTTACACTATTGCCACGTGTGCCGGGGAGGCGGAGCTCGTTCTTGGGGTTGAGAGTACGGAACCAATCATACTTAAGCGGCTCCTGCAGGGGTAGCGCTACATATATAAGATATTATGAAGGCAAATAGAGCCTGTATACCCGCCATATTTCAGGAAATGGGAACAGGAATTAGGACCCCTCTGAGATGAAGAAAAGAGGAAGAAAATTTTGAAATTAGCTTGCTATTCATCAGTTGATTTAAGGACAACAGAGATGTGCTATAAGCTTTTTGCTAGGTGGTATCTCACCCGCAGAGGGCTCAGAGGTTCGGTGCAGAGATATCCCCAACTTGCTGGAAGGGATGCAAAGCCCCTGGGACCTTTGCGCATCTGTGGTGGGAATGCACAAAGATACACGTTTTTTGGGGAGGGATTACCAGGATAATCCTCCAGATTACAGGAGACTGTATTCAGGTGAAACCTTGGAGTTGTTTGTTTCACAACATGGAGAAAAAGGAGACGGTATATTAGAATACACTAGTTCCTCATTTGCTGAACGCAGCTAAAAGCCTGACACCGGCACTTTGGTGATTGTCAGAAATCCCAGGTATGAGGGATTGGGCTGTATGGGTGGTTTTGGTTAGATCCATGGAGGAAACAATATCTGCAGCAGAGAACCCTCCGTGGGAAATATCTGGTTATATGGGGGGATTGGATGAAGTTTAAAAAAACTGAGGGCTATATGAAGTTGCTGGGTTTTGGAGGTTGATATTTGAGAAAGCTTAGGGAGTAGAATTACCTGGGCCTTAGAGGTCAGGGTCAAGGTCAAGAGATATGATGTATTGGAGAGAAAGAGCCTGAGAAGGAAAGAGGGTAGTAGAGAAAAGAATAGGAGGGGATTTGGTTAACAATATTTTCTTTTTTTCTTTTGCGGTGGGGGGGAGAAAGGGTTCATTAATATAGAAAGTTTATATGTAACGTTTATATATGATCGTTAATCTGTGTAACACTTGCAAAAAAAAAAAAAACATTATCTGTAATAAAAAAAAAACTGAGAATGTTATGTTCTACACAAGACATGTTAAGTTACCTGTGTTAATATCTCAGGTCTAATGACAAATCTCAGGAACCAGAATCATATTGGCAGTCTCATTGGCTATTTCGGCAGCTTTGACCTTCAAAACAATTCACTCATTGATTCAGTGATTTACTCAGTAATTATGTTTGAGTGTCTCTTATCTCAGACTACTGTAACTTTTAGTTGTTTATCTGCTGTTGATAGTAGGCACTGTAGCAACAGATGGTATTTTGTCACTATTCTTGTTAATGTGCAACAACAATGAGATTAAATACAGAACAAAATGACACTCCTGGATATCGTTAAAATATGCCGTGTACAGTAAATATTGTAAACACTAGCAGTTAAAGTGTTATTATACCCAGGACTGCATTCATTATAGCTGGTCTCCCACAGTATGCAGAACATGGAAACGCAATTATTTTAGTAAATATTTACTGCTAAATACCTTTTCTCATCAGCAGTATATACCAGTCTTGTGACTTCTATCAGTGTCCTGCCTAGCACTGGTTAAAGCTTGTAGGAGGAGTTTTAATTTTCCTCTGACTGCCCTGTGAGGCTGCAAGACCCCTGACCCTATCTCCGGAGAGTGCTGTTTGGCCCTGTGTTGATCACATGCACCCTCCCACAAAAAAAAAAAAAAAAACTTTCTAGCAATACACACCCAACTGAGCATGTGCAGAGTGCCCCCAAGGCTCTGTAATATCAGAAGATAGATTGTGGAATGTGGAAGATTGGGAAGATCAGAGAAGACATGATCAAACAACCTTTTTACACTGCAGAGGACCAATCCCTTCAGTTCCAAAGTAAGGCTCCATGCACACTGGGCTTAAAAAAATGACAATTCTGGCAGAGAAAAAACGCTGATAGAGAGCATTTTTTTGTACAGAGTTTAGATGAGTTTAGGAGAGTGTAACGGAACCGCTGACCCACACTGTACTTGTGGACTTCCGTCAGTATAAGGCTTCATATTTTCATATTCTATATTCATATAATATATCATATTTATCAACCGCCCCCATACAAAGCTAGCCGACAACTTAGCTTGTACTGGAAACTTCTGTTTATTGAACAGTCACACAGAATTTATATACAGCATGGGCCTCCCCCTCCTGATCAGATTACCACACACAGGTCAGGGGTTGCCTGATTACATTATGATATGCAGATTAAATTGTATACATAAATAAAATTAACCTGAACTAATTATCTAGCCATCTGGACAGAAACAATATTAACATTAAACAATGGGACACACAGGCTTAACAGAATCCACATCACATTTCAATACACAAACTATTGCAGTACAATACACATTATCATAAGTGTAAATAAAGAACCCATTTGAAACAATCCAAGCCATGTTCTCAGTGTTTATTAAGTATCTGTCTTTCATTTCCAGTGACGGTGAGTACCATCACATACAGTGCCTTGCGAAAGTATTCGGCCCCCTTGAACTTTGCGACCTTTTGCCACATTTCAGGCTTCAAACATAAAGATATAAAACTGTAATTTTTTGTGAAGAATCAACAACAAGTGGGACACAATCATGAAGTGGAACAAAATTTATTGGATATTTAAAATTTTTTTAACAAATAAAAAACTGAAAAATTGGGCGTGCAAAATTATTCAGCCCCCTTAAGTTAATACTTTGTAGCGCCTCCTTGTGCTGCGATTACAGCTGTAAGTCGCTTGGGGTATGTCTCTATCAGTTTTGCACATCGAGAGACTGAAATTTTTGCCCATTCCTCCTTGCAAAACAACTCGAGCTCAGTGAGGTTGGATGGAGAGCGTTTGTGAACAGCAGTTTTCAGTTCTTTCCACAGATTCTCGATTGGATTCAGGTCTGGACTTTGACTTGGCCATTCTAACACCTGGATATGTTTATTTGTGAACCATTCCATTAAAGATTTTGCTTTATGTTTGGGATCATTGTCTTGTTGGAAGACAAATCTCCGTCCCAGTCTCAGGTCTTTTGCAGACTCCATCAGGTTTTCTTCCAGAATGGTCCTGTCTTTGGCTCCATGTATCTTCCCATCAATTTTAACCATCTTCCCTGTCCCTGCTGAAGAAAAGCAGGCCCAAACCATGATACTGCCACCACCATGTTTGACAGTGGGGATGGTGTGTTCGGGGTGATGAGCTGTGTTGCTTTTACACCAAACATAACATTTTGCATTGTTGCCAAAAAGTTTGATTTTGGTTTCATCTGACCAGAGCACCTTCTTCCACATGTTTGGTGTGTCTCCAAAGTGGCTTGTGGCAAACTTTAAACAACACTTTTTATGGATATCTTTAGGAAATGGCTTTCTTCTTGCCACTCTTCCATAAAGGCCAGATTTGTGCAGTATACGACTGATTGTTGTCCTATGGACAGAGTCTCCCACCTCAGCTGTAGATCTCTGCAGTTCATCCAGAGTGATCATAGGCCTCTTGGCTGCATCTCTGATCAGTCTTCTCCTTGTATGAGCTGAAAGTTTAGAGGGACGGCCAGGTCTTCGTAGATTTGCAGTGGTCTGATACTCCTTCCATATTAATATTATCGCTTGCACAGTGCTCCTTGGGATGTTTAAAGCTTGGGAAATCTTTTTGTATCCAAATCCGGCTTTAAACTTCTCCACAACAGTATCTCGGACCTGCCTGGTGTGTTCCTTGTTCTTCATGATGCTCTCTGCACTTTAAACGGACCTCTGAGACTATCACAGTGCAGGTGCATTTATACGGAGACTTGATTACGCACAGGTGGATTCTATTTATCATCATTAGTCATTTAGGTCAACATTGGATCATTCAGAGAGCCTCACTGAACCTCTGGAGAGAGTTTGTTGCACTGAAAGTAAAGGGGCTGAATAATTTTGCAAGCCCAATTTTTCAGTTTTTTATTTGTTAACAAAGTTTGAAATATCCACTTCATGATTGTGTCCCACTTGTTGATTCTTCACAAAAAATTACAGTTTTATATCTTTATGTTTGAAGCCTGAAATGTGGCAAAAGGTCGCAAAGTTCAAGGGGGCCGAATACTTTCGCAAGGCACTGTATCTTCCCCCCCAAAGGTAGACTAACCAGGTACCAGACCTCCAATCGGTCTGTGCCTGAGTTAGTTGGGTAACAAGTCCCAAAGAGTCAATTCATCATGGTAGCTTCCTTGACCAGGTTCCACATAGTTTGCAAGTTTGTTCCGGCAGGGCGCATGGAGCTCCCATAGCCGATCAGTCTGTGGGGGTCTAGTTTGGGCAGGCCAGACTGGGCTTCTTGGTCACCCTGTGTCCCTAATAGATACAGGGTGACTTACACATAAGAGGGGCCTAGGGGGCTGAGAGAGGTATTTCCCAACCTCTCTAAGGTAAGCTGTGTTCCACGGGCCCCCCAGCCAAAGTGACTCCCGTCACAGAGAGTTTAGCATTTTTTTCTGCCAGAAAGCTCCTATCAGAAATGCACACCAGAAGGTTTTTTTTCCTACCTCTAAAGGCTGAGCTCAAAATATGCCTCTAATTGTCCTAATGTGCATGGGCAAATAGGATAACATTGAGCTGCTTCTACAGGCAGAACACAAAACTCCTGTAGTAGAAGCGATTTTTAAGCCAGTGTGCATGGAGCCTGATTATATCAAGTATGTTTTATTGCATACAGGCTGATTTTACTGTTGTGGGTTTAGTAACACTTTAAAGACAAAGAAATGATGTATCCAATGTAAATGATATATATTACCATATATTACAATATGCTAAAATTGTCATCCTGCTCCTCATATTGCTAATTTGCTCAGCTAGATCAATTAGGTGTTCTCTCATTGATCAATAATTTAGTGGCAAATATTTCATCACGTACATTATCCACAAAGAAAAAGGGAGAAGACAAATAGTTTGAATTTTTAATAACATTAATGCATGTTGTATATGTTTATTTGTAGGATTGTACTTTCTTTACAAGGAAAGAAATTCTTCGGTAAGTTACTATGTTACATTTGTCATGTAAAGTTTAGTGTACTCATTAAAAAGAATTGAAGTTTGTATGCTTATACCTATGCATTTTTTTAACCTCCCTGGCGGTGATCCCGAGCGTGACTCGGGGTTGATTTTTTCTATCAGGAGCGGTAACCCCGAGTCACGCTCGGGGTGAATGTGCAGAGAGCGCAGCGGTGTCTCTTACCTTATCCTGGCGATCCAGCGATGATCTCTCATTGCTGTGACCGCCAGCCGAGAGTCCCGCCGCTCCTCCGTCCTCCGTCGGTGTGATGACTTCCTAGTTCCGTTCCCTGCAGCAGCAATGCTGCATGGGAGCGGAACTAGGGAGGGAAATTAAAAAAAAAAAAAGGTTGCACAAAACACAAACACATAACACATTTTATATTATATATATAAATATGCATATATATATATATATATATATATGCATATATATATATATATATATATATATATATATATATATATATATATATATATATACATATATATGCATATATATATATATATATGTGTGTGTATATATATATATATATATATATATATACACACACACACACATATATAATATATAATGCATGAATTATAATCTAATCAATAATATAATTTTATTATATATATTATATATTAAATAATAAAATTATATTATTGATTTGATTATAATTCATGCGTTTGTGTTTCAAATTTATCACATCTGGGATGTCTACTAGACTCTTGTTTTGGTCAGGTTTAAGTCAGTAATTACTAAGAATTGTAGGCCTATAATACATAACGCCAAATTTCCATGAAAAGAATTGTACCGCTTTTGGTATGTAATTCCTGACAGAATCATACCGCCAGGGAGGTTAAGAAGTGGATCTGTTCATTTGCTATTCGTATGTCTTCATAATAAAGTGTATGTCAAAAAAAAAACTTGTTTTTGATAGAGGGAGGAAGGGTGAGAACTCCTGTCAGTTTTTACTGCTATTTTGGGACTCAGTTTGGGTCCATTTGCACAGGCATTTAGCCATGCTGTAAATCTCAGGGGCAAGAATCTACTAATTCCTGCAGCTGGGACTGACAGCTGCATTCGGATAGCTGTGGCTGCTGAGCCTGTACACAGCAATGGCGGGCCCAGCTATTCATGACTGTTTGTCCAGTCAGCGATTACCTGTGGTGATCATGGCTGGATGCACTTTGTAGAGCTATCCACTAAATATAAAATAAGGAAATATCAGCATTTTGGCAAATGCAGAATAATTTGTGGGTCCGACATTGGAAGGCTGTTGGAAATGACGTGAATAAAATAAAAAATTGTGTAGCAGAGGATTTTAAAGGGCATATGAAGAGAGACTGTGGTAACAACAAAAGTACATGCAATTAAAAATCAAAGATATACCAATGAGAAAAATAAACATATGTGACCATATCTATGTGTTACAGCAAAAGGCTCACATACACTATATTACCAAAAGTATTGGGATACCTGCCTTTACACACACATGAACTTTAATGCATTTCAATATTGAGTTGGCCCACCCTTTGCAGCTATAAGAGCTTCAAATCTTCTGGGAAGGCTGTCCCCAAGGTTAAGAAGTGTGTCTATGGGAATATTTGACCATTCTTCCAGAAGAGCATTTGTGAGGTCAGGCACTGATGTAGGGGAGAAGGACTGGCACGTAGTCTGCACTCTAATTCATCCCACAGGTATTCGATCAGGTTGAGACCAGGACTCTGTGCAGGCCAGTCAAGTTCCTTCACCCAAAATTTGCTCATCCATGTCTTTATGGACCTTCCTTTGTGCACTGGTCCAAATAATTTGGTGGACAAGGGCGTGGGGTTGTTTTTCAGGGTTTGGGCTTGGCACCTTAGTTCCAGTGAAGGGAACTCTTAAAGCGGAGTTCCGGGCACGAAAACTTTTTTTCAATAAACATACCCCCGGGACAGTCAGGGCTAGTACATTCCACAATGGCTAGCCTCTGATCTGTCCCAGTTCGCACTTACCTGCAAGAAGAAATACTCACTTATAAAATTTCTTCTCCAGCGTTGCCATCTCTGTTGTGGGCAGCTGAAGCCGGCGCGATCCTCTTCTGCGTCCTCTTCCGTGTCTTCTTCTCCCAGAATGCGCCTACACCGGCCCCTCTCGTCACTTCCGGGGCAGCGCCGCATTCCTACACAGCTTCTGGGCAGGCCCAGAAGCTGTTTAGCAGGGAATGCGGCGTCGCCCCGGAAGTGACGAGCGGGGCTGGTGCCGTCACATTGATTCCTGGGAGCGATGGCGTTCAGCTCCCAGGAATCATTGCAAGCCAGGAAGTGACGGCGGAGCCGCGGCACAGAGGGAGGAAGTGAAGAATAGGTGAGTATTTTCTATCTACAATTACAAGGTGAGTAAAAAAAAAATATACCTAACTATCCAATTCCTTTTCAGGTGAAGGAGACCAAGCGGATGGGCACAAAAAAAAAGGTCGATTTTGTGCCCGGAACTCCGCTTTAAGGTGTCAACATACCAAGACATTTTGGACAATTTCATGCTCCCAACTTTGTGGGAACAGTTTGGGGTTGCTTCTTCCTGTTCCAACATGATAGGAAAATCTTTAGAACACATAGAATACCTTTAGGATGAGCGGAGACTGTGAGCCAGGCCTTCTCATTCACATCAGTGCCTACAGACTAAGACTGAGATGTCATTAAAGTTCATGTGTTTGTAAAGGCAGGCGTCCTGACAACAACTTTGCAGCGTGCTCTGTGTGAACCCACATCTCCATAAGAAAAAGGGGAACGCCAAAGAAAACACAGGTCACCCAATCTTAGCACAAGGGATACCAGAATGGCCACCAAACCAAGTTAAAAAAATTGGTCAATCAAGGAGAAGCACTTGTCAGGGGGACTTATCAGTATCTCAGTACCCCCTTTTATTCATTCATAAAAGAGTAAAGTATTTTTAAAAAAATCCAAAAAAAACACCCACGCCTTGGAAAAAGGCCCACAATGTTAATCCAATATCACTTATGTCATCCAATAATGGAGATTCCTTTTCAACCACGGTAAGTGATCCCCTGACAACCTGCTGACACAAACATGACAACCTGTGTCATTACGCTCTTCTTCCTTCACTACTCCTGTTGTAAATGACAGTCCCCAGCTGGCTGCTAAATGTCAAACAGGTAATTTTGGGTCAATTACGTAGTCAATGATGTCACACATGATGTTTCAAATTGTAAACAAGCAAGAGGGCGAAAGCTGTCATTTAGAAGCGGCAGTAATACGTGCACTAGACAAATGACCGCTAGACATTTGGGTGGGCAGGCTGGCTAAATCTATGAACAGTTTGGTTTGAGTCAAAAAATTGCTGAGCCCAACACAAATCTCATCCCTCTCTGTGGTATAGAAGCAATGGTAATACCACATCTAAATGACAGTTCCATGGGCGTTCACAGAACTTTTTTCAGAGGGGGGGGCATCATTTTAAGGTCACCCATGCTCCACCCCTTTTTAGCAATGTCATGAAGGGGAGGGGCTTAGTCATTATACTTATTTGAGTATTTATGTTTAAAGGTCAAACAGCAGCATTTATTTTTAAAGCATTTGTTAACCTAAAAAAAAAATTATCCTTTTCCCTTAAAGCATGTTATACAGCACAGTGCTTGTGCTGTGTAATTCCCCCCCCCCCCCCCCCGTATCACCTAAAATACCTGGCTGATCCTGCCCGGCTATGTCCTCCCCTCTGTAATCTGACCACGGTATACCAAGGCTGCTCAGCCCTGACACCGTGGTCAGTTTACGTGCTTCCGTCATCCGCAGCTCACCTGTCGTCCTCTGTCCTCTCGCTCAGAATTATTAAACAGACTACAGTCTGTTTAATAATTCTGTGTGCCCCTGTGTCTGAGTTTTATAAAAATAAGCCATTCATTACAAGTTTTCAGAGTGCCCATCGCCGCTCACGTGACCTGCCGCCTCTCCCCTTCTCTCCCCTCTCGACTGACGACAGTGAGGAATTCTTGACCCCACCTGCTGCAGGCAGCTGACAAACGGAGAGAGGAGATAGCCGACGGGTCACGTGAGTGGTGCTCAGCTCACTGAAAACTGGTAAAGAATGCCTGATTTTTTTAAAACACATACATAGACACAGGGGCACACAGAATTATTAAACAGACCAGACAGGATGGTATAAAGTGGCTTAACAACCACTTTTTCGGGGAAGTTGAGATTCCAGGGGGCATTTGCCCCCCTTTCCCCTACCTGCGGATGCCCATGGACAGATCCCATGCTTTCTTTAAGAACAGAAGCTGTCAGTGAGCACAAGGGACAGTGCATACAATACTAGTAACCACAGTTTATGAGGAACAAAACCCAGCTGTGTGCAGGGGATTGTTGTAGGCCCAGTTGTCTTGTGTAGTGGAGGAGAAGCACCTGAGAGTCTGGTTCATTCTCTCTGTTTGTGGATGGTATTCAGATGACAGGGAGGACTGAATCTTCAAATTCCTGAACATATCTTGCCAAAATTCAGCGGTAAACTGGTCTTCTCTGTTTTAAGCAATTTAACTTCCCATTGACTCTTATGATCACTTTGATGACATGTTGGTGGTGACAGGAGCCAAGGGGAGACCCTTTAGTTGAGGGAAATGGGACATTTTAGTCAGACCACCAAAATTAAACTATTTATTTTCAAATGGCAGATGTTCCATGATGAAATCCATCGCCAACATGCTCCAGGGGTGTGAAAAGTATGGCAAAATACTGACCTGCTTAGACCAGCTACGTTGACATGAGTACAAATAGTGCAGAATGAAATGAATGCTCTGCAATCTCCAGCTAGAAGTGGCCACTGGAAGGTTTGTAGTAACAAAAACCGAAAGTGGTTGTAAACATGCTATCTTACCATAGAATCAACGTCATCATAGCGCTGCCCATTCAAACTGCCGAAGCCTGCGAACTTGGAAGGAAGACTGGGTAAAGATAGAAGCGCTGGGGGAGCTGTGACAGCGCTGCGCTGGAGGGCTCCATTTGCAGGTAAGTCTGTCATGCGGTTATGGGATAAACTGCAGGGGGCCCACATTTTTTTCTTTTTTTTGGGGCTGTTAAATCCTGCTTATGGGTATACACTAGTAGAACTTCGAATAAAGATTTGTAAGAAAATGCTTAGTACAATTTGTACAAAAATTCTCAGAAAATTCAAATGTCATTCGAAAAAGATTTTTTTTGCTTTTACATTCTTTTTGGAACGAATGGACTTTACTGAACAAAAACCACGATCACTGTTAGAAATTAATTCAATTTTTTTTTCCATCCTGCTCCTTCAAATTTTTTTGTCACTTTAAAGAACTTTGATTTGACCCCACTAATGATTAGAAAAACAAACACATTTTTATTAAGCCCCGGTTCACACTACTGCGTGTGCGGGGTTCGCATGTCATGTCGGAGCGCACTGCTCCGACATGACATGCGATCAGCTGTGCGGTGCGAGTTTAGCCATACAGTTTGTATGGCTAAATTCGCATCGCACCCGCAGCAAACACGCACAGGAGGCATTTTTGCTGCCGCATCAGGATCGGATCGCACAGCGGTTCACACTTGTGCGATCCGATCCTGTGCGAACTGCACGATCGCACTGCGATATGCGATCAAACTGGGGGTGTCGTTAAGATTACATTGACACCCCCAGCGGATCGCATATGGCAGTGTGAACTGCCGGGGGTGCGTGTGCGATGCTGGAACAGGCTGCGAATTCACAGCCTTCCCGCATCGCATCAGTGTGAACCGAGCCTCAATGTTCTTACAACATCATACAAAATTCTACTAGTGTATACCCTGCCTTACATATAGATAAAAGAAAGTTGGCAGCTCAATCTTCCACAATGAATATGTGTTTTAATCCAGGTGTGATACAAAATAATACAGGGTTTAGGTGTTTTGGTGTGTAACAATAATCATAGCCATAGTTTGCTCAGGTGCTAGGAGGACCCTACCAGCCAGTGCACCGACCGCTTACCACCTTGGGGAAATACTTTAGGTGTTTTCTACTACATTTATACCCAGCTTTAGTGTCCTGTTGGGGGGGGGGGGGGGGTAAATCATTGCAGCCTCTAAGAACATCAGTTCGTACATTCTCAGGGATGAAGACCTTGCCCTCATATAGCAGGGGGTCATTTGATGAAAGAAGGATGAATAAAGTAAGGGGCCAGGTTTTGGGTGTATCTTGTGGCACCAGAGTGACCTCATTGGGAAACATATGCGACAAGGCATCAGGTTTCCCATATTTAGATCTTGAACTGTAGGTCAAGTGGAAATTGAATTGAGAAGAGGGTACATCTGACCTGGCACAGTCTTAGACATTTGGCAGACCTCAAGTACTCAAGATTCTTGTGATCAGTCAAGATGGGTATTGGATGGGCAGCTCCTTCTAATAGATAGTGCAGTTCTTCAGAGCTATTTTGATGGACAGTAATTCCCTGTCACCAATGTTAACCATATTTTTTCTTAGTGGGACTCATGTATGAAGAAAGCTAGCAGGTACAAGAAAGCCTTGGGGCCAGAACGTTGGAACAAGACAGACCCCACTGTGTTCTCTGAAGCATAGGCCTAAGCGATGAGTGAAAAACATAGCAAGAAAGCAGGTACAACTGAGTTGATAATGACGTAAACATCAACAGTTCTTTCGGGGGCTTTAAAGACAGTGACAATGACAAGTGGGACAGTAAAAGCAGCAGGGAAAGGTAAGCTGATGGTGGTTTCATTATCGGTTGATCCAATGGAGCAACTTGGAAGGAAGTGACCGGGGACCCGCAATAGAGGTAGAGGTTGCCTTCTCCTTGATGCTGGCACTCCCCAGGAGTTAGATGACAGGCTAGGTCCAGCTGCACTGGCTCAGGGATGTCTAGAGGCATAGGAGTTTTAGCTATCTTATTTTGTGCATGGCGACTCTTCATGGTTGGAGTCACTTTCTAGGCTATCTGGATGGCAAACTTCATGAGATCAATAGAGGTATTAAGAGTGCCAAATCTAGCCAGTTCTTCTTTTAGCTATTCCAAAAGACGGTGGAACTGTTGTTTCTGCTGTGTGTCCACACTCCATCTAGGAAAATCAGAAATGTATTCCTCAACATGTCTCCTGGTGACCTACTGTGGCTGCTCGATGAGGGTCATCATAGCATTCAGCCAGTACATCAAACAAGTAATTGACACTGGACACAGACTCACTTCCTTGCTCCATAAGCTGGAGAGCCCAAGTTTGAGGTTCCCCATGCAGAAGCAAGATAGCAGTGCTCTGTCAGGGTAGGACTTGGGTTGTGAGGAGAAATAAAGAAGGCAATAAAAATTCTGAGATTAGCTGTGGTCTCCATGGAAACAAGCCACCAACAGGCACAGGCATAGCTCCCACAGCAGAAGCTCCAGTGGAGGTACTGTAGTAGCAGGAGCAGATAGAGACCCTCTAGGTGAAAATAACCTCTCTGGACCTTTTAAATAGTGATGAGGTGAATGCAGGAAATGTCCTGTATGTCTGTACATACTGGTGCAAAACAGAAAGTGTGTTATGCTACAACTGGCCTACAAAAACATACAATTATAACACATACAAAACGACATGACTCACTGTCTAAAAAAAAAAAAAAATTAGAAAGGATACAGCAAAAATTAGGAAAGCAATGGAATCTTTTATTTTTAATTATATTTAAAAACTGCAGATAGCTGTGCAATATGTATGAATTTTAATTCACATGCAGCAAACAATTTTGAAGACACAAATATCATTTTGTTTAACTACACTGTATAATTATTTATGTAAAAAAAAGACCAATATTTAGTATATCTGAGTACCCATTTACTCACCATGCTCAGATGCAGATATGGGCCCTTTTAACTCTCAAAAAACACCTTGGGATTCTGGACATGCTAATAAATATTCCTCAACTTCATTCTCTTGGCAACTTAGAGGCATATACACCCGATGAGGTAGATGTAGATGGACAAGTGATCTGCAGCCTGAAGAAAGGTCTTCTACTGTCAGAATTGGTATATGGGCAGCTGGTTCGAAGACTGATACAACACAGCATTTCCCAACTACTGGGGAAAGCTACCCAAGTTTATAAGGATAATCACAAGTAGTAGTTTTCTGAACTATTTTACTGAGCAGGATTTCTCAGATTGACTCAATTGTTTTACAGTCAGAGATTGTGCTATTCAGCCAGGTTACACTGACTCAGAGACATTGCTGTGATGAGTCCATCTCTGTGCAGCTTTCATAATCAGACTCTACAGTGTATGCGTGTTCTTGGTAGGGTGGTAGTTTTGCAGCGTAGACATTTTATAACTTTACCATTCTGTTGGCAGAGAAGAGACTGTCCACCTCCCAACAGAGGTATCCCTTTCAACACTCACATTGGCGATGGAGTACTGGGATGTCTAACCCAAAAGCTGGATAGGGAAACATACTACATCTCTGCTAGAATGTATGAGGTAGGGTGGGGACCCATCACTTGGACTTCATGTGGAGTGCCCCCTCTGTATGTTTCAGGCCCATTTCTCAACGATCACGCCACTCTGTTGACTGGTGGTTAGAAACTGCACACTCTGCAGCACTCCCAGAGGGTGGTTTCTTTTGAGATTAAGGTGCTTTCAGGAAATATGGTCTAAGGGTTTTCTTCTGAGCCTCTCATGCAATACACCGGGCCTCCCACCAAATAGGATCTCAGGCTAATGCATGCTTCCACTGTGACCTAAAGAGAACCCTCTCGTATCATCATCTTGCTACCATGTGCTTAGAAGTGAGAACGTGTGTATGTGTCTCTCTCTCTTGCTATGTCCTTTTTAACGCTCTTGCCAGAGGGGTAGCTCCTGGCTCTTGGGGACAAATTCCATTCAGTTGGGATCTTGGATCCTGTTTGTGGCACCACGTGTAAGGTAACAGAACCACCTATAGTGCGTGTAGCACCCTCCTAGGTAGGTGCTACAGAGAGAGTATAGTTTTGGATCTTTTCTGCTTACCAGAAGGATTGCCAGATAAATCTATTTTGATCTCTGCCTACCAGAGAGCAGGATCTGCTAGTGAGGTCTGCTCATTTTGCTCAGGTGCAGCTCAGTTTGTCTGAAGTGTTTCACACTGGTCCAATAGGGAGGCATTGGACAGTGGGAGGAAACCTGGCAAATGAGCACACAGGCATTTAGTACAGCCCTGGTGATTGGCAGAGGAAAGTGCCTCAGTGCATGCTGGGATACTGTATAAATGTCAAGAGCACATGTGCTCGGGGTCTTTCAGCTTGAGAGCAGAGTCCCGGTGGAAGGGGGGCGGCTGCCTCCTCCTCTGTAGAGGTTGCCATGTGGCCTCCAGTGGTCAACCTGAGGGCCTAAAAAGTAGAGAGGAACTGAACCTGGAGGTACTGCAGAGCTTACTGGAAGGTAGACACTGGAAAGGATCTGATTTTGCATACAGTTAGTACAGATCTGTGTCAAGGGGCCTGTCCTGAGGGGGGCCATCCCTTCAGCTAGAAGTGTCAGTGGACGGGTGTCAGTAAAGGGGATGCTAGAGAGTGTCCTGAAGAAAACATAGTTCATCAAGTATGTTGCTGGAGAGAGAGCAAGGAGACTTACCCCCTCCATGTCCGTGGCAACATGGTTAAAGCAGTGTGACTGCTTCCACAAGTATCCTGGTGAGGCCAAGTTAGAGTTGTCTTTATCAACTATAAATAGTTCAAGTTGGAGTATCCCACTATTCCCTTCTCCCACCCAAGTTCCACAATAAACACCAAAAACCAAAACCCCTGGACTGTTTGTTGAGTAATGAGCCATTGGGAGTAAGAATGAATGTGTGAACAGTCCCAAAGTGACTGTCTGCAGGTAATCAGAGGAGGCCCAAGAAATCATCACACAGCAAGCCCTATGGGGACAGTGCTACATTTGGGGCCCTCATCCGGGATTTCCTCTGAGTTACAGCAGTGGTTGTTACCGGCAACGGCCGAGTATTTGCCCAAGTATTGCTATGTCTTCTAAAGTAAAGTGCCAGAGTGTCGATGGAGAAAGTAATGTCTGCTTTACAGTGATCAGTGCAAGTGTGCTTCCAAGTCATGGTTACAGCAGTGGTTGCTATCGGCAACGACCGGACATTTACCCAAGAAACATTATGTCTTCTCAAGTAAAGTTCTGAAGTGTCGATGGATAAAGGATGTGCTGTATTGTAGCAGAAAATTGTGTCTGCTTTACAGTAACCTGTGCAAGTGTGCTTTTACGTTATGGTCAAGAAAGCAGTGACCCGGGGACACGGGGATTGGCACGTTTGGGGTTGTGTCAGTACATGTGCTGTGGTAGAAAATGTCTGCCATGCAGCCGGAAACAGCAGGACAATTTCTAACAGCGGTGAGGGAGTTCGGTTAGCTTGTGAATAGGGAACTGCAACTGAAGCTCAAGTACAGACAGAAGAGGTAGATGTATGTTTATCTGTGGCAGGGAAAACAATCTGCATTGCAGCACCATTCGTGCAGGCTGGGCAGCATTATGACAGCAGCGAAGGGGTTACTGCACCGTGTGGGAGAAAGTGCGCCAAAGAGATCTGCCTTGCAGGAGGAGCCACCGCCCTAGAGTCAGCTGGTCTTGGGCTGTGGGCAGAGTCGCCACCCGCAGGCCACCAATCCAAATGGAGGAAGGGAGCTGAGACCTCACTTCCGCTGTGGGGTGTAGCTGAGGAGCAGACACGTGTGTGGAGAAGCAAGATGGCGGATGCCGAAGTAAGCCGGAGCGCAGGGGCTATCCCATGTGTTGGTAGGGAACCTGCAGAGCGGACTGAATCTCAGAATCCGACCCTGTTGGACACAGGGGTCCAGATGATGCCCAAGGAAAGTCTGGCCTTGTGCAGCGGAGGAGACATGGAGCATTTTGGACTGGTATGTGGTAGATGTCAGAATGTGTCCATGTGGTTGCGAGCGTGGGGCCAGTGTGGGCACTGCGGTGACATGCTGCTGAAGCTAGAAAAGAGTGATTGCCAGCCCAGAAGGTTGCATGTGAACTGGGAGTAGTAAGGAACCACTTCAGAAATGCTGACACCCATAGTGGCTATCCCTTTTGGGAGAGGACGGGGAGTGCCGAGTGTACCGCTGGGGCCTGGACCAGTGATGAAAACGTGCACAACCATCTGCCAAACCAGGGAAACCCACATCTCAGAGGTGCAATGCACACAAGTTGTCAGAGGGAAACAGCGGTCGCAACAGAATACTGGGATGTATAAAAAAGTGGATTCACTCCAGAAATAAAGAGATTATTCTCCCACTCTACAAGACTCTGGTCCGGCCACATCTGGAGTATGCTGTCCAGTTCTGGGCACCGGTCCTCAGGAAGGATGTGCTGGAACTGGAGAAAGTCCAGAGAAGGGCAACAAAAATAATTAGGGGAATGGAGGACATCAGCTATGAGGGAAGACTACAAGCACTGAACTTATTCTCTCTGGAGAAGAGACGATTGAGGGGGGATATGATATCAATGTACAAATACTGTACTGGTGACCCGAGCATAAGGAACAAACTATTCAGAGAAAGGAGATACAATAAGACACGTGGCCACTCACTAAAACTAGAGGAATGGCGGTTTAACCTTAAAGTGCGTAAGGGGTTCTTCACTGTAAGAGCGGTAAGGATGTGGAATTCTCTTCCACAAGCAGTCGTATCAGCAGGGAGCATTGATAGTTTCAAAAAACTATTAGATGGACACCTTAAAACCACAACATACAGGGGTATACAATGTACGGTTAAAAGCGGACACACACACACATCATAGGTTGAACTGGATGGACTGATGTCTTTTTTCAACCTCACTAACTATGTAACTATGTAAGGTGCATTGGTAGCAGTTACAGAAGCAAGCAGTCCAGGTCTTAAAGAGGCAGAGAGGAGTCAATGGGCCCAGAAGTTGAAGTCCTCCAGTTCGTCCAGTGAAGGGGAGGTAGGGGCAATTGATGTGGGGTCACCCAGTTTCCAGTATCGCTATGGGTCCCTGGAAGAGGGAATTGATGACTGGGGGTCAGAAGTAGAGGCTGAGTGGGACTGGGGAACTGAAGGAAGAAGAAGTCCTGCATGTTACAGTTCACTCATTGAAGGAGAAGATGTGTTGCCTCGATGTTACAGAGAGAAGGACACTGTGAACACATCTTCTTTATGCTAACATGTGGGTCTGACTAGAATAGGAGAAAGTCAGTCCCCTGTTAATGGAGAGGGACTATGCCTATTGCTAGTCATACGGTTCCCAGACAGAGGCAGCAGTTGTTCGAATGAGGTGCGCAAGGAACTTGGGGTTCTGTGAGGCCTATGCCTATCCCCACCTCGCACCTATGCCCAGACCCGAGCACAGAATGAAGCATACTCTATTCTGATCAAGAAAGTAGAGACCCTTTACACCCCACCTGGGAGAGGAGACTGGTAAAATCTCCCCAGGTTCTCACGCTTTCAACGCCTTGTCCAAAGGAAGGTGGCTATAGAGTACGGGTATGATTATCCATATACTTCCCAGGAGATAATGAGAAAATCGAGCGCAAGAGAGGGGCCTGGTGTGAAGAAGTTGTTTGGGACTTCCTGCATGTCCCCAAGCCACATCAGAATCAATCCAAGCCTCAAATATGGGACACCTTCCTGTCAATCAAGGAGGATTGGAATCTGGGTCAGTCCATCTACATTGATCAGGTAGAGGCCCACCATCCAGATGGAAAAGGCCGAGCCTGGGCCATTAGTAGAGTCCTGTAGGCAAGACTGTCTGCATGCCTCATCCTGACCACTACTACTGCGGTGTGCCCAGTTCTTGCTTCAGCTGAAACATTTGAGTTACAAAGGGGCCAGTGAGCCTGAAGAATTTGTTGTAGCTGTTTAAAAGGATTGGGTTACAAAGGGTCTAGTGTGCCTGAAGAGTCCCTTTGATACTATGTTGCTGTTAGGGCTGAGAGCCCTTTTTCCCCAAATCCCCTTCCTTCTATCCTTGCAAAAGAAGATGGGGATCAGTGAAACTGCTACAGTTTCTTCACCTGGGAGAAAACTTTTGCTACACAGGACTTCTCCTGGTAAAGCCAGGGGCTGCTACCTGGAAGGGGTAAACCCCTAAGTTCACAGAGACACCCTGCTAAAGGACACTTTGTGAAGATCTTTTTGGATATGTGCTACCACCATTGCTAAGAGAAGTACTAAGAAAGAACACTTTGCGAAGATCCTTTGGGTCAGTGGGCCAGGGTCATTAAGTGCAGAGAAGAGAGAAGGGGACACTTTGCGAAGATCCTTTTGGGCCAGTGGGCTAGAGTAATGTTGGGAGAAACTTTGTCCAAGCTGCTACCCTGTGAAAGGAAGGTAGTGGCTCCTTGCCTCTTCAGAGAGAGGGAGGCCAGAGTGAAGGATCCCTTGAAGAATTCTTAAGGACACTCACAAGTAAGACAAGCTTTGCTGAGGCTCCAGCAATAATAGCCTGCCGCCAGGAGAAGATGTATTGCCTCGGTGTTACAGAGAGAAGGACACTTCTTTATCCTATTTTGTGGGTCTGACTAGGATAGGAGAAAGTCAGTGCCCTGGTAATGGAGAGGGACTGTGCCTATTGCTAGTCATACGGTTCCCAGAGAGAACTACAGATGTGTTACTCAGTTATATTGGAAGGATTGTTCTGTTTTTGTCTATTACAGGTGCACAACAGAACGCCGAGTCATGCGTGCCCTTAGGAGGCCGGATGATTTGCAAGTCTTTACTGGAATGTTAGAGTTAGAGATTCTGCAGGTGAGAAAGTCTCACTGTGAGTATGTAGGATGTGCAGTTGCTATGTGCTCACCCTTTCCTTTGCAGGCTTGTGGAGGATTCTCGGGTCTTGAAAGGTCATTCACTGTCCATTTCATATAAATACAGTATCTCACAAAAGTGAGTATACCCCTCACATTTTTGTAAATATAGCACCCTCCTAGGTAGGTGCTAGTGAAAGAGTATAGTTTTGAGCTCTGTCTGCTTTCCAGAGGGGCTGCAGTTAAATCTATATTGTTCTCTGCCTACCAGGGAGCAGAATCTGTTAGTGAGGTCTGTTCGTTATGCTCAGTATGCGATTCATTCAGTCTAGAGAGTGTTTCACACTGGTCCAATAGGGAGGCATGTTGGACAGTGGGAAAAACCTGATGAATGGGTGCATAGGTTTTTGATACAGTCCTGGTGATTGGCAGAGGGCAGGTCGCCTTGGTGCATTCTGGGATACTGTATAAAAGCCAGGAGCACATGTGCTGCGGGGTCTTTTTCTGGAGAGTAGAGTCCCAGAGGGATGGGGCGGCTGCCTCCTCCTCTGTAGAGGTGTCATGGGGTCGCAGGAGGTCGTCCTGTGGGCCTAAGGAACAGTTGAGAGGAGCTGAACCCAGAGGTCCAGGAAAGCTGACTGAGAGGGCAGACACTGGAGACCCTGGAACCACAGTATCGTGAGTACAGGGACTTGTTTCAAGGGGCCTAGCCTGAGGGGGGCCACTCCTGTGTTTGGGATAGTCAGTGGATGGGTGTCAGCTACTTGAGAGAAAGTGCATGCTAGGGAGAGTGTCCTGAAGATAAATGTCTATTAGCCGAGTTGTCTTGGGAGAAGAGACTCAACTACAAATTCATCTATGGTGGCAGGGTGAATCAACAGCCTGGCCGTACCAAAAGATAGGAGTCCTCAACATTGTGCACAGTTAAAATGGTGTATCCCACTATTTCCTTCTCCTATCCCCAAATTATCAAATAAACAAAAACAACCACATACCCCTGGACTGATTATTGGAGCGAGCTGAAGAGGGAGAAATTGAGAACTTTATGTGCTAGGACTGTGTCCTGGTAACTCAGGGGGGCCCGTAGAGTGAATATCTGGCAGTCCTTATGGGGGCAGTGCTACATAAATATTTTATTATATCTTTTCATGTGGCAACACTGAAGAAATGACACTTTGATACAATGTAAAGTAGACAGTGTACAGTTAGTGTAACGGTGTAAATTTTCTTTCCCCCCTCAAAATAACTCAACACACATTCAATGTCTAAACAGCTGGCCACAAAAATGAGTACATCAAAATGTCCAAATTGGGCCCAAAGTGTCAATATTTTGTGTGGCTACCATTATCTTCCAGCCCCGCCTTAACCCTCTTGGGCATGGAGTTCACCAGAGCTTTAGAGATTGCCACTGGAGTCCTCTTCCACTCCTCCATGACAACATCACGGAGCTGGTGAAAATTAGAGACCTTGCGCTTCTCCACCTTCCGTTTGAGGATTCCCCATAGATGCTCAATAGGGTTTAGGTCTGGAGACATGCTTGGCCAGTCCATCACCTTTACCCTCAGCTTCTTTAGCAAGGCAGTGGTTGTCTTGTTTGTTTGGGGTCGTTATCATGTTGGAATACTGCCCTGCAGCCCAGTCTCCAAATGGATGGGATCATGCTCTGCTTCAGTATGTCGCAGTACATGTTGGCATTCATGGTTCCCTCAATGAACTGTAGCTCCCCAGTGCCGGCAGCACTTATGCAGCCCCAGACTATGACACTCCCACCATGCTTTACTGTGGGAAGACACACTTGTCTTTGTACTCCTACCCTGGTTGCTACTAGACACGCTTGACACGCTTGACACCATCTAAACCAAATAAGTTTATCTTGGTCTTGTCAGACCACAGGACAGTAATCCATGTCCTTAGTCTGCTTGTCTTCAGCAAACTGTTTGCGGGCTTTCTTGTGCATCATCTTTAGAAGTATGACAGCCATGCAGACCAATTTGATGCAGTGTGCAGTGTATGGTCTAAGCACTGACAGGCTGACCCCCCACCTCTTCAACCTCTACAGCAATGCTGGCAGCCCTCATACGTCTGTAGCACTGCCCCCTAGAGGACTGCTGGATATAACACTTTCTGGATTCCCCTGGGTTACCCGTTGCAACTGGTTGCAGAAACGTATCACTTTAAGTCCTTGGCTCAGTCAATATCAGTCCAGGGGATGTTGTTTGGTAGTTTTATTTAGAACTTGGATATGAGAAGGGATGAGGGGGATACTCCAACTGATAACTGTTCACAGTACTGAGGACAACTGACTTTAGAATGCGGCAAGGCCTCTGTTTCACTCTGCCACTGAAGTGAAGATATTTAAGTGTTCCTGCTTGAAATTATCTTCAGGGTTCTAAACTCGGCACCCCCTTTTACTCTCTCTCTGTGTGCTGACATCCGCCCACTGACTCTATACTCCGGAGTGGTCCCCTTCCTGGGCAGACCCCTGGGCAAGTTCCTCTGTACTCATGGACACTGTTTTTCCAGATTCACTTCAGCACCCAACTCCTCCAGTCAGCTTCTCCAGGACCTCTGGGTTCAGTCACACTCCCTGGTTCACTAGGTCGACTGCCTGTGACCACCATCCACAGCTACAGAAGGAGAGACAGCTGTCATCCTCCTTCCGGGACCTGGCTTCCCGCCCAAAGACCCCTTGCCACATGTGCCCTTGGCATTTATACCCTATCCCATGATGCACCTCTTCCGTGCCATACCCATGGGATAGATATTAAAGCCTGTGTGTCACTGGCTGGGTTTCCTCCGCTGTCCAACGCGCCTCACTATTGGACACAGTAGGGACACTCCCTCAGCCCAGATGAATCACACACAGGACACAGGGAGCAGGCCTAGCTAACAGATCCTGCTCCCTGTAAAGCAGGGAGCACATCGATTTAGCCTGCTACTCTGCTGTTAAGCAGACAGAGCCAAAAACTATTCTGTCTATCTAGCACCTGACTAGGGGGGTGCTACATCCACCCCCCACCAAATGAGCCATGTCCCAACTGGCTCTGGGGCAGCTGCCCCCTACAAACATTCCTACCAAAACTTACGGAGTATCCCACAAACCTTGAAAAGTGGGAAAGGGAGAAGAACAAATGTACAATCAATAATTTAAGGTGCAAAAATTGATATCTCTCCTGTACAATAAGATACATATTGAGTGAATTAATGTAATGCAACCCCCACCAAACAAAACTCTGTTTGGTGAGTACCTACATTATCCTGACTAACTAACTACTATCTTCCAGACAACCTGCAAAGAAGAAACACAACAAACACTTTGAGCATGTACACCATAGAATTTTCCACATTCTTCACTACAGTCAGTGAGAAGGCCCTCTCCGCAGAGGCGGTCTTCTAACCCAATGTCCCTAACTACACACGTTGGCAGCAGGCTTGACTCTGTGTTCAGGTGCACTCCTCAAAGGTGACACTAAACCCTGCCACTAACTAGCTACCACGAACTCCGCCCACCAGGTCACGAAGACATGCAAAGTCCTCTTCTGACAGGATCCCTGTTGCTAGAGCCTGAGCAACCTGTCCGACCTGGTGGATTTACAGTCTCTTCGGGGGCCCTGCGCACTAGGACCCCCCCACCAAAAAGACTTTGGGTCACCACCCCCTTTCCTTGGGTGGCACCCAGCAAAGTTCCATTGACAACCCGTTGGTCAGTCAAATCTTCACAGGGCATCTTGCTGACAAGAGTCTCTCTGTAAAGAACCCTCATCTTTGGCCTGATGGCCCACTTACTCCATAGAGTGTTCCTTTAATCACTGAGCAACAGAATCCTGGCCTGATGACCCAATGGATCTTCTCAATTGCACGACTTCAGTCTTTCTAAAGTCTCTCTCCTTGGAAATTGGAGGTTCGGCCCTCTTAAGTGAATCCAGTTAGCAGTGGTGTTTTTTTCTTTTGTAGATCCCTCAACCCCTCTTGCAAGGATAAGAGGGGAAGGGGTAATGGGAATAGGGCTTGAGCCCTACCATCAACTAAACTTGAACTTTTGCTGTGTGTGACACAGCCGACAAACACAGGCTTGCCAGCCTTGATAAGATTCAGCAGTCTGTTTTTAGCAGTAGAAGTCCGGATGGGGAATTCGTACAACTTTCCCTTCTTCATCTTTCACTCGGATCAACCAAGCCTGGCCAAATCCATCTGGGCGGCACCACTTCCAAACGGTCTATATGGATAGCCGCCCAGGATTCCAGTGTGCCTTCACCGACTGGAAGGCCTTCCACAATTCTAGCTTGGACTAGTTGTGGTGGGGTTTAGGAACAAAAAAGGAAATCCAACACAGCCTAATCACACCAAGCTTCTCTTCTGGCCTCTATTTCCAGCATGATCTCCCATGGAGCATTGGGATAGTCATACCCATACTCTAAGGCCACCTTCCGCTGTATCCATCTTTGCATCCTGGAGAATCTGGGGAGGGTTTTATGATCACCCCTCCCAGATTGGCAATATAGGGTCTCCTCCTTTTTGATAAGGGAGGCATAGGCCTCATTTTGATCCCGAGCCTAGGCATAGTTCCGAGGTGGGGATAGATCTGGGACCTGGTTAGCGTAGGCCTCACAGAACCCCAGATTCCTGGCACACTGTCCACGCACCACGGAATCCCTAGTCTCCTCATCAGGAACACTTGGACTGGCTGAACTGCTCCGGTCATCCCTCAGTCCCATTCAGTCTCTTCCTCTGGTTTCCACACATCCAATCCCTCCTCCAAGAATCCATGCAGATGCTGGAAACTTGGAGACCTCACATCAATGGCCTCTTCCTCACTGCTCACACTTGCAGCCCCGGTCACCGCTGGCCATCTACTCCCCTCTGCTTTGATTGGAGCAGATCTAGGTTCTGCCACTGCAGCTTTCTGTACATCAGGTGGCCGCTCCCTGGCCCGCACTACCTGCATGCACACAGACTCGGAAGATTTCTCCAGCTCGCACTTTCCCGCGTGGTACAGTAACCTTTATAATGCCACTCCATCTCAACTCAGCTAGCATGAAAGTCACTGTAAGGCAAATCATGCTTTTCAATCCGCACGCATCCGCCATACTTGCCTCTACCAGGGCCCCAGCTGCACCTCCATGTCTCCAGACCAGCTTACCCTCTTTGCTATTTAGTAGAATTGTCCCACTGTCAGGCATTGCACGGCCAACATTTCTCTTCATAGCACTTGTATAGGCAATACTCGCCATACTGTCTTGGAAAAGTGTCCCGCTGTCATTGTTTGCACGGTCAACATTTTTCTTCACAGCATCCTCCGTTGTACTGTCTTTGAAAAGTGTCCCACTGTCATTGTTTGCACAGTCAACATTTTTCTGTATAGTACTTGCACAAGCATGGCCCCCAGCACATCGATCCAAATGCCCTGGGTCCAGTGGCGGAGCCAGAGGGTTAGCTGGGGTGGCAATTGTCACCCCAGAAGAAGTCCTTGCCACCCCTGTTGCCACCCCAATCCTGGGCGGGTGGCCGGGTGCATGGCAGCGGAGGAATCACAGGGCAGGGGATCGCCATACGGCCGGGAGCTGCGGAGGGAGGCGGATGGAGAGCAGGGAAGACCGGGCTCCTGCTACTTACACAGCCAGTGGTGTCGGCAGGGGGGGCTGAACGGAGCTTCAGCCCCGAGTGTGCCAACCAAAAAGTCCCGGGTCTCGTGTGTGGATCGTCATCGTTTTAAGTTATTTGCCTGCCCCCGCCCCGAGTGTCAAATATGCCATTGCATTGCTCCTACTTCCTTCGGCTCTCAGCTGAGCTGAGCAGCGCTGCAGCCAGAAGATGGAGGGGGTGGAGGCGGAGCCAATGCTAGGCGGCAAGGAGAGGAATTTGAAATCCTCCTCCGCTCCGAGAACCTCTTCTGCTGTCACATGACGAGCGGAGGAGGATTTCAAATTCCTCCCCTTGCCGCCTAGCATTGGCTCCGCCTCCACCCCCTCCGTCTTCTGGCTGCAGCGCTGCTCAGCTCAGCTGAGAGCCGAAGGAAGAAGAATGTGAGTGCCCGAGGGGGGAGGGGGGGGAAAGAAGGAAGAATGTGAGTGCCCGAGGGGGGAGGGGGGAATGTGAGTGCCTGAGGGGGAGGGAGGAGGAAGAATGTGAGTGCCCGAGGGGGGGGGGGAGAATGTGAGTGCCTGAGGGGGAGGGAGGAGGAAGAAGGTGAGTGCCCGAGGGGGGGGAGGAAGAAGGTGAGTGCCTGATGGGGGGGGAGGAAGAAGAAGAAGGTGAGTGCCTGATGGGGGGGAGGAAGAAGAAGGTGAGTGCCTGAGGGGGGGGGGAGTAAGAAGGTGAGTGCCTGAGGGGGGGGAGGAGGAAGAAGGTGAGTGCCTGAGAGGGGGGGGAAGAAGAAGGTGAGTGCCCGAGGGGGGGGGGAGGAGGAGGAAGAAGGTTAGTGCCTGAGGGGGGGGGTGGAAGAAGGTTAGTGCCTGAGGGGGGAGGAGGAAGAAGGTTAGTGCCTGAGGGGGGCGCAGGGGCGCCGCCCCCCCATCCATGCGTCCAGCCCCCTAATCTGCATGCAGGGGCGTTCAATGGGATTTTTTTTTTTTGCATCACCTGATTAGAGCCAGAGGCTCTAATAGGGCGATGCAAAGGGTGGACCCGGGGCGCAGAGCAGTGCATCCCGAGCCCACCCATTGCGTGACAATAGCGAATGAATATTCGCTATTGTCACACCGATCCAACTCCTGGCCAATCAGGAAGCGCTTCCGATACGCGCTTCTTGATTGGCCACAAGACAAACCCCTTGCCATTAGCCGAGGAGGAGGCTGAAGGACTCGTGGAGACGCGCCGCCGGTCACCGGTACTCAGAAGAAGCCGCTGCTGCTGGAAGGACTCGTGGAGACGCGCCGCCGGTCACCAGGACTGAGAAGAAGCCGCCCGCTGCCGCTCCAGGTAGGTAAGGGGGCACGCACGCTGATCTCTGCATTGGGGGCATGTACGCTGGTCACTGCATTGGGGGCATGTATGCTGGTCACTGCATTGGGGGCATGTATGCTGGTCTCTGCATTGGGGGCATGTATGCTGATCTCTGCATTGAAGGGGGCATGTACACTGATCTCTGCATTGAAGGGGGCATGTACGCTGGTCACTGCATTGAAGGGGGAATGTACGCTGGTCACTGCATTGAAGGGGGAATGTATGCTGGTCACTGCATTGAAGGGGGCATGTACGCTGGTAACTGCATTGAAGGGGGAATGTACGCTGGTCACTGCATTGAAGGGGGCATGTACGCTGATCTCTGCATTGAAGGGGGCATGTACGCTGATCTCTGCATTGAAGGGGGCATGTACACTGATCTCTGCATTGAAGGGGGAATGTACGCTGGTCACTGCATTGAAGGGGGCATGTACGCTGGTCACTGCATTGGGGGCATGTATGCTGGTCTCTGCATTGGGGGCATGTATGCTGGTCACTGCATTCAGGGCATGTATGCTGATCTCTGCATTGAAGGGGGCATGTACACTGATCTCTGCATTGAAGGGGGCATATACGCTGATCTCTGCATTGAAGGGGGCATGTACGCTGGTCTCTGCATTGAAGGGGGCATGTACGCTGGTCACTGCATTGAAGGGGGCATGTACGCTGGTCACTGCATTGAAGGGGGCATGTACGCTGGTCACTGCATTGAAGGGGGCATGAACGCTGGTCACTGCATTGAAGGTGGCACGCTGGTCACTCTGCATTGAAGGGGGCACGCTGGTCACTCTGCATTGAAGGGGGCACGCTGGTCACTCTGCATTGAAGGGGGCACATACCTTAATTACTGAAGGCCCGTTTCTCACTTTTGCGACCTCAAAATCACGCAATGTTTTACAGCGTTTTTTGCCGCAAAGCAATGCCTATTACATTTTTCTGTTTGCGCCCCCCTAACATTTTTGAGCACCAGCCGCCACTGTCCCCAATATACCTAGAACATTGTGCACATATTAATCTGCAAGTGTTCACAGATATTTATAGGTCAGAGTGTTTAACTGACAAAGAATGATGTGCCATAGAACTGCTGATGTGGATGTATTTTTCTGCTCTGTATCTAATAAATGCATACTTTACACCCCCCCTTTCCAGTACCCCCCAGAGCTCTTCAGGCCCCCCCCCCCACCAGTGCTCTTTAGTCCCCCCCCTCCCCCAGGACTCTTCAGCTCCCCACAGTGCTTTACAGCTCCCCCCTATTTTCATAGATTTAGGCTAATATGTATTCTGCCACATATTTTTTGTAAAAGTGTATTTTGATTGGTTTGCAAAAAAGTTATTACATCTACAAACTGGAACTTTTTATTTTTTAATTGTTTTTACTAGTAATGGCAGCGATCAGCGATTATTAGAGGGACTGCGACATTGCGGTGGACAAATCTGACACTAAATGACACTTTATATATTGACCCCCCAAAATAATACCTTGCCCCCCCTTTGCCACCCCTGTTTTAAAATTCTAGCTCCGCCACTGAGGGGGCATGTACGCTGGTCACTGCATTGAAGGGGGCATGTACGCTGGTCACTGCATTGAAGGGGGCACGCTGGTCACTCTGCATTGAAGGGGGCACGCTGGTCACTCTGCATTGAAGGGGGCACGCTGGTCACTCTGCATTGAAGGGGGCACATACCTTAATTACTGAAGGCCCGTTTCTCACTTTTGCGACCTCAAAGTCACGCAATTTTTTACAGCGTTTTTTGCCGCAAAGCAATGCCTATTACATTTTTCTGTTTGCGCCCCCCTAACATTTTTGAGCACCAGCCGCCACTGTCCCCAATATACCTAGAACATTGTGCACATATTAATCTGCAAGTGTTCACAGATATTTATAGGTCAGAGTGTTTAACTGACAAAGAATGATGTGCCATAGAACTGCTGATGTGGATGTATTTTTCTGCTCTGTATCTAATAAATGCATACTTTACACCCCCCCTTTCCAGTACCCCCCAGAGCTCTTCAGGCCCCCCCCCCCACCAGTGCTCTTTAGTCCCCCCCCTCCCCCAGGACTCTTCAGCTCCCCACAGTGCTTTACAGCTCCCCCCTATTTTCATAGATTTAGGCTAATATGTATTCTGCCACATATTTTTTGTAAAAGTGTATTTTGATTGGTTTGCAAAAAAGTTATTACATCTACAAACTGGAACTTTTTATTTTTTAATTATTTTTACTAGTAATGGCAGCGATCAGCGATTATTAGAGGGACTGCGACTTTGCGGTGGACAAATCTGACACTAAATGACACTTTATATATTGACCCCCCAAAATAATACCTTGCCCCCCCTTTGCCACCCCTGTTTTAAAAGTCTAGCTCCGCCACTGCCTGGGTCCTCATGTTCTCAGTCCACACTTGCAACATTTACTGTTAAGCCGACACAGTCCTTTTTTACAGCGTGATGCAACTCTCTTTCTTCGACTCTCCGGTACATTTCTGGAGAGAACAAATTACAGTTCCAATCTAGGTCCATCCTTTGCCACTGGCAACCATCACTGTGAATTTGACTCTTCATTCCACTCTCCTTGTCTCCTGTAGAGCAGCTCTCACTCTCCTCTCTGGCACTCCAGCACATTTCTTGAGGAAAAATTACATTTTTGGACACACAGGACACATGGAGCAGGCCTAGCTAACAGATCCTGCTCCCTGTGAAGCAGGGAGCACATAGATTTAGCCTGCTGCTCTGCTGTTAAGCAGACAGAGCCAAAAACTATTCTGTCTATCTAGCACCTGACTAGGAGGGTGCTACATGTCTATTTCCCAAAGATAACCTCTGGATATAATGCTGAGCATGTGCACTCAACTTCTTTGGTCGACCATGGTGAGACCTGTTCTGTGTGGAACCTGCCCTGTTAAACCGCTGTATGGTCTTGGCTACGTGCTGCAGCTCAGTTTCAGGGTCTTGGCAAACTTCTTATAGCCTAGGCCATCTTTATGTAGAGCAACAATTATTTTTTTCAGATCCTCAGAGAGTTCTTTGCAATGAGGTGCAATGTTGAACTTCCAATGACCAGTATGAGAAAATGAGAACGATAACACCAAATTTAACACACCTGCTCCCCATTCACACCTGAGACCTTGTAACACTAGTCACATGACACCGGGAAGGGACATGCGTCACATGACACCGGGGAGGGAAAATGACTAATTGGGCCCAATTTGGACATTTTCACTTAGGGGTGTACTCACTTTTGTTTCTAGCAGTTTAGACATTAATGGCTATGTATTGAGTTATTTTGAGGGAACAGCAAATTTACACTGTTATACAAGCTGTACACTCTCTACTTTACTACATTGTAGCAAAGTGTAATTTCTTCAGTTTTGTCACATGAAAAGATATATATTTACAAAAAATGTGAGCGGTGTACTTTATTTGTTTGGCTGCGGGGGGGGGGGGGGGGAGGGGGATGCATTGGTCTAAATGCACCTGTTAAAGTCCTATGTGAAAATTTGCAAATATTATACAGTAAAGATCTATATTTTTTAATGTATTTTTTTTATATCTACTGGCCACATATGGGGTATGCCCCATGGCCCTGTACATATGTTTTTTCCCCTTTCCAAGTTTGTGGGAAACTCCGTGTAATTTTTGTACAGGTATTTTTGAAGGGGCGGATGCCCAGAGCAAGTGAGAACATGGCTCAGCTTGGCGGGGGTGGATGTAGCACCCTCCTAGGTAGGTGCTAGAGAGAGAGTATAGTTTTGGATCTTTTCTGGTTACCAGAAGGATTGCCAGGTAAATCTATATTTTTCTCTACCTACCAGAGAGCAGGATCTGTTAGTGAGGTCTTCTCATTGTACTCAAGTGCAGCTCAGTTTGTCTGAAGTGTTTCACACTATCCAATAGGGATGCATTTCGGACTGTGGGAGAAAACCTGGCAAATGAGTGCACAGGCATTTAGCACAGCCCTGGTGATTGGCAGAGGAAAGTGCCTTGGTGCATGCTGGGATACTGTATAAATTCCAAGAGCAAATGTGCTTGGGGTCTTTCAGCTGGAGAGCGAAGTCCCAGATGGGGGAGGGGGCGACTGCCTGCTCCTCTGTAGAGGTTGCCATGCGGCCTCAGGTGGTTGACCCAAGGGCCTAAAGAGTAGAGAGGAACTGAAGCCAGAAGTCCTGCAGTGCTGACTGGAAAAGAGACACTGGAAAGGATCTGATTCTGCATACACCGAGTACAGATCTGTGTCATGGGACCTGTCATGAGGGGCAGTGCACGGGTGTCAGTGGATGGGGTTCAGTAAAGGTGATGCTATAGAGTGTCCTGAAGATAATGTAGTTCATTAAGTCTGTTGCTGGAGAGAGAGCAAGGAGACTTAACCCTTTCCATACCCATGGCAGTATGTTAAAGCAGTGTGACTGCTTCCACAAATATCCTGGTGAGGTCAAGTGAGAGTTGTCCTTATCAACTGTAAATAGTTCAAGTTGGAGTATCCCACTATTCCCTTCTCCCGTCCAAGTTCCACAATAAATACCAAAAACTAAAACCCCTGGACTGTTTTTTGAGTAACGAGCCATTGGGAGTAAGGATGAATGTGTGAACTGTCCCTAAGTGACTGTCTGCAGGTAATCAGAGGAGGCCCAAGAAGTCATCACACAGCAAGCCCTATGGGGCACAGTGCTACATGTGCATTAAATCTATCCTTACCAGCGTGGGCCATGCACAAAGCACCTGTGGTTCTCTAGCATGGGGCAAACCAAGGTTCCTGTGGATAGTGGGCAGAAACCTACAAACCTCGTCCTTCCAAAGACGTAAGTCCTGTAAGTACCACAGCCTGGTCTGGCCTGACCAGAACCCAGGCCTTCTCTGCATGCCTTTGTCCTGCTCCTTTCTCCAGGCACAAGCCCATGTCTAAGACTACCACCCTGTTGTTTTAGAAAAAAAAAAAAATCCTACACCAGGCTCATTAAAAAGAACATTTACCTAACTCGGATGAGTATGTTCTACCATGCAGAGTGTTGGTGGCATAATACTTAAACAAGTTAATAACAGTCCATAAAGTTTTATAAAGAGATATTGCGAGAGAGGATACCTGCACCCTGGCAGGTTGTTTTAGAATGTCCTGGTATTCCCCCAAAGGGGAATACAGCCAGCATTAACTTCCCAAGCAGGTGAAATCTACTCTACACCCCCACCCCAATTCACATGCCCAAGACTACATCCTGGCTCTGGACAGGTCCAATAGAATGAATAAGCAAAAATACAGTGGGTTTGATTTAATAAAACTTGATAGTGCAAAATATGGTGCAGCTCTGCATGGTACCCAATCAGCTTCTAACTTCAGCTTATTCAATTAAGCTTTGCCCAAAAAAAAAAAACTAGAAGCTGATTGGTTTCTATGTAGAGCTGCACCAGATATTGCACTGTCCAGTTTTAGTAAATCAACCCCATTGTATCTAGGTCAATGACTCCAGCTGACAGCTATCCTACCAACTTTTTATATATGCCAGGTCAGCAGACTGAAGACTTTCCCTTATGGGCTTTACCAAAACTCCTCATCCTAGCCGCAGACTCATAGCCAAGGCACAGGAGCATCTTGTGGCAGCTAGGAGAACTACAACTGGGGATTCTTTCTGCACCCTTCTACACCTTCACTTATTCAATGAATTACTACCTATCCCTGACAGCAACACCATGATATTTGAATCTTGTGCGCAAGGTGAAGTAGTGCCATTTTTTATTGAGTTTAGTGAATCTATATTTTTAGACTTCTTAATTTTTTGAATTTGTGCACCTCTATGCAGTATTCAACTTCATGATGCTTTGTAGTTGAATTTGACAGGTGGATTTTAAATGCACACACTGTTCTTTCAGACTTTTCCACAGATACAGAGACTTGGCACCACAACTTGTTCCAGAAGACTACACAAATAAACCAGATGTGAGGATTCCTTATGAACTCATCGGCAGCATGCCAGAGCTAAAGGTAAAGCATGAAAAAAGCACTAACTGCAAAGGTTGCCAGGTGTCACTCTAATCCTGTGCTTCATTCATTATTCATCATGTGCTAATTGGCAGGACTGGGATGATAAGTGAAGCCTAACATAATACAAAGTAAAGACCAAAGTTCTTCTTTAAGGCGGAGGACCATCTCAGTTTCATATAAAGAGCTGATTTGCCCTTTGTCTAACCTGTTGATCCCAGGGTGAACTCAGACAATACATTTAAGTTTTCAAAATTCAAGAGCAAAACAGAATGACAAAATGAATAGAACGTAAAGTACAGTGTGTATTTTTTTAGACAATTGTAAAAGTTAGCTCTAGATTAAACACGTTTTAGCAGTTTACTAAGTATTGAAGGAGAAATGGATCTGCTCTCAGATGATGTGTTAGTACATTACACAAACTGAAAGCCAAAACCTTAGCACTTGGAGACCCATTTATTAAAAATTTGCTTTGCGAATGTCTCAACATTTGTGCAAGCATAACATACAATACCTATAATCGACAAACAAACACAAGGGCGCACCGGCCTAGTGCATTATCTTTTAAGCAGGTTTATTAAAATAATGAATTAAAAATACTCACAAACGAGTTCTTGATAAAAAGCACATCAGACAAAGTATAAAATCCTCAGCATCGAGATCGGGATAGGATCGTCCCCCGAAGCTGTACAGGCTTACGCATTTCGAGGCTGCTCCTCTTCTTCAGAGCATTCCCTAACATTTGATCATAAGAGAAAAATAGCCTTAGGAACATTCTACAATGGGCGTTAACATTCATCAATAGAGAAAATGGCCTAACTAACTATAGGCTAAGAATAATCAACCATCAGGGGGAAAAATATGAGGAAGACCTTAGCACAGTGTACAGTCTATAGAGAATCCTGTGTGGCTGAGTGAACCTCCAGCTGCAGTGTGAATTGAAATGTTAAGGGGTGGTATTATTGCCACTGCTAAATGTGACATCTTCCTACTGGTTGTTAGGGAGCCAGCTGGTATCCTAACAATCAGTGACTCATGCAAAGAAAAAAAAGCATAGGCATGGATTCAACCCTCTAATTCAATAACAGCCCCTTCAAGCCTGATATAGATTTTAAGGGGGAACCCCACACAAACAGCTAGAAGAAAAAAGCATGGAGTTCCCCCAAAATCCTTATCAGACCCTGGGCTAGACCTGAAACTTCTCTGCAAAAGTTAAAACCTGTAATTGTGGGGTGTAGCTTTCTGTAAAGATCACCTGTTTAGATGCAGTGACTCAAAAGTAAGTTTCCCATAGGGATATATTCTATGTACACTGAACTTTTGTTTTTGCCCCCATTTTTCATGAGTTGAACTCAAAGATCTAAGACTTTTTCTATGTACACAAAAGACCTATTTCTCTCAAATATTGTTCATAAATATGTCTAAATCTGTGTTAGTGAGCACTTCTTCTTTGCCGAGATAATCCATCCATTTCACAGGTGTGGCATATCTAGATGCTGATTAGACAGCATGATTATTGCACAGGTGTGTCTTAGGCTGACCACAATAAAGGCCACTCTAAAATGTGCAGTTTTACTGTATTAGGGGGGTCCATAAACCAGTCAGTATCTGGTGTGACCACCATTTGCCTCACATAACACATCTCCTTCGCATAGTGATAATCAGGTTGTTGATAGTGGCCTGTGGAATGTTGGCCCACTCCTCTTCAATGGCTGTGCGAAGTTGCTGGATATTGGCAGGACCAGGAACACGTTGTCGTAAACGCCGATCCAGAGCATTCCAAACATGCTCAATGGGTGACATGTCCGGTGAGTATGCTTTCCATGCAAGAACTGGGATGTTTTCAGCTTCCAGGAATTGTGTACAGATCCTTGCAACATGTGGCTGGGCATTATCATGCTGCAACATTAGGGTGATGGTCGTGGATGAATGGCACAACAATGGGCCTCAGGATCTTATCACAGTATCTCTGTGCATTCAAAATGCCATCAATAAAATGCACCTGTGTTCATTGTATATAACATATGCTTGCCCATACCATAACCCCACCGTCACCATGGGCCACTGGATCCACAATGTTGACATCAGCAAACCGCTCACCCACACAACGCCATACACGCTGTCTGCATCTGCCCTGTACAGTGAAAACCGGGATTCATCTGTGAAGAGAACACCTCTCCAAAGTGCCAGACGCCATTGAATATGAGCATTTGCAACCTCAAGTCGGTTACGGCGACGAACTGTAGTAAGGTCGAGACCCTGATGAGGCCGATGAGCATGCAGATGAGCTTCCCTGAGATGGTTTCCGACAGTTTGTGCAGAAAATCTTTGGTTATGCAAACTGATTGTTGAAGCAGCTGTCTGGGTGGCTGGTTTTAGACAATCTTGGAGGTGAATATGCTGGATGTGGAGGTCCTGGGCTGTTGTGGTTACAAGTGGTCTGCGGTTGTGAGGCCGGTCAGATGTACTGCCAAATTCTCTGAAGCGCCTTTGGAGATGGCATATGGTAGAGAAATGAACATTGAATTCATGGGCAACAACTCTGGTGGATATTCCTGTAGTCAGCATACCAATTACACGCTCCCTCAAAACTTGCGACATCTGTGGCATTGTGCTGTGTGATAAAACTGCACATTTTAGAGTGGCCTTTTATTGTGGCCAACCTAAAGCACACCGGTGCAATAATCATGCTGTCTAATCAGCATCTTCATATGCCACACCTGTGAGGTGGATGGATTATCTCGGCAAAGGAGAAGTGCTCACTAACACAGATTTAGACAGATTTGTGAACAATATTTGAGAGAAATAGGCCTTTTGTGTACATAGAAAAAGTCTTAGATCTTTGAGTTCGGCTCATGAAAAATGGGGCCAAAAACAAAACTGTTGCATTTATAATTTTGTTCAGTGTATATACCTAGTACCAGAATAGTGCCTGCATCTGATTTGAATTCAGTCAAAGGTTTTTGGGCACTATTGTGCTGACAGAGTCACTCATAGAATGAAAGCTAGCCAGCTGAATTTCACTCCGATTGCCAGCTTTAGATATATATTTTAAATTGAATATAGTATCTCACAAAACCGAGTACACCCCTCACATTTTTGTAAATATTTTATTATATATTTTCATGTGACAACAACAAAGAAATTACACTTTGCTACAATGTAAAGTAGTGAGTGTGCAACTTGTATAATAGCAGTGTAAATTTGCTGTCCCCTCAAACGATCTCAACACACAGCCATTAATGTCTAAACCGCTGACAACAAAAGTGAGTACACCGCTAAGTCAAAATGTCCAAATTGGGCCCAAAGTAAGTGTCAATATTTTGTGTGGCCACCATTATTTTCCAGCACTGCCTTAAACTCTTTGGCATGGAGTTCACCAGAGCTTCACAGGTTGGGTTGCCACTGGAGTCCTTTTCCACTCCATGACGACATCACAGAGCTGGTGGATGTTAGAGACCTTGCACTCCTCCACCTTCCGTATGAGGATGCCCCACATATGCTCAATAGGGTTTAGGTCTGGAGACATGCTTGGCCAGTCCATCACCTTTACCATCAGCTTCTTTAGCAAGGCAGTGGTCATCTTGGAGGTGTGTTTGGGGTCGTTATCATGTTGAAATACTGCCCTGTGGCCCAGTCTCCGAAGGGAGGAGATCAAGCTCTGCTTCAGTATGTCACAGTACATGTTGGCATTCATGGTTCCCTCAATGAACTGTAGCTCCCCAGTGCTGGCAGCACTAATGCAGCCCCAGACCATGAGACTCCCACCACCATACTTGACTGTAGGCAAGACACACTTGTCTTTGTACTGCTCACCTAGTTGCCACCACACACGCTTGACACTATCTGAACCAAATAGGTTTATCTTCATCTCATCAGCCCACTGGACATGGTTCCAGTAATCCATGTCCTTAGTCTGCTTGTCTTTAGCAAACTGTTTGCGGGCTTTCTTGTGCATCATCTTTAGAAGAGGCTTCCTTCTGGGATGACAGCCATGCAGACCAATTTGATGCAGTGTGCTGCGTATAGTCTGAGCACTGACAGGCTGACCCCTCACCCCTTCAACTTCTGCAGCAATGCTGGCAGCACTCATATGTCTATTTCTCAAAGACAACCTCTGGATATGATGCTGAGCACATGCATGCAACTTCTTTGGTCAACCATGGCAAGGCCTGTTCTGGGTGGAACCTGTCCTGTTAAACCACTGTATGGTCTTGGCCACCGTGCTGAAGCTCAGTTTCATGGTCTTGGCAATCTACTTTTAGCCTAGGCCATGTTTCTGTAGAGCAACAAATTTTTTTTTCAGATTCTCAGAGAGTTCTTTGCCATAATGTGCCATGTTGAACTTCCAGTGACCAATATGAGAGAGTGAGAGTGATAACACCAAATTTACCACACCTGCCCCCCATTCACACCTTAGACCTTGTAACACTAACAAGTCACATGACAGCAGGGAGGCAAAATGGCTAATTGGTCCCAATTTGAACATTTTCACTTAAGGGTGTACTCACTTTCATTGCCAGTGGTTTAGACATTAATGGCTGTGTGTTGAGTTATTTTGAGGGGACAGCAAACTTACATTGTTATCCAAGCTGTACACTCACTGCTTTACATTGTAGCAAAGTGTAATTTCTTCAGTGTTGTCACATGAATAGATATAAAAAAGTGGAAAAATCCACCGCTTAAAAATACTATAAACGTTCCAAATGAAGCTGCCAGCAGAGTCCGAAATTGACAATCAGACAAAATAGTATAAGAGATTCGCATGTGGTGCTTGTATAAATCAATTTTTTTCTGTAATGGGGTGCAATCCAAACTGCTTACCAGATGGAAAGGGGTAAAAAGCCTGTCAGTAGACAATAATTAATGTATGATTTTCTTGATATCAGCCGAATCAACTCAGTGAGAGAGGCATGGTTTATGGAATCGTATATGAAACACAAAAATGAATCTCATGGTGCAGTATATTAGGCAAATGGGAAATAAACCCAGAAAAGCCACCACCAAAAAACCTGTGATACCAGAAGCACTCAACACCTCAGTATGTCCTAACAGGCTGCTTACCAGACAATAAACTTGCAAACAATATAGGTGGACATGAAATTCGTCCTAACAGGCTGCTTACCAGACACAATAAGTTTGCAGACAATACAGGTGGGCATGAAATTTATCCAACTTTGTGATTAGACTCTCATCCCGAGCAACACCATTGGTCAGATGCCAAAGCCAGAAGACTCAGCGTAATAACCAAAGAGAAAATTGGCACATAGTGTAGTAATTTAAACAAATAATGAAATACAGAGAAACCACCACCAAGAAGCTAAATGAATGAAAGCACTCCACACCTCAGTGTGTCCAATCAAACTGCTTACCAGACACACTGATTTTGGAGCAGACAATCCTGGTGGTAATAGTCAGCAGAAATCCTCTTCTATCAGGGTGATTAGGCTCTCCTCCCAGACCACATCACATGTCTAATGGTATTGACAGAAGATTCAGCACAAACACCAAAAAGAAAGTTGGCTCATAGTGCAGTATTTAGGATAATAGCAAGATTTATTAAAGTAACTTACATTTAAAATCAGTACTTTGCACAGTCAAATTCCGCAGTATTCATCAGCATTGGCATGTCCCAGGCAGGGGGGTCAACTGATGCGTTTTGGCCAATCATCTGGCGTCTGAGGCAGTATTCCAACATGATAATGACCCCAAACACACCTCCAAGACGACCACTGCCTTGCTAAAGAAGCTGTTGGTAAAGGTGATGGACTGGCCAAGCATGTCTACAGACCTAAACCATATTGAGCATCTGTGGGGCATCCTCATACAGAAGGTGGAGGAACGCAAGGTCTCTAACATCCACCAGCTCTGTGATGTCGTCATGGAGGAGTGGAAGAGGACTCCAGTGGGGTTAAGGCAGTCCTGGAAAATAATGGTGGCCACACAAAATATTGACACTTTGGGCCCAATTTGGACATTTTGACTTAGCGGTGTACTCACTTTTGTTGTCAGCGGTTTAGACATTAATGGCTGTGTGTTGAGTTATTTTGAGGGGACAGCAAATTTACACTGTTATACAAGCTGTACACTCACCACTTTACATTGTAGCAAAGTGTAATTTCTTCGATGTTGTCACAGAAAAAGATATAATAAAATATTGACAAAAATGTGAGGGGTGTACTCACTTTTGTGAGATACTGTATATATACTACATATATATATATATATATATATATATATATATATACTGTATATACACTGTATATACACAAATACACTATATTACCAAAAGTATTGGGATGCTTGCCTTTACACACATGAACTTTAATGGCATCCCAGTATTAGTCCGTAGGGTTTAATATTTAGTTTCCTCACCTTTTGCAGCTATAACAGCTTCAACTCTTCTGGGAAGGCTGTCCACAAGGTTTAAGAATGTGTCTATGGGAATGTTTGACCATTCTTTCCGAAGTGCACTTGTAAAGGTCAGGCACTGATATGGACAAGAAGGTTTGGCTCCCAGTCTCTGCCCTAATTCATCCCAAAGGTGTTCTATCGGGCTGAGGTCAGGACTGTGTGCAGGCCAGTCAAGTTCCTCCACCCAAAACTTGCTCATCCATGTCTTTATGGACCTTGATTTATGCACTGGTCCAAATCAATTGGTGGAGGGGGGTTTATGGTGTGGGGTTGTTATTCAAGGGGTTGGGCTTGGCCCTTAATTTCAGTGAAGGGAACTTTTAAGGCGTCAGCATACCAAGACATTTTGGACAATTTTATACTCTCAACTTTGTGGGAACAGTTTGGGGATGGCTCCTTCCTGTTCCAACATGACTGCGCACAAGTGCACAAAGCAAGGTCCATAATGACTTTGCAAGTTTGGAGTGGAGGAACTTGACTGACCTCAACCAGACAGAACACCTTCGGGATGAATTAGAGCGGAGACTGTGGGCCAGGCATTCTCGTTCATATCAGTGCCTGACCTCACAAATGCACTTCTGGAAGAATGGTGAAACATTCCCATAGACACACTCCTAAACCTTGTGGACAGCCTTCCCAGAAGAGTTGAACCTGTTAAGGCTGCAAAGGGTAGGCAAACTCAATATTGAACCTTACAGACTAAGACTGGGATGCCATTAAAGTTCACCTGTGTGGAACGGCAGGCATCCCAATACTTTTGGTTTTATATATATATATATATATACGGTATATATATATATATATATATATATATATATATATATATATATATATATACAGTATCTCACAAAAGTGAGTACACCCCTCATGTTTTTGTAAATATTTTTTGTTATATCTTTTCATGTGACAACACTGAAGAAATTAAACTTTGCTACAATGTAAAGTAGTGAGTGTACATCTAGCATAACAATGCAAATTTGCTGTCCCTTCAAAATAACTCAAAACACAGGCAAATAATGTATAAACCGCTGGCAACGAAAGTGAATACACCCCTAAGTGTAAAAGTCTAAATTGGGAACAATTACTCATTTTACCTCCCCAGTGTCATGTGACTGGTTAGTGTTACAAGGTCTCAGGTTTGAATGGGGATCAGGTGTGTTAAATTTGGTGTTATCGCTCTCACTCTTTCATACTGGTCACTGGAAGTTCAACATGGCACCTCATGGAAAAGAACTCTCTTAGGATCTGAAAAAAAGAAGAACTGTTGCTCTACATAAAGATGGTCTAGGCTATAAGAAGATTGCCAAGACCCTGAAACTGATCTGCAGCATGGTGGCCAATACCATACAGCAGTTTACCAGGGCAGGTGCCACACAGAACAGGCCTCGCCACGATTGACCGAAAAAGTTGAGTGCACGTGCTCAGCGTCATATCCAGAGGTTGTCTTTGGGAAATAGACGTATGAGTGCTGCCAGCATTTCTGCAGAGGTTGAAGGGGTGGGGGTTCAGCCTGTCAGTGCTTAGACCATATGCCGCACACTGCATCAAATTTGTCTGCATGGTTGTCATCCCAGAAGGAAGCCTCTTCCAAAGATGATGCACAGGAAAGCCCGCAAACAGTTTTCTGAAGACAAGAAGACTAAGGACATGGATTACTGGAACCATGTCCTGTGGTCTGATGAGACCAAGATAAACTTATTTGGTCCAGATGGTGTCAAGCATGTTTTGCGGCAACCAGGTGAGGAGTACAAAGACAAGTGTGTCTTCACTAAAGTCAAGCATGGTGGTGGGAGTGTCATGGTCTGAGGCTGCATGAGTTCTGCCGACACTGGGGAGCCACAGTTCATTGAGGGAACCATGAATGCCAACATGTACTGTGACATACTGAAGCAAAGCATTATCTCCTCCCTTTGGAAAATGACCTGCAGGGCAGTATTCCAACATGATAACGACCCCAAACACACCTCCAAGATGAATGCTTCCTTGCAAAAGAAGCGGAGGGTAAAGGTGATGGACTGGCTGAGCATGTCTCCAGACCTATACCATATTGAGCATCTGTGGGGCATCCTCGAAAGGAAGGTGGAAGAGTGCAAGGTCTCTAACATCCACCAGCTCTGTGATGGCATCATGGAGGAGTGGAAGAGGACTCCAGTGGCAACCTGTGATGCTCTGGTGAACTCCATGTCCAAGAGGGTTAAGGCAGTGCTGGAAAATAATGGTGGTCACGCAAAATACTGATTCTTTGGGCCCAATTTGGACATTGTTACTTAGGGGTGTACTAACTTTTGTTGTCAGCAGTTTAGACATTAATGGCTGTGTGTTGTGTTATTTTGAGGGGACAGCAAATTTGTACTGTTATGCAAGCTGTACACTTACTACTTTACATTGTAGCAAAGTGTCATTTCTTTAGTGTTGTCACGTGAAAAGATATAATAAAATACAGTGCCTTGCGAAAGTATTCGGCCCCCTTGAACATTGCGACCTTTTGCCACATTTCAGGCTTCAAACATAAAGATATAAAACTGTAGTTTTTTGTGAAGAATCAACAACAAATGGGACACAATCATGAAGTGGAACGAAATTTATTGGATATTTCAAACTTTGTTAACAAATAAAAAACTGAAAAATTGGGCGTGCAAAATTATTCAGCCCCTTTACTTTCAGTGCAGCAAACTCTCTCCAGAAGTTCAGTGAGGATCTCTGAATGATCCAATGTTGACCTAAAAGACTAATGATGATAAATAGAATCCACCTGTGTGTAATCAAATCTCCGTATAAATGCACCTGCACTGTGATAGTCTCAGGGGTCCGTTTAAAGCGCAGAGAGCATCATGAAGAGCAACAGAATACTGTTGTGGAGAAGTTTAAAGCCGGATTTGGATACAAAAAGATTTCCCAAGCTTTAAACATCCCAAGGAGCACTGTGCAAGCGATAATATTGAAATTAAAGGAGTATCAGACCACTGCAAATCTACGAAGACCTGGCTGTCCCTCTAAACTTTCAGCTCATACAAGGAGAAGACTGATCAGAGATGCAGCCAAGAGGCCCATGATCACTCTGGATGAAGTGCAGAGATCTACAGCTAAGGTGGGAGAAGAAATCCATTTCTTAAAGATATCCATAAAAAGTGTCGTTTAAAGTTTGCCACAAGCCACCTGGGAGACACACCAAACATGTGGAAGAAGGTGCTCTGGTCAGATGAAACCAAAATCGAACTTTTTGGCAACAATGCAAAACATTATGTTAGGCATGAAAGCAGCACAGCTCATCACCCTGAACACACCATCCCCACTGTCAAACATGGTGGTGGCAGCATCATGGTTTGGGCCTGCTTTTCTTCAGCAGGGACAGGGGAGATGGTTAAAATTGATGGGAAGATGGATGGAGCCAAATATAGGACCATTCTGGAAGAAAACCTGATGGAGTCTGCAAAAGACCTGAGACTGGGACAGAGATTTGTCTTCCAACAAGACAATGATCCAAAACATAAAGCAAAATCTACAATGGAATGGTTCACAAATAAACATATTCAGGTGTTAGAATGGCCAAATCAAAGTCCAGACCTGAATCCAATCGAGAATCTGTGGAAAGAACTGAAAACTGCTGTTCACAAACGCTCTCCATCCAACCTCACTGAGCTCGAGTTGTTTTGCAAGGAGGAATGGGCAAAAATTTCAGTCTCTCGATGTGCAAAACTGATAGAGACATACCCCAAGCGACTTACAGCTGTAATCGGAGCACAAGGTGGCGCTACAAAGTATTAACTTAAGGGGGCTGAATAATTTTGCAAGCCCAATTTTTCAGTTTTTTATTTGTTAAAAAAGTTTGAAATATCCAATAAATTGTGTTACACTTCATGATTGTGTCCCACTTGTTGTTGATTCTTCAAAAAAAAATTACAGTTTTATATCTTTATGTTTAAAGCCTGAAATGTGGCAAAAGGTCGCAAAGTTCAAGGGGGCCGAATACTTTTGCAAGGCACTGTATTTTCAAAAACATGAGGGGTGTACTCACTTTTGTGAGATACTATATATATATATATATATATATATATATATATATATATATATACAAACAATTTTAGAAAAAACAATAACCCTTTTCTCAAAAAAAAAAAAAGATTCTTTGATCTTTATTATACATGAATGTTAAAAACAACTGTATTTACAATTTTTTTGCAGGATAACCCTTTTCGCCAGAGGATAGCTGAAGTTTTCTCAGAAGATGGAGATGGAAATATGACACTGGATGATTTTCTGGACATGTTCTCAGTGCTTAGTGAAATGGCTCCTCGAGATCTTAAAGCATATTATGCCTTCAAAATATATGGTTAGTTTGAGTGCACATAAGTCTAACTATGTATGTAACACATAAATGTGCTTGGAGATTGCTTCTGTACCAAACCCCAAGCAAAGACTTGTAAACAAAAAAGAAACCATCAATTGGGTTGTATTTTCCAACAACCCAGTGGGTAATTTTGAAGCGGTTAACAGCCTAGAATAAATTGAGCCGAAATTCTGATGCGTTTTGAGACTTGGACTATTTCTTGGACCTTGTAGAAAAACAAAACAAAATAATCAAAATGATATCAAGAATCCACACCTGCCTAAAGGCAATGTAAAGATTGCATACGACATTACATTGGTTACATTACACCAAAATCATAATCACCAATGGTCTGTGTAAAAGAAGCTAAAACCCAAAGGTATGTGCGCGGAGTGACCCAGTTCAGTAGGTAAGCAAACAGGAGAGCTCGGCAGCCACAGGAATGCCATAGGAACACTGCATACAGAAATAAACCCACCAAAACAACAACTAGCAAACAACAAGAAAGAACAGAGGGGTGGGAGGAGGGGTTTTTGTTCCCTCTTTGCCTATGTGCTGCACTCGGCACGCACAGCCCATGGCCCTCAATTTTAATTTTGTGGGTTGTATGGGGCAATGAGTGGAAGATTCTCTATTTGTGTGGGGGGCTATCTTGGGTGGCAGTCTATTTTGGTGGCCCCTGTGATTATTTTCATCTCCCCCCTCGGAATTTGGCTCTTCCCCTCCCCGCCACAAGAGTGAATATGGGTTCAAAGTTGGGCACAGGAATGCCACAGCCACACATATGCGTGAGGTCACTGCTGCCATTTTTGACCGGGGTGGACATTAGGGTGCATGTGTGAGGGGGAACCACTAGTGGGTGCTTATTTGCCTCCTGTAATAGAAGCATTTGAATGGAGACTATCTTTCCAGCCCATTAATCCACCATGGTGAAGTGAAGAGGGCTGGAACTTCCTGTTTGATCCATATATATAAGTCCCTCTGAATGGCATGGCTGTGTCTGTGGCTTCCCTGTTTTGATGGTTGGGGGCCAGCCATGCCACTGGATGAACCTACTGATAGTTGGTCTCCCTTTTTTCTTGGATGCTTTGACATTTTTGTATTTTTCAATGGATGCTACTTTCTTTTTTTTTTGTTTTTGTTTTTTTGTTTGCTGGTTGTTGTTGTTGTTGCAGGTTTTGTTTTGGTGTTCTTTTTGGAGTTTTTTAAAAAATCAATTGATTCTGGGTTATTAACAGCTTCAAAATGACCCACTGTGTTGTAGTCAAATACAACCCATAAGGGTTATGCACACCATTGCATAATAGATGCAATATGGATCAAATCAGATGGCCTGATAGACATGTTTTTAGCACTTTATGAATAAAGAATATATATTTTAGGTATATCTGTGCGGTTTATTTGGTACTCCATTAAGCCCCTGCCACCCACACAACCAATTGATGGCTTGTTTTTGGTTTTTCAAGATGTATGTATAGTCCAACACTTTTTTTTTTTTTTTTTTAATAGCAAGGGGAAGGGTTTATTGCCCTCTATATCCTCTTTGGCTAGATCCACACTTCCTTTTGTCCTATTTGTCATTGTCACTGAGACAGAAAGTGATAGCCAGTCCAAAATTTTACAGTTGTCACCAGAACAAAAGATAATGGTTAATCAACGCTGGGGACACCTGTTGCTGTGACAACTGTCTAAAAGGGGAATTCTCTACTCTTTGCAGAGATTTACTCTTGCTTCCTGTTTTGTCCCTTGGAAAATCTACCCAATGGATCACAGCAAAACACAAGCTGATAGGGGTTTTAACCTGTGCTAAAACTAAAAATAATGTTTTTTAATTATACATAGACACGTTAATATATAGTAATATTAAATATGCATGTTACAGCAATATATTTTACTTGCTCACTAGATTTACCTTCACAGCATGCATACCTGTGCTATAAGTCGTATGGTAAAAAAAAAAAAAAAAACTTTTAAAAGATTTATTTACTATTAAGTAGCTTTTACTTTTAGGTAACAACAAAGATTGAGTAAAACACCCACACAATCTCTGCAGGTAGAATCTGTAGATTGTGGGGTGGGGGGGAATACTTTTTTCTGTTATTTTTTTGGAGATAAAGTTTTTATTTTTTCTGTCCTGGTATGGAGATTCACCTTCTCTATTGTCCTATTGACTATTGTTTCCTTGACAAAAAGTGAAAGGAAAGTCTACATTTTAGAGTTATCAGTTATGTATAGATGGGCTATCTTTCAATGACACTTGTTCTGGTGACAACTGTCCAATGCCTGGTACACACGATGAGATTATTGGACAAATCATCATCCGATTTTTTTTTTTTTGCATGCTATTGTCATATTGAAGAGGTTACTAAAGTAACAAAAATTCTCCTACAACAGGATAAAAATTCTGAAGTGATATCATGTATTGTATTGTATTTACGGATGAGAACTTTTTGTATCGTACGAGAAACATTTTCGTGCTTGTCCCATCAAATAATTTTGCATGATTAGTCATGATCAGCTCCCGAAAGCTGTGTACTAATGATCAGATTATTGTATGAACTCTAAAGGCCCGTACACACGATCAGATTATCGAACGATCTGTCGTCCGTTTTTTGTGGCATGCTAGTCTGATGTGGAAAGTGAAGAGGTTATTTTCATACGAATTTTCCCGTACGACAGAATTCTACTTCAGAAGTGATGTCATGTGTTGGATTGCTTTGTATGTGTTCTTTCGTCTCTGAGCATGCCTAGTCTTGCACTTAAGATTTTTTTCCGTCGAAAACTGTACTAATGAGTCGAAAATCGGACGTTGTGTTGACGGACGATAAAAATTTTATAGCCTGCACATCAGGATTTTTTCGCCCAAAAAGTCGGATTCGGCTGTCGAAAGCACCATACTAACAATCCGAAAATCGGCAGATCGGTCGTCAGACGGAATTTCCCTTCAGACTTTCTTATCATGTGTATGGGCCTTTAGAAAGTGGTATTTTTCTTACAATTTTCTGATCGTGTGTATGGTCCTTTAAGCTGGATACACAATATACAGCTTTTGTTGGTAGATTTCCATTAGATTTACCTTCAACTATGTAGTGTAAGGGCCTGTCTGATTGCATACAAATTGAAAGTGTTTAGGTCTGACCTCATATTATATGGTTCTGGTAAATCTAAAGGAAAAAATCTAAAGAAAAATGTATAGTGTGTATCCACCTTTAGATAAAACACCCTCAGTAGGCCATTCCGCCCAATAATGTAGGTGAACAAAGCTTGTGTCATAGAGAGACCAATCACAGGGATCACATGATGTAAACAGTGTGTGTTTACATCCAAGAGTCCTCCCCTTCCTCTTACAATGGAAGAAGTAGTGGAAACAGGAAATAATGAATAAATGTAACACTCATTAGTTCCTGAGCACTGCAGAGGTCACATCAGCAACAGGTAGAGTTGCCACCTCATCCCTTTAAAACAGAACACAAATTAATTACACAGGTTCTGAGGCTAATTTAATGCAGAGAAGGCTCGAAGTGAGTTTAATTACCACCTTAGTCAGCCACAGAACCTGTGTAATTAATATGTGTTCTGTTTTAAAAGGGATGAGGTGGCAACCCTAGCAACAGGTTCAATTGCTCCCTTTCTCTCCTACATATCTGATCTCCACACCGGTACCTCTATATGACCTGCATATTAACCCTTAGACCTTTCCTATCTTTCACATCTGTACACTGGCCCCTTAATTTTCATCCTAACACTGTATGTGACCTGTATATAAACCCCTTGCCTTTCCTCTTCCCTTAACACACACTGTTTAATTTACATTATTGTGTCTCTTTATGTGTGTGGATGACGGCACTGTATTTATTTTTATAAAAAAAAATCGAAGCATGTTATTTCATAATCAATAAACAGCTGCCCATCTTCAGGGAGACATTCTAATTGATATAGTAAAAAAATAAGACAAAAAGCAGTGGTTGTTAAATGCAACCAAAATAAAGCTCTATCTGTCTCAAAAAAGGATATAAGATTCATTTTGTTACATTGTTGCATAATGGAGTAATTGTCAATCAAAACATCAGAGCACTGGGCAATTAAATGTGGCATGCTAAGGGGATGTGGACAGAGAGGTTGATTCCTTCACATATGGTGGGCCTTATTGGACAATGGTCCGCAAACATGTGTGGAATGGCCTTGGGATAGACCTACCCAATTCTCTGGAGTACTTTCTCCTCCAGGTCTCCCATATACCCACCTCCAACTATAAACACTGTGCCCTCCCCACCTTCTGAGCGCCGCCAAGCGTCTTATACCCATTCACTGGAAAAGCTCCCATATCCCGAGTGAGGGGGAGTGGCTCCGGCAGGTGGGTGAGATTATGGAAGCCGAAGATTGGCTTGCCACTTGCAGAGATACCTGAACAAAATTTGAATCCACCTGGGAACAATGGAAAAACCACACATCAGACTTGACCGCATTATCCTCTAGCTTAGACATAGCTCTGCTAGCCCTGGCAGACCCTGCCTTTAAACAGTTGGTCCAGACAGATCAGAATCCTATTGTCAACAATATCTCAAATACAGAACCAAATTTGCTGTGAACCAGGCGTGGGTACCATGCTCTAGGCTTTCCCAGGTGCTGTGAGCCACATTACTAAATACCCTAATGTTGTTTGAGCTTTGTTTGTACTTTGAAATGTTTACCCGAGCGAGAATATATCTGGTTATGTGGGCTCTCCCCCCATTTGTGGTTTGAGTTAAGTCTACTGGGGCCGAATGCACGAGACCGAGGAGACCTTCTTTTCTTTTCTTTTTTGCCCAGTTCGGATAAGCTCTTAGCTTCCACCTGAGGTGAACAGCCGGATCCCTCCTCTCTTCTCTCTTGCAGTGGTAGTCAAGGAAGTTTTCTTTCTCTCTTTCAGTCAGGATTGACTGTGTATACATTCCTTTTTGACCTGTTAAATTACCTTCCAGTCAGCTCCAGCCGAGTAAGCAAGGTTATGCTCTGCAACTAAGGGATATCCCACTGTATCACTGTACAACTTAGTGACATCCCACTGTACCATCAATATTTTCAGTTACCTTCTCCACTCCCAATGCCCCGTGGTTTGTCCATTTATATGTATGTCCATACATATGTTACAAATCAGCTAATATTCTGCAGCCTCAATGGCAAATCAATAGAAATAATCAATGCATGGCTCAATTTTCTATTCTAGCAATCCACAGGGGTACCTTAAAAGTGTATGGCTGCATTTTCAATATTTATAAAGGAAACTTTATATCATTCTAAGTTTTGGAGAATATTTTTCACTTGCCATGCACATGCTTAAATGGTGTGCCAATATATCGAAACTGTTTTATTGATGATTGAAGTATCTTTTCCCACATTTTTTCAGATTTCAATAATGATGATTACATATGTAAATCCGATTTGGAAAAGACACTGAACAAGCTCACTCGAAATGAGCTAACACCAGAAGAAGTGTGTTTGGTATGTGATAAGGTAATAGACGAAGCTGATGTAGACAACGACGGAAAGCTGTCTCTGGAAGATTTCCAACACATGATCATTAGAGCGCCAGACTTTCTCAGGTAACGCAAGACACTTTGTAGCACTCATTATAATCAAGACTGCTTTAAGACTCAGGAAAACAAGACATTAAAGTGGTTCTAAAATCTAAAAATTTTTTACCTTAATAAATTCCTTGATAATGCATCAGCATCCCCCCTCACCCCCCCCCCCCTTTGCTGACCAGAGCCCTCATTCGATCCAGTGCTGTGCATGTTTTCAGCTCTTCTCTCCCCTCACTTTCGGATCTCGCTGGCTTTGCTGGGGCACCAGGAGCTGTCCCAGTGCTGTTAATTAAAACCAGTGATGAGGGAGTAGGGGGCGGGGCCCAGTTCTGCTGTCTATGTCAATGCACTCACAAGTGCTTCCCATGGGGGCACTGGACAGAGAGGAGGGGCCAGGAATGCTGGCGGGGACCTTAGAAGAGGAGGTTCGCACTTGCTCTGTGCAATTCCATTGCACAGACCAGATATATATAAATTGCCTTACAATCGCTTTAAGAGGCGTCTTTATCAAGTGTTATTATAAAATTTGGCAATTAACATTTTAGCCTGGAGAACACCCTCATGTAAATGTTAAAATATAGCTAAAGAAAAAACAAAATTTTTAGTTTTGGATACATTGGAGAGGGACTAGAACATCTGTCAGGCTTTTATTGATGTCTGTTTCTGTGTTAGGGATATTTACCCTCTCTATTTGTTATGTATACTGTTATCGCTGAAAGTGAAAGAAAATGCAAAATTTTGGGTTTTCCCTAGAACATTAATAGAGGGGCAATTTTTCACATGAGGGCACTAGTTTTGGTGGTTCATCCAGTTCATCCAGAGGATGATCCTTTGCTCCAGCAACAACAGACAAGCTCTGCTAGCCGGCATCAAATCTTACCATTTCTGGGGACGGCAATTACAATTCCAGCAGATGTGATTTTAAGATGAGTACTATTGTTGTTCAGACGGATGTCCATTTTCAACTCCCCAGAGTTGTCTTCTCTGACATACCCCTGCTTCTACATCAGTCAACACATTATGCAGTTTACATGTCTGCTGGTTGGATTGCCAATCCACTCCTTCTCTAGAGATCCCTTTTAAGAATACAGAGATTTATCAAAACCCTACAAGAGGTTGGCTGGCTAGTGTTTCTAAAAGGGTTATCTGGCCCCTATGCAAATTCTTGTGTATCTGAGATCCTAATAGGCACAGATAGAAAGGGCTGCAAAGGCTGGGACAGTGTTAATAATGGGGAATTTTAACTACCCGGGCATTGACTGGAGTAATGACACTGCTGGAACAGTTAAAGGGCAAAAATGAATAAACATTTTTCAAGACAATTTTATGGTGCAGTTTATTGAGGCCCCCACAAGAAATAATGCTCTGTTGGACCTGGTAATCTCAAACCATACAGAGCTTATTCATAATGTTCATATAAAAGAACATCTGGGTAGCAGTGATCATAACATGATTTAATTTCACGTTAGCTGTAATCAAAAAGCGCATAAAGGAAAAACAAAAACACATAACTTTAAGAGAGCAAATTTTCCAAGGATGAGGGCTGCTGTCCAGGATTTAGACTGGGAGGGAATATTGGCATCGATAAACACAGAACAGAAATGGGAAATTTTCAAAAAGACTTTTTGAAAACTCACTTCAATGTATATTCCCATGGGTAATAAGTTTAAAAGGATAAAAATAAAACCTATGTGACTCATGGCCAAAGTTAAAAAAGCTATAAATAAAAAGAAAAGAGCTTTTAGAAAATATAAAAATGAAGGAACACTATCATTGTTTAATTGTTACAAAGAATATAACAGAATATGTAAAAAGGAAATCAAGGATGCAAAAATACAACATGAACGACAGATTGCAAAAGATAGTAGGACAAACCCCCAAAAATTCTTCAAATATATTAATAGTAAAAAGGTTAGGTATGAGCATCCACCCATGCATCCTATAAGAATTGAGCGCTGTAATTTCAAAGCCTTTGTTTCTAATTTTTAGGGACTCGTTAAAGACTGGAATAGTACCACTGGATTGGCGTAGGGCCAATGTGGTGCCTATATTTAAAAAGGGATTAAAGTCTTTGCCAAGTAACTATAGACCTGTTAGTTTAACTTCTATAGTTGGGAAGATACTGGAAAGTTTAATAAAAGTCCACATAGATGAGTTCTTGCTGGAAAAAAATATTTTAAGCAACAGACAGCATGGATTTATGAAAGACAGAAGTTGTCAAACAAACCTGATTTCTTTTTATGAGGAGGTAAGTAAAACCTTGGACAAAGGGGTGGCTGTGGATGTAGTAAACTTGGATTTTGCAAAAGCATTTGACACAGTTCCCCAAACACGGCTAATGTGTAAGGTAAAGTCTACAAGCTTGGAAAGATCAGTTTGTAAATGGATAGAAAATTGGCTAAAAGATAGAATTCAGAGAGTAGTGGTTAATGATTCTTACTCTGAATTGTCTAAGGTTATCAGTGTTTACCCCAAGGTTCAGTGTTGGGACCCTTACTTTTTAATATCTTTATAAATGATATAGGGTCTGGGAATAAAAGCACTATTTCAGTCTTTGCAGATGACACCAAGCTTTGCAGTGGAATAACCTCTTTACAGGATGTCTCCAACTTACATGCTGACCTCATCGCACTTTTTTTTCATTGGGCAACTATGTGGAAAATGAGGTTTAATGTTGATAAATGTAAAGTTATGCACCTGGCGGGGGGGGGGGGGGATATGCATGCATCATACGAACTAGGTGGAGTAGAACTGGTGGAATCCATAGCAGAGAAGGATCTGGGTGTTCTGGTAGATCATAAGCTTAATAATAGCATGCAATGCCAAGCTGCGGTTTCCAAAGCAAGCAAAGTCCTTTCTTGTATTAACAGAGGCATGGACTCCAGAGAGAGAGACATCATTTTGCCCCTGTACAAATCATTAGTAAGATCTCATCTGGAATATGCAGTTCAGTTGTTGGCACCAGTTCTTAAAAAGGATATCAGGGAACTGGAGAAAGTGCAGAGAAGGGCAACCAAACTCATAAGAGGCATGGAGCAGCTCATCTATGAGAAAAGATTAGAGGAACTATATGTATTCTCTCTTGAGAAGAGGATATTAAGGGGGATATGATCAACATGTATAAATACATAAGGGGTCCATATAGTGAACTTGGTGTTGAGTTGTTCACTTTAAGGCCAACACAAAGGACAAGGGGACACTTTTTACGTCTAGAGGAAAAAAGATTTAATCTCCAAATACGGAAAGGTTTCTTCACCGTAAGAGCTGTGAAAATGTGGAATAGACTCCCTCCAGAGGTGGTTCTGGCCAGCTCACTAGATTGCTTTAAAAAAGCCTGGATTGTTTCCTAGGTGGACTTAATATAAGTGGGTACTAATATTTATAGGTAGTTGATCCAGGGAATATCTGATTGCCTTTCGGGGGATCAGGAAGGATTTTTTTTCCCCTGCTGTAGCAAACTGGATCATGCTTTGCTGGGGTTTTTTCACCTTCCTCTGGATCAACTGCGGGTATAGGATTGTGTATATGGGATTGTATGGTTGGGTTTTCATTACTGTTTTTTTTTTTTTTTTTTTTTTATTGGTTGAGCTACTGATGATAGGATGCTCGGTTATCTTGGCTTTCCTCTCCTCTGTCAGCATCTCAATGCCTGTTGATGATCAGGACCAGTCTCTCCCATCCCTTTATATTAAAGTGGGCTCAATGGAAAAGGCTTCCTGTCCAGAAGGGGCTTTTCTCCAACATTGGATATGCACCCAGCTATTCATGTCTCGCAAACAGTGAGATAGAGCCTTGGGTGCTGGCAAAGTAGTAAATCTCCAACGTTGTATATGCACCCAGCTATTCATGTCTCGCAAACAGTCAGGTGAAGCCTTGGGTGCTGGCACAGTAGTAAATCTTCTGTGCTGCAGAGCTATGGCTAATGGAACTCTCTTGTTGGAAAGCTGTTTTGGGCATTCTGGTTTTCTGGCCAGCCCTTATATGCTCCATTTGCCTTTTTTTACCTGACAGTAGGCTATTTAGTCCCAGATGAGGCTGAACAACATTACAGGGGTGTTCTGCATTGGGGGCAGATCGGAACCTGCAGGGTCAGCCTACTGAGAGGAGCAGAGATGTATGTGACCTGGGTGGAGAGGAATCTCTCCAACATTTCAATGAGTCTACATTTAGAACTTCTGAGAGGAATAAATATTTTGTTGCCCAGTCAGGCACCAAGTAATTCCTACATCCAGGTTCCTACAAGTGGATTTAATCTCTGAGCAAGATTTCAGAGCTAGTTTTCCTAACACCTCCTTACTATTACAAGCAAGAGAGCATTTACCTGAGGGGTCTGGACCAAGCCTTGGGTGCATATGCTTTGACAGATCAGGAAAGGACTCACAAGCCATATGCTTTCCCTCCAGTCCGATATATATACATTTTTTTCAGGCTATTGCTGAAGATCATGGCAATCATCACATTAATTCCCCATTGGCCAAACAGTCCTTTCTCTCAGATGAGGTCTTCTGTCGCAGGGTGTAATACCCCATCCTTGTTCATCTCTTTTTTAGTTTTTCCCCCTGAGAACAAGAGACTGATTAGCCTTGGCTGTTTTTCTCTAAGCTGGTATCTATAAATCCTACAACAGGATTTAATTAAACATGAACCAAATGTAAAGGAAAGGCGCTCACAATATAAAAAACATGAAAACAATAAAGTGCATAAAAACCACTGGATGTAGACACATAAGTGCAACAGTGCAAAAATCATAAATGTACAATGAAAGTCCAATGTGACAATCCCAACACCCAAAAAGGGACATGCTTCTAGAAAATCTTGTCTGCTGATTCCTTCACCATGAAGTGCTCAACAAATGGGTGGCAGCTCACCAGAAGTTTATGACCTCTTCTTACAGAAGGTCAAGAAAAGCGTGTTGGAATACCAGATTGATCCTGGGATAACACCACTCCACTTCTAGATCCCTCAGGATCTGGTTAGGATGCAAAGATACTCCACAGGAGACAAGAGAATTACTTCACGGTGTAGTCAATTTTAATGGATGTTGAAAAACAAGTACATAGGAAGTGTGCACTCACATGTATTAGTACCTCTTCCTGGCACTAGGTGCATACAGCATGTGCAGATGGGCCTGTCAATTTGACTCTGCCGTGCGATTAACGCCTCGCTCTCAATCCTGGGCCTGGTGGATAGTCACATGGATAGTCAGTCACAGGTTTTCATCTGCAGTCACAGGGAAGGAATATGACATTTCTCGGTTCATCACTTGTGACAACAGATATGTCACTTATATGTTGATGTGTCCATGTAACCTCCAGTACATTGGTAGCACCACCAGAACATTGTCCAAAAGGGTGGGAGAACATATAGATGTAGCCCTGCTCCCAGGGGAGTGGCTTAATGCAGGTGTATCCTTTTTCTCTTCTTTCATCCTGAGCCTGCCCCGACCCAACTGACACTATTTGTTCGGTCATATTAAATGATTGAGACCACAAGTATTGCAGTGAAAGAACAAATTTACTGCTTTTTAGATTTGAAATGAAATAAGAGTATACAAACAGAATCAGAGATAATGCAAAAGTTGTCAATGAGGTAGATCCTGAGTTCCCAACCAAGGATTTAAATAGAGTTCAGCACTCAGGATCTGGAACACAGACCACACATACATATGTAAATGAGTACATATATATGCTGGAGGACTGTGTTCAGCAACAATAATGACACACTGAATATAGAGAGTGACCGCAAATTAAGATTGACTACACTTAGTGAATAACATAGAATAAACAGTAGAACGATACTAGCTCAGTTATCAGAGTGCACTCTGTGTACTAACGGGGGCCCCCTTTATATTGAATTTCCAAAGTCTCCTGGAGAGTGAGGCCTCACTAGTCTTCATCTGCAAGGAATCCTCAATCAATCCGAGGAAAGTAATTGTAATCCAAATAAAGGCGATGATGAACTGTAATCCCCAAAGAAGTCAATAATTGTAATCCACAGAGATGAATGTAAAACAGATCTGGATGCTTCTTTACAGGATAACAGCCTAGGACTGGACAGAGGGCTTAAGGCCTAATTAACCCGCCTCGCACTATATGAAACTGCAGTGTACTATGATATCTCTATAACTCAGTATGGCCTTCTTATTCAAACAGTTTGGCAGTCCTGCCCTGACTCAGTCTAGGTCTGTGATTAGTGCAGATGTAGATACTGGATGTCTCTCACCCAAACCGGGAACTCCACTTTCCGCTGCAACCAGGCCCCGCTCTGCTCAACGACTTCCTCGGCCTGTCAAACGACCTTCCGCTCGGTCACACTACCGAGTCTCCTCCGCGCACACACACACCGCTCGCCTCAGCTCCGGTGTCTGCCACTAGGCCTCCGGCCTGCTTCTCTGCAAACCGCAGCAGCTCTTCCCCTTCTTTACAGTGCGCTGTCCTTGAGGCAAGAGAGCGAAATTGGATCCCGCCCCCCTTTATATAGACACCCCAAGCAGGCTCCGTGAGTCACATTGCTCCCTGGGAGAAGAGTCTCCTTACATAGCAGTCTATGGTCCTGGCTCCTCTTGGAACTACATCTCCCATAATTCAAAGTCACTGTCTTTGCAGAACTTTAACAACAAACAACAGTTTGAACAACACCAGCCATGCGGCCAGGCTACAACGACAACATAAAAAAGGCTATAGACACCATAGTGTCTCAAAAAACTTCAGATTGGTCCACAACAGAGACCCATCCCTTTTGAGATTTTGGGGCATAGATAAGGCTTGCCCCAATTGTAGAGTTACAGATATGACCCCCCTCCCCCCATCTCCACATCCCATCATAACACATTCTCATTACACACCCATTATCATTGATATATAGATATATATATATATATATATATATATATACATATACATTCATACCCACCCTTCCCATTGTAAGGTTCCACTTCTTACATTTCATATATCCCATATACTGCCTACCCACATATTCCTTTTATACCCTACACCCTCAACATTGTCTGCCCTATACAATTTGTTATTGATAATGACCATTATTAATGACTATATCAGCATCTGTCCATCCTCCTTATTTCCCTGAGTTCCATGAATTATCCATCACAGCATCTCATTTTTCTAACACACAAATGTTACAATTTTCATATATACTTTATATAATGCCCATATATACATGATATTTTTTATATATTTTTAATACAATTTTATAATAACTGTTTATACAAATTTTAATATATTTTTTTTAATATGTATATACAGTGGGGAGAACAAGTGTTTGATACACTGCCGATTTTGCAGGTTTTCCTACTTACAAAGCCCGTAGAGGTCTGTAATTTTTATCATAGGTACTCTTCAACTGTGAGAGATGGAATCTAAAACAGAAATCCAGAAAATCACATTGTATGATTTTTAAATAATTAATTTGCATTTTATTGCATGACATAAGTATTCGATCACCTACCAACCAGTAAGAATTCTGGCTCTCACTGACCTATTATTTTTTCTTTAAGAAGCCCTCCTGTTCTCCATGCATTACCTGTATTAACTGCACCTGTTTGAACTCGTTACCTGTATAAATACCTGTCCACACACTCAAACAGACTGCAACCTCTCCACAATGGCCAAGACCAGAGAGCTGTGTAAGGACATCAGGGCCAAAACTGTAAACCTGCACAAGACTGAGATGGGTTACAGGACAATAGGCATGCAGCTTGGTGAGAAGGCAACAACTGTTGGCGCAATTATTAGAAAATGGAAGAAGTTCAAGATGACGGTCAACCTCCCTCGGTCTGGGGCTCCATGCAAGATCTCACCTCGTGGGGTATCAATGATCATGAGGAAGGTGTGGGACCAGCCCAGAACTACATGGCAGGACCTGGTCAATGGCCTGAAGAGAGCTGGGACCACAGTCTCAAAGAAAACCATTAGTAACACATTACGCCGTCATGGATTAAAATCCTACAGCACACGCAAAGTCCCCCTGCTCAAGCCAGCACATGTCCAGGCCCGTCTGCAGTTTGCCACTGACCATCTGGATAATCCAGAGGAGGAATGGAAGAAGGTCATGTGGTCTGATGAGACAAAAATAGAGCTTTTTGGTCTAAACTCCACTCGCTGTGTTTGGAGGAGGAAAAAGAAGGATGAGTACAACCCCAAGAACACCATCCCAACCATGAAGCATGGAGGTGGAAACATCATTCTTCGGGGATGCTTTTCTGCAAAGGGGAGAGGATGACTGCACCGTATTGAGGGGAGGATGGATGGGGCTATGTTTTGCGAGATCTTGGCCAACAACCTCCTTCCCTCAGTAAGAGCATTGAAGATGGGTCGTGGCTGGGTCTTCCAGCATGACAATGACCCGAAACACACAGCCAGGGCATCTAAGGAGTGGCTCCGCAAGAAGAATCTCAAGGTCCTGGAGTGGCCTAGCCAGTCTCCAGACCTGAACCTAATAGAAAATCTTTGGAGAGAGCTGAAAGTCAGTATTGCCCAGCGACAGCCCCGGAACCTGAAGGATCTAGGGAAGCTCTGTATGGAGGAGTGGGCCAAAATTCCTGCTGCAGTATGTGCAAACCTGGTCAAGAACTACAGGAAACGTATGATCTCTGTAATTGCAAACAAAGGTTTCTGTACCAAAATGTTAAGTTCTGCTTTTCTGATGTATTAAATACTTATGTCATGCAATAAAATGCAAATTCATTACTTAATAATCATACAATGTGATTTTCTGGATGTTTGTTTTAGATTCCGTCTCTCACAGTTGAAGAGTACCTATGATAAAAATTACAGGCCTCCACATGCTTTGTAAGTAGGAAAACCTGCAAAATCGGCAGTGTATCAAATACTTGTTCTTCCCACTATATATATATATATATATATATATATATATATATATATATATATATATATATATATCTATATATATATATATATATATATATATATATATATATATATATATATATATATATATACAGTAAAATCTTGGATTGCGAGCATAATTCGTTCCGGAAACATGCTTGTAATCCAAAGCACTCTTATATCAAAGCGAATTTCCCCATAAGAAATAATGGAAACTCAGATGATTTGTTCCACAACCATTTATTCATAAATCCTTCAGCCTTCAGTTTTCTAGTCCATATAAAAAGATTATAGCATTGCGATAGGTTATATAACCATAAAATGTCATTCCACAAGGGGATTGGAAGCAAAATCCAGCAGGAGCTACAGGGTAGCAATATGGTTCCATTTAATGAAGGTACAACATTTAGCAACTCACATGGTTGATGAATAAAACAGGCACATCTAAGTATGCAGGCATCCGGGGTAAAGCTGTCCACATAGACTATCTTCTGCACCGCCGGCTGCCAGTCTGTAATCCTGACCGGGAAGACCACCCTGCAGTAAAGCGATCTGAAAGCGAGGGGCAGCATGGAAGGGATGACGTAGATGGCAGTGCGGAGGATGGTCTATGTGGACAGCTTTACCACTGATGCCTGCATCCTTAGATGTGCCTGTTCCAATCATCAACCATGTGAATTGCTAAATGTTGTACCCTCATTAAATGTAACCATATTGCTACACTTAGAGGCGCCTCTCTTCTCTTTTATACTCAGCTGTGACTTGAGGCTACTTGTATATCAAGACAACGCTTGTATATCAAGAAATTTATTTGAAAATTTTGCTTGTCTTGCAAAGCGCTCTTAAACCAAGTTACTCTCAAACCAAGGTTTTACTGTATATCTATATAGATATATATAAAATTTTCATATATAGTTTACACATGTAATTTTCCATCACACATGCATGTATATATTCATATATGTATATACAGTATGTATGGATATATATATGTTTTGTAAACCATATTCACATTTAATTTTACATTTCTTATTATTTTTTACCTATTATACAATCAACGACATCACTTTGAATTATCATTTATTTTTATCCATACTCTTGCCAATGTCCTTGTTTGTAAAATTGGTTAATGACATATATTTTTATATGTCATGAGCCAACTATCCATGGCAGCACAGTGTGAATATCTCGCTCAGTAGGAGGTAGGCGGGACTGGGATATTCCCTGCCCCGCCAACTTCCTTTGCTGCATCCTTATAACCACAACTATAATGGTTGCCTGGGAGGCCTGATGAAGGAGCACGCATGCTCCAAACGTGTGCCAGGACATGCCTACCGCTGGCATGCAAGTCCTCTGGATGTACCGGCTTTCTCCTCTCTTCCCTGCACCCGGAGCCCTGGACCCCACCGGAATGGCCAGAGCGCTGCAAGATACAGGAATCTGCCTGCCACCAGGACTGCATCACCACAGCGTGGCCCACGATCTTCATGCTTGTTTTACAGTACCATATGTGAGTGCCTTATTATAATAAATTGTCTTTTTAAACTTGCTGCACTGAGATTGGCACCACTCTCTCCCCCCCCCCCCCGCCAGTAAGGATTAACTTTCCACTCCTCCCTGTTGCCACGCATCCCCAACCTTAATGTCAGGACCAAAGGTGAGTGGTCTGACAATCTCCTAGCCTCGTATCTAATATTTGTTACCAAAGGGACAAGATTATCATTTCCTATTGCCATGTCTGTTCTGGAAAGTGAGGAATATGCACCAGAGTAACATGAATAGACTTGGGCTGTTGGATAGCGTTCACACCAAATATCCCTCAGTCCCACCTCCTTGAGTATCTTGTACAATGGTGTATAGGGGCTCTGTTCCCGTCTCCTTCCTAAAGGGAATCTATCAACCTGAGTATTCATCATCATGTTGAGGTCTCCGACCATTAAGGCTGGCACCCCTGGTTTATTGAAATAAATTCTAACAGGCGATTAATTACTTCTGTTTTAAAAGGGGAGGAAATTTACACACCTGCAAGCACACATGGCCTCTCGGCCAGTAAGCAATATATGAATATGTACTGTCCTCCCTCATCTATTTAATTTGCCTACAGGAGAACCCCATTGACCCATGTATTAAAATACTCGTTCCTCTCGAATATAATGTATACAGTAAGTGGTACTGATTTGGGAGTCCTCTATGCTTTAAACGTGTTACTGTTTCTTTAATTAAATGTGTCTCCTGCAGACAAAGTACCAATACCCTGAGGGTTGAGGCAGTCTTTAAAAGAGCTATTTGTTTTAGCGAATCTTCCAATCCTCTCACATTCCATGAGCAGACCGTTACTTCACCACTCATCCTATTTCTAAATAATAAAGAAAAAGAACAATTTTTGTATATGTGACTTTTAAACAAACTTCTAAGCATACTCTCGTGGAAAAACTTCAACGTGCCTGGCTTATACCCATTTCCTTTCGATCCCAAGTAAGTGCATCTACTCTTTCTGTCCTAGTTTAAAAAATAAATTAAAAAAAAAGCACTCAAGTACTGCCGGACATAACATAGCAAATTGTATATATAACTGCCGCAGCCGCCTATTGATATCTATAAATCTCACCCTTCTTCTCTACCTCTGCAGATGAATCTGGAAAGAACCCATTAAACCTAATTTCCTTAATTTCTCTTGCTTTTCTCAATATTATTTCTCTGAAAAAAAAAAAAAAAAGGAGTTTCATGATCACTGGTGTTGGGGTTTCTTCCAGGGCAGGGGCTCTCTTCAGGACTCTATGAGCTCTTTCTATAGCAAAAAAGGGGGATAGTTCTTCCTTCCCAAACACTTCCAGAAGCCATTTTTCCAGAAAGTTTCTCATATTGTTTCCTTCACTCTTTTCTGGCAGTCCAATTATGCGAACGTTATTTCTCCTTAGTCTATTTTCCAAATCCTCAAATTTATCACATTGCTTCTCAACTGTTCCCTTAAATAGCTCAATTTCTTATTTCATCCTCCACTCCGCTGACTCTACATTCCAACTCCATGGTGCGTTCCCATACCCTGATCCATAATTTCTGACAGGGCAGATTTACACCTCTTTACTGCCGTTAATACCTCTCTCAAAGACAGCTCCTCTGCCACTGAGCACCCTGAAACAGAGAGGTCAGATGAGCTCCCTGCAATTGGGGTGAAGGAAGCTGAAGCCATTTTAGAGGGCTTACCACTTGGGCTTAACCACTGAAGAATTGCAGAAGTTGACGTGGTGTCTTAGGTCGCGACCCTTTTCGCATTATTTTGAGATGGATTGTGTGCAAACCAGATTGGCTGCTGCTTCCTCCTTATTTTTTTCCTTTACTGTCCGTTGGGGCTGTGAGCTAAAAGTCTCCTGCAGCCCTGATGTATCTCCCTTTTTTCCTTTTCATTGCCTCTAGCCATTTATTCCAAGTCCTATACTAAATAGCAGCCTAATTGCTAGGCCTATGACCCCGCTCCAAGCTGTTTTAAACACCGGTGTAATTAATGGAATTAGGTAGTGGAAAAAAAAGACAAAAAAAAAGGAAAAGTCAGTTTTCACTTATCTGTTTGATTTCAAATGCCAGTCCAGGAATCCAGATGGCCCAAGAGTCCATTAACCAGGGAAGCTTTCTACTAACCAGAGTTAGGCTAATAGAGGGTCAATAGTGGTTTAAATACATTCCTCGAATGTCACCTCCAATGAATCAAAGAAAACTCCTTCTGAATCAGCAGAGGGACAGTTGAGACAGTTGAGGTAGCCAGAGAGCAGGGGGGGGGGGACCGAAGGAGGCCGAGGAGCGCCGGGGGGAGCCAAGGAGAGCCAAAGCAAATCGGCTTAAGCTAACCAGAGACCGCAATCCAGTTCTCCATTCTCCTTAATCCAGTGCCGTCTCCTTCTTTCCACGACCAAAGGTCTCTCTCTCCGGGTAACACAGCACTCCCAAAGGCCATCTTGACTGCTGCTGCCTATGCAGCCGGGATGGATCCCAACAGGAGACCTCTCTCTCCCTGCCAGCACCTGGACCTGGGTAGCCATTCCTCTACTCACTCTCTCACCTCCCATGTCTCTCCTCCCCCCCAGCAAACGCCGGTCAATCCAACAGGATGGTGGAGCATGGGTAAGCCATGCACGCGCTCACATCACGCTGAACCACTTCCCCACCATCTTACACTTTGCTTCTTCATAGAAGGTCTGGTCTTAACTTTTTCTCTTTCACAGAAGACAGGGGAAGGGGTCTGGATGCAGACCCCCTTTTCAGATGCAGCAGGTGATCACCTTTAATAGTGGTCTACAGCTTGATAAGGTAACTGCTGGACAAAGCTGCAACAGCTCTGTCCCAGCCACTGTAAAATAAAAATAAAAATAAAATTGGGGGCGTGGCTGACGAGCGGCGGAAATGGCCACATAGAGGAACGGCTCTGAGCTGCAGGACACACCGGAGCTGATTAAAGACACACGGAGCCTCGTTCTCCTACCGCCTGCCTCTGGCACTACCTGGGATGAACATGGGGAAGAGAAAAGACCGGAGCCGACTTGGAAGAATGACAGACTTCTTCCTCCAGCCAGAGCAAATCAGCAGCCAAGATGGCGCCGGCCCATCTCACAGACACACACATGGCAGGGATCTGCATCCCGGGGCACTCAACAGGGCAGAAACGGATCCATATATAAAAATGGACTGTCCTCTCAAGCCTCTTCAGCATCTGCCAGCCCTGTTAAAGCCAAACCAAAGCTACAGGATTCCCCTTCTATAACACATGAGGTGAGCTGTTTTAATTCCACAATGTCTTCCACATTAGATGATACTAGAGAACTGCAAGATTCTTTTACTGCTTTTCCCACATCTGACAAACCTGTGATAGACACCACATTAAAGGATATGCTGGTTTCCTTACGCAATATCCTATACTTGGACATTATTTCTCTCACACGACAATTTAAAGAGGAATTACATGAGGTCAACAACCGAGTGTCGCACATAGAAACAAAGATGAGAGAATTCGCATCCACTTTTAACGAACTTGTGGACGCACATAATGACAGGGAAGACGATTTACATTGGATTAAAGCAAAGTTAGCTGATCTTGAAGATAGATCCAGACGAAATAATGTCAAAATAAGGGGAATCCTAGAAAACGTCAAACCTCTGGAATTGAACACATATCTCACCAACACCCTAAAAGAGATACTTCCGAAGGCCCCATTGGAGGATCTGTTGATTGATCACATTCACAGGCTGCCTAAACCCAGTCATCTCCCACGCCATCTTCCCAGAGACAGAGACTGCATTACTACCATACTAAATCAAAATTACTAAAAGCGGCCAGAGAGTGGGACAAATTCCCGCAGGAGTTGCAGGGTCTGTCTTTCTTTGCCAATCTCTCAGCCTACACAGTGCAACAGTGTAGGAAGCTAGCAACAATAACTATACCTCTACATAATCAATCACTGTATGCCATTCAGACCCACCTATGCCCGCTCAGCATAGCTCACCAAGATATCCCAGCGAGACCCAGGAGGACCCCGATTTTGAGGTGGGGTGAACTAGTGCTCACTGCAACATTACTTCTCAAGACAGCTCCTATGGTCCTGCAGGCAATATGAGTATATTCGGTTCTTTCACCCGAGTTACAACGTGGTTGAATCCGCTCAGATTCGATTTGAATCGCCATCCTTTTATCTGTTACTATACCTGTGCTGTACGGTTATAGTACAGGTATTACTTAACTGTTTGTTTTTCAGTTTTGTCCTTTTTGCATCAGATCTCGATTGATCTCAAGATCCAGGTCACAGCCTATCGCTGATCATCTATAACTACGTCTTTCTGTAGTTGCATTGGACCCACACGACTAACACCTTTTCGCTTGTAACCTGACAATTTCCCTTTAATCTATACGGGGCACAGCGCTTAATACATACTCCAGCATATTATCTGGCGGCAACATGCATTTTAAAGTAGCCTCCTTGAATGTCAAAGGATTTAACAGACCATACAAAAGGCACATAGTATGGAGGGAGGCAGGCAAACTCCAATGCAACAACATCATGTGTCTCCAAGAGACCCACTTTTCCTAAACCAAACCACCGACGTTCCAACATCACCCTTTTCCCCACGTTTACTTATCCAACGACCCAAAGAAGAAGGGAGGTGTGGCCGTTATGATTAAGAACACTGTTTCAGTACTGACAGAAGTGGACACTCTAGGGAGATATATAATTCTTGTGTGTGATATTAACGATACCCGATATACATTGATCAATATATACCTCCCCAACACCAAACAAATCACATCTCTAAAAAAGATCTGGGAACAAAACGGAATCTATTAGACAAGGTCATACCATTCTAAGTAATTAATGCGCTACATGACAGAGACATGGATGTCTCCAATATCTCCTCTAACCGCTGCTACAGAGCGACGCTGGCTAATTTTATAGGTGCTTCAAACCTGTTTGATGTTTGGAGATGTCAGCATTCTTGTGAAAAGGACTTCACTTTTTTTTCTCATGTACATCATAGCTACTCCAGAATTGATGTTTTTAGTAGATAAGTTTCTTTTACAAAATGTTTACAAATCAGAAATTCATGATAACACATGGTCCGACCATGCACCCATTTCTATCATTGTGGGGGGGGCCCTGCACCGAAATGAGGGCTAACAGGTGGAGAAACGACTTATACTTACTGTCACACCCTGAACACAAATCACAAATCTCAGCAGCTCTCCGAGAGTTTTTTTAAATTAATGCTCCCTCGGTGTTGGAATACCCACAAGGTATATATCAGGGGCTTACTTATCCAGCTCAGTGCTAAAATTAAGAGGCAAAGAATGCAGCAGCTCAATGACTTACTTCAAAATATCCGCAAGTTAGAGACTTTTCTTAGGAACCAATTATATCAAGCTAGACAGGAACTTCACTCTCTATTGCTGTATCAACATGAAAGAGCTCTTAGAAAATTGAAAGTGAATTCTTACCGCTACAGCAACAAAGTTGGCAAATTATTAGCCACCCAGGTTAAAGAAAACATTTCCAAACAAAAAATTCCCTATCTTATTAACCCCCGTACAGGACGGAAGGTTTTCAACCCCAGGGATATAGATAAACGCATTTAGTGAATTTTAGGATTCACTGTACAATCTTAAATCAGAGCATAGTACCCCCCCCCCCCCAACCTTCCCCAGATTATATTAATTACATTTTACAATCCATTTCCTTGCTGACCTTTCACAAACTGATTTATTGTCCCTCAACGCACGTGTCACTTTGAATGAAATAGATGCCATCATTAAGAAATTACCACATAACAAATCTCCAGGACCCGATGGATTTTCATCTGAATACTACCAATATTTTGGGCCTATTTTAGCCCCCCCACTTGCTTAGGGTTTTTGATGCTGCTGTGGAACGAGCCTCCTTTCCCACTGAAATGTTGACAGCCACAATAATTACTCTCCCAAAACCAGGGAAAGAGCCTACAACACCACAGAATTTCAGACCAATATCAATATTAACTGTGGATGTAAAAATTTATGTGAAACTAGTAGCATATAGACTTGCCAAATTTTTACCATACTTGGTGAAACAGGACCAGGTGGGCGTTATCCCAGGGCGGTAGGCTCCTGGCGCTACCAGGAGAATGGTTAATCTCATTAGCTTGATAGAGGAGTCTGAGGCCTTCTCTGTTCCTTGCTTTGGACGCAGGGAAGGTCTTTGACAGAATTCATTGGGGGTACCTATCGAAAAAATTTGAGAAGTTCGGCCTCAAGGGGGAAATACTCTCTGCAATCCTTGCTCTGTACTCTCAGCCATCGGCATTTGTCTATGTGGAGGGCATGTTCTCTAGAGAATTCCAAATAACAAACGGCACAAGACAGGGGTGCCCTCTTTCACCCTTGATCTTTGCTTCACTCATGGAACCTCTAGCAGAAAAAAATTAGAACACATCCCAAAATACAAGGAATCCTAACTAAAAATGATAAACATACCATTACGTTTTTTTGCAGATGATGTTATATTATCTCTATCTGAACCGAAAATATCACTTCCATCTGTACATGAGACTTTATCTTTATTCAACCGTGTTTCTTATTATAAAGTAAAACCATCATTATCTAATATTTTGGGCATGTTTATAGACCCGTTAACGAGGCAGTTATTACAAAAGGTTTTACCATACCAATGGACTTCTAATTCATTGCAATATCTAGGCATTAAACTCACACCCTCTAGCACCAAATTGTACCAAGCTAATTTTGTCCCTGTGATTTCCACTTTGCAACAAGAAATGTCTCGCTTGAAAAGATTTTACTTATCCTGGTCAGGTAGACTAGCTGCATATAAAATGTTGCTACTACCCAAACCGCTTTACCACTTCAGGACCCTTCCTATTCCAATCCCTATATCCTTTTTTAAGGTAGTACAAAAACAGCTGTCACAGAGTATATGTGCAGGTGGTAGGGTGAGGTGTTCCCAACATACACTTTTTAAACAAAAACTAGCCGGTGGTATGAGAGTATTATATAGCCACTATTCTTGACCTATTGAGATGGTGGTTTCGACCATCTCCAAAGATGCATTGGTGCTCCCTTAAGCAAAACTGAATATACCCAAAAGACTTAGACTCCCTTTTAGTAGCCGCTGTGTTACCTGGGAAACTCCCACCAATCAATAGTCCTACTATGTCAGTGGCCCTAACTGCATGGGAATACCTGCATAAACTAGGTACTATATCGAGTGAATCCATCGAAGTTTTCATCCCGCTTGACTCACTATCGCATTTAATTCCAAAGATTTCATTTGCAAAGTGGAAAGAATTGAATATCACAAGATTGGATGATAATAAGGACAGGGGTCGACTGCTTTCCTTTCAGACCTTAACTCAAAAATGTACCTTATCCAAAACTGAATTCTTGACATATGCCAAAATATCATCCTTTGTGTCCTGACACAACATAATGTCTGTGAAAGTGCTGGAAAAAGTGCAGTCCTTCTGGCACTCCACTCACTCCAAATCCAGAGGCATTAGTTTGTTCTACAACTTACTGCATTCTAAATTTTTTTTTGCCAAATCTCCAGTTATACTGAACTGGTAAATGGAATTTTACCAAACTTTTACAAACCAACAATGGTTGAAAGCCATATCTAACAATTACAGGTTCTTCAGGTGTACTAATTATTGGCAAATGGCCCAAAAAACGTCACTTACGCTGATATCTCATGCCATATATAATGGCCAAATTCCCAAATAATGACAATAATCAATGTTGGAGGCAATGAGGGCAGGTCGGCACATTTTGCGGTCCTGCCCACATTTACGTAGTTTTTGGAATTGAATATTTAAATTAATATCCAATATCCAAAATCTCAGGTGTCTTACTCAAACAAAACAAACAAATAATATTGAACAAGCTATTCTGAGCATAATTATCTGAAATAGTCCAGTTCATATGAGAGCAATTGCAATGCATATTATAATGGCAGCCAGATCAGTAATAATGAGGAACTGGAAATCCAATTATATCCCTAGCGTGATTGAGGTAATAAGGCTGGTGGAGGAGATCTATGGTTATGAAAAAATCTTAAAAAATTTGAATCAAACTGGGACCCATGGCGGAAAAAAGTCTAATGCATATTACATTAGAGTTATTACAGGGATTTATCGAGATGATGATGTGACATCCAGACTAGTTGACCATTTAATCAACAGTCTCCCTATGTTAATAGTTGATGACTTCAGTAACTGTCCTCAGGTTATAAATATTTGAGAGACATTAACACTGTCACTTTGAATACACTCTTAATCTAAGGAGAATATATGTACATGTATTTTATGTTGGAGTATGTTTGAGTTGTTCATTTTGCAATGTAATGAAATTTTTAACTCAATAAAAACTATTGAAATAAAATAAAAATAAAATTATCTATGAAATTACTTACTCCGTATGAGGTATAACATAACCAACAAGAGAGCTGCAAAATCCTGTACTATAATACTGATGGCAAATATACTGTAAAATATTGTTTTCCAATAATTTGTTAAGATTTTCTTCTCTTTTTTTTCTTTCAATAGCACCTTCCACATTCGGATTTAACAGCTGTGTGTCTTCAAAGAGTCTTGACGTTGTAATTGCAATACAAACTCAGGATTTATTATCTGGAAATATCTGTGGCTATTGAATGTATCTGGCATTAATAGCCTGTGAAAACCAACTGTGTATCACTGAATTGTTGAATTTATGCATACAGCATTATTTGCAGACAGATCTTATATATATGCTGTTGTAATTATGTACTGTTACTGATCCAATGTTCCTGTAAATTGCCCATATATAAAGGTTTGGGTTATAGCTTTTGAAACAGTCTTTTTTAAAGTTTATTACCAATAGATAAGTATGATAATAGGATTACTAAAGTGTTATTACCTGGCTTCCCAAAGAACTCTGCATTAGTAATACTTATATTAATATGAAAAAAAAAATGGCCAAAAATATGGATTTTTTTTTTTTTTTTTTTTAGCAAATTTTACGTATGGAATAAATGATAATACTTAGAACTTGTAAAACTGCATTTACTGTAGTTTGAAACCATCTTTGCCTAAGTTATTTTGGTTGGAAATAACGTTTTAATAACGTTTAAATATTAATTGTGGGAAAAATGTTATACAATTTTTTTGTTAATATATTACTTACATTTTTTTATATATGTTGTTGCTTAAAGTGATACTAAACACACACTGTTTATTTACATTATTCCTTATCTTTCTGTATGTGGATGATGGCACTGTAATTATTTTAATAAAAAATAATCTAAGTACCCTTTTTCCTAATTGATATACAGCTGTCCTATGACCCAGCTCTTTCCCAGCCTGCAGGAAAACAGTGGCAGGAGGGGCTACTAGTCCTGTTTTGAATTGTCATACAAATATATATTTGAAATTAAACCCTTTTCTTTTTTTTTAGCAATAACATGGTGTGAGTGGATTTCTGCCAGTCACAGGCTGTTTCACGCCCCTCCAGCCTGTATCTTAGAACAACAAGAAGGTGAAGCCACCATCAATCAGGATGTAATATCCCACCTCCATTGTGTTTTAGCTGGATATAGTGGGCATGGTGGAGGAGGGGTGGGATTTAATTTACCACTGTGCATAGGCCTACATGTATGACTCTATAGTCACATGGGTTGCTCAGATGTGATAAGGAGGAAATGCTCAGCATAGAAGCTCACTAAAACTGAGCATGTGCAGAGCTGCCAAAACTGCTTTGCAAAATCCCCAACTGCAGTGGGGACATGGACCGGAGGGGTAGATAGAGAACAGCAAGATCAACCAGGTTTTTTTTGCAGAATACAGAAAACAAATCTCATAGTGACTCAGTGAGTATGCACAGCATGTAATACAGCATTTAATAATAACTTTTAATGATGTGGATTTAATGACACTTTAATGATGCTTACACCTTATGCTTATACTTAAAGTGGTTGTAAACCCTTACAAATACCCACTGAAGTGACTAGCCTCAGGTAATACAAATAGATGGAATACATTTTTCTACATACATTCTCTGCTTATCTGCAGCTATCTGTCCTGGACATCCATTCAAAGTCAAAAATTTACAGAGGATCTCTCAGCTATGAAACGCAAGAAGCAGGTAACTAAAGTTACACTCTGCAGAGTATAGTGAATGGTGATTGGAGGGAAGGGACATACCCCCTTTACGCAGCGCACAGGAACAGAGCAGAGGCTGTCATTCACAGGCTGTGTGCCGGAGCTTCCTCCACGGTCACCTTTTGTCTCGTAGTGTCAGTGGTAAAGTGAGTAATGCAGATAGCAGAGGAATGAGGCAGCAGGCAGAAATGACACTTCATACTCTGGATTGAGACAAGTAAACACCATAGAGGGATATAATTTGCTCATATTTCATGCTTATGTAGCACCCTCCTAGATAGGTGCTAGGTTAAAAGCATTGTTATGCTCCATCTGCTTATCAGAGGAGCCTGACCTGTTAGTTATGCCTGTTACATGTGTCCAGGTGTGAGTCACTTGGTCTGAAGGAGTGTCCCCACTGTATCCAATAAGTGAGCCTGTTTGACATTGGAAGAAAACCTGGCCAGTGGCAAACGGGCTTTTGTGGCAGTCCCAGTGGAAGGGCACCACTGCATTGCATCCTGGGGTTGACCATAAAAGCCAAGGGCACAAGTGACAGGGCATCTTTGGCGGGAAGCAGAGTCCCAGGAGGAAGGTAACGGCTGTCTCTCCTCCTGCAGCCTGAGGAAAGTGGTTACGACTCCGAGCAGTCGGCCTGGTGAGCCAGGTGTGGAGCTGAACCTTGAGGATCCTGGAAAGCTGACGGTGGAGCTGCAGGCAGAGTCAACTGGGAAAAACAGTGTCTGTGAGTACAAGGGGGCTTGCCAAGGGTTCTGCCAAGGAAGGGGGACCACTCCAGTGAGGTCAGAGGACAGAAGGTCAGCTTACACAGTAAGCAAGAGTAAAGAATGTGCCGAGTAGAACCCTGAATAGTAAGGGTAAAAAGGGGGCGCCAAGCGGGGCCTTGAAGAGTAATTCACTACAGAGTTTGCCTATCAGACATTTCACTTCAGTGGCAAGGTGAAGCAGCGGCCTTGCCGCACTCAATATAGATAGAAGTCCTTAAGTTGTGCATAGTTCATTCAGTTGGAGTATCCCACTCATCCCTTCTCCAATCCCAAGTTCTAAAATAAAAACAACAAAAACCAAAACTCCTGGACTGTTTCCTGACTGAGCCAAGTACTTAAAGCACTAAGAGTCGATAAGTTGTTGCTATGAGTAACCCAGGGGAATCCACTTCAAGCAGCTCCCATGGGAGTAGTGCTACATTTACAACACACTTTAAGGCCCATGTAGATGACTTGAATTTCAGCCGATTCCCGCTGAATTAGCCAAACTACATCCTTTCATATAAAGTCACTGTTTGACAGCAGAATTGTGTATGTGTGTGGGTATGTGTGTGTGGATATTGAAGCTGGCAGTGAAGATTCCTCCATCCACATTGTAGTGCAGATAGAGGAATTGATTCTCTTTCATAGTGTAATGTTCCGGTACCTTTGGTACCCTAAATTACTCTTTTTCACAAGTGTATGCGCCCCACCATTCTCTTTTGGAAAGGTGCGCATACACCTTTAAGACTGAAGCTGTCATCACTCAGCGCCGGACTAGATGGCTATTTAAATCGCCGGTTCTCACTCACATGTGTTCGTTCAAACACCCTTACCTGGATGCTAACTTGGCTTGAAGCTTTCGTGCTTGCAAGCATACCTCGCTGACGGAACCTCGCTGCGCTGATCCCTGCATCCCGCTTCCGCATCATCCGCTCCTCCTGAACCAACCTTCGGCTGTATTGCTATTAGTGCTAAGTACCCCGCAGGGAAACCCTCTATAAACTTATACTAAGCTTACACTATCTAGCTCTGCATAGTAAAGACTATTTATCACATCTGCATATCTAGATTGCTAGCTCTTAAGACTACTGCTACTTATTCCTGCACTGGGTTGATCTCTCTTGTATGTCCACCTGCTACTCTGTCATCTGCTACCATACATGATTGCTAAACCTACCTGCATCCATCTGCTACTGTCTTACCTTCAAGTGTCTGTCACCTACCACCTCCACTCAACCTGTTTCTTAAATCTTCATCACTGTGTTACTACATACATAAAGTCACTCTAGGAACCAGCTTGTTGAGTGTGTGTATTTACTAGCTGAATTAAGACCTTCCACACATGATGAGTCATTGAGGTTGGGAATGGTATCTCAGCATCTCTCTTACATGACTACTGAAGTGGAATATTTCTGCAGCTGAAAATCCACACCATACATGAAACGCAGGAGCGTTACAGATTGAACGAACCCACAAATGGATTCAGCAGAAATAACCACTCAGGTGACACAATTAAAACAGCAAGTAACTGCGTTAATACACGCACTTGCTGAATTAAAAGAAGACAATCAGGCTCTGTCGCAGCAGGTAATTAGACTGACACAACTTACCTCTGCTCAGTCCCCTGAACCCAAGATAAATCCCCCTTTGGTATTTACAGGCGATCGCAAAAAATTTCGCGAATTTAAAAACGCATGTGAGTTACTTTTTTTGCTAAAACCTCTAAAACCTCGTACCTACCTTACTGATCACATTAAGGTTTGTACTATTATTTCTTACAAACAGGCGATCCTCGAGCCTGGGCAGACTCTCTTTTTGAGAAAAACGACCAGCTTCTCAACTCCTATGCCTTGTTCCTAGCAGAACTCACTAGCCTATATGATGACCCCAATAGACAGAGTACTGCCGATCTTCAATTAAGATCCTTGAAACAAGGAAGGAGGCCTGTAGAAGACTTTGTCGCGGAATTCAAGAGATGGACCCTTGATTCAGAATGGAATGATGCATCTCTGAAAACCCAATTTAGGCTTGGCCTATCAGAAGCCGTTAAGGACGAGCTCGCCCGAGCGGATCTACCAAAAACCCTGGATGCATTAATACAACTCAGTATTACCATAGATAGAAGACTACGAGAAAGAAAGGCTGAGAAAATAGGAATGCCATTATCCGTTTCCTCTCGGATTCCGGCCGTTAACCCCGTTCCTATGGAGGTAGGAACCATACGCCCACCGCTATCAACTATGGAAAAAGCCAAAAGACGATATGAAAATCTCTGCTTGTACTGTGCATCCCCGGATCACAAGATAAATGTCTGTCCCCTAGTCAACAAAAAGAAGGGTGAGTGTTCACATGTCCTCCTAGGGGGACTGACAACTTCATTCACTAACCCTTAAATTTTTGTTTGTTTGACATTACAGTGGGACCAGAACAGGATTACTACTAAGGCCATGATTGACACAGGATCTTGTGGAAATTATATTGATATATGTTTTGCTGCTTCAAATAAAATTCCTATTATTTCTAAACTTAAACCTGTCTCAGTAAGTCTTATTACCGGTGTTCCGTTATCCTCTGGTCCGATCACCGATCAGACACAAGCACTTCTAGTCACTATTAACGAGTCTCATAGGGAGACTACTACCTTCGATTTAATATCTTCACCCCACTTTCCCATTGTGTTGGGACTTCCCTGGTTACACACACACCAACCAACCATAGATTGGAAGGAACGGTCCTTGGCCTTCCTCTCTTGCTATTGCGAGGATACGTGTAACCTCCCGTCTTCCGGGAAGATTCTGTCTATGGTGACAGATGAGATTGCACCACTATGTTATCAGGATCTTTCTGAGGTTTTTCTTGAGAAAAATGCTCAAGCATTACCTCCTCATCGAGACTATGATTGTAGCATTGATCTACTCCCAAATAGCAAATTGCCGTTCGGTCATGTTTATCCTCTTTCACAGGATGAACTTTCCCACCTCAAAACCTATTTGGATGAGAACTTGGAAAAAGGTTTTATTAGACCTTCCACTTCTTCCACAGCAGCAGGACTCTTTTTTGTTCGCAATAAGGACTCTAGTCTCAGACCTATCATCGACTACAGGAAATTGAATGCTATCACAATAAAAGATCGCTATCCTCTACTGCCTATCCCTGAGCTCATTGAGCAGGTGCGTGGAGCTACCTATTTTTCAAAATTGGACCTGAAAGGAGCATACAATCTCATTCGAATCCGTGATGGAGACGAGTGGAAGACTGCATTCAGAACCAGATACGGATTGTTCGAATATCTTGTGATGCCATTCGGGCTATGCAACGCCCCTGCAGTTTTCCAACGATTTATAAACGATATTTTTAAAGACTTACTAGATGTCTGTGTTGTGGTATATCTGGACGATATACTTATATATTCACGATCCCTGTCTGAACACATAAGACATGTAAGACTTGTACTATCGAGATTGCTTGCACATAACCTTTATGTGAAACTGAAGAAATGCTTGTTTCATAAAGATGAGGTACTCTTTCTAGGCTACATCATATCCAAAACAGGAATCGAGATGGACATGAGTAAAATATCCTGCATTCAGGATTGGCCTACACCAACCACACGCAAGGCGCTACAGCGATTCCTGGGATTTTCAAATTTCTACAGGAAGTTCATTAAAAAAACTTCTCTGCTATTGTGAGACCCCTCACACAGCTCACTAGCAAAAAAAAAACATTCAAATGGTCAGAAGAAGCCAATAAAGCTTTTCGCTTGTTAAAGACAAGGTTTACTTCCGCTCCCATATTACGCCATCCAGACCCATCCCTCCAATACATTCTGGAGGTAGATGCGTCAAACATGGCAGTAGGAGCAATACTCTCCCAACGACCAACCCACACTTCACCACTTCATCACTTCATCCAGTCGCCTTTTTTTCTAAATCCCTAAGCAGTCCCGAGATAAATTACCCCGTGGGTGAAAAGGAACTGCTTGCTATAAAATTGGCTCTGGAGAATTGACGACATTTACTCGAAGGCACCCAATTACCAATAATTATATACACGGACCATAAAAACCTCCAATATCTTCAGACTAGCAAAACTCTCTCGCACCGACAGGTACGATGGTCACTATTCTTTCTAAGGTTTAACTTCCTAGTGACTTACACACCTGCAGATAAGAACAAAAAGGCGGATGCACTATCACGACTAACTGAAGAAAACTACTTTGAAATCCCTTCCTTCCTATAATACCTCACAAACGCATTATTGGAGTTGTCCATTCCTTGAAGGAAGAGGTTTTGCATGGTATAAGTTTGGATTCACCCCCACCACAACTAAATACTGATGCAGAAGGCTTCCTCTACTACAACGACAAACTTTACATACCACCTACCCTACGCACCAAGATCTTGGAATTATCTCATGATGTGCCTATGGCAGGACATATGGGTATGACAAAGACTCTTAATTTGATTTCCCGGAAATTCTGGTGGCCTGACATGAAAACATCTATACAAAAATTCGTCTCTTCATGCAATGTCTGTGCCAGGTCCAAAATTGACACTACGAGACCATCCGGTCTACTATGCAGTCTACCAATACCCCAAACTCCATGGGAAGTTTTGTCCTTGGACTTCATCGTAGAATTGCCTCTTTCCAAAGGATTTAATACCATCTTGGTGTCAGTGGACCATCTGACAAAGATGGCACATTTCATTGCTATTCGCAGACTACCTTCGTCCAAACAAACGGCAGAACTCCTGATGAAACATGTCTTTAGATTACATGGTATCCCAAAAACTCTTCTGTCTGACCGTGGATCCCAATTTATTTCTAAGTTCTGGCAAGAACTATGTCACATACTACGGATCGAGCGGAAGCTCACTTCTCCTTACCATCCGCAGACCAACGGACAGACTGAAAGAGTCCACCAATGCATCGAGCAGTATTTACGTTGTTACACTTCTTACCAACAGGATGATTGGGTGGATCTTCTCCCTCTGGCAGAATTTGCCTAAAACAACGCAACCCACAGTACAACCAAGCAGAGTCCGTTCTACTTGAACTATGGGTTTCATCCCTCTATTCTTCCACCACGCATCCTTCCTTCAAACAACCCAGTAGCCTCAGACTATCTTACCCAAATAAAGGATTCTCTGGGTTTATTAAATACTACCATTGCACACGCTCACAGTCAACAAAAGAAGTACTATGATCTTCGCAGAAGACCTTCTCCACAGTACACTATCGGGGACCTCGTTTGGCTCTCAACAAAAAATTTAAGACTAAAGATCCCTAGCAAAAAGCTTGGACCTCTGTTCTTGGGACCTTTCCCAATCAAAAAACTTATTGGAAAAGCTGCAGTACAGCTTACATTGCCAAAAGACCTAAAAATCCATCCCATTTTCCATGTGTCGCTACTGAAGCCCCATGTTCCGGACCAAGGAATAAGGCCTAATATTCCACCTCCGCCTCCTGTACAAGTTGAAGGTGGAGAAGAATACGAGATAAAAGAGATTCTGGATACTCGTATCTACAGAAGAAGACTTCAGTACTTGGTTAGATGGAAGAACTATGGGCCCCAAGACGACACCTGGCTAAACACCTCTGAAATACATGCCCCTAGATTATTCCGCAATTTTCATGCGAGATACCCAGACAAACCAGCTCCAGAGGCCTTCAGGAGCCGGCCTTAAGGGGGGGTATTGTAATGTTCTGGTACCTTTGGTACCCTAAATTACTCTTTTTCACAAGTGTATGCGCCCCACCATTCTCTTTTGGAAAGGTGCGCATACACCTTTAAGACTGAAGCTGTCATCACTCAGCGCCGGACTAGATGGCTATTTAAATCGCCGGTTCTCACTCACATGTGTTCGTTCAAACACCCTTACCTGGATGCTAACTTGGCTTGAAGCTTTCGTGCTTGCAAGCATACCTCGCTGACGGAACCTCGCTGCGCTGATCCCTGCATCCCGCTTCCGGATCATCCGCTCCTCCTGAACCAACCTTCGGCTGTATTGCTATTAGTGCTAAGTACCCCGCAGGGGAACCCTCTATAAACTTATAATAAGCTTACACTATCTAGCTCTGCATAGTAAAGACTATTTATCACATCTGCATATCTAGATTGCTAGCTCTTAAGACTACTGCTACTTATTCCTGCACTGGGTTGATCTCTCTTGTATGTCCACCTGCTACTCTGTCATCTGCTACCATACATGATTGCTAAACCTACCTGCATCCATCTGCTACTGTCTTACCTTCAAGTGTCTGTCACCTACCACCTCCACTCAACCTGTTTCTTAAATCTTCATCACTGTGTTACTACATACATAAAGTCACTCTAGGAACCAGCTTGTTGAGTGTGTGTATTTACTAGCTGAATTAAGACCTTCCACACATGATGAGTCATTGAGGTTGGGAATGGTATCTCAGCATCTCTCTTACATGACTACTGAAGTGGAATATTTCTGCAGCTGAAAATCCACACCATACATGAAACGCAGGAGCGTTACACATAGCACCTTGGTTGGCACCAAACGTAATGTGAACAGACGGTAACAGACAAGTGTAAAAGTTCACTTTTAATTTATATAAGAATCCATCCTGTTTCATGAATTTTACAAATCCTCATCAGAGCTGGTTTGTTATTGTAGATGTTTAAGGCAGTACCGAAACCCTGAGTATAGAACATTGCAAAAACATAGTATTGCAACAGAAACCAGCGCAGAAGGTGGGCTGCAGATGTGAGAGTAATGTAAATTACTGAGGATTGGAGATCAGCCAGCATCACACCATCTGCAGTCCATATTCTATGCTGTGCTTAGTTACAATGCAATCTTTGTGCAAAGTTCTCATTTTGAGTTTCAGTAGTGCTATAAACAGCAACATAGTGAATATAATAGTGGGCATGTTTTGAAGATGTTCAAAGTAAATATATTCAATATATTTCAGTGAAATATGACTGCTAAGTATCTCATGCAATGTCAAAACATGTAACCCCTAGAGGGTTCACTTTGTTTCAAATGCCCCAATTGCAGTCTTTTAGCAAAATTATATAATCAGCATTTCTCTTTCGTTCATTGACGGACACAGCTCTTGATCTTCATGACCGTAGGGTTATACTGCCCCCTACAGGAGTAGGACACTAGGCAGAGAAAAAAGCTTGAGCATGCCTATGGGGCAGTCCCTGGGGGTATACTCCCACTTCCTGCTATAGGTATTCAGTTTTTTTCTACCTAGTCAGGAGTGAGGACTTAGTTCCTTGCTGGGATCTCTTGTCCTGGCAATTTTTTCTCTTTAAATTGATTTTTTTCCTCCTTTTGTTCCTGTGAGAATCTACAATCAAGGGCCAGGGAGCGCATGCAGACCGCCTTTCCCTGTCAGGGCGCGCTCTACTCAGGCGCTTAGTGCCTCCTGGTCCTTCCGTCATCAGGCGTCAGTGGTGCAGGTTTGCAAGGCAGCCACCTGGTCATCTGTACACACATTCACAACGTTTTATAAAGTGGATGTGAAAGGTGAATATTGCTAATAATAATAAACCGTGCTCTCAAACACTGATAATAAAAAAAAATAAATAAAAAAAAATTGATAATAAAATTGTAAATATAAATGTAAATATAAATATAAAAGAAAGGAATTGAAGAAAGAGAGGTAATTGGCGCTGCCTAGTACAAGAGGGAGTAAACTAGAGAACCTCACAAATAACAATATTCAAATCTAGTGACTGAAAAAATAATAAAGTGCTTATGTGCACTAAGTGCAAAATGTACATGTAAATAATTATAAATACACAATAGCAATGTAATAGCTAAAGAGTATATAGAGCTCGACTGAAAAGAAAAAATATTTCAATAAAGTGGCAAAGTAAAAAAGTGACATCAGTGCAAAAATTAATAATATAAAAATCCAAAACATTAGTCCAGATAAATAAAAAATTCCAAAATCAATCTTCAGTGGTAATTCGTGACCGTGAAAGCACTCGCGCTCCCCCTCTCTCCCAGGACCGCATTCACCAGATAACTCCTGATGACGTCAGTTAGACGAAACGCGCAGTGCGTCACTGCGTCTGTTAGGAACGCTCCCTGTGCACACTGAACTGCTGTCATCAGTCTGCCACCTAAGGGTTAACCTAGTGCAGACTAATTACAGTAATTGGCAACAGGTTGCCTTATTTAAACACTTCAGCAGCACTGTGTCTTTTGCTGTCTGCAGCTTTACCTGTACTTCTGATGCTGAACCTGCTGTTTCCTGTTGACTTCCTGATCGACCTCCCGGCTTGTCCACTACTTCGTCTGCTTGCTGCCCGCCCTGACCTTGGCTCGTTCCTGTTACCACTCTCCTTCCTTATCCTTGTCAGCTTATCTGCTTCCGGTTCTGGACTTGTTCACCACCTGGTGGGGCAACCCTGAGGACCGCGACCTGGTGTTCAGCACACAGCAAAATCCATCCTCACCCTCAGAGGCTCTGGTGAAGACCTGCTGTCACTTACACTCCGCACTTCGGGCTAGCCCCTGTCTACCACCAGTTTGACCCGTCCGTGTTCCTGTTTTACCGGATCTCATGAGGTTACCTCTGCACGTCAGGCTCAGCCACCAGCACCATTACAGCGTCACTTCCGTCTCCGTGGAACGCACTTCCAGCCGCGTGGAACGCATCACGTTCTGGAAGAGTTCCTGTGATACGCACAGCATGGATTTGTTTACTATCGATTGCCTTTTATTCATCATTAATATGTAAGTACTTTTTCAAATAAAATTCTTTATACTTTTAATGGTACTACACTATACGAGCCCTTCTTTCCTCATATATATACCCGGAGTACCCTTGGATGCATTTTTGCAACGCTACCTTAAGGATACCATAGGAACCATGAGATAACAAAAAAAGTCCATAGGAGCCATATCCCCCATCGATCTAACTATCTAAGGCCTGCTATCCTTTTGGGGGTTAGGATTTCTGGTAAGTGCGGTCCTGGGAGTGAGGGGAGCACGATTGACCCATCACACGGCCACACTTGGAGAGTCACAAGAAAATATATATATGCACTTTTATGGATTTGTTAACAGCACAGAGTTACCTTCATATGCGATTTAATCTGTAGAGTTGCACTTATTTCCTATAGCACTGATTCACCTTTATGTGCGATTCGGACATTTGAACTTTCCCCCCCCCCCCATCTTCAGGTTCCTGTCCTCAGCTCCCTGTGCTCAGCCCCCCCCATCTTCAGGTTCCTGTCCTCAGCTCCCCCCCATCTTCAGGTTCCTGTCCTCAGCTACCTGTCCTCAGCTCCCCCCCCCCCCCCCATCTTCAGGTTCCTGTCCTCAGCTCCCCCCCCCATCTTCAGGTTCGTGTCCTCAGCTCCCCCCCATCTTCAGGATCCTGTCCTCAGCTCCCCTTCACAGCACCTTCAGTTTCCTCCATATTACTCACAGAGCGGACATTGGCAGCTGGACAGCTCTGCATGGACGGCAGCAAGCATGAAGCTGACATCAGAAGCAGGGCAGCTCTAGAAGGAGGGCGGGATATGCACAACTTTTCCAGGTAACCAGCTTGTGATTGGTTGCTAGCAACCAATCAACTGCGGGTTAACTTGAAGTCCCGCCCTCCATCCGGAGCTGTACTGGCTATGATATCAGCCTCGTGCCTCCCTCCGTCCATGTAGGGCTTGTTCAGGATGGCTGAGCGGATGGCTGAGCAGATGTCTGAGCGGGCTCCTAAATGGCAGCACCGCGGCAGGTCCAAATGATACAGCGTCTCGGGCCGGACACGAACTGCGGGCCGCCATTTAGTGACGCCCGCTAAAGAGGCACGGATTTCTTCTTCTTTTATGTCCTAACCCATGGCAACAAAAACATTTTATAGGTTCTCCACTCAGTCCTTTATATGGCCTGATGGTCCTTCCTGACCTATCAGGCCAGGCTCTAGGTCCAGAGCCTACAGTCTCGTTATTTCCAGCAAATGTCTTATGATAACCTCCCGAGCCCTTACCCCCTGGAATCGACTTACCAGGACCTCTGGGCAAAACAGGACAATCAAGCACAGGGGTACTTAGTAATTCCGTAACTGTGGTGTACTGCTCCACCATGTCCACTAACTGGGTAGCTGTTTTGGTATCACCATGGCTGACCCATTTCCTCAGGGTGGCAGAAAGAGCCCGCACATAACGATCCATCACCACATGCTCCACTATCTCCGGTGGCGACAATGTCTCAGGTTGGAGCCACTTCCTGGTAAGGTGTATAAGGTCAAACATTTGGGATCGTGGGGGGCTTTTCAGCCTAATAGGTCCACCGAAACACCCGCTGGGCATGAACTGCAATGGTGACACCCAGCCTTGCCAGGATTTTAGCCTTAAGTATATCATAATCCTGAGCAGCCGCTGGTTCCAGGTCGTAGCAGGATTTTTGGGGTTCACCTGTTAGAAAAGGTGCCACAAGCCCCACCCATTCATGTCTCCACAAACCTTCTCGCACAGCAATCCAATTGAAAGTGGTGAGATAGGCTTCCACATCATCGGTAGCTGTCATCTTTTGCAGGTAACAGCTGGCACGCTTCACCTTTTGCTCCACTGGGATTGCAGCTGCTGGGTTAGCCTTTAACTCTAGGATGCTCTGAGTCAGCTCCTTGAGTAGCTCACGATCTGCTTGCTGGGCCTCTCGATCCGCTTGCTGGGCCTCCACCAACTCACGTTTTCTTTCTTGTTGGGCTATAGTGGCCAGCTGCTGGGCCTCTGCAATCTGGCGGTTTGTCTCTTGTTGGGCTGTAGTGGCCTTCTGCTGGGCCGCAGTGGCTGGAAGTAAAGCTCTTATCACATCCTCCATTATGCAACTCGCTCAGGAAAATGCCCGCATCCTCCACCATATGTGTGGGAACAGCTCAAGTGGGGATCACCTTTCCTGGGAAAAAGGCAAGTCTGGCAGCAAAGTCTCTTTAAGCTGTTTTGCAGACAGCAGGTTTATTTTTAAAAGGTTGCAAACAAAAACTAAAACACAACAGTAAATAAATCCTTGCCGTCTGGCTCTAACTAAACACACGGGTTTTCCTATCTAACAGGTGGTGGGTTTCTCCCAGCAACCTCACAATACAAATTAATGAAAACCTTTTTTCACCAAATCCAGCTTGTAGCTCTCTCAGCAATGTTGTCTGAGTCCAAGGGCAGAGCAACATCATGCTCCCACCTATCCCTTTTTTTCTCACCTGGATGGCCAAATAATCAATTACCATTTCCATGTGAGACACAAAACCCGAGCTGGACTGCTCAGACTCAAAGTTCCCTCGAAAACCAGGTCTGGGTTCTGCTATTCCTGTATATAGGACAGAAAGCAAGATGATATATATCACCCCTCGATGACTTCCCCTTTCCTTATGTCACACCAGGGTGTGCAGGTAGATGGTATTGGTTTACACTTTAATTAATATAAAATGGATGTGTTGGCATCTGCTGATGCTTCTTTTGGCCGCAAACCTTTGCAGGCTGCTATTTTGAGGACTTGTCCTATTTAAGGGTGTTTTTTTCAGGTGAGCTCCAGTTTGGTAATAGTTGAGCCCCAAGTTACCTGGTTGTCTATGTTTTGCCTCGGGGAAGGTTGTTTTCTGCTGTTCCCACCCCTCATGTTTGACACTGCTTTGGGACAGCCATAAAGATGAAGAGCTGTGTCCCTCCATGAACAATAGAGAAAATGGGAATTTTGACTTAGCGTAAAATCCTTTTCTCTGATGTTCATTGACGGACACAGCACCCGCCCCTCTTTGGTGTTTTTTTTGTTCTTCTGACACTGCTTGTTACAAAACTGAATACCTATAGCAGGAAGTGGGAGTATACCCCCAGGACTGCCCCATAGGTGTGCTTAAGCTTTTTTCTCTGCCTAGTGTCCTACTCCTGTAGGGGGCAGTATAACCCTACAGTCATGAAGATGAAGAGCTGTGTCTGTCAATGAACATTAGAGAAAGGGATTTCACAGTAAGTCAAAAATCCCATTATTCTTTGCCTAATTCAAATGTATTGTTTACGACAGCTGTACTCCTAGTAACTCTCATTGTAGCTCATCTGATTGTTTGGTACCCTTTTCTGTGGTAATGACCTTGGGTCCCATGTGGTAATCCAAAGTCACAACAGTCCGGTATACAGTAGGTGAATGGAGTAGTGAATGACAAGATGTGAAAGGGAGGAGAGACAAAATGATAGATTTGCTTAGAGGCACATCACAGTGTAGTGTAGGTTAATTAGCATAGTGAAATATAGTGTAGGTTATTTGTACGTTCTTGACGGATACAAACTTGCCAAGTGGAACAACAATGCCTACATGTCACCCATGGACAAAAATATTTTTGTTCCAAGGGCAAGAGTTTCTCCATCCCTGACTTTTATACATGTTCCTCTGAGTTCGTGGTCTACTGTTTGCCTTGTCCTTGTGGACTGCTATATGTGGGCCGCACCATCCACACACTCCAGAAAAGGTATGGACAACATAGTCGTTTTGTAGAAGCAGGGTCGGACCAGCGCAGTGTCCTCAAACATTTCCTCACAAAACACAACCAGTGTTCCCAGGAGCTCAGAGTGTGGGTTATTGAGGCCATTCCCCACAACCTTCCTGCAGCAGAACACTTCAGGCATCTGTGTGCACGTGAGTCCTACTGGATTTACAGGCATGATACTTTGGCACCTGGTGGGTTAAACGAGGCGCTAGAGATTAGTTCCCTGCTGCAACCATTATCACACAATATATTCCCCCCTCCAATATGCTATATGCTTTTCATTAGTACATATCACTCTCTTTTGACCTGCCATTTTCATTTTTTCATTCTTCCAGCCAGATATACCACCCAAAATAACTTTTATTCCCCCTCCTTTTAGACATCCTTCGTTTTTATAACCTCTATACTACATATATTTCATTATTAGGCAAGTTATTCTCTGCTTTAACATTTATATGTATATCTCTTTATTTTTATCTTACATTATTGTTTACTACTTACATTTAAATTATTTTTAATTTTTATTTTATTTTTTGTCATCATTTTTAGTCATTATTATTTGTTGTCATTATCTATTTTTCATTTTTTTATTTATTATTTATTTTTTGTCATTACATTATATTTTTGTCATAATTATCATTTTATGTTATGTATTTTTTCGTCGTCACATTTTTTTGTGTCATTTTCTCACTATTATTATCCCCCCCTTTTTTCTTAATTTCTTGCCTTCTTCTTTGCTACTCTTTAATCTGCATGCCCACGACATATTTTATTCAGGTAGAATCTAATGTGCTTTACTCTATGCCTAGTGAAGGGTTAACAAACTCCTGCACTTGCTAGGTCTGTCTTCATACCGATTAGCAAGTGTGCAGTAGTTGTTAATTGTGAGCCGGTCACTTGGACTTCCTACTTATACCTCCTCCCTGATGGCCGCACTCATTGCCTGGGGAAGAAGCAAGCAACCTCTCACTCACTTCTACCCGGAAGTGAAGTCAGTGGCTTTTCTCTGTGGTACATGGCGTATCCGGAAGTGCTAGTAGCAACCAGCACAGCCGGAACTAGCGAAGATTCCCCAGATCCCAGCTGCTCGTCCTCCCACTGGAGTATATGAACCCTTTACATGCGGGTTTATCATGCCCATTTTGTATTTGTTTGCATTTGTCTTTTGCTATTAAACATACCTTTTATACTGCACTTAGATGGCGCTGCTCTTCTCTCTCTTGTACATTTCCACAGAGTTCCTTCTAGCTCTTATCAGAGCATGCAGCCTTCTACCGTCACCAACTCTCCTTTGCCCAGCAATCAGCCCATGCTTGAATTTTATGGACATTTCAACCAGAACTTACTCCTGTATATGCCCTTCTCTTCTCAGCCTATTGAGTGCTTATGTTTTTGAATGTTTTTGAAGTGGAACAACAATTATGTTCATCCAAGGAGTCTTAAGTGTTTCTTAATCAGGGGCACTGTAAAGTCTATGTCTGTCTCTTTCTACCTGCTGCTGTATTTGTTTAACCTCTTGCTGACTGCCCACCATAGTATTACTGCGGCAGGGCGGCTCGACTGCGCAAAATCACATAGTTTAGACACAGCGGAGGGGGTGCGGCAGGAGCGGTCCCACCATCCCGCGATCGTCAGGGAAACTGACCGAAGACCCGCCTGCTTATGTAAACAAAGCAGGCAGATCTTCTGTCAGACAGGCAGGGAGAGATCAGAAGCTAAGCTGAAACCGCGATCTCCCTGTGTCTGTCACAGAACCCACCCACACAGTGAGCAAGCACTTTAGGCATACATTTAACCCCTTTGATCACCTCCAGTATTAACCCCTTCCCTGCCAGTGTCATTTATACAGTAACAGTGAAAAATATTTAGCACTGATTACTGTATTAATGTCACTGGTCCCCAAAAAGTGTCATAAATGTCAGTTAGGGGTCTGATCTGTCCACCGCAATGTTGCAGTCCCGCTAAAAATCGCAGATCGCCGCCATTACTAATAAAAAATAAATAAAGAAAGAAAAAGTCCAAAAATCTATCCCATAGTTTGTAAACGCTATAACTTTTGCGCAAACCAATTAAAATATGCTTTTTTTGATTTTGTTTACCAAAAATATGTAACAGAAAAATTGGCCTAAACTGATAAAAAAATTAAATTTTAAATTTTTTTTTATTGGGAATGTTTTATAGCAGAAAGTAAAAAATTTGGAGTTTTTTTCAAAATTGTCGCTCTTTTTTTGTTTATATCACAAAATCTAAAAACTGCAGAGGTGATCAAATACCACCAAAAGAAAGCTCTATTTGTGGGGAAAAAAGGATATCAATTGTATTTGGGTACAGCGTCACACGACCGCGCAATTTTCCGTTAAAGTAACGCAGTGCCAAATTGCAAAAAATGGCCTGGTCATTAGGGGGTAAAACCTTCCAAGGCTGAAGTGGTTAATGATAAGTTCAGAAGAACTTATACTCTATGACTGATACCACGTTTTTTTTAGCTTTGCACATTGATTACAACAAATGAATGTCAGAAAAGAGAAATAATTTATTTTACAGATTCATGTCATACAGAATCCCTAGTGTCCCTTAGTGTACTAGACAACATGTAGAAATACATAACTTAACTTTCTTACTTGAAAAAACCTAAAAAAGTGCAAAATGGTCCTTTAGTATCTTTAGAATCACAGAAAATGCATCACATGAAATGTTTTACATCAGAAATAAATATACAAAATCTGTACAATATTCAAAATATGTATTATTAACAGAATTCCCTCACTTTATACAAAATATAGCACATTATCACTTTTCTTTTTGAGTAACGGTTCACATTTGTGCGATCACAAAGATCGCATGTAATTCGGAGCGCACTGCTCCTAAAATTACATGCGATCTCTGTACGGTGAAAATTCAGCTATACAGTTTTTATGGCTGAATTCGCACCGCAATCGCACTAAACACGCACAGGACCCTTTTTTTGGTCCGCAGCAGAATCGGATCGCATGGTGGTTCACACTAGTGCGATCCGATTCTGTGCGAACTTACAGATTGCATTGCGATATGCGATCTGATCTGGGGGTGTCGTTAACTCTTAATTGACACCCCCAGCGTATCGCATATGGCAGTGTGAACTGCCAGGGGTGCGGATGCGGGAACACGCTGTATATTCGCAGCGTTCCCACATCGCACAAATGTGAACTGGCACTGAACCACTTTGAATAATCCTGGAAATCTAAAATTCTAATGGTTTCATTATCTAAACAATTTGTAACACAACTGCTATAAAAAAAAATAAATAAACATTCTTGGCTTTCCTTTAAAGTTGCCAAGCCATGAAAAAATAAGTTGGAGGAGTAGAGTCTACGTAGCTCCCTTAGCTAAGTAAAGTCAAGCCACCTGTACATATGATCACCTGTGTTTTGGAGAAAATCAATGCTCATCTGGGAAAAAGCCATAGACCAAAAATAACTTAGACACCACACGTTAAGCCAGGGATCATCAGCCAGGGTCATGAAAGTGTCTAAAGTGTCTACACATGTATGAACATTCCTTGCACGGACTGTAAACGGCTTAATTGGACAAGAGTTCTCTAATGCAGGCAGGCACCTTAAAGAGGAACTCCAGTCTTCCCCCAAAATATTAAAGTACAAATACTGCAGCTGCTGCCTTTAATATAAGGACACTTATCTGTCCAAGGATCCAACGCTGTCCTCCCCCCAAACTGATTCTTCAATGGGCTTTGGGTCCAGATGCTGGCATCCTAACTAAGGGAAACCTTGTGGCTTCACAGCTGGCTTCCAACTGCGGGAGCTGCGCTGTGCTTTGTGAATGGTCCAGCAGTCCTAGGAGGCTGCGGGGGGAGGGGGGGAGGCAAACTTTCAATTGGATCCCCATGGCGATCTGACTAGAAGTAGGAGCGGGTACCTGTCAAAACCAAGTACCTTCTCACCCCCAAAAAATGCCAATTGTTAAAGAGATGGAAGGGCTGGGGAGGAGGAGGCAAACAAGCCGAACTTCCCCTTTTGGGTGAAGTTCTGCTTTAAGTAAAATGTGTAAAAACATGCTGCTTCTCAGGAAATGCTTAGCTTGTGTGGACAAACATGGCATTAGCAATTTTGGTATTATTTGAGACTGAATTGGGAATTAGGTTTTACAGAAAATATAAATGTAATGTGACTAGTTAACCAGCTATTGAAGGTCAACTTTAAAGGCATGGTAAACCTTCCTACCTTCACCTGGTGTTTTTCATCTACATACGATATGCATTGATCATGTAGTTGCATGGTGTCATTTGTTGTTTCTAGCAGTTTCAGTGTTGAAACATGAGGCATGCAGCATGGCGCTGCACAGGTTAATGGATAGCCTCTATGTGTTGTGTGAAAATGGACACTTCCTTTAAAGAAACTATATATCCCACAATCCCTGTGTGTCTCAGTCTAGTGCCCATGCAGTTGGGAGCAACACATTAATTTGATCAGACATAGACACAAGCAGGCAGAACAGTCATATACACAAACAGAGCTCACTCGTGCAGTGTATCATCACATTAGCACTTCTACATGTGTGATGCAACACAGAAGGGTGGCAATGCATGCATTAAATGCTGTGTGACCCACAACAGGAAGTTGTCCTCTCCCCTTGGGTCATTGGAACCAGGAGATAAGATCAGCCATGAACTACAAACTGCGGCCACAACATGTCAGTCCATCATTACAAGGTAAGGCAAACAACACAGAGAATATAACTACATGAAGAGGATTCCCACATCCACCATAAATGTGTGGATGGGGGAATTAGTTCCGTTATTTTTGTTCAGCCCGCTGATCGAAAAAAAAAAAAAAAAACAGAATTATATATGGTCAGCCTAAAGTAGAACTATAGGCAAAACTTTTTTTTTCATTTTGGATAGAGCAAAACAGGGTTATAACCCTTGTCAGATTTTTTTCCGCCATTTGTGTCCCATTGCTGAGATTTCCATTCACTTCCTGTCCCATAACCAAACAGGAAGTGAGAGGAAATCCCTGCTAATAAAGGGAATTCCTTGGGGTCCCCCAAGTCACCAGAACTAGTGTCCACATTGGAAGATTTCCCCTCTATTACTTTTCTGGGAAAAACCCAACATTTGGGATTTTCTTTTTTTTTTCACTTTTAATGAAAATGGTAAAAAGGACAAATAGAGAGGATGAATCTCCATAATGGGGGCACAGACAGCAATAAAACCTGACAAGCATTGTATTTGCTCTGCATTCTATCCAAAACTAAAAAAAAAGTATCAGTTATACTTTAAGCCATTTTATCCCACTTTGCTCCCCCTCCCAGAAGTGCCTCATCAGCCTTCCAGCTTTCTCATCTCTAATGTAACATTGAACAGATGATCTGCGAGGAGTAGAAGTGTAAGTTGAACTGCTGAGAGAAAGACTTGAACTTCAATGTTTCTACTGTAATCTTTAAGAACAAATTAATCCACAGTGGCAGCAGTTTCATAGGTCAATGATTACTTTAAAGCTCATTTACTGTTTTTAGGAATTTGTAAATACTTGAATGCCTATGCAGAATGGTCATAGTCACAGGTAAAAGCATGTAAAATTGAATTTTTAAAATTATGTAATACAACAATGTTTGCATTATTGCCTCAATTTTTCCTAAACAAGGTTTCGCACTTTTTTCCTCAAAGCCTCTAAATATGACCTATGTTTGGCTTTTGGCCATTCCTGATCTGCATCTCATATGATATAGAGCAGCAGGCAATCACCCTTTTGAATCCTTCACGCATGTCTCCTGCACAGCAGGGATGCATTGTCAGTTTTTCAACTTAGCAAGTTTGATTTAACAAAAGCCAGGTGCGAATGGGGGTGGTGGCTTGTACTCCTCTGGCAACTTTGAGTTTTTATTTTTTGGTTGTATTGTTGGCTTTCCATCCTTCTGCCCTGTTTGTCCAAAGCGTTCAAAATTTTCCTTCACACCTCTCAAGTGTGTTGCCATAGCATTTTCCATTTTCCTGAAATCTTGAACTATTTCCCCTTCCGTCATCAAAGATACAGCTTTGGTCATGGCATTCCGACAAGCGTTCAATGGTTTCACTGGCGCCTGTCCTTGCTTCTCTTCTTTTTTAATCTGACAATTTGTGTTATGAGCTGCAGTGGGGTCTGATGAATCCAAACTGTATGACTTTGTCATAGGTGGAAGATTATTTGGTGACACAATGCCCTGAAAAAGAGAATTTGTACAGTTCTGTTAAAATGTACATAGTTTAGTGTTCCAATATTGACATTTGTTTTTCTGTATACCGTATTTATCCATGTTTACCATGCAGGCTATGCACTTTACAATCTGTTTGTACAATCTCCATATAATTCCATTTAGACCCACTCCTGTGACCCATTTTAAGCATGTCGGCTGACGTCACAGAGCTGGTCTAGGCTCGGGCAAGATGTTGGGATTTGCCCACATGCCTGGTCTGGCACCTGTCTCAGCCTCTCAGTGAGCCGTTGAGAGCCTGAGCTGGCCGCTCCCGCCCCCTCCACAGCCCAGCACTTCAATGGGAGCCCTGAGAACCGAGCGATCTGTGGTGTTTGTTAGAGCGGGAACAGATTATTAGAGTGGGGGAACAGATGCAGCATCCACTTGGGGAAGCATGATTCAGAAAAAAACCCAACCCCATACTTTTCTTTTAATCCCTTTGACCCTCATAATGATAAAAAGATGAGGCTTCCATATCTTCCAGATTTTGGATTTTAATGCTATGTCCTTATTAGGTAGTGGTAGTTAGTCACATTTAACTGGCCTTGTTCTGTAGTGTTGAAGATGTTTCCACATGCCTCCAAGTAGCTTCTTCATTTCTAATGAATGTCAGGTACATACTCCAATATTTATAGTCACATCAGTAACTCAGTTACTTTTACCCAAAGCCTGGTGCACACTAGCAGTTTTTTTTCTTTCAACCCAGCGGGCTTAACAAAAAAAACAGAGGAACTCGAGAGGAGCTTGAGAGGATCTCGCTATACTAACAATGGTATTACAACGATCTCCCACTGATGCCACTGCACTTGAGAAAAGAGCGCGCACGCTGTGTGAGGTTCCTGCGCATGCTCTAAAAAATGCTTTGTGCGATTGGCTGCTGGACCTGTTGACGCCACGCTAGGCTTCCCTGCTTGTCAGCGCCAGAGGAACGGAGGAATGGAGCAGTACCCTGAAGCCGCCGGCCATCCTGCCACATGGAGCTTCGGCTCCCCACGCTTCTTCCTCATGTACGACCACCTTGGAGCCACAACATCTAGGAGTGGACCCCAGTGTTCCTGCAGACCACTATACAGATTTGCTTTTTTGATACTGTTTTAAATGTGAGCAGTTTTCTTGCGTGTTCTGACCAGGGGACTGCCCCATGGCCAGAACACACCAGTCAGTGCTCGCAGCCATTGGCTGCCAGCGCTGATGGGATTCCAATTGGATGCTGGTTTTTTACATATACAAACACATAAAGAATATTTTTCGTTTAAATAATTTTTTACATATTACTAAACACATATAAACTAAAAACATGTTAGTTATGGATCACACCCAGCAACAACTGTATCGTATTTCTAACATCCTATGTATGTATGTGTGAAAGACTTACACCATTGTTGAACATCATGGGTTCTGTCGGCAGTGCTGGATAAAGTCTATTTCCTGGCAGATTTGGAGGTTGGTTACATGAACTTGTGCTTTCAGTACTAGTTGGAGAAGCTTGACGCCTTCGGGGTGGTACGGGGGGACAGGCTGGCTGTACTGTTGCTCCAGAGGCTGTTAAAGAATTAGTCGAAGCCTTTGATGGCATGGGAAATGATGCTGCAAATGTTTTTCTATGCTTAAAAAGGTCATCATAGTCTGTAGTTGCATTTGATTTCTATAATAGAACAGGTAAAAAAAAAAAAAAAAGCTAAATTTAACAATGTTTCAAGCCATTTAAATATGCTTAATCCTTTGCAAAAAAAAAATGCCTTAGATTTGCATCTAGCACACTATTTCAACATTTTGAAGTCTGAAAAAGGGTACAGTACGTAAAAAATAACAACAAAGTCAGGCTTTCTTACAAATGGTTGTATGCTGAGACCAAATAAGATATGGCTATATAATTGAAACATTTATCCTTCCCATGTTCAGATCTAGATCTAATGAAGTGCGTTAGCAGAGGTGTTCTCAACCCATTGGTACCTACCAACTGTAAAGTGTGTGTGTGTGTGTGTGTGTGTGTGTGTGTGTGTGTGTGTGTGTCAGGGCATTCCTGAAGGCCTTTCGGTGTGTGCTTTAGGGCCTGTCCTCATAATGTCCAATCATCCCAAGTTTAGAGAGAGTGTCCCTCTTTTGGAACTGGGCCCCAACTCTTTTCTTCTCATTTGTGCCTCTTTTTTGTCTAAAGTATAGACCTCTATAAAAAATGTGGTATTTAACTACCAAAGCGTTATCCTACACTAAACCTTTCATCCAACCTCTAAATTATTGCATTCGTTATAAAAAAAAAAAAGCAGGATGATTTATGAATGTTTTCTACAAATAGGTGAACAGTATGTAGAATGTATTGTATGTGTTGCCATGGGCGTCTGCAGACGTGGGGGGTCATCATTTTTAGATCATCCATGTTCTGCCCCTTTTCACTCCTATAGATTCCCCTTTAGAGCAGGCCAGGCCAGGGTCCCCCATAGATCCCCTTTAGAGCAGGGTCCCCATAGATCCCCCTTTAGTCTTACCTTTTTACCTATATTCTCCATGCTACCAGGTTTTCCTGCACCACCAGGTACTCCAGGCACTCCCTGCAAAGCATATGCTGTATATATATATATATATGACCCCCTTTAGAGCAGACCATGATCCCCATATATCCCCTTTAGGGCAGGTCAGGGTCCCCATAGATCCCCCTTTAGAGCAGGCCAGGCCAGGGTCCTCCATAGATCCCCTTTAGAGCAGGTTCCCTATATATCCCCCTTTAGAGCAGGCAGGCCAGGGTCCCCCTTTATAGCAGGGAGTCCATAGATTACCCTCTTAGAGCAGGCCAGGAAATTTCCAGGGGGGGGGCACTTGCCCCCCCTTGTCCCCACTTGCGAACGCCCATGTGTGTTGCGAATCTTACAAACTTGCCCACATTTCATGCAGGATGCTGTAGTGAGTTGGTGGATAGCATCATCAAATAATCATAGGACAAAAAAAAAAGCTTCACCAGCACACCTTGGGACAGAGTTGGTAATCTGGTCTTTTTTTGCACATTAAGCAAAAGGCATCACAAACCAACATTATGGTACCTCGCAGGACCCATTTTCCAAGGTAAACCGAGGCACTAACATTAGGCATTGGGCTTAAATAGTACCAACAATAACACACATACACACACAAAAGTTTAAAGTAGAACTATAGCCAAAACTTCTTTTTCACTTTGGATAGAGTAAAGGAGGGTTATAACTCCTGTCAGGTCTTTTTTCACCATCTGTTTCACATTGCAGAGATTTCCCTTCACTTTCTGTCCCATAACCAACTAATATGGAGTTTGCATGTTCTCCCTGTGCTTGCAAGGGTTACTCTGATGAAAGTATGTATAAAAAAAATGGTCAAAAATGTAATCAAAAATGATAAAAAATGAAAAAAAAAAGTTTTAAAAAATTGAATACAGAATTTTACTGTCACAAGTCAGTGTTCCTGATCACCGCCAAAGTCATATGATGATGTTATACTGCACTGGTGACAGTATGTAACAAAATTACAACTTAAAAAAACTCACCTGCCTTTTACTAAATGCCTCAGACTATCTGCTTTCCAAAAAAGGGTCATTTGGGGGGTATTAGTATTGTCCTGGCATTTTAGGCGCTATAATTTTCACACAAACCAATTAATATACACTTATTGGGATTTTTTTTGTTTACCAAAGACATGTAGTAGAATGCATTTTGGTCTGAATTTATAGCGAAGTTTGATTTTATTGGATATGTTTTATGACAGAAAGTAGATAATAATGTTTTTTTTTTTTTTTTTGAAAATGTTTATTTTGTTTTGTTTCTATCGTAAAAAATAAAAAAAACCCAATGGTGATCAAATACCATTAAAAGAAAGCTCTATCTGTGTGAAAAAAAGTATAAAAAATGAATTTGCATACAGCATTACATGACTGACTGCCAGTTAAAGTAGCACAGTGCTAAATAGCAAAAAATGTCCTGGTCATGAAGGGGGTAAAACCTTACGAAAGTGGTTGAGGCAATCAAATTTAAATGGTTATGTAGCTTTAACCCCCTTAGCGGTATCCCTGAGCGTGACTCTGGGTGGATTTTTCCTGCTACTATCGGTATCCCCGAGTCACGCTCGGGGTAGATGTACAGAGCGTGCAGCGGTGTCCCTTACCTTCTCCTGGCAATCCAGCAATGATCTCCCATTGCTGTGATCGCCAGCCGAGATCCCCGCCGCTCGTCCGTCGGTATGAGGACTTCCTGGTTCCGTTCCCTGCAGCAGCAATGCTGCATGGGAGCAGAACTGGGAGGGAAATTCAAACGTTGCACAAAACACAAACACATAACATTTATATTATATATATATATATACATATATATATATATATATATATATATATATATATATATATATATATATATGTGTGTATATATATATATATATATATATAATATATAACACATGAATTATAATCTAATTAATAATATAATTTTATTATATTATATATATATATATATATATATATATATATATATATATATATATATATATTATATATTATATTATATAATAAAATTATATTATTGATTAGATTATAATTCATGCGTTTGTGTTTCAAATTTATCACATCTGGGATGTCTACTAGAGTCTTGTTTTGGTCAGGTTTAAGTCAGTAATTACTAAGAATTGTAGGCCTATAATACATAACGCCAAATTTCCATGCAAAAAATTGTACTGCTTTTGGTACAGAATTCCTGACATAATCATACCGCCAGGGAGGTTAAACCATTGTATGAAATTATAGAGATTTTTGAAGCTGCTTCAAACTCATTTATGGTGCTGCAATGACAAGATCTCTGTACTTAAATCCCATTTGCAATGTAGAAATAGTGAAACACCGCTAAAGGCGTGTCTTCACCTGTCCCACCTCCACTGCACACTAATGGGCGCTGGCCCTGTTCGTAGCAGAAGTCTTAGTATGAAGAAAAATCCAGTTGGCCGCACTTCCATAAAGTCACCTTTATTGAAACATAGTCCACATAGAAAGTCCACAATGTACAAACAAGGATAATATAGCCCACCAGCTAACGCATTACACGCCAACTTAGGTGCTTAATCATAGCTCAAATACATTTGTACATTGCGGACTGTCTATGTGGATTAATATTCAATAAAGGTGATTTTATGGAAGTGTGGTCAAACAGATTTTTCTTCATACTATAAATTCAATCTCCACTCCCCTCCGGTAATCTCTGTGTGGGTGCTCTGCCTAATAGTTTCCCTATAGTTTGCAACTAGATAAAATTCTATAGCAAAGTAGGGCAGAGCTGGGGACTGCAGCAGACAGAGAAAGGGTATTGGAAGCCAATCGGTACTTGAGTCCAGCTCCATTCGCCGACAAGTTAAATGTGGGGTTTGGGTGGACAAACCCTTTTATGTGACTTTGTCACTAACCGAAAAAAACTAATAAGAAGTACCCTACAAAAGAACACTGTTTATACTCACTAATTCTTCTCCCATTTCTGGAACCTTCAAAAGCTACAGACAGTTACGAGTCAAAAGCTTCGTCCCACACTGTAAGCTGTGGATCCTCCTGCTGGATCCTATATCATTACTATGTCCTGTAGTGACTTAGGCACAAGGAAAATAGGCAACAGGCAATAGTAAACACAGCACATGATAGGGAACATATACATCTGACAATCTAGGAAGTGTCATTTGCTGAAGATTCTGGCAGAGGCCAAAGCTCTTGAAGAACCCATAAACGGGCACTAGGATAGATGAGTATGATCAGTGTTCTTTTGGCTACAGAGTCACTTTAAATACTACTACCATCCAGCAACATTTGAAAGCTTGTTTCTAGTCTATGTTAAACTTAAACAAAAAGGTTAAGGTGACTTTGAAACATACCTGACCGCATGGAAGTGTTAAAATTTCATTATATGGATGCAAAGGAATTTGTGTATGACATTTTACTAGGTCCTCCAATGTCATGTGGATTTTTGAATCACCTGCAATAACACACTGCTGATCCTTCAAAATATCAACCATAAAATGTCTGTAGCGATCCAGTGTCCTGCAAAATCCAAGGAAAAATTACTATGAGAGGATATACAGTACATGGATAACTGTCTGGATAACTGAAATATTTTAAAAAGTTAGTGTTACTAAACGCAGAACCTGCATTACCCATATCTGGTCTTCCACAGTACACAGAACATGGAAATGCAATAGTTTAGTAAATCTAAACTACTAAATACTTTTTCTCATCAGCAGTATATAGCAGTCGTGTGACTTGTATCAGTATCTGCTTAAACTTATAGGAGTTTTCATTCTCCTCTGATCCTCTGTCTGGACAGTGCTGATTGGCCCTGTGCTGATCACATGCACTCTCCCAAGAAAAAATAAGTCTCTAGCAATACACACCGAACTGAGCATGTGCAGCATGACTCCAAATGCTCTGTTCTATCATGAGATGGGTTAGAGTCAGTTAACCACTTAAGCCCTAGCCGCCGCAGATGTACTGCGGCAGGCTGGCGCTCCCATGCAAAAGCCCGTACATGTACGGTGCTCGTCTGGGAGGAGCTAGGGGGCGATCCCGCGCCACCGGAGGCGCGCCCCCGCTCATCAGCGGGGAAGCTAGTGCGTGTGGCTGGCGGCTCCGATGGCCGCCGGTCACTCGCAATCTCCTGCCGCTGACAGAGAAGGACAGACGGCTGATGTAAACACAGCCGTCCGTACTTCTCCTTGAAGTCATCACAGCTGTCATTTGATCCTGCTATATAGGATCACATGTCTCTGTGATGACTTCACAAGCCACGCCCCCCACAGTTAGAATCACGCCCCTAGGGTCACATTTAACCCCTTGATCACCCACAGGGCTAACCCTTTCCGTGCCAGTGTCATTATTACAGTAACAGTGCATATTTTTAGCATTGATTACTGTAGTAATTTCACTGGTCCCCCCAAAAGTGTCAAAAATGTTAGTTGGGGGTCCGATCTGTCCGCTGCAATGTCGCAGTCCTGCAAAAAATCGCAGATCGCCGCCATTACTAGTAAAAAAAAACAAAAAACGATAAAAATAACACCGTAGTTAGTAAACGCAATAACTTTTGCGCAAACTAATCAAAATAAGCTTATTGTGATTTTTTTTTACCAAAAATATGTAGCAGAAAACAAATTGGCCTAAAATGTTAAAAAAAATAGATTTTTACATTTTTTTGGAGAATTTCATATAAAAAAATTTGAAAAATATTGTTATTTTGTTATTTTTTCAAAATTGTCGCTCTTTTTTTGTTTATAGCACAAAAAATAAAAATCGCACAGGTGATAAAATACCACCAAAAGAAAGCTCTGTTTGTGGGGAAAAAAGAATGTCAATTTAGTTTGGGTACAGCGTCACACGACCGCTCAATCGTCCATTAAAATCATACAGTGCCAAATCGCAAAATAGGGCCTGGTCAATGAGCAGCCAAATCCTCCAGGGCTAAAGTGGTTAAGGGGCTCTGGTTTTCAGCAAAATGGCAGCCAGCCATCATGGCTTTCAGCAAGAAGAAACAGGAGCAATGCTGGAAGCAATTTACAGCACACACTAATTTTGGCAGCATAATTATTAATGTGGAATGTATGTTCCCCGCTAAAGAACATTCTTTTTTATCATGTTGTTATGGGTAAAGTTCCACCTTAAGGTAAAAACTTTCTGCCTTTAGAACCACTTCAAGTCAAATCACAGTGAAATATGTTAACAATAAATTTAGTAAATATACATATTATTTAGCAAAAAGGAGCAGAGCAAAGGCTTTACAAAGGCAAACAAAGCAAACCAATCATATGTTTAATCAGGTATGGTCCAACAATGAGGGCCCATTTCCAATTTTGCGATGCTTTGAGGAGTATTAACATAGCCCATTCAATATGAATAAATAAATATAACAAAATGCAGCGCCAATAAATCAGTGAATATAATATGAGGACGGGCACTGTTGGTATGGTGAGGTACTTAATGACTGGGATGATATGCTGGCTCCACCCCTGCTGACGAAGTCGTTCTTTGACGTAACGTGTATGGAGGGCAGGGCCTGCGCTCGGACGCCACATTTTGGTCAGTCTCGCGGATTGGTATAGATGAGCCTGTTTTAGCCCACACTGCTGAAGTGCCTTCACTAGAGCACTAGAGGGTGTCTTCCTTGTTTTTCATATCCTTAAATATACTGTGGAGCGGTGTATCCCGGAGTAAAGAGGAGGAAGGAGAGGAGTGAAGTTTTACCTTATCTGACACCTCTAGGTGTAAAGTGTGTTTGACTCATTGGAATATATAAGTCAGACATTAAGGTGAGCTGCGTGTGAGCAAAGATTGGAGCGCACTTTATCACCTGTTTATGTGGATTGATGCACCAGCACATTAGTTGTCTACTGGCACGGCACAGAGGGAGGGACTTTTTTATATTTACAGTCTTATGACACATGCTTTATATGGACTTTTTAAATGTGTGTTTATGCACTTGATCACATGTTTTATATGAATTTTTACTTGTTTATTTAGTCAATTTTTATTTATGTATTTATCTATTTTTCATTGTATTCTAATGCACAAGAGTATATAGATTGGTATTACTCATCATTCACTAAATTGTTTTATATATATATATATATATATATATATATATATATATATATATTCACTGATTTATTGGCGCTGCATTTTGTTGTGTTGATTTGGTTCTTTTGTGTTGAGTGGAAAACACTATATGTAAGTTGCCATTGAGTTCAGTTTAGTTTATTTTATTTATTTTGGGATTGCGCTGATTTAGTTATTTATGTTAGTAATACACATTCATTATGACTGACCTGCCAATGCACAAAGATCAAAGGCAACAGATCACAAAATGCACATGATTTTGTGTTAGTGTAATACAACGCACATATGCATGCTGTATTGTTGTGCCTCTACTATACAGTGCGTTGGGCTGCGGTGCACAAAAAAATGACACTGTAAAACACCACGTGATTCAAAGTTACAAGTTGCTAATCATTCAGGACTTGTATATCAGCTTTGGATTGTTTCAGTGGATTATTAAAATGGTAATTAATTATGTAATTTCACATTAAATAATAATCAGCTTACCTGTAGGACAAGCTATATCCAATCCGACTTTCGCTTACTCTGATGAGAAAACATCCTGGTGGTTTATCCTTTAGCAAATTCTCTGCATCCCTATAATTAAAATAGATCTATTTTAATGCCGACATCTTATTTGAGAATAAAAACTGGCATCACCTGATTTCCATATTAAGATATTTCATATGAACCCATCATACATAGCTCTAAGATAGGCAGCTTCCAGTTATGCTTACTGTGTTAGTGTACAACCTTAAGACAGCCATTCACAACCTGATGATAATGCCTCTTTATTCGCTTACTTTGAGTCTGACTCATCTGGAGACAGTTTCCCAGTTCTTAGGAGTTCATAACAGTATGTATATAAAAACAAAAACCTTTGCCAAAAGGAATGCAGATAAGTATGCGAAAGGTACAGGGTGTGGTAATTCTGTCCTACTATTCATACTCATGTATTGGAAGACAGTAGGGTTGATTTACTAAAAGAATAGATCATGTCCTCTTTGTAATGTGAATGTTCACCTAAGCTGGCCATAGATGATGCGATTTTCTTTCTTGTAACCACTGACAGTGTTGGTGGAGGAATCCCTCCCGCGGAGCTATTGTGTTCTCCCGGCAGGGGGAGCTGTCCATGCTGTGAGAACCCAATGATTAATACTAGTGGCTATAGCTGCTGGCAACAACCGCATGCCAAAAATCTGACATGCTGGCTGTTGATCGATGGATCAACTTGGCTACAATCAGGCTGCCCATAGATTTGAATCTCGGCTCGTCCCTGCTAAACCAGCCGCTATTCAAACCATTTATGGCCAGCTTTTGCATTGTGAGTGATGTGAAGCTGTGTCCATTTCAGTCATCCAATCATGTGTATGCAAAAATCCTGTCTGTTATTAAAGCGGAGTTCCACCCAAAAGTGGAACTTCTGCTCTTTTGCTCCCCCCCCCCTCCGGTGCCACATGTGGCACCTTTCAGGGGGGAGGGGGGAACGGGTACCTGCTTTTGACAGGTACCCTTCCCCACTTCCGGGCCGTCCATCCCGGAAGTTTGGCCCACTCCTCCTTCCCCCGCAGCAGAGCCAATAGAAATGAATGCGCGCATGCACAGTAGGGACCCAGCCGTGAAGCCGCAAGGCTTCACTGCCGGGTTCCCTTACTGGCAATGGCGGCGGCAGCACCCGACAGCCGATGGAAACATCAGCTGCGGTGCCGACATCGCTGGACTCCAGGACAGGTAAGTGTCCTAATATTAAAAGTCAGCAGCTACAGTATGTGTAGGGGAAAGCGGATCTCCACTTTAAATTTGCCTTGCACTTTATTTACTAAACTAGTTGAACATTAACTTAGATAAGTGAACACTTTCTGCTCCTTTAGTCTAATCATGACTGTTTTTCAGAAATACTAACACTGGCAGAAAGCATATCAGTTTAAAAAAATATCAGAAACTGCCTACTGCCTACCTGAAAACTATTGAGCAGTCCTAGAAACTATGATGGAACCCTTTTTTCCAGTTGGATGATAAAGACCTCTGGCACCGAAGGAGAAGATGCCAAAGTGTGGCCCTTCCCTCCAAATTGAGACAGATAATGCTTGCATGTCTTCATAAACAATGGCTGAGCTGGTGCAGGGTGTAAAACAGATAGCTGCTGGGCACCGTACTTAGGGTTGCCACATTTGGCCTATGGCAAACTAAAATGGATTGCAGTGTTTTGGTTATAATAGTATAAATATACATAGCTATAATTTAGTTATTGTGGCATGGTAAAACTGAATCAGGTTTTCATTATTATTATGATAACCAAAAGTTGTTATTCCTTCTGGGAAATAAGGTGGCTTATAACTTAATATAAGTGCAAACATAAAGGAAAATCCTGTTCCTTTAAACCACTTCCCAGAAACTGATGTGCCTTGTAAATGGGAACAGACTACTGAACCCAGACCCACCTGTTTGCTATTGCAGGGAGATGGACTAATGCATATGAGCAACCCCATTCAAAAAAAAGAGAAAAAATAAAAACACAAGCCAGTAGCTACTACTCTAGTCCTACTCCAGCAATAATAGAAGTGCTGATCTGGACTCTGAGCCAGGACTGAAAATGAGGACGTGACTGGGGAGGCGATAACAGCCTGTATTACAGATCAGACAGTGAGTGCTACCGCTATTGATTCCTATGTGTGGATATGTAAGAGGCAACCAACTTCAGAGCATAACTCTTATTTATGATTTGTGGGAACTGGCACTGTGGGAATCAAAAAGAAGGGAATAACATTGGTGAGAGTAGAATGAAGTTCTAGACTGAGTTCTAGAATGTGTAGTAGGATAACATCCTACTCTTATTCATGATTTCTGGTAACTGGAACTGTGGGAATCAAAGAGAAGGGAATACTATTGGTGAGTGTAGAATGAAGTTCTGTTGCTTGATATCTGTCCTTGCTGGTGGTAGTAGGTTAAAGGAGCGTCCGTCATCAAAATAAGAGACCAACTTAGATAATAAGATAGTCGTTTTAATGGTTATAGCAGAGCATGCTGAAGCCCTCTAGTTCTGCTACTACCATTAAAACGAGGATCTTATTATCCAAGTTGGTCTCCTATTTTGATATCAGGCGCTCCTTTAACCTACTACCATCAGCACCTTCAGAAATGATCAATAGGCCGTACCTAAAGGCAGCAGCCCAAGCCCTGCATAGGGCCTACCGTCACCTTTCTATTCAGTCAGGCCAGACTCATTGGCAGCTAATTCCCCCAAGCTGCCCCCAACATCACCCACCCACAGACCCTCTATCGAGTTGGTCAGTCCATTGCAGTCATCAACTTTCAAGGGATATCTGTACTTTGGATTTTAGTACTGTCATTTTGCATTGATGTAGGTCAAAACAGTCCTCATGCCCTTCCATACTAACATTGTGGCTGATTTTGGCTAAAGGAAAAGAGCATTTTCACTTTACAATAGAAATTGCAACTTTGCAGGGGAATATGGAAAAAAATTCACTTTGCAAAGATTACCCAATCATATGGAATCACAAGGAAAAAAAGAAAAAACAAGATTTTTTTGCGCATGACTAGATAATGGAAGTCAGCGCAGCTGGACCTGATTCACTAAGCTAAGCAAAAGCTCCCTTACATGATGAAAATACACTTTGCAAAGTGAACAAGCATTATTTCCAATTTTGTTATTATCTCATCCATGCTGTTACCCTTCTTTATGTAGTAGATCAGGGTGTAAAACATTTATATGTTGAGGCTAAAACTGGCCATAGATGGACTGAAATTTGACTGCTTCAGAAGGGACCAGGCGAATTTTGATCCATTTCTGTTCATCAGATCAGTTTCTGTGGAACGGGAATGTTGGAAAGCTTTTGTTGATTAGTGGCTGAAGCCGCTAATCAATGTACAGTATATTGACAGTAGAGAGCCTGCTAATTTTTTTCCCTTCAGCTCTGGCTGAATGAAAAAAAAAAAGTCATGTATGGCTAGCTTTGCAATCGCAATGTGTCATGTTCTAGTCTAACCAAAAAGCATTCTATTAGCATCAATAAAATTATGTCATATCAAAGCACATTTTTGTTTTGTCTCTGTGATTCTGAGTAATATCTGATAGGGATTTATTATTACCATAAAGACAACTTAGAGGTGCATTCTTTCATGAAGACTATCGTGTCCTAAATATATCTCCTTCTCACGTGTTGAACAGGAAAAGTTAGTCATCAATACGTGTCATTCCCAAGAACAGTGAGTACAGAAAATTAAAAAAAAAAAGTAATATGATCCTGCTCTAAAAACAGTTAAGACATGTGACAGCAATTTGTTGTGCTGACATAGGTGCCAATGACAATAGTTAATGCCCAAATCGTACTCCCACAATAAGTTGGTGTGTACAATTGCCCATGTCTGGTTAGTAAGCTTTTTTTTAGTTATTCTTATGCTACTCTATAAAGATCTATAAGTATGATATCATAGTCTGCAGTCAGATTCAAAGTAACCCTGAAAATTAAAGATTTTAACATGTGCTTATGCATGAAAAGTGTGCTAACCGTTTTCTTTTTTTTTTTTTTTTTCCTTTTTTGACTAAGAAACCCGGTTTTGCCAGTTCTGCACAGCAGAAATGACAGTTAAAGGCTGAGTATCTGGCTAGGGGCAGCAAACATTTTATACATTAATACAGGGCTTTTTTTCTCAGAAAATAGGTGCAGGAACTCAATCACGACCCTCCAAACCAATTTAAATGGTGTAGTTGGATGGAGTTGGGGGGGGTGTAGTGCAGAGTTCAGGGGTGCACTACGTACATTGCGCAGAGTTCAGGGGTGCTCCTTCCCTCTGCATACCCTATCCACATCTCACTTTCACCCCTCTTCAGCTCTGACCTCTGCATGCAACCCCCCCTTCCACTGCCCCATCTTTTCCTTCCCTCCTTACAAGCTCCACCATCTTCCACATGTCTTACTTGTGTTGCTGTATTAAGCTGAAGCACCAAGCCATTTCTATTACCTCCCCATACACTGTAGGTGGCTCTGCCTCTCTCACTTGCAGGGAGATCATCCAGTTGGGGTTTTGGAGTCTGCACTGCACCCTAGGCCCCTTCATATCCCTTTTCCCCATCCTGCACTCGGTAGGAGCCGCTCAGGAGATCAGATCTGTGGGAGCCGTTGGGAGACAAGCTGTCACTGATAAACACAGAAGCTGGACGTCTTTGTTTACAAGTGTTAGTGGTGAGCAGGGAGCATAGGGCCTGAGCCAAAGGTGGTGGAACTAAGTTCCACCAAGTTCCAGCTGAAAAAAGCCCTGCATTAATACATTCATTAACCCCTCTTGCCCTTACTGGCGATACAGACATAATGTAATAGACTCGCAGACAAATAAGTCCAGTTATGGAATTTTTCAGACAGCATGTTTCAGCTTAAAGTAGAACTCCACCCAAAACATTTTTGTCTAGTTTTGGATGGATTGGGGCTGGCATAGTATCTCTGTCTGGTATTTAGTGCTGTCCTTGTTGAGAAGATTTTGCCTTACTATTTGTCCTGCTGACTATTGTCCTAAGGAGAGAAAACAGGTAAGAGTGGTGTTTGAAATGTTTGACTCCACCCACCTCAGGCCTAAACACAGATCTCTCACTGGCTTTCGATGAAGGCAAACTACTTGCACCCAGGGATCCTTTGACAAACAACTGAACGGCCATGATGGCATTACATTATTCAAAGACAAAATCTGGGACCAAAGAGCATAAACGTATAAGCAATTTTCCCTTATACGTTAAAACAACCTTAGGCAATATGCCTCCCACAAAGAAGAGTTTAAGAATACACAGATGTTCTTAGTGTAAGCAATTGGAAAGCAGCAGGAGCCATCTTAGATCCATCCTTCATAAACTGGAGTTACAAGAAAATAGAGGGTGCAACAACATATCTCCTGAAAAATTATTCTGCAACAATATTTGTTGCCTACTTTGTTAAATGTATAAGGAGGCTATCTTACAGGAAATTGGAAGGATATCTCATATTGACTTTGACGGGCATTCATCAGTGCCTCTCCAGATATGGCAAATTAAACACTTTTCTGTCAGCAATCTTTAAAACCTCCATGTAATAGGTAATAGTCTTTGCTACCATGGTGCAACTTTAAGGTGAGAGTATCCTTTTGCTGACTGGCTGAAACAATGGCAAATCCATATTTATCCGAAATTGTCAAGCTGGATCATCTGCTAGATTAGGTGGATGTCCTTTACCCCTCATCGTGGCAAGAACAACCATCAAGCACTCCAGGATATCCCTACAATCAAAGCTAGCAAATCCAAGATCCTGAACTGCCTTCCCTCTTCCACTTTCAACTGTCTCCTTTTTCTGGAATGGTGATTATGGGTTCTTCTTTAGAATACCAGTTACATTATATTGTTCATATATATCATTTTTTGGTTTTGTTTGTTACCTGTTTTCTTCATGGACCTCTGTTGTCCAAGCTTGGGTCATAGCTTCCCACCCAGCTAGTTGACCATCATGGCTACAGATATGTGCATTGTTTTAATATACTCCTGTCTACATACATACTTGCCTTTATAGGTTTATAATCTTGCAGTAGCCTAATCAAACTAATCAAGAAGCCTCATATCTACCTAAACCTTTTCACATACCTTGTGTAATACTCAGTTCTGATATTACATGTTAAACAATCCAATATTTCATCCTATGCTATTGTTATTAGTTGTATTTGAATAATGTCAATGAAACAAGACAGGAATGTCCCTAATGTCTTCCACAGTTCATCATTCTTCTTAAACAACTACTAGCCATTATCCAACTAATTCAAAATACACAATGTATTTTATTGGGCAACATAGATCACAAATTGGCAGCCTATGTGGAAGATGTTCTCTCTCTCTTACACTACCCAGAGCTATCTCTCCCAATACATTTACATGAATTGGATCAATGTGGATTACTATTCACCTTTAGAATAAATTAAACTTAGAAAACCAAAACTTTTTTTAGAAGATATTTTGAATCTCATGATTGCTCATTTTCAAGTCTCATATCTACAAACACAATTTCCATTTTAATAGAAAATCCTGTCCGTCATGTACCTTGGAGCAAACTGAGGCATCCACCCATCTATCCATCCACCCTTCCCCAGATTGCACTTTGTTTAGCTTTCTTCTCCAGTTGAACATTTGCTCCTCAGCACACCATGTCAGCTTTATACTGTATGATCACATGGATGACTTTATACAGTGCCTTGCTAAAGTATTCGGCCCGCTTGAACTTTGCAACCTTTTGCCACATTTCAGGCTTCAAACATAAAGATATAAAACTGTAATTTTTTGTGAAGAATCAACAACAAGTGGGACACAATCATGAAGTGGAATGGAATTTATTGGATATTTAAAACTTTGTTAACAAATAAAAAACTGAAAAATTGGGCGTGCAAAATTATTCAGCCCCTTTACTTTCAGTGCAGCAAACTCTCTCCAGAAGTTCAGTGAGGATCTCTGAGTGATCCAATGTTGACCTAAATGACTAATGATGATAAATAGAATCCACCTGTGTGTAATCAAGTCTCTGTATAAATGCACCTGCACTGTGATAGTCTTAGAGGTCCGTTTAAAGCGCACAGAGCATCATGAAGAACAAGGAACACGCCAGGCAGGTCCGAGATACTGTTGTGGGGAAGTTTAAAGCCTGATTTGGATACAAAAAGATTTCCTAAGCTTTAAACATCCCAATGAGCTATGTGCAAGCAATAATATTGAAATGGAAGGAGTATCAGACCACTGCAAATCTACGAAGACCTGGCCGTCCCTCTAAACTTTCAGCTCACACAAGGAGAAGACTGATCAGAGATACAGCCAAGAGGCCCATGATCACTCTGGATGAACTGCAGAGATCTACAGCTGAGGTGGGAGACTCTGTACATAGGACAACAATCAGTCGTATACTGCACAAATCAGGCCTTTGTGGAAGAGTGGCAAGAAGAAAGCCATTTCTTAAAGATATCCATAAAAAGTGTCATTTAAAGTTTGCCACAAGCCATCTGGGAGACACACCAAACATGTGGAAGAAGGTGCTCTGGTCAGATGAAACCAAAATCAAACTTTTTGGCAACAATGCAAAATGTTATGTTTGGTGTAAAAGCAAAACAGCTCATCACCCTGAACACACCATCCCCACTGTCAAGCATGGTGGTGGCAGCATCATGGTTTGGGCCTGCTTTTCTTCAGCAGGGACAGGGAAGATGGTTAAAATTGATGGGAAGTTGGATGGAGCCAAATACAGGACCATTCTGGAAGAAAACCTGATGGAGTCTGCAAAAGAACTGAGACTGGGACAGAGATTTGTCTTCCAACAAGACAATGATCAAAAACATAAAGCAAAATCTACAATGGAATGGTTCACAAATAAACATATCCAGGTGTTAGAATGGCCAAAATTGCTGTTCACAAAGGATCTCCACCCAACCTCACTGAGCTTGAGCTGTTTTGCAAGGAGGAATGGGCAAATATTTCAGTCTCTCAATGTGATAGAGACATACCCCAAGCAACTTACAGCTGTAATCGCAGCAAAATGTGGCACTACAAAGTATTAACTTAAGGGGGCTGAATAATTTTGCACGCCCAATTTTTCAGTTTTTTATTTGTTAAAAAGTTTGAAATATCCAATAAATTTCGTTCCACTTCATGATTGTGTCCCACTTGTTGTTGATTACAGTTTTATATCTTTATGTTTGAATCCTGAAATGTGGTAAAAGGTCACAAAGTTCAAGGGGGCCGAATACTTTCTCAAGGCACTGTATGCTGTAAATCTATTTCATAATAGATCATGGTGTGAAAGAGGAAATGTTTTATCTTGTTCCTTAATTTTTTCTGATCCTGTAAACCTTGACATACTGAAGCTAACATTAAATCTGCTTATATTATGCCTTCCCTGGTTCCTCCCTCACCACCTACCAAGCTGCTAATACAATTTGTAACTAAAACCTTTCTAACTTTATTACAACCATAATTTTAGGCTCAGTGATATCATCAGTAACAAGTAGCCTCTGCCTCCGACTATAACTGGCCTTTACAGCAAGGAGCACATGGAAGGGCAACGCATGCAACATGCAAGACAAAAACCAAAGAAAATTCCCAGTTCAACTCACCAACCAGTCTACTTACTAAACAAAGTATCCTATTTAACAGTTTGCGTTAAACAGGGGTTTAGTTAGCACACATTTGAAAACGCATGCGTAAGTTGTAAGGCCCCTTCACGGCACCCTGTATTACTTGCAGTCCTAACCCTTGTAAATTGATGAGTCTCCAGCAGTAGGAGCACAGTCCAGTAATCCATGTTCTTAGTCTGCTTGTCTTCAGTAAACTGTTTGGGGGCTTGCTTGTGCATCATCTTTAGAAGAGGCTTCCTTCTGGGATGACAGCCATGCAGACCAATTTGATGCAGTGTGCAGCGTATGGTCTGAGCAATGACAGGCTGACCCCCCACCCCTTAAACCCTTGCTGGCAGCACTCATACGTCTATTTCCAAAAGACAACCTCTGCATATGACGCTGAGCATGTACACTCAAATTCTTTGGTCAACCATGGAGAGGCCTGTTCTGAGTGAAACCTGTCCTGTTACACCACTGTATGGTCTTGGCCACCGTGCTGCAGCACAGTCTCAGGGTCTTGGTAATCTTCTTATAGCCTAGGCCATCTTTATGTAGAGCAACACTTCTTTTTTTCACATCCTTTAGAGAGTTCTTTGCCACGAGGTGCCATGTTGAACTTCCAGTGACCAGTATGAGAGAGTGAGAGTGATAACACCAAATTTAACACACCTGCTCCCCATTCACACCTGAGACCTTGTAACACTAATGAGTCACATGACACCGGGGAGGGAAAATGGCTAATTGGGCCCAACTTTGATATTTTCACTTAGGGGTGTACTCACTTTTGTTGCCAGCGATTTAGACATGAATGAGTTATTTTGAGGGAACAGCAAATTTACACTGCTATACAAGCTGTACACTTAATACTTTACATTGTAGCAAAGTGTAATTTCTTCAGTGTTGTCACATGGAAAGACATAATGGGGGTACTCATTTTTGTAAGATACTTTATATATATTCATCAAAATTTTATTACTGACATAAATACTTACCTGAAAATAACAGTTTTTAGCAACAGAAGTGTTTATGATATTTTAAGTATCTTTTCCTTTTGTGAAAGGGGAAGCAGGCTAAGAATTCTTTAAAAATATTGCAAAATTCTGCACTCCTTTTTGGGAAACTCTTACAGTGAGTATTACTTTTTTGTGTGATAGAGGAAAGTAGCACCACCAGCCACTAATAATTAAAAAAAAAATATATATATATATATATATATATATATATATATATATATATACATATATATACAGTATATATATATATATATATATATATATATATATATATATATATATTTTTTTTTTTTTTAATTATTAGTGGCTGGTGGTGCTACTTTCCTCTATCACACAAAAAAACCACTCTTTTTTTACCTGAGTAGCAATACTCACTGTAAGAGTTTCCCAAAAAGGAGTGCAGAATTTTGGAATATTTAAAATAATTCTTCCTGCTTCCCCTTTCATAAACGGAAAAGATAATTTAAACATCATAAACACCTCTGTTGCTAAAAGCTGTGATTTTCAGGTAAATATTTATGTCTTAGTAAAGAAATTTTGATGGCTAATAAGCTCAAATTGGGGGCAATAAAGCAAAAATAATTTGTATTGATTTTCTAATTTCTAGTTCCAAGGTTGTACTTTACAATTAGCATATGTATTTATAAACATTTACATTTACTATCCCTTTTTGAAGAAAAAAAAATTAAACATGCCCCAGGACCAGTGAATGAAAAAATTATTTAAATTCTTACTTCCTTGTGATCACGCCGTGAAACCATTCAGGGATTCCATTTTGTATAAACCATTGTGACTGTGTTTCAATAAACCATTTTACAGATGGTCTACTTTGTTCCATATTCTGCCTGGAATCCTAGGGACGCTTCAGCAACTAGAAAAACAAAACATATTTTTGACTGTAAAACGGGATTATGTCCAGGAATTCTCAAACCAAATAGTAATATTGGTGACACAAGGGCTGACCATTCTTTATTTACCTATTCTGAATATATCTCAAATTAGCTCTAAAATTACTGAAATTTTCCAGCAAGGTGACAAATGTCTTCTTCTAGTAGTTTACATAATGACAAGTACAGTACATGTGCCCTCTGTACTTCTATCAAAGATTACGCTTGTGAAGTAATCATTAGAAAATAATTATATTAATGGATATTATTCAGGAATTAAAAATTATAGTAAACTGTATGGGTTATAATATAGCCTGCTTCACATTTCTTCATTTTGCACCTCACTTTTTAGTTTGTAGTCTTTCTGTCCTTCATGCATGTTTTGAAGTAAACAACACATATATGGCTTTTACACCTTATGTACAGTATATGTATATAACCAGTACTCTATAGATAAAGCAAAAGTTGCCAACCTGAGTGTCAGTATTCTAATCTAGAATTATTGGAGGCCTTATATATTTTCAGAATAAATATTTGTTGTTTTTCTTATAGAGTTCCAGAATAGGCTGAATAAGCTTAACCGCTTGCCGACCGCCGCACGACGATTTACGTCGGCAGTCAGCCCCTCACAGGCAAAGCGACGTAGGTCTACGTCGCTAGTCTGTGAGGGTCTAGGGAGCGAGCGTGTGCCGCCAGAGGCGCGGTCACGGACCCCCCGCGCGTGTTCCCGGCGGACCCGATGTCCTCCGGGCACTCGCGATCTTCCGTTACACCGGAAGAAAGGCAGACGGCTGATGTAAACAAAGCCGCCTGTCATTCTTCCCTGTGTAAGAATGGAGATCAAACGGTTCTGCTATGTAGGACCGTTGATCTCTGTTCTTACACTAGTAGCCACAGCCAATCACAGTTAGAAACACGCCCCTAGGGACACACTTAACCCCTCCCTCTCCAATAAAGTTAACTCTTTCACTGCCAGTGTCATTTTTACAGTAACAGTGCATATGTATAGCACTGATTACTGCAGTAATGTCACTGGTAACCCCAAAAGTGTCAAAAATGTCAGTCAAGGGTCCGATCTGTCCGCCGCAATGTTGCAGTCCTGCAAAAAAAAAATCGCAGATCGCCACCATTACTCGTTAAAAAAAAAAAAATGACAAAAATCTTTCCCTTAGTTAGTAAACGCAATAATTTTTGCGCAAACCAATCAAAATACGCTTTTTTCAATTTTTTTACCAAACATAGGTAGCATAAAACAAATTGGCCTAAAATGTTAAAAAATTTTGATTTTTACATTTTTTTTTTGGGGAATTTCATATAAAAAAATGTGAAAAATATTGTTATTTTTGCTAAATTGACTCTCTTTTTTTGTTTATAGCGCATGATCAAAAAATCGCACAGGTGATCAAATACCACCAAAAGAAAGCTCTGTTTGTGGGAAAAAAAGGACGTCAAATTAGTTTAGGTACAGCGTCGCACGACCGCGCAATTGTCCGTTAAAGTCACGCAGTGCCGAATCGCAAAATAGGCCCTGGTCAGGAAGGGGGTAAAATCTTCCGGGGCTTAAGTGGTTAAGGCCCTGTTCACACCTGAGCTTTTTTCAGCTCATAAAACGCTCATCTCTGAAGTCTCAAAATGCCCAACAAGCAAAATTCTGTTCATTTCAAAGGCCCCTGTTCAAATCTGAGCGTTTTTTCACCTGAAGAAAAATGCCTAAAGCTCAAAAAAGTACATGAGCTTCTTTTTTGGCGGATTTCCAGCATTTTTGTTAGATGTCAATGGCTGGCTCGAAACACCTGCAAAAAACACCTGAAAAAACGCCTGAAAAACACCCGAAAATACATCTGGAAACGATATGCTCAGGTGTGGATGCAGCCTTAAGGTTGCAGCATGAAAACACTGAGCACCTTTGTAATGTATACTACTTTGGGGGTGTAAAATATGACTTTTGTTAACTTATGAGAAAGCCCATAGCAGTCACTAGTTGTTACGTGTTTGAAGTTTTACTGAAGTATGGTCTAAATAATGTTAACATGATTCTAAGTTTAAGGGGAGGAAAGCCTGTTGATTGTCATTACAGCTAATGACCATAAAGATATAGACTTATTATACATAGGGATGAGTGAATCCTCCTGGGTTCAGTTCCCTAACAGTTTTGTGAATCTTACTCAAGGTTCAAAGTTTGTGAACTCTGCAGCAAACCCTGTTGAAGTCTACGGGTGTAAATCTTGTTATTCAGTTCTGGAATTTGTGAGACTTATGCAATCTATTATTAAAAGGCATTGGAAGAAGCCAGGCACTGCCATTAAGGGCAACCAACAAAAAACAAAAACAGTCGGAGGAATTTATTAAAAGTGTCCACGACACTTCAATAGAATTCTGACATGCCTTCACAGGACAAATGTTGGTGCAAAAGACAGATTTGTGTACCTTTTGAAAATACAGTGGGTATAGAAAAGAATTCCCCCCCTTTAAAATATTCCCATTTTGTTGCTTTGCAGCCTGAATTGAAGACACACAGTTTTTGTTTAATCCAGCTGTATTTACTCAGTGCAATTTATAACATCCAAAAAGATATAACACCAACACGTTAGAAAAAAATAATAAAAATTCAAAAACAGAATCAGTTGGAAATGACTTTTTTAATGTAACTTACCTAAGCCAGTCATAAATACGATGCAGCAGTTTGATTAGTTTTTATTAGGTCAAATAGCTGTATGTACAAGCTGTATAATCTATCCAAGTAGTCACGTCAATTAAAGTGAAACTGAACAGTAGTTTCACTACCCTGGAGTATGTGACTCAAACAATGAGAACCTTTATCAAATAGGTATTTATCTTGATGTCCGAATTCCTTTGTGTTAAAACTGAACTCTGGTCAACAAAGAAAAAACCTATGTGGGTGCACCAATCCCCTGTATATTAAGGATGGCCATGCACAAATTTTGGCTGGTTCTTGATGAACTCGCCAAATTTCGCTTAGTGAGTGGTCCTGTCATCTCCCTGCCACCAAACATCCTTTGAATGAAAAATCAAAGCAGTTGGCAGTCAAATAGAATCTGCATCCAATCTGATGCTCAGTTGCATGACTACAGCACATGGTAGGTCCTTGCATAAAGATGCACTTGGAGTTTTAAATGTGGCATCTCAAGGATTCAACTGACATTCAAAGCCTTAGTCCTCGTTCACACTGGCCGCTTCCATCCGTGCCCCATGCAGGGTCATGTTTTACTGATATATGGATGCACAGGTGTTGCATGCATCCCTGTGTCAGCAGCACCACTCATGTCTATTGGGACGCAGCAGCTGCACGGATGCATCCCAGTATGACATCTGTGTGGGTGCAGGTACATGTCCCCGAACTCACCCTGGGTTCGTTCATGGCTGTGTACCCTCATCTGTACAGATGTCATATTGGGAGCAGCAGCTGTGTCTGTAAAGCCGCTGTGTCCCAATACACATGAATGGCACTGCCGTAACAGGGAGGGACACATGCAACACCTGTGCATCCTCCGGTAAAACACGGCCCTGCACATGGCACAGATGTAAATGCTCTGTATGAACGAGGCCTTACCAGAATCCATAGCTCTATCCTTCAGTGCCAGTTATAGGCACCCACCAACAGAAGAGCATAATTATTTTCTCTCTAACCTCAACATCTTGGATTACCAAAATAGTCAACCACAGTTACAGTGTAACATCCCTAGTAAATGTAAAGCCCGCAGCAAAAGAATAAAATAAATAGGCATAGGGTTAGCATTACTGGGCAGACAGGGGAATCAGGGAGAGTTAGGGTTAACTAATTATTTGTGTTTTGGGTTTCATCTAATTAATGGTTCCACCAGGAAGGAGGGGCTGCAAGGGGGGGTCATCGAAGAGTTTTTTTTCCATCTTCCCAGCAGTCAGCAGAACACCTGGGGGAAGATCGTTCCCACCCACCCCTATGTTGGATTTGTTCACCTGTACGTGTCTTCACATTGGCAGTTGGGGTATTGGAAGCGTTTTTAAAAATAACCTGCTGTGCCAATCTGTTTAGGGACCCATCTAAGGTATGGAGTCACCTGTGGAATGCCAGTTAATGGTGGGTTAACTGGTAGGTTAAAAATTGGGAGGTATCTGCAGAATGTGGAGGTCGTCCCTGAGCAGTTGTGGTGTGGTTGGGGACCATGTAAGCAGTTACCGGATTCTAAGTGGATAATTGATACTTGGTGCCTCCAAAGATCGGCAACCTTATGTTTTTTGTTATGGTATTATTATTTAGGTTTCTGTTTTAAGGAATGTTACATTTTGTTAGTGTTTTTTTAATAAATGGCCGTTACGGCCAATTTTACTCCAACAATTGAGTTTTTTTATTTTTTCTGCAGGCAGTTGGGGTAAAGGGGATGGGGGTTGATTTTGAGGTGCATTTGGGTGCCTTAGCCATGCTTTCCACAGACATTTATTATCAAAATCAATGTGATTCAAGTGACAATAAACTACTTTTTTTTTTACATCAATTGTTCTAAAACATCCAGTATACCCGAGTGATTTACTTTTTACTAAGCATGCCAAAACATCAAGTGCTTTTGTCAAGTTGTGAAATAATAAAAGTAGAGCAGTCATAGCTGCTTTCATCTTGAAAAACGGGTTACTAAACAATTAACGAGCCCCATGGAAAGTTTGTTTGCTTTATATCAAAGCTTAACTCCAGCTTTATACACAGTTAAATTATGTATTTGGGAACCGTTTTACCTACCAAAGAAATGCCCTTGACCATTCCCAGCCTGCCTGTCAACTTGACAGTAATAAGCTGCAACAAATGATAGGGACACCCCTGTGCTCTCTTTCTATTCTCCTCCTGCCAGCATGTTCAGTATCAGCCAGGCCTGGGACAAGGGGTGGGCAGGAGGGGTGGCTACCCTGGGCACAATGGTTTATTGCAGGGATGGGGGATCCCTGCAATTTGTGGATTCTAGAAGAAGTTAGGTACCATCTAAGGGAGAATTTAATGGAGCGCTCCCATAAGTTAGAACAGCTAGTGACCCAGTATACGGATTTCTTTTGACAATCCCTTGCCTATTAGCCTAGAGGTTCCTTGAGCTGTGACTGACTGGCTGACCTCCAACCTGATGGAGCCTACCCAGTTTTGGGTTCAGAGCCACTTGGCAGAGCCAGCAGCATTACTTCAATTATCTTTTTTACTGTCTGTAAAGGAAGCATTCTGACCACCGTTGTAAGGGGGGATTCTTTCCACTGGCCACCAATGAAAGTGGAATTCTTCCAAATGACCCCCAATGAATCAATTTTAACAGGGGTTCCCTGAGACCCTAAAAATGGTTTTAAGGGATTACTTAGGGTAAAAAGGCTGGAAAGGCTGTGTATTGCTTTATTGCCTATTTGACAATGCATGATCTTCTTGATGCTGGGCTACTGTCTCCCTTTTATATATATATATATATATATATATATATATATATATATATACATATATCTTTTTTTTTTTTTGTCGTTCCAATGTACCTACAGTGCCTTGCGAAAGTATTCGGCCCCCTTGAACTTTGCAACCTTTTGCCTCATTTCAGGCTTCAAACATAAAGATATAAAACTGTAATTTTTTGTGAAGAATCAACAACAAGTGGGACACAATCATGAAGTGGAACGAAATTTATTGGATATTTCAAACTTTGTTAAAAAATAAAAAACTGAAAAATTGGGCGTGCAAAATTATTCAGCCCCTTTACTTTCAGTGCAGCAAACTCTCTCCAGAAGTTCAGTGAGGATCTCTGAATGATCCAATGTTGACCTAAATGACTAATGATGATAAATAGAATCCACCTGTGTGTAATCAAGTCTCCGTATAAATGCACCTGCACTGTGATAGTCTCAGAGGTCCGTTTAAAGCGCAGAGAGCGTCATGAAGTACAAGGAACACACCAGGCAGGTCCGAGATACTGTTGTGGAGAAGTTTAAAGACGGATTTGGATACAAAAATATTTCCCAAGCTTTAAACATCCCAAGGAGCACTGTGCAAGCGATAATATTGAAATGGAAGTAGTATCAGACCACTGCAAATCTACGAAGACCTGGCCGTCCCTCTAAACTTTCAGCTCACACAAGGAGAAGACTGATCAGAGATGCAGCCAAGAGGCCCATTATCACTCTGGATGAGCTGAAGAGATCTACAGCTGAGGTGGGAGACTCTGTCCATAGGACAAAAATCAGTCGTATACTGCACAAATCTGGCCTTTATGGAAGAGTGGCAAGAAGAAAGACATTAAAAGTGTCATTTAAAGTTTGCCACAAGCCACCTGGGAGACACACCAAACATGTGGAAGAAGGTGCTCTGGTCAGATGAAACCAAAATCAAACTTTTTGGCAACAATGCAAAATGTTATGTTTGGTGTAAAAGCAAAAAAGCTCATCACCCTGAACACACCATCCCCACTGTCAAGCATGGTGGTGGCAGCATCATGGTTTGGGCCTGCTTTTCTTCAGCAGGGACAGGGAAGATGGTTAAAATTGATGGGAAGTTGGATGGAGCCAAATACAGGACCATTCTGGAAGAAAACCTGATGGAGTCTGCGAAAGACCTGGGATGGAGATTTGTCTTCCAACAAGACAATGATCCAAAACATAAAGCAAAATCTACAATGGAATGGTTCACAAATAAACATATCCAGGTGTTAGAATGGCCAAGTCAAAGTCCAGACCTGAATCCAATCGAGAATCTGTGGAAAGAACTGAAAACTGCTGTTCACAAACGCTCTCCATCCAACCACACTGAGCTCGAGCTGTTTTGCAAGGAGGAATGGGCAAAAATTTCAGTCTCTCGATGTGCAAAACTGATAGAGACATACCCCAAGCGACTTACAGCTGTAATCGCAGCAAAAGGTGGCGCTACAAAGTATTAACTTAAGGGGGCTGAATAATTTTGCACGCCCAATTTTTCAGTTTTTTATTTGTTAAAAAAGTTTGAAATATCCAATAAATTTCGTTCCACTTCATGATTGTGTCCCACTTGTTGTTGATTCTTCACAAAAAATGACAGTTTTATATCTTTATGTTTGAAGCCTGAAATGTGGCAAAAGGTCGAAAAGTTCAAGGGGGGCGAATACTTTCACAAGGCACTGTACATGCTGTCTGATCCTTACCATGGAAATGTAGCAAAGATAGGTTATTGGAAAGTTAGGCCTAGTTCACACTGGCATTGAAAGCAGACATTTTAGGGGTGTTTTTAATGCCCCAGACCGCCTATGCAAATGATACTATGGACAGCACTAGTGCAGTTCAGATTATCATAACATAAGGCATTAGCGTCGCTTCGCTTCAAAATTAAAGCCTCCAGTTTGAAAGGAGTTGAAACACTTCATCTCCTTCCATTCAAGTATGGTAATGCGACACAACCACGCTGGCATGCAGTGCAGTTGAAGGGCGGTTGCGGTGTGGTAGTACCTTACAGTTGATAATAGGCGTTTGTGGTGCGATTTTAACGCATGTCAACCACGCCGCAAACACGCATAGGGCATTGGGGGGAGCTTTTTTAATTCTTTTTAAACGCTTATCAATAAGCACCTATTTACGTACGTTATTGCTATAGGCGCATTTTATAAATGCCAGTATTTAGAGCAAGTGTGAACAAGCCCTGCTGTGATAAGTTCAACTGCCATTCAAGTGACATTGTAGTGACACTAAACTCTGCTACAACATAACCATCTTACATTGACTATTTGCATAATTGATAGATAGGGCCTAGTATGTGTATATGGGGCTAAGATTGTGTATCTAGTTGGGGTTTAACTGCTATGGAGGTAGGAACATTATAGGATTTCTTTTTCAAAATACTCTAAAATCTTTATAACTGAAAAAAGAAAAAGGCAGTGACTACATTCCTTACCTCCATTTTCTCCAACACTACAGGTGCTCTATAACCTACTGAGTTATCTTAATATTCAAAGTAAACTCATACCAGACATTGCTCACTGGATATGATGAGAAAAAATACAATAAAAATAAAGTAAAAATATGTTGCCTTATAACAGGAGTGCTAAATAGATTAAAAAAATATATATATTTTCTCCTTCCTGGTTAGAAATTCCACTTCAATTCCCCAGAGATATGAAGTACTTTCACAAATGTATATATGACATATACTTTGAGTTGTTCTAATAATGTGTAAAATAATACCAAGTGAGTCTTTTTCTGTAGCACAATGTCTTATATTCCTAAAATGTAAATTCCCTCCAAACCCCCAATGTCCTGACAAATATCCAGCCACATAGAGGCAAAGCAAACTATGCTGTTACAGGTGGCATGCAAAGGGCAAATCATTTTTTTAATGCCACAAAAAAATGTTTTCTCAATTGTTTTGTATGAGAGTTGGCAAGGATGTGGTTAGTGTACTATAGTCCAGGGTTTTTCAACCTTTTTTCCATCAAGGCACCCTTTAAAATTTCACACAGTCTTGAGGTACCCTTGTCTAAAATGTAAAAAACCAAACTAATAGTTTTGCATAATGTGGCAACAGCCACATACATAGGACAGCCAAAATTAGCAGTGATTTATTCTTCCAAAGCAAATACACCTTTGCACACTGGTACTGATTAGTACTCCAATGTTTCCCTTCTCCCTCGGTTTCTCTCCCTTACTCAGCCAATGTGACCACGGTGGTGAAGGAGAGGGGCAGGGGAGGAGCAGGTCCCCGACTTCCTACTTTTTAACTGATGACATCATTGGTTGTTAGGATACTGGCGGCTAGAAGGTTGTAATGGTGCACAATGAACCTGTGGCTTTGTAACTAATAGGTAGGCTTGATCCTCCCACTGGCTTGTATACAGTTTTTGGGCAATTTCTAGGTATTTTGTCAAGGCACCCCTGATGACACCTGAAGGCACCCCAGGGTGCCTGGGCACCCCGGTTGAAAAAGGCTGCTATATTCAAGAGTCGAACTTTAAGATTTTATCTCACTACAGGTACTACACCCCCTCTAGACTCCACCATGTCTTCCCCGAGTCCTCGGCCAGGTGTTGGCGCTGCCAAAGGGAGAAGGGGACTATGGCCCATATTTTTTGGAGTTGCCCTTTGTTCAGAAGATGACGGAACTTGTCGTCCCGGATGACCCTGCCTTTTTCCTACTACATTGCTCTGGGATTGCGCCTAGAAAGTACAAAAGATCAGTGCTTCGACACCTCACGGATGCTGCTAAGTCTTGTATCGGTCTATGCTGGAAATCCCCGATGCCTCCGACTCTCTCCCTGTGGATTTGCAGGGTTAAATGGATCAATGATTTGGAAGACATGGTACTCACTGCACAGGGGAGAAGAGAACGATACTCCAAAACCTGGGCATGCTGGAATGACTTTATTCTATCGGACGAGGGTCAGGCGCTGAGTACCCCTGGCTCCTGAGTAGGAGTCCAGATGTGGCGGGGTCGCTCGCGTGGGAACCTTTTCTGCTCTATCCTTGGCCTTCCTCCCCCCTTTTTCCCCCCTCTTTCCTCTCTCTGCACCTAGCTGCTCTTTGTCTGTTCCCTTCCCTTCCCTTCTGTTTTTCCTTTTTTCCCCTTCCTTCAGAGAAAAGTGTTATTTCTATCTCCAAGTTTAGCATGTACTCGCAATGGTGTGACTTTCCTTTTAATTGCAACTCACTATCATATGGCGCAGATACTACGTTTTTCTTACGACAATTGCCTGTTTTGATGATTCGCTGTTGGTGTATTGCCATGCCTTTACTTTACGTTTTCCTGCCATGCCTGCATTTTATTGTGTATGCTGTGATTTTATGTGTCATGCTACCTTTCAGTTTATGTTTGATCAATAAAGAATTTGAAAAAAAAAAAGAAAAAGGCTGCTATAGTCCAATAAATTATTAAATCTACGAATTAGTACTATTTCTCTAATAGCTTTTCATAGATGACAGCAAATTCTATATGGAATGCATTGTTTTTCCTCAGTCAGGCAGACTGGACAGGAAGACTTGCACTGTAAGGAGCAACCAGTAGAACAACCAGAAGAACCATAGAACAAAAATAGTGCTTTACTACTTACAGGAAGCACGGCCAGCATATGAAATCAATAGCTGCTTTAATTTACATATACACTATATTACAAAGTATGAGCCAACTGAATATTGAACCCTACAGACTAAGACTTAGATGCCATTAAATTTCATGTGCATGTAAAGGCAGGCATCCCAATACTTTTGGTAATATAGTGTATATTATTAGAAAATATGGACAGAAACCAGGTTCTTGCAGCTTTCTTTCTTTCTTTCTTTCTTTTATTTTCACCTTGTGATCTGGCCAGGAGGTTTGCTGCTTTTCAACAGAACAAGCTCTCCTATAGGTGCAGGTTTTGAGACAAACCATTTACCACAGATAGTAGTGCTTACATTGGTCAGCTTTTATTTATGTAAAACCTTTATCCCTAAAAAAAAAAAAAAAAAACCCCAAAAACTGTCTGCTGTAACTGCTTATAAAGTGTGAACTGGAGTTTGGCTTCAGTTTGTTAGTGTATCTAAATATGCTAGTACATGTAACACCCCCCTCAGACTGACACAATGTTGCTGTCCACAGGCGCCCCCTGTGCTCATCCATTCAGTGTGGGGGCTTTCTAATACAGGAGGTGTGTGACCGGCCAGACCGGCCAGACCACCAGGTGAAAACAGAGGGGAAAAAAGCGGAAGAAAAGGAAACGAATGCAGCCACCACATCTAATGATTTGGAAGCTGCAATATATTACATATTTGGTTTTGGGTTTAATACTGATTTAATATATCAGTAAATGAAATGCAACATACAGGCAGTGTAAATACTGGAATTTAAATTTGGTATGAGTCCTTACAGTACTGCAGGGCTGGAGAGTGAAAAGAAGAAGCAACATAAGGAGCCAATCGGTTTGTGTGCTGACAAAACGCGTGTTAAAGGGATCAGAAAGAAGAGTGACAGGGAGATGCACTAATTTCCGTGCTGCTTCCCTTTTCAATGTCCAATCAGAGGCTTGGGTGGCGGAAGTGGGTTAAATGACACTACCCTTCAGACTAGCTTTGCCCTCTGAAAAGTGATCATTGTTAAGTTGCTTTTCAGAAGGCATTTGTCAGGTGGAAAGGAGGTGATTGTGGACACATAGTGGTTAGGACCTTCTGTCTGTTTGGCAGCCAAGGTCCCAGTTGTTGTAGAAGAGCTACTATTAGCGCCTCTTTCAGTACTACAATTTTAACCACTTCAGCTCCAGAAGGTTTTACCCCCTTAATGACCAGGCCAATTTTTGTGATTCAGCACTGTGTTAATTTAACGAAAAATTGTGCGGTCGTGCGACGCTGTACCCAAATACAATTGATGTCCTTTTTTCCCCACAAATAGAGCTTTCTTTTAGAGGTATTTGATCACCTCTGCGGTTTTTAGATTTTGCGCTATAAACAAAAAAAGAGTGACAATTTTGAAAAAAACACAATATTTTTTACTTTCTGCTATAAAACATTCCCAATAAAATAAATTTAAATATATTTCCTTGATTTTGCGCAGCCAAGCGGCCCTGCCGCAATATATCTGCGGTGGGTGGTCGGCAACTGGTTAAATAACAATTAGGATCACAATTTTCTGTGGTGCCAATCCCCATTGGATTTTTACCCACTGTATAATCACAATCACAAAAATCTATTTTTAATTTTATTTTATTAACCCTGTTTACCATTAATCCCACGCTCAGGTGTGACCAGCCAAAAAAGCTCAGAACCAGTGTTGCAGTCTACACTATATCAGGGTCTTTGCAGACATCTCTTGAATTGCCAAAACAAGGACTGTGGACAATCTAAACAAAAAACAACAGACTACGGAACTGCATGCCCTAGTAGTGCAAAAAACTTCTTTATTAAAAGCGGAGTTCTGGCCTCGGGGGTCAATTTGAGCTAAAAATACCCCCGGGACAGTCAGGGCTAGTACATTCCATAATGGAATACCTGTGAGAAGAAATACTTACCTTGAACATTTCTTCTCCAGCGCTGCCATCTCAGGTGTAGGCAGCTGAAGCCGCAGCGTCCCTCTTCGTGTCCTCTTCCGTGACGTCGGGGTCCCAATATGCACTGTACCGGCCCTGCTCGTCACTTCCGGTGCAGGCGCGGCATCGCTGCACAGCTTCTGGGAATGCCCAGAAGCTGTTTAGCAGTGAATGCCGCTCCTGCACCGGAAGTGATGAGCGGGCCGGTGCAGGTGCATTGATTCCTGGGAACGATGACGTTCAGCTCCCAGGAATCAATGCAAGGAGCCGCAGAGGGAGGAAGTGGAAGGAATGGGAGTATATTTTCTTCTATAATAAGGTAAGTGACCAAAAAAAAAAAAAAATCGGCACTATCCATTTCTCTTTCAGGTAGCCCTCAGCAAGCAATAGGCCCACAATCGCAACCATAACATGACACATAATGCACTCACATGAAGGCCTTTTGATCCCTCTAGGGAAAGAGAGCCTTGACTGATGGGGGAATGGCCAGGAGCTGGGCATGGCGGAAAATAGCAGGTAAAGGGTCACGGAGGATTGGATGAAGGTCACAAGGTGATGGGATGGGCCTGAGCTCATAAAAGTTTTGCCCCCAGGGAATTCTGGGCCTTTTGAAGAACATGTGGCTGGAAGAGCTGTCTACCTTTCCGCCCCTTTTGGGTAGTCTGTCACAGCTTTAGCAGCATTTTTTTTTACCTTGCCAGCATTTAAAGTTGCTGTAATGGGCTATGCCCTTGATTTGAATTCGGAATTAGTCTGTCTGTCCACCACTTGGATAAGGACAGGTCCTCTCTTTAACTGTGTCTAGTTAAATATGTTAAATGCTCACAGTACAACTGTGACTGGCACTGGTTAATAGTGTTTACATGTTCAGTAGGTGTGGTATATTTATGAGGGGGGGGGGGGCAAGGAGTTTGTTATTACGTTAACAGCCGGTTTTTAATTGTGGGCCTATGTGCCTCAGCAGCCATATTCCAGGAATGGCACCACACTCATCACACAACTGGGAGAATCTACCTTCAGAAGCCCTGTATGGATACCATTAGATGTATTCTACTTGGCTAATGGCTCCTCTCGCCATGTCTGTGTGTTAGGAAAGAAATAGAAGAACGGGGAAGCTGGCCGTAATAGTGGCTTGTCTATGACAGCCACCGGGATTATGGAGGACCAACAATCTTTCAGTGGAGCGGCGGGCACCTGAAGGAGGCTGTGCAGGTGGCTATAGGTTTGAGGTTGCAGGTCACATGAGATGACTTTGCGGCCATGGGTTGAGCATGCCTGATCTATAGCAACATCAGTTGTTTTCAAATGATACCCGATCATTTTTTTTGTTTTTTGCTCCTCCCTTCTGCATTATAAGCAAAAAAAAATTCAAATCAATAGGCACCAACATGGTGCACTACATATATTCAGGTTGGGAAAAGCAAGTGCTTGGCTCTATTCCATGCTCTAGTCCACGCTCATACCAGGCTGCATTTCTCTTCAGCAACTGAAGGTGTTATAAGAGAGTACCTTTCCTTCTTTGTTTCTGTTTTGCAGTACAGTTTTCAGGGGGTCACATTCTATTTACCTACTATGCTAGTACCCATCCTTAAGCCCATAGTCTACCTATATGGTAGCCTAGGGAGGAGGCACTTCACAGTGCCTATCTTGTGAGGAACTTGCATTTTGTGTTTAGTACTGCAGATCCTGAGGCTGTAATTGGTGATAACCTACTCCTGAGAAAAGAAAAAAAAAAAAAAATATATATATATATATATATATATATATATATATATATATATATATATATATATATATATATATATATATATATATATTTATTTATATATATAACCTGCAGTTAAGCATACACTTCATGATTGCTTAGAAGTTGACCTTTCCCCATTTTTTTACATCAGCATTCTTCCTTGCCTAACACATTTTTTAAATGTTATTTTCCTTTACTTATTTACCCATTTTTTTTTTCTTCTACTTCCTGGATTTTCTGAAGGCAGTGATGACAGGCCCTTTCCGATGCCGCCTGGGAAGGCAATTATAGAATTGTCTTGAAGGAAATCCCGTTCTTACTATCATACTATGCATTCACAAGATGAAGCACATGGCTCTTTATTTCGAGCATGCGCCATGAGATACTAAATGCATCTGCTGGGAACACATAAAACTCCAAATGACGCATGTAGTGTCATATGGCACATGCAAGATGAAGTGCACTTCATCTTGTGCATGCGCATTAGCATGGGCATTTTAAAAATGGCGGCGTGGGAACTGGGACAAAGAGTCTGGACAAAAATGGATATGTTTAAAGAAAAAGTCACAAGGATATAGATAATTATGACTGTCTATTTCCCTGTTAGTCAGGTTCAAAAGTTTATAGATTAGAAAGGAGGTCCTCTTTAATTATGTGATTTTTTTTTTTTTTTTGCAGATCAGGTTAGATTTCTGTGAAAATTTTCAGTGAATTTTGTGATCCTGATTCCAGCTTTACCGCCTAATGATTTTACCAGGAAAAGTCATTGAGGATGGTAGTAGTTATCAGGATGACAATTTCAGAGCCTGCAGCTTTCATACCAAGGCTTTGATGGCAGCTCCCATATTTCTTTTTCTATCCTCATAGTTTCCCATTTAAATAAATATTAAATGTGTGTGTTGCGGAGAGCTCGCTATAGACACTGACTACAAGGTGGTCAGATTTGCAAGCACATTGAAGATGTGACCGCATTCAGGCAGGTTTCTTTTGATATTTCTCTTGGCGTTCAGCCATCCACATGTGCCAGCATGCCTCCAAACAATGGCCGTTCATCTCAGTGTTAGGTTTACGGAGCGAGGAAGGGGATGTATGCTTCAGACACTAGTGGCTGGAAGATTTCTCCAGTGCTGACATATAACAGGGTTAACTGTGTTGACTGCTCCAAGTTTCCTCTGTAGTCTGATAGCTATACCTTTAAGAAAGACAGGACCAAAGCAAAAAAATAAAAAATAAGTGCAGGGCCTCATGACTGGGTGTACAGTGCAGACTTAGCTGCAGGGGTTAACTAGTTGGGATCATTTAGAGGTCAGGGGTTTTTGATTGGGGGGGGGGGGGGTGGCTGTCCCAAGTTAACTTGTAGGCTGAGCAAAAGTGGGGCAGATCGCAAGAAGATTGAAGAAGAAAGAATCCCCGCCCTCCCTCCCTTGGTGTTTCTTGTTTGTGATGTTGTTCTATTCTAAAAAAAATTTAAAAAAAGGAACAATGGTATGATTTTGGTGGTTGGGGTCTTTGGAGGCGTTAGGATTCTTGGCAAAGTTCAGAGGGGGGTGACCTATCTAAGGTATGGAGCCCTCTAGTGGATCCCAGTTATGGTGGATTAACAGGAAAGTGGTTCCAATTGAGGTATCGGTGGTGAATGTGAGCTTGTCCCCGAGCCAGTGTTGCGTGGCTGGGGACCGTTAAGGATTAACGCTGGTACACAAGTCTGATTTGGTTTTGGTGCCTCCCAAGACCGGCAACCTGTATATTATGGGTACTGATTTATGTTTTGTTTCTGTTTTAAGCCCAAATTTCCTCCAGCCTAGTGTCATATGGTATTTGTTCATGGTCAGTGTTATAGTTAGCAGCTTGCATAGGGTAATATGGAGGGTATGTATCTGTAGTACCTTATTAAGTCTTGGCTAGCACTGTCTGCAGGTAGCTCAATGACTGTCCCTCAACAGGGAAACTGTAATTTCATTGATGTGGATATCTTTACCTATTCTTGTATAGATTCACATGTAAAGATCTTGCATCACAATGATAAATCATGCTAATACTAACAAACAACTCCAGCATTGGATTTCCGTGATGTGCCCCTTACATTACTACTGACATACATAGTGAAACAGCTTGCCTCTCCCCTTTGCCTGAAATGTCACCTTACAACAAACCCAAGGCTGAGTACGGGATCTTTATATGGCCTACAGTTGTTAGTCTTTGTAAAGGACAAACATCATTAGCCCTTCTGTATTGTTCTGATCAAGGTTAAAGTGTTACTAAACCCAGGACCGCGCATTTACTATACCTGGTCTCCCACAGTACACAGGACATGGAAATTCAATACTTTTAGTAAATATAAACTGCTAAATACCTTTTCTCATCAGCAGTATATAGCCTAGCGGTCTTGTGGCTTCTATCAGTGTCTGGTTAAAGCTTGTAGGAGGAGTTTACATTCTCCTCTGACTGTCATATGAGGCCACAGGACCCCTGACCCTCTGTCTGGACAGTGCTGATTGGCCCTGCGCTGTTTACATGCACTCTCCTAAGAAAAAAAACTCTCTAGCACTACACCCCAAACTGAGCATGTGTAGCTTGCCCCCAAGGCTCTGCTCTATCAGGAGATGGATTGGGGACAGTAAAAGAAGCGGAGGGTCAGAGAAGACCTACTGAGTGCGTAATGAAGATAAGGACAGAGCGCAGGCCCCCCAGCATGGATGGTGTAAACTGTGTCTGAGCAGAAGCCAGTTTCATGCCCCACTGGAGAATCTCCCCCAGCCAGCCCTAACCGAGCTGTCCCAGCTTCCCCTAACCACCCCCTGCTGGGCAGGTTGAGAACACAGATTCGGCCGGTGGGTCGAGAGCACCTGGAGTGGAGCCTCAGCCTGGAATGGGGAGTCAGGAGGAGGCTGGGAAGAGGGAGAGTGGGAGGGGGGCCGAATCACTGCACCATGGGCCTCTGGATTGTACTTGCCCCCTGGGCCAAAAGTTGCCAGTCAGCCCCTGCCAGTTGGTCAAAAATACTTTACATAGTTTTGCGGGACTTTAAATGAGGCAAATTGATCCTTGATTATATGAAATAAACATTTTAATATTTTCATAAAAATGGACCATTATTGGCCTCCCATTGTAGCAACTGTGGATATTACACCAGTAGAAAAGGTTTACTTCAATTCGTGATAAATGAATATACAAAAAATAAAACATAGATAATAAATAATAATGATTATACATTTCAAGGAATACAACATAATTTAACATAGGTCAAATTACAATTAAAACAGGTAAGTATGTTGAGAAGAGCTGACATGTGAGGGAATTCATTCCTGCCAGTTGGTATCCATCTTATACTGGTCTGACTAGGGTAGGGGGAAATTGTGACTGGTTGCATTTACAAACCAGTACAGTTAATGAACAAAGCTGAAGGTTAATTATTATGATATTCAGTACCTCCTACCAAATTATTGTCTAAACCTGGTAAAACAGACAAATAGCAGACAATTACATAAATGGGTATTCAAAGGGACTCTACTGACCATTGTAGACAAAAGTTCACTTTTTCTAATCCTGAAATCCTGGAATTGCACACTATATTCAGATTTTAGGTTTGTTCATAGAACTTGGTGACACAATTATTGTGTATATCTGTTCAGATCCTCTCACAGAGAAACTAAGAAAATACATATTTACCCATTGTGCACATACACCATAAAATTATCTGAAGTACAGCAAAAAGACAATTAACAGTGTATTTGTTAGCTGCTAGATTAATATTGATAATATTGGCATGCGTCTTGAAAAAAATAGATGGATTTACCTTGCAAGAAGTGTGTGGATAGATCCTGACAGGTGTGTCTCAGGTGAATGAGCTGGTTTCTATTCCTGTACCCGCCTGAAAAGCAGTGCACACCCCTTTTCATTCCAAATGATCATATACTAGACAAACAGGCGGAGCTGGTAGAAAGGTGAGAGCTGCTGCAGAGTCACCGGCTGTGCTTCACCAGGAAAAGATAAGGAGGTGGAATTGGAAACACCGTGCTAAGCTAGCATGCTTCAACGTGCCAATGATGTCACGTTTTGTGTTGTGAAAGGTGTACAGATGCCTCAGTCTGTAAGTAAAAAAGTACACGGTGATCCGGATCTATTATATCATTAAATATAGAGACAGCTGATGATATGTGACATAGTACAAGACACTCTGAGCATTCTTTACACATGCCAGTTGGCAGGACATAGCATTGAGTGTATGACTTAGCATTTACAAATACAACAGGGTTCATTTATGAAAATAACTGCAATAATCTTCACCATTAAATAATTGCAATAACCTTCGCAGTTAGAGATTTTGCCTTAAAGGGTTAGTTTACCTTACCAAAAAAACTGCCTTTGCAGATAAGGGACATCTGTAGTTAACCTCCCTGGCGGTATGATTCTTTCGGATTTTAGGTGCTGAAAGGGGTACCATTATTTTGCATGTAATTCTTCAGAATGAGCAGCCCAAACCAACTATTTACGTATTTTTATTTTTTTTTACTGTGCGTTCTTCTTTATAACATCTTGGGTATGATAAAGTTTGAAACACAAAATCATAAATTATAATATAATAAAAAACTATACATACGTTAAAGTATGTATGTATGTATATATATATATATATATATATATATATATATATATATATATATATACACTGTATATATATATATATATATATGTATATATATATATATATATATATATATATATATATATATATATATATATATATATATATATATATATATATACACAGTGGGTACGGAAAGTATTCAGACCCCCTTACATTTTTCACTCTTTGTTATATTGCAGCCATTTGCTAAAATCATTTAAGTTCATTCTTCTTCCTCATGAATGTACACATAGCACCCCATACTGACAGAAAAACACAGAAGTGTTGACATTGTTGCAGATTTATTAAAAAAGAAAAAATGAAATATCACATGGTCCTAAGTATTCAGACCCTTTGCTGTGACACTCATATATTTAACTCAGGTGCTTTCCATTTCTTCTGATCATCCTTGAGATGGTTCTACACCTTCATTTGAGTCCAGCTGTGTTTGATTATACTGATTGGACTTGATTAGGAAAGCCACACACCTGTCTATATAAGACCTTCCAGATCACAATGCATGTCAGAGCAAATGAGAATCATGAGGTCAAAGGAACTGTCTGAAGAGCTCAGAGACAGAATTGTGGCAAGGCACAGATCTGGCCAAGGTTACAAAAAGATTTCTGCTGCACTTAAGGTTCCTAAGAGCACAGTGGCCTCCATAATCCTCAAATGGAAGACGTTTGGGACGACCAGATCCTTTCCTAGAGCTGGCTGTCCGGCCAAACTGAGCTATCGGGGGAGAAGAGCCTTCGTGAGAGAGGTAAAGAAGAACCCAAAGATCACTGTGGCTGAGCTCCAGAGATGCAGTCAGGAGATGGGAGAAAGTTGTAGAAAGTCAACCATCACTGCAGCCCTCCACCAGTCGGGGCTTTATGGCAGAGTGGCCCGACGGAAGCCTCTCCTCAGTGTAAGACACATGAAAGCCCGCATGGAGTTTGCTAAAAAAACACCTGAAGGACTCCAAGATGGTGAGAAATAAGATTCTCTGGTCTGATGAGACCAAAATAGAACTTTTTGGCCTTAATTCTAAGCGGTATGTGTGGAGAAAACCAGGCACTGCTCATCACCTGTCCAATACAGTCCCAACAGTGAAGCATGGTGGTGGCAGCATCATGCTGTGGGGGTGTTTTTCAGCTGCAGGGAAAGGACGACTGGTTGCAATCGAGGGAAAGATGAATGCGGCCAAGTACAGGGATATCCTGGACAAAAACCTTCTCCAGAGTGCTCTGGACCTCAGACTGGGCCGAAGGTTTACCTTCCAACAAGACAATGACCCTAAACACACAGCTAAAATAACGAAGGAGTGGCTTCACAACAACTCCGTGACTGTTCTTGAATGGCCCAGCCAGAGCCCTGACTTAAACCCAATTGAGCATCTCTGGAGAGACCTAAAAATGGCTGTCCACCAACGTTTACCATCCAACCTGACAGAACTGGAGAGGATCTGCAAGGAGGAATGGCAGAGAATCCCCAAATCCAGGTGTGAAAGACTTGTTGCATCTTTCCCAAAAAGACTCCTGGCTGTATTATATCAAAAGGGGGCTTCTACTAAATACTGAGCAAAGGGTCTGAATACTTAGGACCATGTGATATTTCAGTTTTTCTTTTTTAATAAATCTGCAACAATGTCAACAATTCTGTGTTTTTCTGTCAGTATGGGGTGCTATGTGTACATTCATGAGGATGAAGAATGAACCTAAATGATTTTAGCAAATGGCTGCAATATAACAAAGAGTGAAAAATTTAAGGGGGTCTGAATACTTTCCGTACCCACTGTATATACATACATACACATAAAAGGTACAGTAAAACTGCAGGAAAGGGCACTGGGGGGCAATGTAATGTGAATTTATTTTATTTTGAATGGTATCAGTGTGTTTGGTGTGTTTTACATTTGAATTTGCCGCCGGTTCCACCCCCCTGCGAGCATCACGTCGCAGGAGACGGAAGCCGGGGCGCGGAGGCGATCAGGAGGAAGATCCGCCGCCGCATACCGCTCGCATACATCGCTGGATCCTGGTGACAAGGTAAGTAACCTCTTTTACAGGATCCAGCGATGCTTCTGGCAGTACCCCGAGTGTGGCTCGGGGTTACTGCTTTTGGTCTGAAATTTAACCCCGAGCCACGCTCGGGAATACCGCTAAGAAGGTTAAAAAGAAAACTGTGCGACATTTCTAGGACATTGCTAAGAGAAGCCGAGTGTTAAGGTCAGTACACACGATACGAAAATCGGAAGTAAAATTTCGTCCGACGAACGATCTGCCGATTTTCTGGATTGTTAGTATAGAGCTTTCGACAGCTGATTACGAATTTTCGGACAACAAAAACAGGATGTCAACACAACGTCCAATTTTCGTTTAATTAGTACAGTTTTCATCAGAAAAAAATCATAAGAGCAAGACTAGGCATGCATGGAAACTAAAGAATACATACAAGACAATTCAGCACATGTATATTAAAAAAGAATAGCGCACACATGCAAAAGAAATGACTATCAAATATGGAGACAATCCATAAATAAAAATGGGGATCTGGTCCCACCATATTTTTTGCTTTTTTTTTGGTTCAATAGACTTTAATGGAGAAGCTGCAAAAAAGCATGTAGTGCCTTTTTTTACAGTGTTTTTACCGCAATTTTGTTGCAATTTTGCTGCAATTTGCATTTTGCGTTTTTAAATCTGCCCACCAAATCCCCCCCCCCCCCTCCAAAATAAAGCATAAAAAATGCAAAATCTAAATTGCGGTAAAATTGGGGCAAAATCTCGGTAAAATCACTGCAAAATTGCAGTAAAAAACATGGAAAGCACAGCAAAAAGCACTTATGCATGCTGCTCAAAAAGCTGGGTACACACTATACAACTTTTGTTGTTAGATTTCCTTTAGATTTAGGGCTCTTTCACACAAGGAGTCCGTCAAACGGACTCTGTTTATCTGAGCGGGGGATCGATCTGCCGATCCCCCGGTGAACAGGAGGATGATAACTGTTCTCCACGCTTTGTGCAGAGACACAGCTGTCAGGTCCCCATGCATCTCTATGGGGGAATCAGATGGGAACGGACCGTCGGTCTATTCTCATCTGATCCGATCCGCTGGATAGGGAAATAGGAAATAGAACGGATCTGAATGGTCCGCCTGTGTGAAAGGGGCCTTACCTTCAACTATGTAGTGCAAGGGCCTGCCTGATTGCATACAAATTGAAAGTGTTTAGATTTGACCTCCTATTATATGGTTTTGGTAAATCTAAAGGAAGAAATCTAAAGACGATTGTAAAACGTGTATGGCCCATTAGGCTTGGTTCACACCTATACAGTTTGCTTTTGATCAGTTTCTGCAGTGCTTTTTGCGATTTTGCGTTTTTGCACACTTATTTTTGACGCTTTTTTCACTCATTTTTTTATGCATTTTGTGTTTTGGATTTTTTTATGCTTCTTTTTGGCCAACTTTTTGTTGGGTGGATTAAAAAATGCAATTTGTGGCAAAATCGCAGTAAAAACACACTACATGCTTTTCTGCAGCTTTTCTATTGAAGTCAACTGAACCAAAAAAGGCAACGTTTTACTTTAGGCAATCCAATTCACATGTTAGGAGATTGTCCTGTGCGTCATCTGGTCCGTTTCAGTTCTGAATTTGGGCAAAAAAATTTAGACTAAAATTGGACCTGAAACGGTGAACAGGGATGCACTGGACCCCTGCTGTAAGCCGCTCCGTGCGACAGTGTGAATAAACCCAGCCTTATAAAAGTCCCTGACCATTTCCAAAAATGCAGCGGCTGAAAAAAACATAGATGTGAATGTGTCACATAGGAAACCATGGTAAATAGACTGTGGTGCATTTCTGCAAAAAGCATTAAAAATGTATAGGTGTGAACTGAGCCTTAAGCTGGATACACACTATACAATTTTCTTTAGATTTTTTCCTTTAGATTTCCAAAAACCATATAATATGAGGTCAAATTAAAACACTTTCAAAAAGTATGCAATCAGGCAGGCCCTTGTACTACATGGTTGAAGGTAAATCTAAAGGAAATCAAACCACAAAAGTTGTATGGTGTGTATCCAGCTTAAGATGGATACACACTATACAACTTTTGTTGTTAAATTTCCTTTAGATTTACCTTCAACTATGTAGTGTAAGGGCCTGCCTGATTGCAACCAAATTGAAAGTGTTTAGGTTTGACCTCATATTATATGGTTTTGGTAAATATAAAGGAAAAAATCTAAAGAAAATGGTACAGTGTGTATCCAGCTTTACTGCTCACCTTTGCCATCACAGGTGTGAGCTCTTTCTTTGAATCAAACATGCTCACATGCACATTCTGTCCCCTGATGCATAAGCTTTGACCTCATTATTTGTGAGCAGTAATGAAAAAGTGTGAAGGTGAGCAGTAATGAATAGGCGTCTCTTGACAACGTCCTAGAAATATTTCACTTAGGCTTCATGAGGCATGGAAATGTCTTACACCCATAGCAAGGGCATTATTCAACTTTAATAAAAGCTACACAATTTGTTTTCCTCTACATAATCCTGATGATAAATCCAGACAGTTTTTTTTTTTAGTTTCTTTTTTTAGTTTCTTTTTTGTCCAAAACTAATTTACCAAAGTAATTTGTCCAAAACTGGACAGGGTGTGCTCTACACAATTTTATAACGGGTATGCAAAATGAAGGTATTCGATGGTTTCATTTTAATTTAGAATTTTAGACATTCTTTGCAGACATAGATAGATGTCAATAGTTTAAGAAAATTTAAAGTGTTCTTTACTTTTAAGTAGATGTAGACACAATCACTAAAATCTAACATAAACTCTAACATGTGGTTGTAAACCTCAGTCATGGAATCTGAGCAAAGCACATATATCTGTAGTGTTTACTTGTCCAAAGCTCTAAGTGTAGTTTCTCTCCGGTGCTTCATTCCTCTGTCATCAGCATGAGATAAATTTGTGTCCGGGAGGGATCTCAGCACGGAGCTTGTCTATTCAGAATAAAGTTCTTTTGCTATGTGAAGGGGGGGGGTGTGCCTTTCCTCCAATCAGCTCTCACACACTGTAACTGCAGCCTTTCCACCCCTTCCTCTGTGCTGATGACAGATGAAGAAACATTTTAACACTTTTCTGCCCTTTTGAAGAGGTGTACAGAAGAGAAGACTGCAGATGAACAAGTAAAACCTATGTAGGAGGATTTGTTTCATCTCTGTGTATCATTGGAGGCTATTCACTTATCTGGGTTTACAATCACTTTTATATAGTATTTTTTTTTTTTTTTAATGATATTTTTCTTACATAGAAGAAAAAAAACATAATATAGTCCTTTTAATAGTCATCTTCAATAATATAAGTCCGCAGTTTTCATTTAAATATATATATGGCCACTGTGTTGTCACCCTGTCTAATGGAATTCTAATGGAGACTACAAATGACAAATTACACAGGTATGTCAAAACTGTTTTTATATGTCATCGATCCACAAGTAAGCCTAACTCAAAAGTAATTTTTTATCATGTATTATAAACATAAGATCTGGGAACACAGTCACAAATATAAAATACATTTTAAAATATTAGCATAAAGCCATAAACATACACATTAAATACTCTGGGGGCCCAGTAATATATTAGAACATTTAGAAATCAATAATAGCAATATACAATATAAAAAAAAAGTATTTTGTTATACTCCTTTTTTAGCATTAAATTACACATAGGACATATGGTAGTCTGTCATAATATAGACAATATAGTTTTTATCATTCAAAATAGTCCATAATCAAATAAATCCCAATAAAGGGTCCCCATTACCCCACACTCTGCCCCCCCCCGCATCCCCCATTAATACATTCTGAACCCCTATTACTTAACACTCTGTACTTTCTGTATCCCCTATTACTCAACATTTTGTACCCCCTGTAGTCCCTGCATCCTCTGCTACTCCACATTCTATTCCCCCTATTACTCCATATTCTGAAACACAGGTACCCCCAATGTTCTTCACTCTGCATCCCCTTCCCCTACCACGCATTACTTCACATTCTGCACCCCTTCATCCCTAATATTCTGCATTACTGCATTTATTAATACACCTAACTTTCTCCCCCACTGCATCTCCCTGACACACCATGCTCCCTGCCTCTCATATCTGACCTCTTTCCATCTCCAGGAATTGGAGTGAAGCTTCACCTGGAGAGGGGGCACCCACTGGCCCCAGGCCTCTTTTATAACAGCTGTCATGGCGGGCACCCTCTGCATGGTTCACAGCTAATCCCTACACAGTAAATTCTGCTTGGCTACACCCACTTCCTACTGGGCAAAGGGTATCATGGAAGTTGTAGTCAGGGATAAGAAGGAGAAGTCCTTTTAAAAGAAAGTAATATTTAAAAAAAGAGACACGTTATACTTACTGGTATTGCGTTACGCATTATAATGTTATACTTATAGTATTGCACAGAGCGGCCTTGAGCCTCCTCTTCTGGGATCACCCACTGGTGCTCTTGGCTCCTTATCTCTATGCACCACTATGGGAAGCTGCCTCCTATGGGGGCACACAGTCATGCTCACTCCCAAACTGGGCTGTGTGCGTCTATAGACACGCACAGCATGGCTAGGCCCTGCCCCCAGCTCTCAGCTAACTGGATTTAAGAACATGAGACAATGGCCCCCATTAATGCAGAGAAAGAGCTGCTAGAGATGGGCACAGCGCTGGATTGTGGGAGGACTGAGATAAGTATTTAGGGTGGGGGTGGCCATACAAATACTGGGACATTTTTCATCTTAATGCAGGGAAAAATATCATGTGTTTGAACCACTTTAAAGAAAGAAAGAAAGGTTAGAAGAGCTTCTACCTTCAACTTGTTCAGTTAAGCTTTCAAAATGAAAGCGAGAAGCTGAGTGGTTTCTATGCACATCTGCTCCAGATTCTGGCTGTTCCAGTTTTGATAAATTCCCCCTTAATGTATTTGTCATACAGCTTTTGGATTTTCTTTTATATCACAACTTTTTTTTTTTTTTTTAATAGGGACACCTACCTCAAGATACATGGAGCAGTAATGGGCACATGTGCTTAATTACACTTGAACCTAGGTGGAAAGGAATTGGACCTCTTTGGAAGATCCTCTCTATGTACCTGTGCCACATTCTCATAGAACATGTCCTTGTTTTCTCGACAGCCTCTGCAGACTTGTTTGAATAGCTTGTTTGCTACTTGAACCATAACTCTCTTTGTTTAAAATGTACATTAATATACAGTCCCACAGACTGCCTTTCCTTGACTATTTCTATGCAAAGATAGTAAAAAAAAGGAATATTTACTACATTATTCAGAATAGGAATTACAGGTAACATCATTTTAGAAGCAGCAAGTTGTCACTAAGCCCCTTTGGGTATATAGAAATTGGAAAGGAGTTTCAAATTTTGTGAATAAAGCAAAAAAATTGAGAATAATTTTTTGGGGAGAGCATATAAGTTTGTGAAGGCAAGTGATAAAGTATATAAAACATCCAAAGACAAACAGCATGAAAAAAAGAATAAAGAAACAATGTTATTTTAAAAATTTTTTCAACAACGTTCCCAAGTACATAATATTAGAAAAAAATAAATGGTGGCAACTTTTAAATAATGAAAGTAAACTTACTAAATCTATTCTAAATAAACCACCCATCATTTTTAGAAAAGCACCTTAACTGGGAGTGTCATGTGACTCATTAGTGTTACAAGGTCTCAGGTGTGAATGGGGAGCAGGTGTGTTAAATTTGGTGTTATCGCTCTCACTCTCTCATACTGGTCACTGGAAGTTCAACATGGCACCTCATTGCAAAGAACTCTCTGAGGAGAGGATCTGAAAAAAATAATTGTTGCTCCACATAAAGATGGCCTAGGCTATAAGAAGATTGCCAAGACCCTGAAACTGAGCTGCAGCATGGTGGCCAAGACCATACAGCGGTTTAATAGGACAGGTTCCACTCAGAACAGGCCTCACCATGGTCGACCAAAGAAGTTGAGTGCACATGCTTAGCGTCATATCCAGAGGTTGTTTTGGGGAAATAGACGTATGGGTACTGCCAGCATTGCTGCAGAGGTTGAAGGGGCGGGGGGGTCAGCCTGTGAGTGCTCAGACCATACGCCGCACACTGCATTAAATTGGTCTGCATGGCTGTCGCCTCTTCTAAAGATGATGCACAAGAAAGTCAGCAAACAGTTTGCTGAAGATAAGCAGACTAAGAACATGGATTACTTGAGCCATGTCCTGTGGTCTGATGAGACCAAGATAAACTTGTTTGATTCAGATGGTGTCAAGCGTGTGTGGCGGCAACCAGGTGAGGAGTACAAAGACAAGTGTTTCTTGCCTACAGTCAAGCATGGTAGTGGGAGTGTCAAGGTCTGGGGCTGCATGAGTGCTGCCGGCACTGGAGAGCTACAGTTCATTGAGGGAACCATGAATGCCAACATGTACTGTGACATACTGAAGCAGAGCATGAGCCCCTACCTTCGGAGACTGGGCTGCAGGGCAATATTCCAACATGATAACGACCCCAAACACACCTCCAAGATGACCACTGCCTTGCTAAAGAAACTGAGGGTAAAGGTGATGGACTGGCCAAGCATGTCTCCAGACCTAAACCCTATTGAGCATTTGTGGGGCATCCTTAAATGGAAGGTGGAGGAGCGCAAGGTCTCTAACATTCACCAGCTCTGTGATTTTGTCATGGAGGAGTGGGAGAGGACTCCAGTGGCAACCTGTGAATCTCTGGTGAACTCCATGCCCAAGAGGGTTAAAGCAGTGCTGGAAAATAATGGTTGCCACACAAAATATTGACACTTTGGGCCCAATTTGGACATTTTCACTTAGGGATATACTCACTTTTGTTGCCAGTGGTTTAGACATTAATGGCTGTGTGTTGAGTTATTTTGAGGGGACAGCAAATTTACACTGTTATACAAGCTGTACACTCACTACTTTACATTGTAGCAAAGTGTCATTTCTTCAGTGTTGTCACATGAAAAGATAGAATAAAATATTTACAAAAATGTGAGGGGTGTACTCATTTTGGGAGATACTGTATACATGGACATGTTATCTCTTCAAAGTAAGCTGTTGGCTTTCTAGTAGGAGTTATTCAGGAGATTGTAAAGCCACCCTATCACTTATACATGTTGCTGAAGGTGCCACAAACACTTTAAAAGGTCTGTGATACAAGTTTATTTCTTCATACAGAATAAAACCTATATAGATGCTGATGAGCTTTTGCCAATCCTAGCCTTTGTCATAGCAAAGTATGGATGGATCCCCCTATCCATGTATACCCACCTACCCCAACAAGGTAAGCAAGGTATGCATTATGGTAATCATTAAACCAGATTACCCACAGGGTCCAAAAATCATGCATACCTAAATACAACAGGTATAAAAATGCTTACCAGACACAATATACTGACAAGGTTGCCCATCAACAAAGGGTAAAGAAAAACAGCTTGAGAAAATAGCAACATTAAATGTGGAGGTCGATGTCTCACATAGCGTTAACACTTGGGGCATTCTGATTTTATGCTAAAAAAAAAAGATCTACCCCATGTATAGAATCATCAACACACTAAATAGCACAAAAGGAAAAATGATTATTATAAGTATGATGTGCATAGTTACACATTATGGCAATATGCCCCTATGAGTCCAAAATGTTTAATTTTTTTTTGACAGTTTATCTCCACTTTAACTATGCAAAAGGGCGAAGCAAGTTTATGCAGGAGATCAAACTTTGTTTTACCATCATTTTTTGAACTGTTGTATCTTATTGTGGAAAGTATTCAAGTGTCAGAGATTTATGTGCATTCAGCCTGGTGGATTTACTGATTTGCCATGAACTATATTTAACCTTGGGATTTACGTGCAAGCACAGAATCATTGCACATGCGCTTGATTTTTGCAACCTGTGAGTGATTTACCTAGGTCCTAGGAGATGAAAGTGTGAAGCGTAATTGACAATATGGAAAATTGTGTATTTTACATTGTGCATTCAAGCTGCTGATTTTGAGACCTACTTGTTATGTTAATATTGATATTCCATGCTTGTCAAGTATACCAGAAAACACCACAACTGAAACATATTTGCCAGCATTTTGGATTCATAATTGGTCCTGTGTTGAGGTTCTCTTGAGGAGCCTACATTGTGAATTTTTTCATTAAAAAGTGTGGCTCTGATTTATGGACTAGGTTTGAATGTGAAGGCTTTATTGTCTAAAATATGGTAGATTCTGTCTCATATGTCCTTGTGGAATTTATTATTAAAGTGGTTGTAAAGTCAATTTTTTTTTAATTTATACCCACAGTTAGGCCTAGACTAAGACTTAACTGTAGGTACAGTAAATATCTCCTAAACGTGCACCATTTAGGAGATATTTACTTTAATAGTAGCCGGCCATGTAATGGGTGCATAGGCACTGCGCTCCCAATGGACAGCATGTTGTCCACTGAGAGAGCTTTGCCCCAGCCGTGATTCCTGCATGCTCGGCCACTCGAATAGCTGGAGCCCACAATCCAGAATGAAGACAAGATCAAGATGGAAGCCCTGTCAGCAGTGACAGTGCACTGCTTCAGGACTTTGTTTTCAGGGAAGTCTTTTATAATTTGTACATTATGTCCTTATCTTGCAGGGGGAGGAATTTTTTTGTGGTTTACTACTGCTTAAAAAAGTAATGTGACGAGGATTTGTTTTTGAGAATTTGTTGGTATTGATTTCTAATATATTGGCCCAAGAGTATTTTTTGTATGCTTTTGCTATATGATAATCTGTTATAAAATATACATTTTATTAATGTACTGTATAATATTTGTGACTGTTTTCGAGATGTCATGTTTACAATGCCTAATATTTATACAGATGTAGTCTTCTGTAGTCACCGTCACATGTGCATGACGAAAAATTTTAGAATCGTTAATCTAGTTATTCAGTTTTGTTAAATTCAGTTGATTCATTCAATTCGTATTTGGGATTCATATTCTGAATTTCTTTTATGTCTTTTTCTAATTTTCTTAGAATTTAACGTTTTTTTTTCTATTCGAAATGTTAGAATTAATAGATTTTGAAACAGTCGCATCGACAACTTTAGATTTTTTATTTTTTTTTTCAAATCGATTGTTGCAAAGTGAACAAATAAAAGAAAAATCTTCATCAGATGATTCCACTGACTCTTTTAATCATCTTTGGCTTAACAAAAACAGCAATATTTCAAAATTATGCTTTGATTTCCAAAATATGTTTACAGTTCGAATTCAACTGTAATTCGATGTAAAATTCTATTAAAATTTCAATTAGAATTTCCAAAATTCTGACAAATTTAGTTTCACTATTCTGTGAATTCAGTAAACTTTGTTTATACTGCAATTCGGGTATTCGGATATATCTGAATCTTCGAATAATGAAAAATTTGTCTAAATATTTATTCGGTAAGAAATTAATTGCACATGTCTACACAACAGCTACCCTGAGAAATGCTATGGAAGTTTATGCCTCGACACTACAGGAGATCAGTAGCACTGAGATGCAAGAAAGGATAAAATAATGTAAAAATGAGTGTCCCTGTATACGTATTGTTCTTTTGTGTTGCAACACTGTCACATGCCTCTGCTTTATATAGACTGCAGATGACCTTTCCAACACTTGTTACACAGGCATGGTCCACTACTGTCATCATCAGGAAATCTACCCTGAGAATGTCAGGCAGCCAAAATTGGAGTGCATTTAGAGAGGAATTGGTTCCTGTTAACTGCTGTGGGATTTTGGAACATAACATGGTTGAACTGCAAATTTCCATCTCTTATGCAAATTTACTGTCAGGGCCTGAAATAAAACCTGGGACCTCTGCTGTGTCTGGCAATGACTGTTTTTGCTGAGCCACCTGGAATGCTGAACAGTTCCCCACACAATTCTTTGATTGATCCTGCCTTGAACCTTTGAACTCTTTGCTCCTCCTATGTACTTCCTGATTTAAGCCATGTGTCTACATTTCCTGTTTGCCAAAATATTGTGCTCTTTCCAACCAATATCTCCCTTTTGTCTCTCCTGCTACCATCTGTATCTTCACTACCATTTGTTACTGACCTTTGGCTTGTTCCTCGACATTGCTTCTGCTTAATTCCAACCTGCAACCATTTGTTATTGACTTTTGGCTTATTTACTGACTACGCGGAACAAGACAAAAGAAAAAAAGAGAGTGCACAGTAAGGTGAGAGAGATTTAATGATGAAAACCAATAAAATATTACACTTACAAACAAATAGGTGGGGGGGGGGGTGCAGGCTGGGGAGAAGCGATGGCTGCTGCTGGAGATACTGATGCTGCAGAAGGAGATGACAGGAGCCCCTGGGGTTCAGGAACCATCCAAGAAAACCACCTGCGGTGCATCGCAATGCTCCCCTGGTAACAGAAATGCATTTCAAAGCAATTCAGCTTCTTTATCAAGCTTGAGGTTACTCCATTTTGAGATGTGCGCTTTTTCTTTTGTCTTGTGCACATAGATTGCAGCGTTTCCCCACGCAGCCCTACAGCAGCAGCACTCCCAGTGTTCAGTTTCCATAGGACTGCTTTTGAACAAGCTGACAGCAGGCTTCAGAACTTCTTGAAGCTTGTTGAAAGCCAGCTAGCAGCTTACTGAAAGTGGCAATCAACACTCTCATTAGGATCTGTGTTCAGCATTTACAGACTGAAGCTCATTGGTCCTCTAAAAACTTCAACAAAGTTTGCTGAAAGTTCTGAAAAATGCTTTGTCAAAGCTTGCTGTTCACATTGCTCTTATACAAGCTGAAGCACATGTGAGACAGGCCCAAGACTTTATATTGTAAGTCTCAAATTGTTCCATTGGTTATTAAACACTTCCTTACCACTGGACATCCTATGACGTCCAGGGCTTTGAGTGGGGATATCTGAATGATGCCTGTAGCTGCAGCCATCATTAACATATAATTTTTTTCAGCCGGTGATTCCCTGCACCATAAGAACAATCATAGCGGCTGTTCAGCTGCTTGATCGCTCTTACAGACGGCGGGAGGAGACATTCCCCCCCCCCCCCCGCCTGCGGCCCTCCGGTGCTTCTACTGGCCCGCCCGTGCGATCGGCAAGCCGGAGAAGGAATCCGCCGCTGGCGGAAATGTCACCATAGAGACTGCATGGACCGGATGGTCTCTATGACTCTCGGAGATGCGGGCGTGACGTGATGAAGTCACACCCGGCCTGGCAGTTTTTAATACTGCACTGATCTCTCTGATTTTTTTTTTTTATATCAGGCTTTCTAGCCCGTAGGAGAGATCTGAGGTCTTATTGAGCCGATCTCCCCAACAGTATCTCGGACCTGCCTGGTGTGTTCCTTGTTCTTCATGATGCTCTCTGCGCTTTAAACGGACCTCTGAGACTATCACAGTGCAGGTGCATTTATACGGAGACTTGATTACACACAGGTTGATTCTATTTATCATCATTAGTCATTTAGGTCAACATTGGATCATTCAGAGATCCTCACTGAACTTCTGGAGAAAGTTTGCTGCACTGAAAGTAAAGGGGCTGAATAATTTTACACGCCCAATTTTTCAGTTTTTTATTTGTTAAAAAAGTTTGAAATATCCAATAAATTTCGTTCCACTTCATGATTGTGTCCCACTTGTTGTTGATTCTTCACAAAAAATTACAGTTTTATATCTTTATGTTTGAAGCCTGAAATGTGGCAAAAGGTCGAAAAGTTCGAAAAAAAAAAAAAAATCATATCTGAGAACTGGTAAGCTGCAATATAATAAATGTTTGCCTTTGGGTTTAATAGCACTTTAATCACTTGCTACCCGCCCGCCGACAAATGATGGGGGAGTGGTGTAGCTATTGTTCTGGGAGGCCATCATATGACGGTGCACCAGAACAGCCTCTCTCGGCGATCGTGACTGGGCCGTGTTGCTAGGATATGACTCTTTACCCATGTGATCGGCTGTGTCCAATCACAGTCTGTCACATGTAAATGAGGAAGTGCCGTTATTCGGCTCTCTTCGCCTCACACTGTCAGTGTGTGAGGCGAGGAGAGCTGATCAGCGGCTCCTCCTCATAGGGGAGACAAGTACAAGTAATTACACAAAATGTAAATAAAGTGCCAATTACTGCCCACCATCAGTGCCCACAGTGTCCGCCATCAGTGCCCATAGTGCTGCCAGTCAGTGCCCATCAGTACCTGCTCATCTAGGCACTGATGGGCACTGACTGGCAGCACTATGGGCACTGATGGTGCTGCCCATTAGTGCCGCCCATCAGTGCTCATCAGTGCCACCTGTCAATGCCCACCAGTGCCCCCCGTCAGGGTCCATCAGTGCCACCTGTCAGTGCTGCCTCTTAGTGCCCATCATTGCAACCTCTCAGTGCCCATCAGTGCCACCTCTCAGTGCCCATCAGTGCCGCCTATCAGTGCCCATCAGAGCGGCATATTAGTACCTCCTCATCAGTGCCACCTCATCAGTGCCCATAAGTGCCACCTCATCAGTGCCCATCAGTGCAGCCTATCAGTGCCCATCAGTGCCGCCTCATCAGCGCACATCAGTGAAGGAGAAAAATTATTTATTTTCAAAATTTACTCACAGAAAATAAAAACTTTTTTTTTTCAAAATTTTTTTTCTTTTTTTTTTTGTAAGAAATAAAAAACCCAGAGATGATTAAATACCACCAAAATAAAGCTCTATTTGTGTGAAAAAAAATGCTAAATATTTCATATGGGTACAGTGTAGCATGACCGCGCAATTGTCATTCAAAGTGTGAGAGTGCTGAAAGCTGAAAATTGGCCTGGGCAGGAAGGGGGTGAAAGTGCACTGTAGGCAAGTGGTTAAGAAACACAGACAAAATATATTTTGATTTTGTAAAGCTGATGGCTTTATTCTCTCCAAATAGCCATCCACTAGTTTAAGAATTTACATCGTCAGAAGTCTCAATTTGTTCAATTCGTTATTAAGACCATACTTTAATAAATAATTACCAATTTTTTAATGCATAAAATGCTTTTTTTTTTAAAAATGAAAAAATGGAGCATTTTAGAGCGTGCATTTTATTATCATAGTAGTATTTATTTTTATGTGACCTTGACACTTTTAACTGACTGGTCTGCCATATTTTTCTTACTACATTAAAACCTTCCCACCCGGACTATAGCAAAGTTCCTAATCACTGCCACACCCATTATATAACGCTCTACTACACCGATGACAGTATGTAAAAAAAAAAAAAAAAATTGTGAAAAAAATGTATTCTTAACCACTTGCCGACCGCTTACTATATATATATATATATATATATATATATATATATATATATATATATATATATATATATATATATACGGCGGCAGGGTGGTTTGTACAGGCAAAACAACGTATGGATACGTTGTTTGCTTGGTGGCAGCTAGGGCGGGGGCATGCGCGCGCTACCAGCGGCGTGCTCCCGTCCCCGATCATCAGCGGGGAAGCCAATGCGGGTGTCAGGCGGCTCTGATTGCAGCCTGACACCCGCGATCACTCCCCGCAGAGAGAGAAGGACGGTCGGCTGTTGTAAACCGTTCTTCTCCCTGGAATGGTCATAGACCCCATGTGATCCTTCTATATAGGATCACATGTCTCTATGGTCATTTTTACAAGCCACGACCCCCCCCCCCACAGTTAGTATCACTCCCCTACGCTCACATTTAACCCCTTGATCACCCACAGGGTTAACCCCTTCCATGCCAGTGTCATTATTACAGTCACAGTGCATATTTTTAGCACTGACTACTGTAGTAATGTCACTGGTACCCCCAAAAGTGTAAAAAATGTCAGTTAGGGGTCCGATCTGTCTGCCGCAATGTCGCAGTCCCGCAAAAAACTGCAGATTGCTGACATTTACTAGTAAAAAAGAAAAAAATGACATAAATCTTTCCCATAGCTAGTAGACGCCATAACTTTTGCGCAAACCAATCAAATTACACTTATTGCATTTTTTTTTACCAAAAATATGTAGCAGAAAAGAAATTGGCCTAAAAAAAAAATTTTGATTTTTACATTTTTTTTTGAGACTGTCATATGGCAGAATGTGAAAAATATTGTTTTTTTTTTTTTTTTTTTTTTCAAAATTGTTGCTATTTTTTTGTTTATAGTGCAAAAAATAAAAATCGCACAGGTGATCAAATATCACCAAAAGAAAGCTCTATTTGTGGGGAAAAAAGGACATCAATTTTATTTGAGTACTGCGTCGCATGACCACGTAATTGTCCGTTAAAATAACGCAGTGCCAAATCAGAAAATAGGGCCTTGTCATTTGGGGGGCAGATCCTTCGGTCTTAAAGTGGTTAATTACTCCATTTTCCGAAATATTGTCACAAAATATTACAAACTCGCCATGCTTCTTACTAAATATCTTGGCTTTCTTGGCCAAATTATTTTCCAAAAAGGGGTCATTTCGAAGTATTTGTACAGTCCTGGCATTTTGGGTTTCATGAAATGACATCATCAGTATATCAGAATTGATCTATTTTCAGATATATATATACCATAGTGTAGGGACTCTATAACTTTCCTACAAAATAAATAATAAACACTAATTTGGGGTATTTTTATCGAAGAAATGTAGCAGAATACATTTTGACTTAAATATATGAAGAAAGATCTTATTTTTTTTTTTTTGCAAAAATTTTAAACAGAAACGAAGAAAAACACTGGCATTTTTCGTTTAATTTAGCAAAAAAATAAAAAACCCAGTGCTGTTTAACCTCCCTGGCGGTATGATTCTTTTGGATTTTAGGTGCTGAAAGCGGTACCATTATTTTGCATGTAATTCTTGTGAATGAGCAGCCCAAACCAACTGTATACATTTATTATATATATATATATATATATATATATGTATGTATACATATATTATATATATATATATATATATATATATATATATATATATATATATATATATACGCATATATATATATATATATATACGCATATATATATATATATATATATACGCATATATATATATATATATATATATATATATATATATATATATATATATATATAATGTATACAGTTGGTTTGGGCTGCTCATTCACAAGAATTACGTATATATATATATATATATATATATACGTGTGTGTATATATATATATATATATATATATATATACATACATATATATATATATATATATATATGTGTGTATATATATATATATATATATATATATATATACACGTATATATATATATATATATATATATATACTGTATATATATATGTATATATATATATATATACACATATATTTACATAAAAAGTACAGTAAAACTGCAGGAAAGGGCACTGGGGGGCAATGTAATGTGATTTTATTTTATTTTGAACGGTATCAGTGTGTTTGGTGCATTTTACATTTGAATTTGCCGCCGGTTCCACCCCCCGGCGGACGTCACGTCGCCGGAGACGGAAGCCGGGGCTCGCAGACGATCGGGAGAGAGCTCCGCCGCCGCATACCGCTCGCAGTCTTCGCTGGATCCCGGAGAAAAGGTAAGTAAAACCTCCTCCAGCATCCAGCGATCTTCCTAGCGCTACCCCGAGTGTGACTCGGGGTTACCGCTTTTGGCACTAAAATCTTACCCCGAGTCACACTCGGGAATACCGCTAGGAAGGTTAAATACCACCAAAAGAAAGCTAAATTTTTGTGAAAAAGATGATAAAAATTTCTTATGGGTATGACCTCGCAATTGGCCTGGGCAGGAAGGAAGTAAAAGTGCCCTGTATTGAAGTGGTAAAATATAAAGATATGTAGTTTAGCTAATATAGGCTAAATATATCCTTGTACTTGACTTAGCTTTTTTGAACCTCTCTGCTTAAAGCAACACTGTCATTAAGAAAAAAAAAAAAAAGAAAGCAGGCATACCTGGAGAAGAAAAATGTAAATACTCGCTCTATCTAGAAGCTCTGTTCATGAGAAAAAAACCTTCACTGAAGTCTGTGGGAAAATCAAGATGTCTGGGATTGGCTATCCATGTGGTCCCCTGTAGAGCTCTGTTGTTCTTTCCACCAATCACCACATCACCACTATGTCCTGTAGAAACATGGAAATTAGATGGAGGAACCAGTGAGGGCTTTGAGGTTCCTGGAGTTCAGCTCTCCTGGAGGAGTAGGTCTCTCAACAAATTTCATTGGAAGTTTTCCAATGAGTGGAGTGATGTTATGGAGGTGAGAACATTATGAAACTAGGTATTTACTGTACATATGTCTTTTGCAGGCATGTTTTCAGTTTGTATTCTTAATGTAAGAGTTGCTTTAAAAAGGAGAAAATCTAGTGAATATTCACTTCTGAATCCTGTAACACGGTATTCCCAATCATGTGCAAGGGAAAAACCCAATCTTGTGCAAGGGAACTGTAAAAAACAGATAGAAAATATGTAATGCATGGGTGTCCAACCTTTTGGCTTCCCTGGGCCACACTGAATGTAGATAAATTTTCTCGGGCCGCATATAAAATATATACTATAGTTAAGGTATATAAGTAATAAAATGCAGCCCTCTCATGCTGCCGCCCCCCCCCCAGCACTAATTTAACACAACTAGTGGATGATCCCCTCCGAGGCAGCCTCTGTGGTAATGCCCCCGACCCGACTTCCTTCCTTCCCAGAAAAAAAAAAAAAAATTGTCAGGGGGCAGTGGGCCGCATTGCCTGTGGTTCCGGGCCGCATTCTGCCCCTGGGCCGCAGGTTGGACATGCCTGATGTAATGTACAAAAATAGAATCTTTGCTGCCATGCAAATGGAATGTTGAAACAAACACATCTTCGTCTTTTTTTCCATTAAGCTTTGCTAAGTAAACAGTCGTTATGTACTAAATCAACAACCTAGATATAGATTGTGGGAAAGAACAGTAAAGCACAATTATTGTGTTGCACTGCATAGGGGGAAGCAGTGCATGATTATTTAGAGGGCAAACAGGGCCTGCACTGTGTGTGTGTGTGTGTCTTGAAAAAGTATTCATACCCCTTGTAGTTTTCCACATTTTGTCACCTTACAACCAAAAATGTAAATGTATTTTATTTGGGTTTTATCTGATAGACCAACACAAAGTGGCACATAATTGTGAAGTGGAAGGAAAATGAAAAATGGTTTTAATTTTTTTTTTTTTTACAAAGACATATCATGTATTTGTATTCAGCCCCTCTGAGTCAATACTTTGTAGAACCGCCTTTCGCTGCAATTACAGCTGCAAGTCTTTTTGGGGATGTCTCTACCAACTTTGCACATCTAGAGAGTGACATTTTTGCCCATTCCTCTTGCTCAAGCTCTGTCAGATTGGATGGAGAACATCTGTGAACAGCAATTTTCAAGTGTTGCCACAGATTCTCAATTGGATCTAGGTCTGGACTTTGACTGGGCCATTCTAACACATGAATATGCTTTGATCTAAACCATTCCTATGTAGCTCTGGCTGTATGTTTGGGGTTGTTGTCCTGCTGAAAGGTGAACATCCGCCCCAGTCTCAAGTCTTTTGCAGACTCTTAACAGGTTTTCTTCTAAGATTGCCCTGTATTTGGCCCATCGATCTTCCCATCAACTCTGACGAGCTTCCCTGTCCCTGCTGAAGAAAAGCATCCCCAGAACATGATGTTGCCACCACCATGTTTAATGGTGGGGATGGTGTGTTCAGGGTGATGTGCGGTGTTTGTTTTCCATCACACATAGCGTTTTTCTTTTAGGACAAAAAGTTAAATTTTGGTCTCATCTGACCAGAGCACCATCTTCCACATGTTTGCTCTGTCCCCCACATGGCTTCTCGCAAACTGCAAACGGGACTTCTGATGGCTTTCTTTCAACAATGGCTTTCTTCTCGCCACTCTTCCATTAAGGCCAGATTTGTGGAGTGCACGACTAATAGTTGTCCTGTGGACAGATTCTCACACCTGAGTTGTGGATCTCTGCAGTTCCTCCAGAGTTACCATTGGCCTCTTCGCTGCTTCTCTGATTAATGCTCTCCTTGCCCAGCCTGTCAGTTTAGGTGGACGGCCATGTTTGGTAGGCTTGCAGTTGTGCCATACTCTTGCCATTTTGGATGATGGATTAAACAGTTTTCTGTGAGATGTTCAAAGCTTGGGATATTTTTTTTTATAACCTAACCCAGTTTTGTCTAGTGTATTACTTCGTCTTCATGATGCTGTTTGGTCACTTAGGCTGGCCATACATGTTCAAACGTCTTGTACAATTTTCCTTTAGATTTACCTTGAACTATGTAGTGGAAGGGCCTGCCTAATTGGATACAATTGAAAGCTGTTTAGTTTTGACCTCATATTATATGGTTTTTGGTAAACCTAAAAGAAAAACTATACAAGCAATTAAACATGTATGGCCAGCCTAAGGTTCTCTAACAAACCACTGAGGGCTTCACAAAACACCTGTATTTATACAGAGATTAAATTACACACAGGTGGATTCTATTTACTAATTAGGTGACTTCTGAAGGCAATTGGTTCCACTTGATTTTAGTTAGGGGTAGCAGAGTAAAGGGGCTAAATACAAATGCATGCCACACTTTTTAAATTTGTAAAAACTTTTGAAAACCATTTATCATTTTCCTTCTACTTCACAATTATGTACCACTTTGTGTTGGTCTATTACATAAAATGCATTTACGTTTTGGGTTGTAACATGAAAAATGTGGAAAATGTCAAGGGGTATGAATACTTTTTCAAGGGTGTGTGTGTGTGTGTGTGTGTGTATTAATACATACACACACACTATATTGTCAAAAGTATTAGGACACCTGCCTTTACAAGCACATGAACTTTAATGGTATCCCAGTCTTCGTTCGTGGGGTTAATATAGCCAATATTAAATTGGCCTACCCTTTGCACCTATACCAGCTTCAACTCTTCTGGGAAGGCTGTCGACAAGGTTTAGGAGTTTGTGCAGACCAGTCAAGTTCCTCCACCACAAACTTGCTCATCCATGTCTTTATGGACCTTGCTTTGTGCACTGATCCAAATCATATGGTGGAGGGGGGATTATGGTGTGGGGTTGTCTTTCAGGGGTTGGGTTTGGCCCTTAGTTCCAATGAAGGGAACTCTTAAGGCGTCAGCATACCAAGACATTTTAAAAAACTTCATGCTCCCAACTTTGTGGGAACAGTTTGGGGATGGCATCTTCCTGTTCCAACATGACTGCACACCAGTGCACAAAGCAAGGTCAAAAAGGCATACTGTAGAAGAGCAAGTTTGTGATGGAGGAACTTGACTGGCCTGCACAGAGTCCTGACCTCAACCTGATAGAACACCTTTGGGATGAATTAGAGACTGCGAATCTGGCCTTCTCGTTCAACATCAGTGCCTGACCTCACAAATGCACTTCGGGAAGAATGGTCAAACATTCCCATAGACACACTCCTAAACCTTGTGGACAGCCTTCCCAGAAGAGTTGAAGCTTTTATAGCTTCAAAGGGTGGCTAACTCAATATTGAACCCCATGGAGTAAGGCCTCATGCACAATGGACGTTTTAACAGCTGCTTCTAGTGGTGTCTGATGTTTTTTTTTCCCTGCCTCTAAATGCCCCTCCATGTTAGCCTATGTGTCCATGCTTTTAGCAGCATTTAGTGGCAGGAGTTTTTAGAGGCAGGAAAAACCCCACTGCCAGTGCGTTCAGGAGCAGCAGAGTTTGGGCAGAAGAAATGCTTGAAGTTGCTAACAGCTTCTAAAAGCTGCTACACTTTCGTGCTTGAACATTAATTTATTATGGCCAATGGAATTAATGCTGAAGAGCTTGATGCCTGTAAAAGCTCCTAAAAGCTTGTAAAAACTTAAAACACTTTTACATGCCCCAGGCTTTTTTTCTGCAAAAACGCTGCTGGCTTCTAGGAGAGTTAACCCCTTGGAGCCTAAGCCTTTTTCTGACATATGTTTCTTACAAGTTAAAAAAAAGTATTTTTTGCAGGAAAATTACTTAGAACCACCAAACATTACATATATTTTTTTTAGCAGAGACCCTAGAGAATAAAATGGCAACCATTGCAATATGTTATGTCACAAAGTATTTGTGCAGCAATCTTTCAAATGCAATTTTTTGGGAAGAAATACACTTTCATGAATTCCACAAAAAACAAAACAGTAAAGTTAGCCCAATTTTTTGGGCCAACTGTTTAGAGTTGCAGAGGAGGTCTTGTGCTAGAATTATTGCTCTCACTTAAACGATCGCGGCGATACCTCACATGTGTGGTTTGAATACCATTTACATATGCGGGTACGACTTGCGTATGCGTTTGCTTCTGCGCGCGAGCACGGAGGGACTGGACGCTTTACATTTTTTTTATTTCTTAATTATTTTATTTTTTTTTTTTCATTTTACACTGTCCATTTAAAAAAATTTTTTTTTTGATTACTTTTATTGCTGTCAGCACAGGAACTCTTTATGGAGGGATCTGGGGTCTAAAAGACCCCTAACCCCTCCACTGCACTTCAAAGCATTCAAAATGCCAAGTTTGGCTGTTTTAAATGCTGTCATTTTTTTTTTTAAATCTGGCGCCTTTAAGGCTCCAGTACGGGGAAGTGACTGAGAACATTCTGTAGAACAGAAGAAGTGCTGAATCCTCAACTTATAGTCCAGAAGATCCAAGACTGAGAACTGTAGAAGTCCTGACACTTGTACTATGAAAGTCACTGAATACTTTCCCCCCGCCTGGCACAGCTTGAGGTAGTATATAGAACTCTGTATAGCTGTCACTTTAACTGGCACGCTCTATGCCATTCAGGGCCCAAACTACAGGTGCCCCCTTTGACCTTGAACTCTTCAGGGTCCACTGATTATGTACCCCCTCTGTAGCTTCAGGGTCCTCAACCTAGGTACCCCTTTTACAGCTAGCTGACACTGGATCCCAGAACCTTCTCCGGAGTGGTCCCCTCTAACATCAGGCAGACCCCCAGGGGCAATCCTCAGTACTCACAACCTGTGTAGGCTTTCCTAGGACTGGAACCCTCTCTCTCTCCGCAAGCTCATGGCACACCGGATCCCCTCAGCTCAACTCAGCACTCTCTGGACACTCAGGTGACACCCTGAGACATTCGCCCTCTCCTTCCTGGGAATCTGCTCCCGCCAAAGACACCGTGCTACGCACTTCCCCCCAAACTTATACCCACTCCCAGAATCCTTTGCAGCATAATCTGCCTTCTGGGGTAGTTACAAGCCGGGATGTGTCCCTGATTGGGCTTCCCACACTGCCCTATGAGAAGCCTCTCACAGGAGCCAGTGGGGATACTTCTCCCCTCAGTAGGCACATCTGGAAGTCCTGGCACCCTATCTAAACAAATCACAGCCCTGCTGTTAGGCAGACAAGGCCAACTATACATTTACCTAGCACCTACCTGTAGGGTGCTACACCATTTAAGTTCATGTATGTGTAGAGGCAGGTGTCCCAATACTTTTGACTCTCTCTCTCGCTATATATATATATATATATATATATATATATATATATATACATACACACACACACACACACACACACACACACATGTACACAGTATTTACAATGCATATATATCAAAAGCAAAATGACAAAGACTATACTTCTGCTTTAAAATCTAACTCCAGCTAGAACATTTCCTAATCAAATATTTTATAAAATCATATCACAAAAGCCATCAATATAACATAACAGCTATCATAAATAAAGAATGCTTCCACGCAGGGAGTGGTACATTATCTAGTGCCATTACCATGTCAAAACAAATGACAACTGAACACAATAGGCCAATCGACTTGCAAACAAAGATAATCCATTAAATGATGGCTGTTAGCAACCTGATAGCTAGACTAGAGGTAGAAAGAGATAAAGAGCTAACGTTCAGATGGCCCACCCCAGCCATGGCTCGGGAAACTAGGACCAAGGAAAGTTGGCAAATTATCCAGCCCCAGCTATAACATTTATTGGACTTGAGAGGAGAAAGGTTAGACTTAAAACATCTGCCATTTTACTGCTGTTCATGACTTCACTGGGAATATTTTCCCTAACTCTCCAGGACAAGTATTTAGAGGGACAGGGCACCGCCTGTATTGAAAAGTACAGATCTAAAAAAAAATACGTTTCTAAATATATCTATAGCCAATTCCACTCCATTGCTCTGCACTCTTAAATGAGTAATAAAGACCAACGAGGGTTCATGCATCTCCCTCTGGTCTCAATGCAGCCCTATACGCATTTACGAATACAATCTGATCTGCCTGCAATGGATTTTAGGTAAGCTTAGTGCACTTTTTGATAAGCGCAGTTACAATTTATACTAGCATCATTTCAATGATTATTTTAAATGAAATCTCTTCTAATGTCCAATGAAAACAGTTAAGAAAAAGCCAGTTCCCCATAACGCACAGATGAAAATGATACTGTGGAGCAGGAAGTGGCAATGCTGAGAGGTACAGCAGATAACCCAAACGTGGTACATTTTATAGCTAGAATTATCAGTAGTTAGGGCTCTTTCACACGGGCGCTTCGTATGTCCGTATTTCATCCCATTTTTTGCGGATGAAAAACGGACATAATGCATGTCAATAGGGTTGCGGATGTCAGCGGATGACCAGCTGACATCCGATTTTCGTCCTTTCAGTTCTGTTCCATTTTTTGGAACGGAACAGAACCCTATTTTTCTTCCGTTTAACAAACGGAACGGATGCAAAATCGGATGTCAGCGGTGTCATCCGCTGACATCCATAATCCCCATAGACATACAGTGGGTACGGAAAGTATTCAGACCCCCTTAAATTTTTCACTCTTTGTTATATTGCAGCCATTTGCTAAAATCATTTAAGTTCATTCTTCTTCCTCATGAATGTACACATAGCACCCCATACTGACAGAAAAACATAGAATTGTTGACATTGTTGCAGATTTATTAAAAAAGAAAAACTGAAATATCACATGGTCCTAAGTATTCAGACCCTTTGCTCAGTATTTAGTAGAAGCCCCCTTTTGATCTAATACAGCCAGGAGTCTTTTTGGGAAAGATGCAACAAGTCTTTCACACCTGGATTTGGGGATCCTCTGCCATTCCTCCTTGCAGATCCTCTCCAGTTCTGTCAGGTTGGATGGTAAACGTTGGTGGACAGCCATTTTTAGGTCTCTCCAGAGATGCTCAATTGGGTTTAAGTCAGGGCTCTGGCTGGGCCATTCAAGAACAGTCACGGAGTTGTTGTGAAGCCACTCCTTCGTTATTTTAGCTGTGTGCTTAGGGTCATTGTCTTGTTGGAAGGTAAACCTTCGGCCCAGTCTGAGGTCCAGAGCACTCTGGAGAAGGTTTTTGTCCAGGATATCCCTGTACTTGACCGCATTCATCTTTCCCTCGATTGCAACCAGTCGTCCTGTCCCTGCAGCTGAAAAACACCCCCACAGCATGATGCTGCCACCACCATGCTTCACTGTTGGGACTGTATTGGACAGGTGATGAGCAGTGCCTGGTTTTCTCCACACATACTGCTTAGAATTAAGGCCAAAAAGATCTATTTTGGTCTCATCAGACCAGAGAATGTTATTTCTCACCATCTTGGAGTCCTTCAGGTGTTTTTTAGCAAACTCCATGCGGGCTTTCATGTGTCTTACACTGAGGAGAGGCTTCCGTCGGGTCACTCTGCCATAAAGCCCCGACTGGTGGAGGGCTGCAGTGATGGTTGACTTTCTACAACTTTCTCCCATCTCCTGACTGCATCTCTGGAGCTCAGCCACAGTGATCTTTGGGTTCTTCTTTACCTCTCTCACCAAGGCTCTTCTCCCCCGATAGCTCAGTTTGGCCGGTCGGCCAGCTCTAGGAAGGGTTCTGGTCGTCCCAAACGTCTTCCATTTGAGGATTATGGAGGCCACTGTGCTCTTAGGAACCTTAAGTGCAGCAGAAATCTTTTTGTAACCTTGGCCAGATCTGTGCCTTGCCACAATTCTGTCTCTGAGCTCTTCAGGCAGTTCCTTTTGACCTCATGATTCTCATTTGCTCTGACATGCATTGTGATCTGGAAGGTCTTTTATAGACAGGTGTGTGGCTTTCCTAATCAAGTCCAATCAGTATAATCAAACATAGCTGGACTCAAATGAAGGTGTAGAACCATCTCAAGGATGATCAGAAGAAATGGAAAGCACCTGAGTTAAATATATGAGTGTCACAGCAAAGGGTCTGAATACTTAGGACCATGTGATATTTCAGTTTTTCTTTTTTAATAAATCTGCAACAATGTCAACAATTCTGTGTTTTTCTGTCAGTATGGGGTGCTATGTGTACATTCATGAGGAAGAAGAATGAACCTAAATGATTTTAGCAAATGGCTGCAATATAACAAAGAGTGAAAAATTTAAGGGGGTCTGAATACTTTCCGTACCCACTGTACATTATGTCCGTATATCATACCGCAAACGGATGGGATGATATGCGGACATACGGAGCAGATGACACTTGTGTCACCCGTGTCCGTGAAAAAAAAAAGTCCCGCAGCGGAATAAAAAAATCGGAGCGGCCGTGTGAAAGAGCCCTAAGGTTGATCTGTTTTAGCTAGGACAAAGGTCTTCTTTCAGTGCTTTTTTAATTTTTTTTTTTTTTTTTTTACTGTTTAGTGCTGTGTTTAATGTATTAACTGTCTAAAAGCTAGGGCTGCGCATCTTCACTTACCTCACGATTCGATTTGATTATTAGGGCAACGATTTGATACGATTCGATTCCGCGATGCATCACGATTACATGGCGGTGTATGGGGGTCTCCTCAGGGATATCCGGGATGTGATATATACATGGCGGTGTATGGGGGTCTCCTCAGGGATATCCGGGATGTGATATATACATGGCGGTGTGTATGGGGGTCTCCTCAGGGATGTGATATATACATGGCGGTGTATGGGGGTCTCCTCAGGGATATCCAGGATGTGATATATACATGGCGGTGTGTATGGGGGGTCTCCTCAGGGATGTGATATGTACATGGCGGTGTATGGGGGTCTCCTCAGGGATGTGATATATACATGGCGGTGTGTATGGGGGTCTCCTCAGGGATGTGATGTATACATGGCGGTGTGTATGGGACCTGAGGAGACCCCCATACACACCGCCATGTATACATCACATCCCTGAGGAGACCCCCACACACCGCCATGTATATATCACATCCCGGATATCCCTGAGGAGACTTTGACGATTATATTCCGCAGGCCTAATATATATATATATATAAAATCACACAATAAACAGTCCAAATGTTGATCCCATGTGCAAATAAGAATAGCAGCCAATAGGTGTGACTTCAAGATGTGCATACAGTGATGGTGGCACCCTCCAAACACCGCAGTTGGTCTCACAGGATATAAAGAGGGAACTCCTCATTGTGTGGTAGGTTTCAAAAATCCAAATTCATTAAAGAGATTACAAATATTGCAAATACAAAAAACATTCAAGTGGACAGACCTGCTATGCTTCCTGTAATCAGCCGGGCTCCCCTGCGGTCAACTCAGGCTGTCTGCCGAGAACCACGCCGCTACCAGAAGTGTACCGAGCGGCGTGCATTGCCATGAACTCTTTTGGGCTCTCCAGCTGGGAAGGCCGCGACTTCGGGCGGCCGGCTGTTAGAGCAGGTGGTCGGGCAGCAGCGTGTTAAGTGGGCGTGTGTATCCCGGGGCCAGAGAGAGCACTGATAGCTCAGCTCTCCTCCTCTACTCTCCTGCGAGGAGGAGCTCCATGTTCCACAAGCCCGGCCGCCGCCATCAACTCATTAAGCCCCAGTACCACCATGACACTTCTTTCCCCGCCCCCAGAACTGACATCATTAGCTAATCGATTTTTCAGTTACCCCGAATCGAAGGGTCGCATCGCGATGCATCGATTCGGCAAATATATTCCGCAGGCCTACTAAAAGCAGTATTAAGCTTAAAAGAAAACTTGTATTGCATTACAGCTTACCAATTATTAGTTGTGATGGCTACATTAGTTTTATTTTTTAGGCTTTCATTCTTCTATTTTTATTTGATGATCCAGCCAGTAAGTCTGTTTTTTTTTTTTAAAAAAAAGAACAAGCTCTCTTCCAGGTGTATCAGTTTACAGGGATGAGACAAACCATTTAACATTGACGAGTGGTCACAATGATTAGCTTTTATTAAAAAAAAACCTTTATCACAAAAAAAAAAAAGTTGCTCTAACTGCTTATCATGTGTGAGCTGGAATTTGGCTTCAAATTGTTTGCATATTTAAATTTGCTAGTCCATCTAACGTTCCCACGAGATGGGCGATGCTACTGTCTGCTGTGCCCCTTCCTCCAGAGTGGCACTCTAATACAGGAGGTGTGTTACTGGCCAGATCACCGAGTGAAAACAGAGGGGGAAGAAAAGCCTAAAGAAAACAAATGCATCTAATGATTGGTAAGCTGCAGTTGATTACATTTTTGGTTTTGGGTTTAATACTGCTTGAACTTTCATTTTCCATTGTAAACCATCCCAATAAATACATCCAAGAAATAGCCAAAATTTTCTGTGTGCATGGGAAGGAAGGAAGATGAACCATATTTTATTACTTTTTTTGTTAACCACTTAAGCCCCGGAAGAATTTACCCCCTTCCTGACCAGGCCCTATTTTGCGATTCGGGACTGCGTGACTTTAACGGACAATTGCGCGGTTGTCCGACGCTGTACCCAAATGAAATTGACGTCCTTTTTTCCCCACAAATAGAGCTTTCTTTTGGGGTTATTTGATCACCTGTGCGATTTTTACTTTTTGCGCTATAAACAAAAAAAGAAAAAATAACAATATTTTTCACATTTTTTTATATGAAATTCTCCCCAAAAAATGTAAAAATTAAAATTTTTTAACATTTTTGGCCAATTTGTTTTCTGCTACATATGTTTGGTTAAAAAAAAAAAAAAAATCACAATAAGCGTATTTTGATTGGTTTGCGCAAAAGTTATTGCGTTTACTAAGGGAAAGATTTCTGTCATTTTTGGTGTTTTTTTTTTTAACGAGTAATGTCGGCGATCTGTAATTTTTTTTGCGGGACTGCGACATTGCAGCGGACAGATCGGACCCTTGACTGACATTTTTGACACTTTTGGGGTTACCAGTGACATTACTACAGTAATTACTGTAAAAATGACACTGGCAGGGAAGGGGTTAACTTTATTGGTGATCAAGGGGTTAAGTGTGTCACTAGGGGCGTGGCTAGTGGTGTAACAACAGAGACATACGATCCTACATAGCAAGACCGTATGATCATTGTTCTTTCACCAGGGAGAATGACAGGTGGCTGTGTTTACATTAGCCGCCTGCCTTTCTCCCTCTCCGCGGGGAGATCGCGAGTGACCGGCGGACATCGGGTCCGCCGGTCACTCGCGCGGACTGCTTAGGGAACGAGCGGGGCGGGAGCTCGCCCCCTAGAGCCTCACAGGCGAGCGACGTAGTACTATGTCATTTTGCCTGTGAGGGGCTGACCGCCAATATAAATAGTCGTGCGGCGGTCGGCAAGCGGTTATTGTACTGTACTTTTCTAAGATAATCTGAGGTATAAAGTATCACAGGAGAACGCTTAGGCCCCTTTCACACTTGTGCAACTTGACTAGGAACTGCAAAGTCGCACTTCATGATTTCCAATAAGTACAGTTCATATCTGTGCGCCTTCAAAGTGTTCACTGCACTACTTTGCTCTGACTTTGATGCATTTTGATGTCCATAGACCTCAAGATTAGGGATGATCGAACGGTTCGGGTCGACCATCGGTTCGGCCCGAACATTGGGTGTTCGAGGTTCGGCCGAATTTAGAACTTTTTGCCCAAAAAGTTTGGAATTCGGCAACCAGAACCGCCCAAAATGCAATGCTTCAGGAAATGGGCTTTAAAAGCCCGTGATTGGACCAGAACCATTAGCAAAAGCCAATTGAGGGGGCAGGAATGCTAGGAATGTGATTGGAGTGACTAGGGGGTCCCTAGACCAATCATTAGTGAATACGCCCCCCAGTATATAAGATCGCCCCCGCCATATTCCTAGCATTGTTATACTGGACATGGAAGAGGGTGGAATGCTGTTCTGTTAATTTTACTTTAAAAGTCTCATTTAGCTATTTTTAGTGTGAGGAAAGGGATATCTAGTGTAGTTAGAGTGCTCCTTAACACTTTCCCTACAGAAACTCAATTTTTCAAGCTAACTTAAGTGTAAAGTGTAAGGGGACCGTAGTGTAGTGTAGGGTTAACTGGCAGTGACTGCTATGGAAGGGTGACAAAACCCTTCCATAGCAGGGTGACCGCTATAGAGAAATGATCTTTTCTCTGAATAGCTTCGGCACACCCATATGGCTTCTCACCAGCCAAGCATTTTTTTATGCTGCAGGGGCTGCCACTGCCAGTGCTTTTTTGAGGACATGTTTGATGTCAGACATGACATCTGAACATGTGCATAGGGGGTATATATAGACATATATGTCTGAATATATACCCCTAGACATATATAGGTGTGATAGTAGCAGAAATAAATGCTTGCGCTAATGAAATCATTTACAGTAATATATTTCTGCTACTATCACACCTATATATGTCTAGGGGTATATATTCAGACATATATGTGTATATATACCCCCTATACACATGTTCAGATGTTTTGCCTGCCTCAAAAGAACCCAAAAAAATGGCCAAAAAATGCTAGCGTCAAAAAAAAAAAAAATGCCCAGGTGTGTTTTTGCTGGCATTTTTTGGGGGGTTTTGGAGGCAGGCAAAACATCTGAACTTGTGCACAGTACCACTATACACAAGTTCAGATGTTTTTCCTGACTGCAAAGAACTAAAAAAAATGCCTGCTTTGAAACCGGCAAGGTGTGGAGAGAAGCTAACCCCTGAGCTGAAAGTTTTCTAATACATACAATCCTTTTTTTTTTTCTGGTTCTGGACATGCTACAGAGCTGAAACTTCACAGGTACACCTTTTAGACCCCCCAGACACAAAATCACACAAAAAAGTTCTTAAAAATTGTCATTTTTGATAAAAAAAAGCCAATTATTGAAAAAAATAAAAAACAAAAAAGAGATTTTTTGATTTTTACTTTGGATTTCAGATCTGGAGGGTCTAAATAGTGTACATGTGAAGTTTCAGCTCTGTAGCATGTCCAGAACCATAAAAAAAAGATCATTTGTATTAGAAAACTTTCTGACAGGGGGTTGGCTTCGCTGCTGTAACACCTTGCCGGTTTAATAGAAGGCATTTTTTTGAGTTCTTTGCAGTCAGGAAAAACATCTGAACTTGTGTATAGTGGTACTGTGCACAAGTTCTGATGTTTTGCCTGCCTCCAAAACCCCCCAAAAAATGCCAGCAAAAACACACCTGGGCATTTTTTTTTGATGCTAGCGTTTTTTTGGGCATTTTTTGGGGTTCTTTTGAGGCAGGCAAAACATCTGAACTTGTGTATAGTGGTATATATACACACATACATATATTTATATACACACCTAGACATATATAGGTGTGATAGTAGCAGAAATATATTACTGTAAATGATTTCATTAGCGCAAGCATATATTTCTGCTACTATCACACCTATATATGTCTAGGTGTGTATATAAATATATGGATGTGTGTATATACACCACTATACACAAGTTCAGATGTTTTGCCTGCCTCAAAAGAACCCCAAAAAATGCCAAAAAAACCGCTAGCGTCAAAAGAAAAAAAATGCCAGGGTGTGTTTTTGCTGGCATTTTTTGGGGGTTTTTGGAGGCAGGCAAAACATCAGAACTTGTGCACAGTACCACTATACACAAGTTCAGATGTTTTTCCTGACTGCAAAGAACCCAAAAAAATGCCTTCTACTAAACCGGCAAGGTGTTACAGCAGCGGAGCCAACCTCCTGTGCTGAAAGTTTTCTAATACAAACAATCTTTTTTTTCATGGTTCTGGACATGCTACAGAGCTGAAACTTCACATGTTCACTTAGACCCCCCAGATACTAAATCCAAAGTAAAAATAAAAAAAATCTTTCTTTTTTTTTTAATTTTTCAATAATTGGCTTTTTTTATCAAAAATGACAATTTTTAAGAACTTTTTTTGTGTGATTTTGTGTCTGGGGGGTCTAAAAGGTGTACCTGTGAAGTTTCAGCTCGGTAGCATGTCCAGAACCAGAAAAAAAGATCATATAGGTGTTAAAGTTAAAAGGAGGGTCCCGACCCACATCCCTGTTCTACTGAAAACTTATCTTTTTTTTTTTTCATGGTTCTGGACATGCTACAGAGCTGAAACTTTTTTTTTTTTTTTTAATTTTTTCAATAATTGGCTTTTTTATCAAAAATTACAATTTTTAAGAACTTTTTTTGTGTGATTAATAGTTAATGGGGCATGACCCAGAACCCTAGGCACTTTTTAGGAGCATTTATTGGGTTTTAGGGCTTAAAAATGGTGTTTTTTGATTACCGAAGTTCGGGTCCCATTGATTTCAATGGGGTTCTGAAATCCGAACCGAACTTTTGGGAAATTCGGGTGTTCTGGTCGAACCGAACTTTTCAAAAGTTTGATCATCCTTACTCAAGATTACAGTCATTGCTTCAAATCCATTTCAAAATCGTGGCAAAATCACGTGACTTTTAGGTCGCACAAGTCTGAAAGGGGCCTTACACTGACTTTGCATGCTTTACAACATTATTACAAATGTAAAGTTTCTCCCCTACCCTATGGAGAAGAGAAACCTATTTCCACATTACAGTAGGCCATCTATAAAGTATATCATTTACATAAGCAAATTCTTTAGACTTTTACATTTCTGCTATTTCTAAAAGGAATAATAAAAAGCCTATGCAAATCGCAATGTTTTTTTCATTAGCAGTACTAAAATGCAGAAGAAATCATCAGCATCAGAAAGAATTTTCATGTGTACTTCACATGTAATTATATACAGTTGTGTTAAAAAATAATAGTAGTGCTATAAAAAAAGTAAGTAAAGCTCAAAATCCTTATAATAGCTTTTATTTCCATACATGCATATTAATTGGGAACACTGCCCAGTCTATTCCTAATCAAAACATGAAGAAAAATGTTTCAAATTTGTTATTACTTTACAGAAAGTAAAGAAAAAGGAATTACCGCCGGTTCACACTGGTGTGATGCGGGAACCCTCCGAATGGAATTCACACTGCCATATGCAAGCTGCTTGGGGTGTCAATACAAAGTTAATGACACCCCCAGATCAGTTTGCATATCGCAGTGCGAACTGTCAATTCAAACATGAATCGGATCGCATAGGTGTGAACACCCATGCAATCCGATTCTGGTGCAGACCAAAAGGGTCCTGTGCGACTTTGGTCCGAATGTGATGCAAATTCAGCCATACAATCTGTATGGCTAAATTCGCATTGCACAGACATCGCATTTGCGTTGCAGAGCAGTGCGGTGCAAATCACATGCGATGTCTGACAAGTGACATCGCTATAGTGTGAGCTGGCACTCAGGCTTTTCAAAAAAAAAAAAAACAAAAAAAAAAAACATAGCAGTGTCTGCATTTTTCTTTACAAATTCAAACATTTACTGTATAAACTGAAAAATGCTTGAAGATTTAGCTTTCCTATTTAGTTGCATAAGCACCGTTTCTGAAAACTGCTCCACATCCGTGTTGCATGGAGTCAACCAACTTCCAGCACCTCTGAACAGGTATTCCAGCCCAAGACGATTGCACATTCATCTGCATTTCTTGGTTTTACCTCACAAACAGCATTTTTGATGTCACTCCACAAGTTTAATATTAGGTCCGGGGATTGGGCTAGCCACTCCATTACGTTTATCTTACTGGTCTTCAACCAAGATGCTTCTTGCTTACTGGTGTATTTGGGGTTGTGGTCTTGTTGAAACACCCATTTCAAGGACATTTCCTTTTTGGAATAAGGTGACATGACCTCTTCAAGTATTTTGATGTATTCAAACTAATCCATGATCCCTCATTTGTGATTAATAGGCCCAACACTATAGTATGAGACAACCCCCCCCCCCCCCATCATGATGCTTGTGCAACCATGCTTCACTGTCTTCACAGTGTACCGTGGCTTGAACTTAGTGTTGTGCCATTTCTCTTTAGGCCAGTCAATGTACTCTTTGTCGAATTGTAACTTGTTCAGCACATGTTGTTTTTTCAACAATGGGACTTTGTATAAGTACAAATCGCTGTATGACCAGCTATGAAAAAACAGGTTGTTGCTCTTCAGGCTCCAGTGATAGAAATCCAACCCTCCTCCCCTTTCTACACATTGCACTACGCAAGGCATGTTAAAGGCTTCTTGCTACACGCAGCAGTAGTCAAAAAAAGCGATGGAATAGCAGAGTAACTGCAAAGAAAACAATTTAGCAGGTACGCAATTTGATTTTCCGCAGACTGAAACTATGCTATAATCAAGTAATACTAAATATTTAGTTTTACTGAACACTGTCCAAAAATAGGGTTTTTGTACTTACCGTAAAATCCATTTCTCTGAGTTCATCGAAAGACACAGCGCTCCATATTCTGAACCATAGGGTTATATTGCCCCCTATAGGAGTAGGATATTAGGCAGAAAGAAGATGACTTGGCTACGCCTATGGGCAGTCCTAGCTGGTATACATCCCCTCTTTGCTATAGGCCTTCAGTTTAGTAACAGGCAATGTCACAAGCATTAAAGCTGCATAGAGGGGTGGGTCTCCATAGAGCTATGTCCATCAATGAACTCAGAGAAATGAATTTTACATACATATTTTAAGTACAAAAATCCAATTTTCGTTTTCGTTCATTAAAGAACACAGCGCTCCATATTCAGAACCATAGGGCCATCCCCAAGCAGTGCCAAACATGAGGGGTGGGACAAAAAAAAAAAAATAGACCACAACACATGTCTATGCACCACTGCTGAAACAGATAGCCTAGAAATCAAAGGAGCTGCACCCAAAGAGGCAAACAGCAGCCCCTGGAGCCACTGGTCCGCCAACTCAGCAAAGGCAGGGGGAATCTGCTCACCCTCTAGATCATGGTGCAAAAGTTTAGCCCACTCAGTTAGTGTTTGCGACATCAGGCAATGGCCAGGACTGCCCTCAGCGCTGAACCAGCAATAGAGAACATATTGTGGGCCAGAGACTCTGCCTTTCAGTCAGCTGGATCCTTAAAAGCCTGAGATTCTTCTACCGAAATCAAGGTTGCCTTTTTCAACTTGGGAGACAGGAGGGTCCACCACTGGTGGGACAGTCCACTTCTTGAGAAGAGATTCTTCAAAGGGTTACCTCACCGCAAAGCGTTTAGGAACTACAAAGGGACGTTTTGGATGCTCCCAATCTTTATAGACAAAATAGGAGGGATAAGGGAACCCTTGGATGGCGTGTGGGTGGCAAAGGGGACGGCCACCTTAGCAGCAGCCTCAGCTGCATCCTCCATTTTGAAATTCTCCCAGATGGATGTAATTAGTGCATCAACCTTCTCGTACGCAGCTAATCATTCTCACTATCAGATAGCGTAGCTACAACCCCGCAGGGTGGGCCATGCCCACGGCGACAGAGCCATATTCAGGATCTGACCAGACAGATGAGGAAAGGGGAGGGTGGAGGACACTTTTTGCTAGTCCGCCGCCCAAAGGCCACCTCCACCCGAAAAACAAAGGACTTCAGGACCGCTGTCTGTGTATCAATGGAGGGCTAGGACCCCAAGGGACTCGCCGACCGCACCTGTATGTGGTACAGGGGAACCTGAAGCAGAGCACATCACAACCTGCAGCAGAGAGAGGGAACTCACCACCCCACCAGAGTAGCGTCAGTCTGCACCAGAGATAGCCAGTATCCACTTGCAGCATCCAGGGGAAAAGGAAACCCAGGAGTCAATACCAGGGAAAAAAAGAGGAGCCCCCACAGCTAAAATCGCTGCCCAGAGGCTCCACTGTCATGGCCGCCGCTACTTATGCACGCCGGACCAACCAAACATGGCCACTGGACTACACAAACATGTCTGCAGGCATAGAGAGTCACACAGACCCCAAAGTAATGGCGCTGACCACGGCAAAATTGCAGCCACACGCAACATTTTTTTGTTTAATATATTTTTGATTGAAAATATAACAATAAAAACAAAAAGGATTAGTACAAGGCGTACAAAAGATCAAATAACCTTATGAACGGTAGTGCTATGTAGTAGTGTACGAAAAAGCACATAAAACTGCAATAAGAGCATATGGATGTGTAGAGAGCAAAGGAAAGGAGAAAGAGAAGGGGGGGAGCAAGAAAAGAGAAGCCACACGCGACATCCACAGGGCTCCCAGGGAACTAGAGCCCAGGCTACAGCCAAAATGGAAGGGGGGCACAGGACCATCAAAGGTGGCCAGGGCCCACCCCTGCCGAGAAATCCATCTGCCCGCAGCATACCCACCCATCCGCCCCCCCCCCCCACCGTTACAGTGCACCATACAATCCCCCACCATCTGCCAACCCACCGCGCTACCACGGAGGGGGTTACCAAGATGGCCCACAGGGACCACCAAAAGGCGGGTCTGGGGGGGGGGGGGTGAGGAGCGAAACCTATAGGTCTGACCATCCAAGGGAGGAACCTGCGTCCACCCCAAACCACATCCAGGGGGAGCTGGGGAACAGCTAGTCACCATACCAGGAACCAGGCGGGCACCACTTCAGACTGAGCCTCCTCACCATCGAAATATTTGGCAGTCAGCCAGGAGGAATGATGCAACTAAGGCCAGCCCTCGTCCAGTGGAGCTATGTCACAGCCGACCTAGCGCGGAGCTCTGGTTTGCGCGTGCTTTCCAGACTGGGGGGACCACTGGATCTAGCTATCCAGCCCAGCAGTTGATTGTAGATCTCACAGGAAATTAACCTGAACAAAAGTGCAAGGACCAGAGATCCCGGCAGGGAACTAGGTCTTTACTCCTGAATAGGCATAAAAAAAGCTAGGGGTCTATAGCAGAGAGGGGGATTTATACCAGTTAGGACTGCCCATAGGCATAGCTAAGTATTTTTTCTGCCCAGTGTTCTACTCCTGTAGGGGGCGATATAACCCTATGGTTCTGAATATGGAGCGCTGTGTCCATCAATGAAAGTAAGTGAAATGTAATTTGGATGTGCGGAGATGTTTAAATAAAGCCCAAAACACAGTACTGCTGATAAGTTAATGCTTAATTATTTTGATCAAAATCCTAAAAGTGATTCTTCAGATATTGTAGGGGTGTGTAATCTATTATATTATAGTGTAATTGATGCTCTCTACAGGACAAAGGTCACATATCAAAGTTTTGTAGCTGCAGAGACAGTATCATTATTATACAGGATTTATATGGCGCCAACCGTTTGCACAGCACCTTACAATCTAAAGGAGAACAGTACAGTTACAATACAATACAAGAGTGTTAAGAGAGCCCTGCTCATAAGAGCTTACAATCTAATGGGGTGGGCAAGTGGTACAAAAGGTTATAAAACTTTGGGTGATGAACTGATGGAAGAGATAAAAGTTCAGTTAATTGGAGATGTGAGAGACTTCCCTGAAGAGATGAGTTTTCAGGAATTGCCTAAAGGCAGTGAGTGTAGGAGATAGCCAGACAGTCCTGGAGAGGAGTATGGGAGGAGGACACAAAAGACCTTGAGAGCAGGAGTTCTTGAAAGGAGTGGAAAGGATGGTTTGAGTGATATTTGGAGATAAGATTGGTGATGTAATTTGTCAGACTTGTGGATGGTACCAAGCATGGAATAAAATGAGATGGGGGAGGGGGAAGCAACATTTCTAGCTTCTAGCAATGACTTAAAATAATTTCCCAAAACTCAGTACACTGAACTCTACCACCCCATTTTTGTGTTGCCTGTGTTGAAGGGCCCCATATTCAGCTTGATCCACCACCAATTGCCTGGAAGGTCCACAAGAGCATTCCATCTTTTGGGTATGGTATGGTATGGTATCCCTCTCAACAACATTTTGCAGCTGTGGCAGCAGTTGTTATGACTGCTATGTGAAAGCTGCAAAATGTACGTAAAGGATCAGGGCTGGTTCCTTTAAGTGCCTACTGTGATACTGCTGAGCTGGTGCTTTAAAACCAAACATGCTACCTGCCACTGCTGGGAGGAATAGGTATTGGCCTCCAGAATGCTGCTGGTCCTTTATGCTAATACAACAGTCAATATACACACTTGAAAAAAAAAAAAAAAAACAATGGCAATACAAAAAATGGGATTTTTGACTTACCGTAAAATCCATTTCTCTGATGTTCATTGATGGACACAACTCCTGATCTTCTTAACCATTGGGTCATACTGCCCCCTACAGGAGTAGGACACTAGGCAGAAAGAAAGACTGAGTACACCTATGGGCAGTCCCAGGGGTATACTCCCCCTCTCTGCTATAGGTACTTAGTTTTGTTACAAGCAGTGTCAGGAGAATTAAAACTCCACAGAGGGGTGGGTGCTGTGTCTGTCAATGAACATCAGAGAAATTAATTGTACAGTAAGATAAAAATCCAATTTTCTTTTTCCTTCATTGATGGACCCAGCTCCTGATCTTAATAACCATTGGGGAGGTCCCAAAGCAGTGTTAAACATGAGGAGTGGGAACAGCAAACAAATTCCCAAGGCTAAAACAGTAGCCAACCAGGCAACAGGAGCTCAACCAATACAATTGAGAATAGAGAATCAGATCCTCTAAACAGCAGCCTGCAAAACCTTGAGGCCAAAAGAAGCATCCTGCAGATGCCAACACATCCACTTTCTAAAATTTTGTTAAAGTGTGCACTGACGACTGGGTGGCCGCCATGCAAACCTGCGTCACTGATGTCTGATCACAGAAGGCCTAGGAGGCACTGAGCGCCCAAGTAGAGTGCGCCTTGACAGGGAAAGGAGGAACTTGACCCTTGATTGAATAGGCCTGAGTCACAGTCTGATCCATCTGGAAATCGTCGCAGAGGAAGCAGACCGTCCTTTCCGAGGCCCTTCTGTGAGCACAAATAGGGAGTCTGACTTCCTAGAAGACTCTGTAGCTGCCAGGTACACCCAAATTGCCCAAACCACATCCAGGGCATACAAAGCAATTTCCTTAGGATGTTTCGGCCTGGGACACCGGGAAGGCAACACAATGTCTTCCTTTAAATGGAAATCAGAGACAACCTTTGAAAGGAACAACGGACAGGAGCGAAGCACCACCTTATCTCTGTGAACCACCAAGTAAGGTGAACGACAAGATAATGAATAAATATCAAATAGTACTGCGCCGGAAAAGACAGCAAAAAGTGCTAATAATTCAACAAAAATCGCATCAAATATTAATAAATAATGTGAAGAAATAGTCCATAAAGTGTAAAAAGTGCTAGCAATATCAATACTAATCAATAATGTAAAGAAATAGTCCATGAAGTGCAAAAAAGTGGAAGGTGTAAGCAATAAAGATATTAATAAATACCATGAAAAATATTACAATATTGTGCAAAAATAGTCCATGAAATCTCAGTGCGTGATACTCCAGTGCAAAAATCAATAAAGTGCAAAGTGCTCTGTGCTTCTCCACCACCCCTATGGATGAGCCTCTCACCTTACTATCTGACCCCTGTTTCACCAGCATGTCCGATAAAGCAGTTCCCAATGTGGGGATATATCCAATCAGGTGTAGATCTCTGATTAAAAACCTTCAGATCCCTCTCAAGGAAAATGATCCATATATAAGGCAGAAATGAAGAAATCTAGTGCTCTCTGTCATTTACAGTAGGAATCACCATGCAGGTTATTAAAAGCTATGTATACTCACAAAATAGTCACAAGCAGCTGTGCGGGCTTTACAGACATTCAATGGCTACCATGGCCACAGCTTGAAAGTAGACAAACAGGCTCCGCCCCCTATATGCGTTACGTCGGTATTGACTTCTACGCTGGACTGCGCTGGATGACTTGTGGGTGCTAAATGGAACTGGTGCCTCCGTTGCACCTTCAGATGCGTGCTCTATCTTTAAAGTCTTACGCAGAAACACAATCGGTGCATCCACCAGAGCCTTTTAATGCACAGCTACAGGCGTAGAGGAATCATCCTCACTACCTGAGAATTCAGGGTGCATGGTCGCAGACCCAGCAGGGTGAGCCACGTCTGCGGTGGCCGAATCAGATTCAGGCTCTGAGGAGACCGATGAGGCAGGGGAAGTTGGGGAGCACTTTTTGCTAGCCCGCTGCCCAAAAACCACCTCCACTAGGGACACAAAGGACTCCAGGACCGCCGTTAGTGCATCAATGGATGGTTGGGACCCGGAGGGCCCCGCAGCCTCTTAGAGGGGGGTCAGGTGAGGAAAGGTGCTCCAAAGACTCCATGAGTCACAATGGGGACCCCCACAAAAAAAGTTCAAACACTGCTAAGGGACACCCCCACTGCTCTGGCAGCACCACCCGGTTGCCAGTAACAGAGCACCAATCAATCCTGCATCAGAGCGGGAGAGGACCCCACCAGACTCACCACCCCACAGAACAAGCAACAGGGGCACCAGGATAATCTGCACTCCACGTGCGGCGTCTAGGGAATGAAAAGACCCAGGAGTCAGCACCAGGGGATGAGGAGAGGCTCCCACAGCTGAAATAGACGCCCAGAAATGCGCCACTGTCATGGCTGCCGTTATTTCCAATGCCGGAATACCGCAAAATAGCCACTGGACTACACAAATATGGCCGCAGTGCATTACAGCACACAGGCTACATAAAAATGGTGGCACCACAAGTCTCCCAGGGACTCAGGAGGGTTCCCTAGGCCTCAGAAACAGGCAAAAGCATAAAAGGGGTGGCCCTGGCAGGATCCTCCACCAGGTACAGCCCCCCACAGCAAATTCCCCGGTCGCTGGCGACGCACCTCCCCTGCCCCCATCACCAGTACAGTACTTAGCCCAGTAGGTAATCCAGACCACCCCACAACCCCAGCACAGGTGGGGGGGCAGATGGGGGGGCTAGATGGCCCACAGGGACCACCAGACACAGATGAGGGGGTTGGCTAAAGGGAAGGAGGGGAACCCGGGGGTCCGATTGTCCCATAGAGGGGCCCCTGTCCACCCTAAGACCCTCCAGGGGGAAAGGGGGACAACTACATACCATACCAGGAACCAGGCAGGTGCTCGACAGAACCTCCTCTCCATAGAAATGGGGGGCTGACAGGCAGGAGGAATGCTGCGACACAGGCCAAAACCCATTCGTATGCGATCTCGCAAGGCATTTACCTCACAGGCCAGCCCCTGTTTGGCTGACCTAGCACAGAGCTGAGGTCTGCATGTGCTCACTGCCCAGAATGGGGTGACCACTGGATCTAGATTATTCAGCCCGTCGCCCAGTCCGACAGTTGATTGTAGATCTCGTAGGGAAAAAATAGAAAAAAAATCTATCTAAAAAGGAAAAAATTGGCAACACCAAAGATCCCAGCAAGAAACTAGATCCTTACTCCTGACTAGGCAGAAAACACAAAGTACCTATAGCAAAAAGGGGGTGGGGTATACCTTCTGGGACTGCCCATAGGCATAGTCAGTCTTTTTTTCTGCCTAGTGTCCTACTCCTGTAGGGGGCAGTAGAACCCATTGGTTAAGAAGATCAGGACCTGTGTCTGTCGATGAACGAAAGAAAAAATATGATTTGTTGCTTCAATTATGTAAGCTGTTGTAAAGAAGTTTAGTTTTAATAAAAACATTATGTTTTCCTATTTTGTAGGTACAGTTAAAACCCGCTGATCTAGTTTTGATGTCTGGAACTCTCCATTTAGTGGACAAGGAAAACATATGACAAAAGGAAGTTTACATAGGTTAGATTGTTTTGTATGGTGCAGTAGTAGGAATGTTAACTGACATAACTCTTTAGTGGGGAAAATACATATTTATAACTTCTGTCATTTTCTAATCATGATTACATCATACTTTTTTCTATACTTGTTTTCTTTGGTTCACATTTTTTTTTTTTTTGCAAATATCTTTATTAATTGCCAGAGTGGGAAGAGCCAGAACACCACAATGACAGCATGTACACTTGCACTGAGTGTTTCAAACATAAAACCCATAATACATACGATATTAAACCACTTGCCGACCGCCGCACGACTATTTACTGCGGCAATCAGCCCCCTACAGGCAAAGCATCGTAGCCCTACGTCGCTCGCCCCCGCCGCTCTGGGGTGCGCTTCCACACGCCACTGGCCCCGCTGATTATCTGATAGGGTTCAGAACCGATCAGTCATCAGGTCCAGGCCAATGATTTATGGCCTGGACCTGTTGATCGGTCCTGCCCAATCAGATACTGTCTGTGCCTGTGTAATGTAAACACAGGCACAGAAAAGACCAGCTCTCTCCTCCCCAAATCCTTTATGGATTCATCGAGAGGAGAGAGCGGATCTGAACTGTGAGTACTGCACCAAACACCCACTTACACACCTAAGCTAGGCACATTTAACCCCCGATTACTCCCCAGTTAACCCCTACACCCCCTGTCACAACACACACTGTATACAGTATATAGCATTTTCCTGTATACCCGTATAAGTGTGACTTGGGACCAGGTTTAGTGCTTGCGGCCCTTCCTTTTATACTTAGGATACCACCACCCCAATAAAGATTTAACCCTCTGATCACCCCCAGTTAACCCCTTCCCCCCGGTCACATTGCACACTAATATACAGGTAATATAGTGTTTTACTGTATTTTGTATTAGTGGGATTGTGACTGGAGTTAGCGCTAGCGAGTTTGTCCGAAGGAGGTTTAGGGTCCCCGCCACCCCCCATAAAGATTTAACCCCCTGATCACCTCCAGTTAACCCTTACACCCCCTGTCACAATACACACTGCATACAGTATATAGCAGTTTCCTATATACCTGTATCAGTGTGACTTGTGACCAGGTTTAGCGATTGCGGCCATTCTTTTTAGGGTTAGGATACCCGCCACCCCCCAATAAAGATTTAACCCCCTGATCACCCCCAGTTAACCCCTTCCCCCCCTGTCACATTGCACACTATACACAGGTAATATAGTGTTTTTTGTATATCTGTGATAGTGTGATTGTGACTTCGGTTAGCGCTAGCGAGTAAATTTCTGTCCCAAGTAGGTTTAGGGTCCCCCCCCAAATAAAGATAAACCCCCTGATCACCCCCAGTTAACCCCTTCATTGCCCTGTCACAGTGTCAATTTTACAATGTACAGTTTTTTTTCTAGTCACGATTATTAGTGACACAGGTGACATTAGTCAGTGTTAGCATCAGTCTAAGATAGCGTAGATACCCGGCGCATAGTTAGAAATAACCCCACACTTCCATTCTAGTATAGTGTTTGAACAGATCAATATCTGATCTGATCAGAACTATACTAGCATCCCCATAGTTTAGGGTTTCCAAAACGCAGTGTTTGCACGATCAGCACTGATTCTTGCCAGCACCTGTGTTTAACCCCTCCGCCCAGTTCACCCCACCCCACCAAGGCAAGTGTAGTAATCAATAGAAAACTGCTGTGTTAGCAGAGTCAGGCCTGATCCCTGCTAGCATTAGCAGTTTTTTTTTGGTAGTGGTTGAAATAGTCCTTGACAAGCAGGTGCTTTTTTTACCTGTGAGTCACACTACTGTACCGGTAAATTTAGTTGCTAAAATGACCAAACGATGGTACAGTAGTGCAGAGGCTTACAGTATACTGACCATGTCAGATGAGACAATGGGGAAGCCTCACTGGCAGAATCAGTATACGAACCTGAAGAGAGCAGCGGCTCCCTGACAGATAGCCCTGACGACGGATGGGTCCAGGCGTACCCGACCCCATTCTGGAGTTGCTGAGGTGCAGAGATCCCAGCGTGCTTGTATGGAACAGAGTGTCGGTACTAGTACCGCTCAGCCTTCTGGTGACCTGGCAAGCACCAGCAGCCTAGTACACCCTGGACCCAGTACAACCAGCACTGCAGTAACAGTTGATGTGGCAAGTCCCATAAGTGCAGTTGAAGCTGGTGCGGTGGCTAGCACAAGTAGTGGCCCGCAGCCACCATGTATTCGAAGACAGGCCCGTAGAGCCCATAGTGCCCTCCCTGATGTGCTGGCATATCCTGATTGGCAACCCACTGATACTACAGCGCCCGTACTTCCCCCCATTCACTGGCCAACCTGGAATCCACGTGAAAACAGCCAATTTTACTACCCTGAATTTTTATGAGCTGTTTTTCACGGAAGATCTTTTCAGATCTATTGTGGACCAAACAAATTTATACGCTGGTCAACTCATCGCCGCCAACCCAAATTCGCCCCTTGCCAGACAGTTCGGCTGGAAACCTGCAACGGTTTCCGAGTTTAAGATGTTTCTGGGCCTTTCCCTCAACATGGGCATAACCAAAAAGAGTGAATTGCGGCTATATTGGTCCACTAGCCCAATTCACCATATGCGCGTGTACTCTGCCTCCATGTCCAGGGCGAGATACGAGCAAATTCTGCGTTTTATGCATTTCAATGACAATTAAATCTGTCGTCCTCGGAGAGACCCGGAATATGATCGGCTTCACACAATTCGGCCCCTCATAGACCACTTCAATCTGCAGTTTGCAGCCTTGTTTACCCCCCAACAAGTTGTCTGCGTTGACAGGTCCCTGATTAAGTTTACTGGCCGCCTTGCTATGAAACAGTATCTCCCCAGCAAGCGTGCCAGATACGGGGTCAAAAACTGTATAAGCTGTGTGACAGGGCCACAGGCTATACAGTTAGTTTCCGGGTCTATGAGGGAAAAGATAGCACTGTGGAGCCCTCCAACTGCCCAAACTACATAGGGAGCAGCGGCAAGATAGTTTGGGACTTGGTGTCACCCTTATCCGGAAAGGGGTACCAATTGCACGTGGACAATTTTTAAACAAGCGTGCCACTATTTAGTCACCTGCGCGAATTACAAATTGGCGCATGTGGCACCGTGTGACCTAATCGCCGGGGTCTCCCCCAACGGCTTGTACAGTAAATTCCTGTCTTAGTCGGGGGGAGAGAGCCTGCACGGAATGTTTTCGTTCTGTCCTCCCTTCACGCAGACACGACGGACCAGGTGTTCCTGGCCAACTTCCCCTTCCAAATGCAGTGAGCCGGCTGCATGAGAGGCATTTTTCACATGTCCTCCCGAGTACCCCTACCCAAAGACACCCCCAAAGAAGATGTTGTGTCTGTAGCAGGCGCGGATTTAGGCGTGACACCCCTTAATTATTGTCCCACCTGTCCTGACCAACCTGGCCTCTGCACCGGGGACTGTTTAGAGAACTACCACACACTAGTGGAGTATTAGTGTAGGGTACAGCACAAAATAGTGTAGGGCACATCAACACAGGGTCTCGAAGGATGTTCAATTGCTAGCGACATTTTGAGAGGCCCTAAGCTGGAAAGTTGCAGTTCAGAAAAAAAAAAAGTGTAAACCCCCCCCCCCCAAAAATATAAAATTTTACAAAAAAACCCTCAAAAATATATAAAATAAAAAAGCCAAAAAAACAGTTGTCGTCTCAGTTATTTTTATGTTCTTCTACTTTTCCTACTGTACTTTGTTTTTCATTCTTTTGTTAACCTGTTTGCCTTGCAGGTACTCATCGGCTGCCACACTGATTTTATATATTCTGACACAAACAGCGTTTGAGCTCAGCATATATGGATACCTCTGATGGCAGCGCTGTGGTAGATTGATTTCACCACTGCAGTTAAAATACCTTTAGGTATTCGTGGAATATTGTCATGTATACCCGCCATTAAGAAGTGGGTTTGGATGTTTGGGCGCGGTTAATGGTGTGTATACTACACAATTTTCCTGCGGAAATTTCTGTTAGGTTCTCTTTTTTTCGTTCAGCCCACAGGCTGCATGGAAAAAAAAAAAACCCTACACTATATGCCAAACAAGGACCAGCAATGTACTGGTACGTTGCTGGATACGAGTGGTTATACCAGGATGATGCCTGCAGATTTAGGCATCATCTTGGTATCATTTTTTACAGCCAGCGGTAGGCTTACATGTAAAAGCAATCCTAGCGGATAATTGGTTGCTAGACTGCTTTTACAAGCAGTGGGAGGGGACACCCCCCCCCCCTGCAATGGGTATATGTGGAAAAATGTCAGTTAAGGGTAGAATCTATCCACCGCAATGTCACAGTCCCGCTAAAAATTGCGGATCGCCGCCATTACTAGTAGGAAAAAATAAAAATGACATAAATCTTTCCCGTAGTTAGTAGACGCGATAACTTTTGTGCAAACCAATCAAAATACGCTTATTGCGATTTTTTTTTTTACCAAAAATATGTAGCAGAAAACAAATTGTTTTCTGCTACAAATAAATTATAGCAGAAAGTAAAAAATATTGTTTTTTTATTCAAAATTGTCTGTCTTTTTTATTTATAGCGCAAAAAAAAAAAAACACAGAGGTGATCAAATACCACCAAAAGAAAGCTCTATTTGTGGGGAAAAAGGATATCAGTTAAAGTAAAGTGCTGTATTGCATGGAGGTGTCTTGTACCGCATGGAGCTGTCTAGGTGGGATTAGAAAATAGTCAATTCTGGAGTAGACTTTGTGAGGGGGGGGGAAGTAAGTGTAGTCTCTCTGTCCCGAGTGCTGCAGCCGCCAAACGTCTACAAGCTGGGCCTTATAAGGTGTCTGTACTATCCGTTTGTTAGAGCCAGGAGAGACAGAGGACATCCCTGAGTAAGTGTCGGTCGAGGGAATCAGGGGGACATTAAAGTCTCCGCCCAGTATCAGATGACCTCCGCCATCTTGAGATCAGGGGAGGCCGTCCAAGAGCTTGGGAAAAAAAACTATGAATTTCCCCTGAATTTCCCCGTTTGGTTTGGACCCACGGGTCGTCCTTGCGGTGCTCTTTGCCTTCCTCCTCTTTGCTGAGATCATAACGTCAACAAGCGAGCAGAATAGGCTAGGTTAGTCAGGAAGCGGCCAGGAGCTCCGAGCAAGTGCGACAACTCAGCCATGCCCAAGCCACGCCCCCTTTGGTTCACATTTACCTATCCCTTTACATTGTGACTAAAGACCAGTAGTTTGAAGAATTGTTGGTTTTTACAGGTAACACCTATAATCACTACCAAAAACAGCCCCAACTCTTTGTCTAGAGTAGGATCCAGGTTTTGTTTTTGTTGTTTACTTTGATGAACAGAAAACCATCAGAATCATGTGTTCTCTGTGCCTATTGTAAATGAATATCATTGGAAGGCAGTAGGAGTCTTGCATGGTCCACTATTTACAGCCACAATAGGCTAAAGAGGAGGAGAAACTACACACATCTTCTAACAGTTTTAATTTTAACTTTCATGGGTTAACCAGTTCTTGACCAGAATGCTTTGCCCCCGCGTTACTTTAACGGAGCTTTTTATTTAATCACCTCTGGGATTTTTATTTTTTGTGCTATAAACAAAAAGCGACAATTCTGAAAAAAAATATATATTTTATATATTTTTCAGATTTGGTTATATAACATTTAAAAAATCAATTTTTTTTCTTCATTTTAGGCCAGTTTGTATTCTGCTACATATTTTTGGTAACCCCCCCCCCTCCCGAAATAAGCGTATTTTGATTGGTTTGTGCATATGTTATCGCGTCTACAAACTAGAGGAAAGATTTATGCAATTTTTATATTTTTTTTTTTTTACTAGTAATGGCAGCGATCTGCAATTTTTAGCGGGACTGCGACATTGCGGCGGACAGATCGGACCCCTAAATTACCTTTTTGACACTTTTGGGGGGACCAGTGAAATTACTACAGTAATCAGTGCTAAAAAAATATACACGGTTACTGTAATAATGGCATTGGCTGGGAAAGGGTTAACCTAGTGGATGATCAAGGGGTTAAATGTAAGCCTAGGGGAGTGTTTACTAACTGTGGGGGGATGGGCTTTTGAAATGACCATAGAGACCTGTGACTGTGATCCTATATAGAAGGATCACAGGCGCTCTGTGATCATTTCAGGGAGAAGAACGGTCAGCTGTGTTTACAACAGCTGCCTGTCCTCTCTCTGTGGGGAACATTTGCGGGTGGCCGGCGGCAATCGTGGCCACCGGCCCGTTACATCGGCATCCCCACTGCCTAGTGTAGTACTACCTCGGTTCGCGAAGCCGAGCCATCCTGCCACAGTAAAAATGCAGCGGGCGGTCAGCAAGTGGTTAATGAAGAAAAAATCCCAGCAGGAAAATTGTCCTTTTTATATGGCTCTGAGGCTAATCTAGAAAATACAATTGTTTTAGGTGGAACTTCACTCTTACAATCAACATTGATTATTTTTATTCCTCATTATTTTTTTACAGTTCTTCAGTTTCTTTCTGTTTTTTTGCCTGGGCATTTATGTCATACATCCCAGGAATCTAAAAGAGGGGAGGATGGGTATTCTCAGCTAAGCACACTATCTGGCATGCATGCTTGAGCCAACAGCAGATGGCTTCCTGGAAGGAAATGCTACATGAATCATTTGCCCTTACTCAAGATGGCCACAGCCACAAATGCTAGAGGATGTTTTTCAAAGTAATTTCTCAACAAACTAAAGCATGGAGACATTGGTTGGATGGATGAGGGAGTTTGCTTAAAACTATAAAATTAATTAAATAGTGTTTTTGGTTTGTGGTGTTCAGATGCAGTGAAGATACTCTTTGAGGCTCCATACAAACGAAGCAGCAGAAAAAAAATGCCAGAGCTACTGGCAGAAAAATAAAACCAGCATAATTTAGGAGCATTTGCGTTTAGAAGAGTTTTTCCCCAAAACACTAAAAAAAAAAAAAAGTACACTTGTACATGTAAAAATGTACTAAAATTCATGACGCGCCTAAACACCACATTTAGGAGCATCAAGCATAATTTTTTTCTGCCCATCAAAAATTTACTTGTGATGGGTTTTATTTTTTTTTAGCTTGTAAATGCCCCTTTACAAACATGCCTATAAATAGCCAAATGTGTACTGACACATAGGCTAACAGAGGTGCTTCTACAGGCTGATAGACAAAACGCCTGTATAAGCAGCATTTTTTTATATGTCCAGTGTGCATGAGGCCAAAAAGGTTCACCTTTTTGGAAAAAGATTGATTTTTGTAAGAAATTACCATAAAATCCTGGTCTCTGAAGTTCGACAGATGCAGCTCAATCTAGTCAGAGACTATAGAGTCATGCACCTCCTATCAGGAATAGGCACTAGGCAGGGAAAAAGCTTAACCCCACCAATGGGGGCTGTCCCTGTGGGCATACCCCCACATACCCTGCTATCATCAGTTTAGTTGCAAGCCGTATTTCGAATAGAAAAAAAACAATTCACTCAGAAGTAGAGGGGCGGGTGCTGCGTCTTGTCGATGAACTGAGAAAAAGATTTTAGTTCTTATAAAAATCCAGTTTTCTCTATCGTTTATCGACAGAGGCAGTACCATCTAGTCAGAGACTATAGGGATGTCCCAAAGCAGTATATTCATGAGGGGTGGGAAGACAATGCAAACTGAAACGTAACTGCCCAAAGGCTAAACTTAGCCAACCAGGTAACATAGAGCTCAACCAGGAACAACTGGATCTCACCCTGAAAACAATACACCCACAAAAAAAAAAAAAAAAAACTAGTTCTCTCTAAACAGTAGCCTGCAAAACCTTGCGGCCAAAGGAAGCATTGGAAGGTGCCAACACATCTACTTTGTAGAATTTTGTAAACATATGCACAGACGACCAAGTTGCCGCCTTGCAGCACAGACACCTGATGGCGAAAAGCGCTCTCGTAGAATGCGCCTTCACCGGGAAAGAAGGAACCTGACCCTTCAGTAAATAAGCCTGAACTACCGTCTGCCTAATCCATCTGGATATGGTCGCTGCAGATGCAGCGAGTTCCCTTACAAGATCATTCGGTAAGAATAAAAAGAGGGTCTAAATTTTCAAAAAGACTCAGTGGTCTCCAGATATACCCTGATCGCCCGAACCACATCCAAAGAGTGCAACGCAAATTCTTTGAGTGAAGGCAACACAATGTCTTCATTCAGATGAAAATAAGAAACAACCTTAGGAAGAAACGACTGATTAGGTCGAAGTACCATTTTATCGCTGTATATCACCAGATAAGGTGAGCGGCAGGACAACGCCGGCAGTTTAGATACTCTGCGAGCAGAAGTGATAGCCACCAAGAAGGCAATCTTCTGGGACAACGAGAGCAGAGAAATCTCCCGAATGTTCTCAAAAGAAGGCTTTTGAAAAACAGGTAATACCAGATTGAGGTCCTACGGAGGTAGCGGGGACCTTCTCGCAGGAGCAATATGGCGCATTCCCTGTATAAAAGTACGAATCAAAGCATGCGTAGCTAACGTGCATTGGAAATATATAGCCAGAGCCAACACTTGGCCTTTGATAGTGCCCAAAGCCAACTGCTAATCAACTCCTTTCTACAGAAAGACCAAGACCCTAGCTATCGAAAACAAGCGAGGGTGCACCTTCAGTAATTCACACCATGAAATATGAAATTTCCACGTACGATGAGGAAGACTCCAAGGAGCATCGGCGACCAACCTTACTAGGTCTGTGTACCAAGACTGGCGAGGCCAGTCCAGAGCCACCAGAATGACCGGAATCCCTTCCACCTCTATCCTGCGCAGAAGCTGCGGCAGGAGTTTCAAGGGAGGAAAGGCATAAACTAGCCGATACTGACCCCAAGAGTGTCTGTGGCATCGGCCAGAGGATCTCTGAACCTTCTTGTTGAGGCGAGAAGCAAACAGATCGACCTCGGGAGTCACCCACCGAACACACAGGAGATGAAACCCCTCCAGGTGCAGGGACCATTCGCCTTGATCCAACACCTGACGACTCAGGCAATCCGCTTGCCAGTTCTCCACACCTGGAATGTGTACAGCAGAGAGGGCTCTTGGTGCCCCCCTATTGATTGATGTAAGCCACAGGCGTGGCATTGTCTGATTGAATTTGAACCTGACAATCTTGCAGATGAGTCGTCCAATGGCTCAGACAAATGTTTTGGAGCTCAGAGCAATAAAGCTTTATCGGTAGTTTTGACTCTTCCACCGTCCAGGTACCTTGGGCACAGAGTTTCCCAAGCACCCCGCCACAGCCTGATATGCTGGCGTCCGTGGTCACCACCGTCCAAAACAACGGGAGGAAGGACTTGCCCTGGCATAGTGCTGGAGACTGAATCCACCACAACAGAGCAGACTTTGGACTCTTGATTCGGTTAAGCCACAACACAAGGACTTTGGATCCTTGTTCCATTTGACAAGAATCTCCCTTTGCAAAGGTCTGGTATGGAACTGAACAAACGGAACCGCCTCGAAGATTGATACCATCAGACCCAAGGCCTGCATGCAAACTCAAAGAGAGGACAGATTGTTCGCCAACAACAACCGTATCGCCTCCTGCAACTTTTGCAGTTGTCCGGGGAGATCGTCTAGGTACCCCAGTACCGCAATCCCCCGCTGGCACAGCAATGCTAATACCGGTGCTAAGAGCTTGGTAAACACTCTGGGAGCTGAGGAAAGACTAAAAAGGTAACCCCACAAATTGATAATGCTCCTCTACGACCGTAAAGCGAAAAAAACGCTGGTGTCCAGCGTAAATAGGGATGTGTAGATATGCGTCCTTGACATCTATGCAGGTTAACAAATATCCCTGGTGTAGTGACGCCACTACTGTGCGGATGAATTCCATCCAAAACTTTTGTACCCGCAAGAAGCGGTTCAGGGCCTTGAGATCCAGGATGGGACGCACCTTGCCTTCCTTCCTGAGCAAGGTGAAGAGGTTTGAATAAAACCCTTAAAAATGTTCCTGAAAAAAGGAACCGGTACAATCACTCCTTGCGACAGCAAATCGTGTACTGCCCCTCGCAAGTCCCTTAACCGGACTGAGGATAGTCGAAGATTGGACAGGAAGATCCTGTCTGACAGGCGAGACTGGAATTTGATCTTGTACTCAGATCGGATCAGTTTGTGAACCCATTTGTCCTGAACCAAGCAGGTCCAGGGTTCCAGAAGGAAACAAAGACATCCCACCACGTCATCAGGAGTAGCCTGATCCTGATGACGTCAAAGTGACGAAACGCGTAGAGCGTCACACACCATTTCCGCTTTTCGATTAACAAGCACTTCCGGTCGCTGGAACGCACCGCGTTCCGGAAGTGAGCCGCAATAGAGAACTGCGGCAGACTGCAGATTTAATACCTACGCTTGTTTTTTCTTACACACTGCGAGTACCTCTCTATTATTTAATAAAAGATATACGTTTACAATACTTCACTATGTGAGGCTTCTGTTTTCCTCTACACGGACCGGATCTCTCTACCACTGCCAATATTCCCCTATCTGATGCCTTTGTGAACGGGTACCTCTTATCGGAGAGTATTACCCCATACCCCAAAAGGTGGACCCGGCTAGGAATCCATTGATGGCCGCTAAGCCCTGATGTGATTTACCCCCTGAGCAATACGCCCATCACCCCTGCAGGGGTACTGTAATCTGGTGAGTGCAATCATTATTGGGAAGGTAGCACCAAGGCTATCTTACCGGCACCATCACCTGTGGACCAACTTGAGATTCTCCAGTTTTTTGGATCCTGAATTCACTTTATGGACTAAAATTATTTTTAATGAACTTGGTCACCTAAGCAATAGTCACCTTATTTGTTGAATAATATATTCTTTCCCAGCACTTACCACCATTCCCCTGACCCAGGAACATCTTCCTGGGGGGATTCACTTAGTTATTATTTCTATAATTCACCCATATTAATTTACTCTTAAACATATACTATTGGTCCCTTGCACTATTAGGTATTTCCTTGATCACCATTTCACCTTGGCACTATTACACCATTGGATACAGGGATTGAATATTTCCTTCTTTCACCGATATTATATATCCATATATCATAGTTCACGTCTGCCTTTACTTGGTCGTGATATTGCTCCTTTTTTGCATACACAGAAATTGTTCTGTTACAAATTAAAGCACATTTACATCACTTATTGCACTTTATTATTGCTGATTATTTCTTGCACTTTATATTTGATAATATATATCTGTTATATGTTAGGAGGTGTTTTTTCATCTAAAGACTATTGTATAGTTTTGATGTTATTTTATTCTGTGCATACCTTACTTTGAACCATATCGCTTGGAATACTATTTATCTGCTTATATTTGTATATTCATATGGTATAATTGGTGATCAATTCTTTGCCACTAATTTGGTCATTGATCCTTTTTCCATTACTGACTTGAGGTAGCACCATCATTTCTCATTCCCCCCCTACATTGATATACTCTTATAGTCATTGGAATTAATTTACGCACCTTTTTATTTGGTGGGATTTTTTCATATATCACCTGTGCAATATTATTTATTTAGCACATTGCACTTTAGTTGGTATATCACGTCCATTAGGCGATATCAAGACTACACACATTGCACGAGAGCACATACCACTTTATTTGGGATTACCCACTGTCCATTTTGCACACTAATTTAATTTTATTAAGATATTCTTACATTGTTTATATTCTACTAGATTTCTTACTGTGTAATATATTTGCATGTTTGATATTCCCTCATACAATGTGCACAATTATTCAGATCATAGGCTACTTCGGTAGCGATACTACCATACGCTTTCTTTATATTCAACTTAGACTCCATCACACCTTGTGTATATTGATTTAGACCACTTCTTTATCCAGGCAGCGCCAATACCTTCTCCCTTTCATATCATCATATCTACATATACCCAGTATAGGGTTATATTTAAGAGGTAGGCTGCAGCCTTTAATATCCTAAGCGCAGATTTCCCCCCCCGTTTTTTCACTCTTCCATCAGTACCAGAGTCGCTTTATTCAACCTGGACACCGGGGGATCCACTTTTGGTGGTACAGTCCACCTAGTGGACACTGTCTCCGCAAAGGAGTAACGGTGTGCAAAACGCTTAGGCACCACCAACACGTGCTTAATGTACCACCATTGTTCATCCAAAATAGTATGAAACAATTCAGGGCAAGGGAACACCTTGCCCGATTTACGGAGACAAAAGACACCTGCGTACCCGGCCCTGTGGGTTCATCAGCCAATTTTAAAGTTTCCTGCACTGAAACTTTCAGAGCTTCAACCAAAACACGTTTCCGCGCGTCTCTTTATGTCCGCCAAAAACGCAGTCCCACAGCTATAAGTGCGGGCTCACAATTCCTGGTTATTATAAAATAATAGCAGAGTGAATGAAGAAAACCCCACAGGGAACCCCAGGAAATCGTTACCAGACCACAGAGGAGACTTCCAGCACGGTCTGTGCAAAACAAACGGACATTGACTGTACAGGAAGAGGAAGAGAAAACTCAGCCTCTATATTTTAACAAACTATGCCGCCTGCCTGTCCAGCCTATGGACCTCAGGAAAATGGCCACTCATGCATTCTCAATGGGGAATTACAGAAAATGGCGGCCCTCCCACGGGGGGAACCATGCGATTTCCAGGACCCCCAAAAGGGGGCCCAGAACCATAGGCATCGGAAGGTCCCTGACCAGGGGCCCACACAGGACAAGTCAACCCCCTCAAATAAGCACCACAACGGCTGCATTATTACCGCCCCCCATTGTAAAAACCTGCTTGGGGTGGGGAATGCCGAGGGGTACACAGGACTAGTCCTCCGAGGTGTCAGGGGAACCGAGGGAGCCCCTACGGTCCAACTACTTTTTGGGGGGACAATTTACTCACTACACCACGGTACCAGGTGGGCGCTTTTCCGAAACAGATCACTTCCCACCCGGGATGGGGGTGCTGTCAGCCAAGGGGAAGCTGCGACTCGAGCATTCCAGATTGTGTGTGTCCCAGCAAGATGGTCCACTCGCAGGCTCGTCCCCATCCCTCAGGGCACTGTTGTGGCGAGGCCTAGTTCTGGACTATAACCTGCTCACGCTCGCTGGCCAGGCTGGGGGACCTTAAGGATCTCGATTATCCAGTGCAAAACCTCAGCTGGCTGTTGCTTGTAGTTCCTCTTGATCTTGGCCCTCAGGAACTAACTAGTGAAAAAAAAAAAAAAAAACAAATCACAAGCTAACAAAATTTCCCATAATAGCTAAGACCAAAGTCCCAGCAGGAAGCTAGGTCCCATTCCTTAAACTAGGCAGAAACAAACTGTTTTATGATCGCTAGGTGTGTGGGGTCATGCCTTCAGGGACAGCCCCCATAGGTGTGGTTAAGTTTTTTTCCTGCCCAGTGCCTAATCCTGATAGGAGGAGTATAACCCTATAGTTTCTGACTAGATGGAGCTGGGTCTGGTAATGAATGATAGAGAAAAAAATAAATGCACGACTATGCCAGAAAAAAAAAAAATGCATTTATTATTATTTTTATTTTATTTATTTTACAGGGGCCTTTAAAGCAATGTACCCTCAAATCAATGGATCATGGATGCAATGTCAGGTTCCTGCAGATTCTTCCTCTAGCTCTCTAAAATTATGTAGGGCGAGCGTGGGGCTGCTCCGGGAGCCGTTCACGGGAAGAGAGCGAGGAAGAGGAAAGCTGGTCGATAATGACAGAGCGCGGATCATCCCACTGCAACAGCTTTAATTGTAATTGCCGGGCGCTCGCCGACACACACAGTCCCGCCTCCTAGCCCAGCTTCTTTGATAGATAGAACACCTGGCCAACCAGGACGTGTGACGGGCCGCCCCGGGTGCCGCGCACTGGGGGGTGTCAAGCCGATACTTGCGCCGATCATCTCCTCCCTCGGTCTGTGCTTCGCTGCTCGCGGGGGCGGTAAGAAGGTGAGTGCCCAAGGATTGAGCAGCCTCCCTGTGTGACTGGATAGGAGGAGCAGCTGCATATAGAGGAAATGATCTTTCCATATTCCTCCTGCAGCCGCTGGATGCCTGATTCTCCTCTCTGCAGGCATTCAGTGGTTGCAGGAGGAATATGGAAAGATCAATTCCACTATATGCAGCCGCCCCATCCCCCTCCTATCCAACTTCTTTTTTTTCTTTTGCTGGCTCCCAGTGCTGTACAGCCCCCCCCCTCCAGCCCCTTAGTGCTCTTCAGCACCCCCCCTCCCAGTGCTCTTCAGCCCCCCCCCCTCCAGCCCCTCCCAGTGCTCTTCAGCCCCCCGTGCTCTTCAGCATCCCCCCTCCAGCCCCTTAGTGCTCTTCAGCCCCCCCCTCCAGACCCTTGATGGGCACTAAAAACGTTATTAATTTTTATTTTTGTAACTTCTGCATTAATGCAAAAACATTTAACAGTATAATTTTATGAGATAATTTATGAGGGCGTGTTTAGGGGCGGAATTAGGGGCGGGGCAGGGTAGGAGTTGGGTGGGGCAACTGGTGGCGAGTAACCCTTAAGGCTTGGCTAGTAGCTCAGGACTTTAAATTTTGAGCCCTGATAAAAGGTATCTCTAAATAAATAGGCGCAGAGCAGAAATACAAAAATTGTCCTACTCCATAAGGAGTGTAGAGATGCGAGAGCTTGAGGGAAGCCATAGATGTAACATGCGCAAATAGCAATACAATTAAATGTGTTGTGTGTTTTGAGAAGAAGTTAGTGTTGTGAAATCTGTCTGGAACCACACCTTGTACCCCCTCACCCCACATTGACTGTGTATTGATGAAAGTTGCATAAATGGTCAGATGTGGTTATCACCTAGTCTGGTACTACAGTATAGGACCAATTAAGCCTTTCTGCCTCAGAATATGTATTTTCTCATGGATACTTTAATAGCAGCAATAGGTCTACAACACAAAGAGCATTTAAACACACATTTTAATGCATCGAAGCAGCCCATTTATTTTCTTTTTAACGCAGCAGAATATAACAGCACACCTTTCTCAAGAACAGCAGCCTTATAGCAGCACAATTTAGTCTCAATTTCTTCTAGGTCTGGGTGTAAGTGGGTTAAGCAAGCGATACACACACCAAAATTGCAATTAAACTTTAAAATTACCTTAAATGAGCATTAAAATGTTTCGTTTAGTGCAGTTGTCATTGCAAACAAAGCAAGTAACGCCAGGTACTGAGCAGGATATGGATGTTTGATTTAATTAATGGAAATTAAATAAAGAAAAAAATAAAAAAAAGACCTTGTCTGCTAGTCTGAATCATCCCTACTAGCCCTTCGCAGAACAAAGCTGTAAACATAAAGACGTTAAAACAGGAAAAACACTTCCATAAATTTGTGGTCCCAAAACACAGATCAGACCAAGGTCAAAACGCAAATCTTTCTTAGTATGGCTGAAGTTTAGGACTGTAAGAAGCATACATTAAAGAGCAGTCAATAGTAGTCACTGTTTAACCAGCGCTCACATGACTACAAAATAAAACTGGATGTGTATGAACTCTAAGGTTTATCTATAGGCAACACATTTTTTTATCATTTTGGATAAAGTAGAAAGTTAAAATTGCTGTAATTTATTTATTTTTTTTCGCCATAAAGGCCCCTTTCACACATGCAGATCGTTCGTTGACAAATGAAAAACAGACATCGATACATTCCTATGAAAAAACATGTGTAAATGGATAATCATCCATTTAGATCCGTTTTCATCTGCTACCGTGAACATCCCTTTTTTTTTTTTAATGGATGAAAGCCCAAATTTTCATCAGTTAAAAAAAAAAATGGATCAGACGAAAAACGGATGTAAACAGACGAACGGTCCGTTTTTGCATGAAAAAAATGGCTCTGGGACACAAGTGGTTAAAAGGACTCTAGGCTGGCAGTTGTAAAAAAAAAAAAAAAAAAAAAAAAAAAAAAAAACCACACACACACACACACACACATATGAAAAACTGATGATCAGTTTTGTCTTTGGAAAAAAAAAAAAAGACTGAACTGATTAAACAAAACGGTCCCCATGTGTGTGAAAGGGACCTTAGGAAGATTTTCCTTCACTTTCCCTCGTGTCACAGGAACAAGCGTTCCCAGCATTAAACGATTCCACTCTCTGTTCTGTGGCAAATCCAAATTCTGTACCTACCCTTACTTAAGACATTGGAGATCCTGATAATATGAGAGAGCACCCCGCAACAGTTAAGGAGATAGCAATAAACAGTGGTTCCAACCCCACAACACTAAAAAAGGGGTTTTGCCTTTTGGTATACTTTAGGTATATATAAAAGGAGAATTTTACAAAAGATTTGCACATTAAAGTGATTTTAAAGGCGTTTTTTTTTTTTTTTTTCAAATTACAAACATGTCATACTTACCTGCTCTGTGCAACGGTTTGGCACAAAGCAGCCCCGATCCCCTTCTTCTCAGGTCCCACCGCCAGAACTCCTGGCTCCTCCTCCTTGACCAGTGCCCCCAATAGCAAGCCAATTGCTATGGGGGCACTGATGTGCATGCTCACTTCAGAGGCCTGCTCTATACGTCAATAAAACACAGAGCCATTGCTGAGGCCCCACACCCCGCCCTCTCCTCATTGGCTCACTGGCTGTGATTGATGGCAGTAGGAGACTGGGACAGCCTAGACTCACGTGCACATCAAAAGGGAGCTCAGGTGAGTATTAGGAGCAGCACACAGGTGTTTTTTACCTTTGTGCATAGAACGCATTATAGAAAAAAACCTTCAGTCTTTACAACCTCTAAGGATTTTAGTATGCAGTCTGGCATTGCCGACCTCCACGCTGATTGGCACACTTGCAAGTTAGCGATTTAACAGGCCATTGGAACAAAATGACAGCCAGGCAACTAGAATTTTTAAAAGAAAAAGCACACTCAATGCAGCCTTCACACTTTTCTCATCACAAAAGTTCAACTTGGAACTCTAGTTGCAGTCTTTCACCAAATAAGCCTGATACATTTTCTATCTTTTTTTCACATTACCACACATCAAAATGTTGGCTAGAGTTGCAATTTAATCAATAACAAAACAAATATTGGTTTTACAAATTGTGAACAAGTAATCAATTTAAAAAAATATCCACCATTTTTACTAAAGAAACCTCAATAGCCAAATCACTGTTATAAATATTTATTTTTATCTATTGAACAATAGGCAATCAACATGAAGTGCAAGCTGCATGTATTGCAAATTCTGCTGTCCTGCTAACTGGGAACCTTATTACCCTATCTGGCATAGTCCAACAGTCTGCAGTGTTACTGTGATGGAAGCCATAAAAATTCAGTGAAGATAAAATTAAGAAGAAAGACAAAAAGGTGCATGCAGTTTTCACAAACAATAACCTAGACAAAAAAAACAGACCGACACATGAAACCTCATGTAGATTCTAGTACTGCAAAAACAGCAAAGAGCTGTGCTTGGGAAGGAGGCCGCCAAGCAGATATGGAATAATTAGGTTATTTGGTCAGTGTGAATAAAGAACACATCACATGTGAATGCCACAATAGAAGGAATACCTAGAAAGTGTGTTTTAGCAAGGAGTGTTTCATTAAAAGGGCCAGTAAAGCTAAAATACAATCAGGGAAATTTCCCAAAACTGGAGCAGTTGTGCATGGCAACCAATCCGACTCTACATTTCATTTTCAAAACTTAAAATGAAAAAACTGAAGCTAGGAGCTGGTTGGTTACTATGTATAGCTGTTTCAGATTCTCTCTGCTCCAGTTTTAGTTAATTTCCCCCAGTGTGTTTAAAGGTATATAGAGATTAGCAACATGTATGGCTGTATGCAAAAATCATAATGTTCTAGAACTAAAGATAGATGACAAAAATAAAACTGAATGAATTTTTCGACATATCACTGGCAGACTTCCAGTGGTTCTATTAAATGAGATAATACAAGAAAACTCCCAAACCTAATAAAAGAACTCCCAAACCTCTCTATGACATCTATGGCCCCCATCAATGCTTACCATCCTCTAGCTTGAAATTATTTTTGGATGCTGGCTGCACTTAAACAGTAACTCACCATAGACACGAATGGGGACTTGTACTAGCATCTCTGGTGTATTGCCCCATTCAAGTTTAAAGAGGAAGTAAACCCTCCTCTGACACTTTTACCTATAGGTAAGCCTATGATAAGGCTTACCTATAGGTACTGTAAATATCTCCTAAACATGTACCGTTTAGGAGATATTTACCTTACATGCAGCCAGTGACGTCACTGGCGCATGAGCTCTGAAGGAACGGCCGCTCGTGCCGTTCCTTCAGAGCCCCGTGCCCGTCGGCTCCCGCAAGCATGCGCGGGAGTGACGTCACCGCGGCTCTGGCCAATCAGATGGCCGGATGCCGCGATCCCGGAAGACGGCAGACTGGACATGTCGCCCGTCATAGAGGTAAGCGAGCGGCACGGCGGGGGCTCGTTCTAAGGTATTTGATAATGAGCTAGTATGCGATGCATACTAGCTCATTAAGTCTCTCCCTTTCAGGATGGAAAGAAAAAAAAAAACATTTTCGGTTTACAACCTCTTTAAGAGAACCTACTGTGCAGGGTGGGCCTGAGAATGGAAACACTGGAGAAGGCTGCTGCTATCATGGAGAGGCAAGTAAGCACCTGGAAGGGAGGGTTCAGGGTTATATTAAAGGGCTAGCGAGATTGGGCTTTCAGTTTTCTAAAAGGAAACTCGTGAGCAAAATCGCTCACGAACAATTACATACGAGTGGTTGGGATAAGCTGCGAAGCCGGAAGCCTTCCATTGCATCAATGTGGCTTCCTCCTGTAGCCGATAGCCAGGAACCCCCACTGGGGATCTTGCATGTAAACAGTTACTGGCCCATTCGCATGTGTAAATGTGGCCTAAGCCTGAAGATATGGAAAAGGCTGCACTCATCTATACTACAAATGTAAATACAATTCAATAAATGTATTTTAGATTAACTGGCCTTTTAGCATTGGTATTGGTCCAAAAGTTAGGTAAACTAAGAAAAATAAACGTGAGAGGCTGTAAATCCACCAGTTCCACTCTTTGGTCATGGTAATCAAACATATAATTTGGTATAATGCACACCAAACACCTTTTACATAGAAGATGTGGTGTATGGAATGAATACAAAAAATAAGTTATAGCACTTTACAGCCTGAAGTACACAGTGAAATCACTGGAGTGGTTAGCGGTTTCATACACAGCCAAGACACATTATAGGTAAAATTTGTAATTGCAACATACTATACACCTGAGCCGCAGGCAGCCATGACATTTTAATATCAATATTGAGAACGGATATAAACATTCAAGAAAAGAAAAATACTAAAAATAAAGCATTTGAACATGGCTATTAAAGGAGGAGCAGTTTAGGTTACTGTGCTATAAAAAAGTGATATTTCTAGACTCTAGGGATTCATGCTGGGCTCTTTTTTGTAATAAAAATATATTTTTTCCTGAGCATTGCAGAGAACACTCTGTAGAAAATGGCATTTTATGACATTCATCAGCAAAATTTCTGCCTAAAGCATGTGCATACAGACAGAATATTTATACAGATGGAAGTTTTATGAAGGAAAGCTAGTCACTGCAGATTTCTACACGTTAACATTGTACAATTGATATAAAAGGACAAAAGAGGTTATGACCATGATGTTCAATTTGTTTAACTTTCATGGAAGTTGTTAGTGACGGCACCAAAAAAAGCTGCAGGAATCATCTAATTTCCAGCTTTGGGGCTGATTCACTGCAACGGAAGAAAACAAAAACATGAATGGCTGCAGCAACCAGTCAGGTTTTGACTTTCTGATCAAATGACTGAATGGTTACAAATGCAATTCCACCTTTTTTTCTCATTTTCTTCTCCAGTTGTAATGAATTAGACCACCATACCCCAAATGAAATGTGACCACATCCATATACTCCATATTTTAGGGCTGGTAATATTTTCGGTTTAATATTAAACGCATTTAATTAAAATAAAAAACTACGCCAATTTAATTACATACAGAAGGTATACATTAAAGATTATTTTCCTCTTTTGATGACTTACTAGATCATTAAAGATGTACAACCTTTACTAAAAAAAAAATGAATAATAATAAAGGAACAGGCTATTTATTAACAGTTTCCAGGAGAACCATTTAATAAATAAGTCATCTGAAAGTGGAAAACTCAAAATGTGAATCAACAATCCAAATTTTCCAAGGAATCCAATCCATTGATCCATTGTGGTCTATATATAAATGTTTTACCCAGATTCACACATTTTTTTATTGGAACCCAGTTCAAAAAACAAAAAGTGTGAATCTTTAGGTAAAAGTTTTGTGAATCCTGTATAAAACATATAAAGACCCCAATGTGTTCAAAGAGAATATTTTGCCAATTCAAATTAAAGTTTTGGATAGAGTGAGAAGGAATTAGAATAGGTCAGGTATTTAGAGCTATCCAGAACTCTTAAACTTTACCAGAAAGGAAGTCTGGAAGAAGAAGAAGAACTCTCCATCAGCAACACAAGCAGAAATAAAACCATTTTCTATAGTAAACCCTGAAAAAAAAGAAAAATTATGCCAAACGATTTTATTCCCTGTTGTAGATTTTTACTTGCTTCCTTTCTGGAAATGAGGGGAAACCTTCCTGGATATCAGTAAAAACCTGAGATTATTTATTTCTCTACTCTATCCAAAACTAAAACAGTTTTTCAAGCTTTAAAGTATTAGGCGAGTACAATTTTTTTTTTCTGGAAGTGCATATATAATTTAGCAGTGCATTTAAGTTCCTATCTACCTCTCTAGCCATTGAGAGATGAAAGCAAGGGCAACGAAACTCACTGTAGACAACTGTATTACGTGTATACTTACACTAGAAAAGGCTTCTGACGTATGCATTTTCCCCAGAGGGAAAGGTTTACATTTACTGTAAAATGCTGTGTCTACATATTCAGAGGTAACCGAAGATCATTTTACAGTTGTCTATCATTGAAATGAAAAAAAAAAAAAAAAAAAATTTCAATGCCTGCATACCCATGAATGAGCATGATTTGTAATGCATATAATTTGCAAACCCATTTGTTTCATTGCCTTTTCTTCTTCCAATACCATATTGATCAGCTGGAAATATTCTATACCAAAGGATATCTATTCCCTGCAGCCTTCTTAGTGCGTCATGGCCATAGAGCGAATACAACGAAAGGACCTGCAGCGATTTTAACATTTTTGACATTTTGTACTGGGTTATATATAATTCGTCATACTACAAATTAATGCACACAATGTCAGATTCTGATATTGATGCCATTCTGTAAAACTGCTCTGTAAACTTCAAACATCTGTTTTTTTTTTTACAAATTTAAGACATCCAAAATTTGGAAAACAAATTGTCACAGTCACAGTATCTGACTTGGCAAAACATTTATAGAAATCTTGACCCTCTTCGTAGCATTCTCTTTTAAACTGCTTGCTTGGAATTTTCAGGTAAAAGTCAAGATTATGAAAATGACCATAACTATTATTTTATGTATGTAGAAGCTTTTATAAGTCAACTTAGGTCATATTTCAAATCTAAAGATAAAGGGGGACACACCTGAGATGCAACTAAATGGGTCTTATTTTTGTGTATTATTTCTTAAACTTATTACAGAAAAGTCCAGATCTCTTTCAATTAAAGCAAAAGAACTTAGTTCCACCATCAGATATGAACAAGGAAGACTAGTTTTGAAATACAATGTAGAAGTGCACATTTATACATACACGTGTGCATGTATGGGTAGATAACACACCTGTGTTTTGTGCATGTACCCAAATATAATTACATTTAGAGGTTAGTTAAAAATAATGAAATATGGCTCTATATGAGGGCTTGGATTTATAGACAACAGGCCTTGAATTAAAAAAAAAAAAAAAAAAAACTCTGGTTTTCATTTCAAAAAAGGAAAATAATGAAGAAATGTACAAACTTAGAACATATTTCAGAACTGCTAAGTAAAACGGAGCTCATCACTCTCATTCAGGTAGCCAAGGTTTGGCAGAGCTGGTGCTTTAAGGTTCTAGGTCTGTGATAACAGGAATTCAAATACAGGCACAGTCCAGTTTGATGGAGCAAGTTACTCCATTAAGGCAAGGTCCCTCACAGAAGAACACATCGAAAGAAACTGCTCTTCTTCTGTTGTTCTGGGGTTATTTTCACTCCTTGATTACTGCCCTGGGAACTGTTTCCCTCCTGGAAAAAATATAAAATGTGTTAGACTTATCACAATCTTTCTGGTAGTCCCCCGATTTACAATCATGTGCTTTGTTAACCGCATGCTGACCGCCTCCTGTAACTTTACTGCTACAGGGCGGCTTAGATGGGCAGAATCATGTAATTGATTTGCCTGCCCAGGCAGTGCTGTCATTCACTACAGCATAAGCTAAACAGCGGGTTCCCGGCTAATGTTTTATGGCTGGAACCTGCTGATTGGTTGAACGAATGACAGGAGAGAGCCCTGTGTTGGTAAACAACACAGAGCTCTCTACAGACAGCAGACAATTGCCCCTAAATGTTACCCCTTCACAGCCAGTGTCATCAGTGCAGTGACAGTAAAAATTATTAGCACTGAGCACTGTATTAGTGTCAATGGTAATGTCAGAGTCAGTCTCCCCCCCCCACCCCCGCGTCAGTGTCAGATTGCCCACAATACTATCACAGTCCCATTAGAAGTCGTTGATCACTGCCATTACTAGTATAGAAAATGTATGTATGTATGTATGTATGTATGTATGTATGTATGTATGTATGTATGTATGCACACAATATTTGTAGATGCTAAAACTTTCACGCAAACCAAATAATATATACTTATTAGGATCTTTTTTAACCAAAGCTATGTAGCAGAATATGGTTTGGCCTAAATGTTTGAAGAAATTTGATTTTCAAAAAAAAAAAAAAAACATTTTATTGGATATATTTTATATTTGAAAAAGTAACAAAACAGGATTTTTCTAAGAACTTACCGTAAAATCCTTTTCTCTGAAGTTCGACAGACGCAGCTCTCCTTAATCATAGACTCATAGGGTTATGCTTCTCCTTCTACGGATAGACTCTAGGCCGAAAAAAAATAACTTGTCCACACCTCTGCTATTCTCAAACAGTTGTGTTGCAAACAGCGTCATAACTCAAAAGTAGAGGGGCTGGTGCTGAGTCTGTCGAACTTCAGAGAAAAGGATTTTACAGTAAGTTCTTACAAAAATCTATTTTCTCTATCGTTCATCGACAGACGCAGCTCTCCTTAATAGACTCATAGGGATGTCCCAAAGCAGTAAAAACATGAGGGGTGGGAACAAGACAAGAACAAAACCTGAATACTCCAATGGCCAAACTTAGCCAACCAGGAAAAAAAGAGCTCAACCAGGAACAACTGGAGCTCCCTCAAACAATGAACCCTCAAAAGAGAAACAAAAAAGAGTTCTCTCAAACTGCAACTTGCAAAACCTTGCGGCCAAAAGCATCCGTAAAATTCAACCAAACTCTTGCAGATTTCCGACAGTGACCTCCAGATTTTCCAACAGGACCGAATGAGAATCCACTCTCAATAGGAGATTGTCCAGGTAACCCAGTACTGCAATCCCCCTCCAGTGCAACAGTGCTAACACCGGAGCCAGAACACCTTGGTAAACACCCTGGGAGCAGAGGTGAGACCAAAGGGTAATGCCACAAATTGATCATGCTGCTCCGCTACCACAAATCGAAGAAACCACTGGTGTCCAGCATAGATAGGGATGTGTAGATATGCATCCTTGATATCTATGGAGGCCAAAAAATCTCCCTGATGTAGAGACGCCACTACCGTGTGGATGGACTCCATCCGAAACCTCTACCCGCACAAAGAGTTGCAGAGCCTTGGGATCTTGCTTTCTTTTCTGGGTACGGTGAACAGATTTGAATAAAATCCTTGAAAGCGTTCCCGAGCTGAAACTGGCACAATCAACCCTTGCAACAGCAAGTCGTGTACCTCCCCTCACAATTCCCTTAACCTGGCTGGGGACAAGTGAAGATTGGACGGGACGAACCTGTCCCGTGGATGAGACCGGAATTCAATTCGGGGCACTGTCGTCGCGAGGCCTAGTTCTGGACTATAACCTGCTCTCGCTCGCTGGCCATGCTAGGAGACCTTAAGGATCTAGATTATCCAGTGCGAATACCAGCCAGTTGTTGGTTGTAGTTCCTCTGGATCTTGGTTCTCAGGAACTAACTAAAAAATAAAAAAAATAAATCACAAACTTTCCCCGTTACAGCTAAGACCGAAGTCCCATCAGGGAGCTAGGTCCTATCCCTGACACTAGGCAGAACAAACTGTTTGAGAATTGCAGAGCCTGAGGGGTTATGCCTGCAGAGACAGCCCCCATAGGCGGGGACAAGTTTTTTTTCTGCCTAGTGTCCATCCCTAGAAGGAGGAGCATAACCCTATGAGTTTATGATTAAGGAGAGCTGCGTCTGTTGAACGATAGAGAAATATAGTTTTTTTTTTTCCTAAAATTTTCAGTCTTTTTTTGTTTATAGAATAAAAAAACCCAGTGGTGATCAAATACCACCAAAAGAAAAAAAATTTGTGGGAAAAAAATTATATAAATTGAAATTGGAGTACAGCACTGCAGGAGCATGCAATTACCAGTTAAGGTAGCGAAGTGCTGAACAGCAAATAAATTACATAGTCATGAAGGGGCTAAAACCTTCCAGTACTGAAGTGGTTAAGTGAACAACCTTTAGTAAATCAACCACAAAAGATAACATTGGGCATAAAATATGTTGCATCAGGTTACCTCCATTGAGGTGCAATAACCTCCTTATGTTGCGTAATAAATGTGGTGGTTGAGCGTATTTTGAATGCGGTCATCGGAGATTTAACAATTAAAGCAATGCTCTCCAGAAAAAGTGTCAGTAAGTCAAAAATCCTATTTTCTTCATACTTCAAAATACACAAGATGAGTATTCAGATACATAGAGACGACCAAAAGCAGTCCAAGGAGTGGGCAACACAGCAAGCAACAAGCTAAGAGGCCCATGATAACCAACAGATAACAGAGAGCTCAACATATTCTACAGAACATCCTGAAGAACCTTATGCCTAGAGCTGGCATCAGCTGAGGTTTGGATGTCTACCTGGTAAAAAACGTAAAGCGGTATTAAACCGGAAACAAAAAATGTATTCTTTTGCAGCTTAGCAATCATGAGATGTGGTGGCTGGATTAGTTTTCTTTTTTGGGCTTTTTTTACCTGGTGTTCTGGCTGGTAACACTCCTACTGTATTAGAGTGCCCCCAGTCTGGATGAAGGAGCAACAGGGACACCTTTGGACAGTAGTTTATCTGGGGTAGTGTTAGATGTACTAAACAGCAGCTTACAGTGCAGATGCACAAGCAGTTACCGCAAACGTTTTTTTCCTTTAGGGATAAAGGTTTTACGTAAATAAATGAAAGCTGGTCATTTTCAGCACACCAGTCAGTGGTAAATGGTTTATCTCAACACTAACTGCTACATTTGCAGGACAGCTTGTTCTGTTGGAAAACAGATTTACTGACCAGATCGCCAGGTTAAAATATAAGGCAAGAAATCCAAAGAAAACAAACGCAGCCATCATATTTAAGAACTGGTACGTTGCAATATAATGTTTGGTTTTGGGATTAATACCGCTTCAACGAACATGTAAATATGAGAAACAACTGTCTTATGTTGAAAAGAATAACTTCTTAGGCAACTGGCCAAGTGAAGTATGCTCTGCAACCAGAAGTGATGGCAAAATGTAGGCAACCTTGCAAGTAAGGGTGAACAGTCAAAGGTATATATGCGTGTGTGTTTGTATAGATACAACGGGTAGTTTTTGAATAAGCAGCAGAACCAAGCCAAGATCCCATGGAGTCACTGGGGAACTAATGTGTGCGACACCCTGCACAAGAGCCAAGGAGTACCCAAGGAGTACTTTAGAGGATGACATTTCCTGGGTTTGCACCAAGAGATATATACCTTTCAGGTACAAAAGGTAAACTTTGCAGGAAGTCCATTTCCTAGCTTTCAGAAGTGTAGGGGTAACCAAATCAGACAGACAGTCTCCTGTGCCTTAGAACCTGGGCTTCAGCAGCCAGGGCTTTAAAGTCATTGGCTGAAAAGCAGGGCAGCAATCAGTCCATAAAACAATCTCTAAGGCCCATTGAGAGTCTGCCAGAAGCCCGACAAGGTCCCATGTCCTCCTAGGCCAGGTAGGTGCAATGAGAATCACCAGAAAGCCTTCCATCTCAATCCTGCAGATTTAATGAGGAAGCAATTGTAGAGGAGGAAGGTGTAGATCAGGTTGGACGGATCCAACAGTCATCAGAGCATCCACTGTGAAGGCTAAAGGATCCCTGGACTTGGGAGATGAACGTGATCAGTTTGCTGCTGAACCTGGAAGCCAGGAGGTCTATACGAGTTCCCCCACCTATGAAAGGTCTTGAAACACCTTTGGGTGAAGAGACCACTCTTTTCTTTGGATTCCAAATGTTGACAACTAAGGAAGTCCGCCTAAAAACGTTCCATATCTGGAATATTCACTGCAGACAAGCCTGAACATGACGTTTCACCCAAGAGAGAATATGGTTGGCTTCTAAGAGCTGCAACACTCCTGGTTCCTCCTTCAGGTAGAATGTATACCACTGTCAGCATTGTCCAACTGAATTGAATTGCTCTAAGCTCCAGAATATTGATGGGGATACAAGTTTCCTCCGGCCACCAAGTTCCCTGTACAGGACTACAGGGTATCCAGGACTCGTCTACAGAGCAGGTTGGTATCCATTAGGAGAACCTTCCAGACCAAAAGGGAGAAGGATGTTCCCAACTCCAGCAGTAGACTTGTGACCCACCATGCCAAGCCTGGTTAGAAGATTCAGGCCTATATAACAGTCGAGGGACTGAACTCTACTGTCCCACACAGTCAGACTGTTGAGTTGCAAAGGTCTGCAGTAAAATTAGACATCCAGAACAGCCCTGAAGAAGGCTGCCATTAAGCCTAGAACCCCCATGCAAAAGCAAAAGGTTGGTTGCTCCTGGATGGACTGCAGGACCTAGGCAGAAGGTTTGGAGTTTATGCTGAGGAGCAAAAACTTTAGACAGGGCCTTATAAGTTTGGATGAGATGGTTCTATCTTGACTGTCCTCATAACATACTACAGAGATGTCCTGGGAGAAAAGCAAGAAAAGAACAGGGACTAGCACCATGGTAAAAATCTAAAGTGCAAAGGGCCAGCTTTATACAAGTACATAGGAGGGAGTAGGCAGAGACACTCAGCTGTCGTTCTTGTAATCCAGCTCCGGGAGGGGATGGTGTAAACGCACCAATTTCACTTTAGGCCCTATTCACACCTAGCTTAGTGGAAGTACACTTTTTTGGCTTGTTTTTCCTGTGAAACGCACAGGAAAGCCTATTAATTTTAATGGTCTGCCTTATGAGTGACAAAACGCAACCATGTAGTTAATGGAGCATTTTGGTATGTTCCACTTTGCACGTTTTATTATGCGCATTTTGTGTTTTTGTGTGTTTGGGTGCAGTGTTGCACCCTTTTCAAAGTGCCACAGCGCTGAAAGGTAAAAACTGGCCTGGACAGGAAGGGGATAAAAGAGCCCAGTAGGCAAGTGTTTAAATAGTAACTCCACTTTTGTTGAGAAAAAAAAAACATTACTCTCTGGGTGATCTATGTACACGGCAGATATTTTAAACTTTATTGCAGAGTCCTACTTTTTGTTATTTTTGAAGTAATAGCTGTTTGTATGTGTCCATGTGCTAAGTGAATCTGTATGGGAGTGGTTTTATAGTCCTCAGTCAGCTGCTGCACCTGCAGGGCTCTAATGAGGAAATTGTCAAGGTCTGCATCCCTTTAGATGCAATTTCCCTTTGAGAGTATCTCCAAAAATGACATTTTTGTTGCAGGGGATCCAAAATCTTAATTGTATCTTGGAACAGACTACAAAAGGCTCTGCTGTCCTGTAATTTTCTTGGAACAGATTACAGGAAGCCATGGAGGAGTTTTCTATTCAAGAAACTGGAGGCTGAGGTAAAGCCTGCTACAGAACATAGGGACAGCTTTATTATTGCGGCAATAGAGGAACATTACTGCTATATTGGTACAGCGTTGCATAAATGAATATTTGTAAAGCATCATAGCATTCAAACCGGAAAAATTACCTGGTAATGAAAGTGTACTACAGGGTATTACAGGCTAGTACTCGAGTGTTTAAAAGGGACTTGGAAAACAAAATTTTGCTTACCATTTTTTTGTCCATTTTTGCTTTGATGTCTCGCGCCAACGTAAAAAAAGCCTATGAAATAATCATCATTATTATTATTATTATTATTAGGTATTAAAGCATGTGTATGTCTCATGTGTCGTCTCAATAAAAAAAGAAAAGGAGAAAAAAAAAAAAAAAAAGCCTCAAATTTACAAAACTTACACTAAACCAAAAATAAAAATTATAAACACTGTAGACCAGGGATCCTCAAACTATGGCCCTCCGGCTGTTGCAGAACTACAAATCCCATGAGGCATTGTAAAACGCAGACATGACTAGGCATGATAGGAATTGTAGTTCCTGAACAACTGGAAGGACATAGTTTGAAGACCCCTGCTGTAGACAGATCAAAAAATCGAGCCTAGTGAGTAAATGTATAGTACTACCAACATATCAAATACATAACGTTTATCCAAGAATTGAACACAACATTTTGAATAAGCTTTTTTTCAGAAATTCCACCAAGTGTCCTCTTTCAAGGGGCCAAATCATCAAAAAGTAGAATGTATCATATATATATATATATATATATATATATATATATATATATATATACATATACACACACACACACACAATATATATATATATATATATATATATATATATATATATATATATATATATATATATATATATATATATATATATATATATATATATATATATATATATACATACACACACATACCATACATACACACATACACACATATACACACACACACACACACACACACACACACACACACACACACACACTTGAGAAAGTATTCATACCCCTTGAAATTTTCCACCTTTTGTCATGTTACAACCAAAAATGTAAACGTATTTATAAAGTGGCACAAAACTATACAGTGCAAGGAAAATGTTAAATATTTTTAAACATTTTTACAAAAAAAAAAATGTGAAAAGTGTGGCGTGCATTTGTATTCAGCCCCAGAGTCAATACTTTGTAGAACCACCTTTTCGCTGCAATTACAGCTGCAAGTCTTTTTGGGTATGGCTCTATACATCTACAGAGTGACATTTTTGCCCATTCTTCTTTCCAAAATAGCATAAGCTCTGTCAGATTGGATGGAGAGTGTCTGTGAACAGTAATTTTCAGATTCTCAATTGGATTTAGGCCTGGACTCTAAATATGCTTTGATCTAAACCGTTCCATTGTAGACCTAGTTGTATGTTTAAAGAGGAAGTAAACTTCCCTTTAAGTTTTACCTATAGGTAATCCTATATAAGGGCTAACATGTGTTGGTATGCGATGCATAATAGAACATTAAGGCCCCTTTCACACATGCGGACCGTTCAGATCCGACTGTCAGTTTTTCGGGCGGATCAGAACGGTTCCCCAATGCAACTCTATGGAGCATCGGATATCAGCGGAGACATGTCCGCTGACATCCGATCCGATCCTGTCCATCCGTCCGTCAAATCCGGACGGATAGAAACCCTATTTTCCATCCGTCTGGCGGATCGGAAGAGAACAGAAAGGCGGTCCGTTCTCATCTGATTCCCCCATAGAGAAGAGCTGGGACCTGACAGCTCTGTCTCCGCACACAGCGTGGAGACAGAGCTGCCATCCGCCTTCTCAGCGTGGGATCGGCGGCCCGCTGAGAAAAACAGAGTCCGCCGACGGAGCGGATAGTGTGAAAGGGGCCTAAGCCTTTGCCTTGCAGGTAAGAAAAAAAAAAAAAAGGTGCAGCGGTTTACAACCACTTTAAGGTTGTTTTCCTGCTGGAAGGTGAACCTCCACCCCAGTTTCAAGTCTTTTGCAGACTAACAGGTTTTCTTCTAGGACTGCCCTGTATTTGGCTCCATCCATCTTCCCATCAACTTTTACCAGCTTCCCTGTCCCTGCTGAAGAAAAGCAACCCCACAACATGATGCTGCCACCACCATGTTTCACGGTGGGGATTGTGTGTTCCACCACACATAGCGTTTTGCTTTTAGGCCAAAAAAGTAAAAAATTTTGGTCTCATCTGACCAGAACACCTTCTTCCACATTTTCTGTGTCCCCCACATGGCTTCTCACAAAAACGGCTTCTTATGGCTTTCTTTCAACAGTGCCTCTCCAATTAAGGCCAGATTTGAGGAGTGCACGACTAATAGTTGTCCTGTGGATTCTCCCACCTAAGCTGTGGATCTCTGCAGCTCCTCCGGAGTTACCATGGGCCTCTTGGCTGCTTCTTTGATTAATGCTCTCCTTGCCTGGCCTTTCAGTTTAGGTGGATGGCCATGTCTTGCTAGATTTGCAGTTGTGCCATACTTTTTCCATTTTCGGATGATGGATTAACAGTGCTCCGTGAGATGTTCAAAGCTTGGGATATTTTTTTTCTTTTTTTTAATTACCTAACTTCTTTAAACTTCTCCACAACTTTAACCCTGACCTGTCGAGTGTGTTCCCTGGCTTTCATGATGCTGTTTGTTCACTAGGTGCTCTAATTATATATATATTTATATTAACAACTATACGGCTAATGTGTAAGGTAATGTCTATTATAGCTTTTCATGTGGGACGTACTTGGAAATTCCAACATGACACTGATCCTAAACACAAGGCCAAGTTGACCTGTCATTGGCTACAGAAGAATAAGGTTCCTGAGTGGCCATCTAAGTCTCCTGACCTCAATAGCATTGAGCCACTCTGGGGAGATCTCAAACGTGCAGTTCATGCAAGACAGCCCAAGAATTTATAGGAACTGGAGGCTTTTTTGCCAGGAAGAATGGGCAGCTTTACCATCCGAGAAGATAAAGAGCCTTGTCCACAAAAGACTTCAAGCTGTCATTGATGTTAAAAGGGGGCAATACATGGTATTAAGAACTGGGGTATGTAAACTTTTGAAGCTGATGTGCAAAATGAAGGAAACATGACATCTAAAAATCAAGTGCATTTGTAATTGTAGCATATCTGTGCATAGCTGGAATTGCTGGAGCTTAAAGTAATCACGAGCAAGCTCAAAGCCTTAAAACGGTCGATCAGTGCTCCCTAGTGGAGAATTCATGCAATCAATTACATTTTACACAGAACTCCAAGCTGATAGAAAAGCTATATTAAAGTACAGTATTGATTAGTAAACTGGTCAATTTGTTTTTTCTTTTTTATGCAAGTATATGTTTTATGATTTAGACTTGGTATTAGCCCCTTGTGTATCAGAAAGAAATTTAACATGATAGCAAGGAAACTAGCATCTGCAGAGTGAAAAAGTGAGCTGAGCCCTCTCAGGAAATATTTGTTTTTTTTGTCAACACCGGCATTGTTTGCAGCACTACTCCTGGGATTTTATAGTGTCATACATGTCTGGCACATTCTAACACTTTGTTAAAGCAGAACTAGAGGAATTATTTGTATTGCACACTTACATTGGTCCAGCTTGGCACAATGTAAGAATGCAGGTCTCATACCTGATGGATGGAGTCCACACTACTACAGTACTACCACGATCTACCAGTTCCTGCTCAGTTTCTATTCAAGTGGCTTCCCCCACTGCACACAAAGGGTCAGTTGCTCATCACCACCACTATTCATGGAAGCCTTGTATTTTTTTCACTGAATTCAAGATGTTCATTGATTGGACAAAATGGTCAAGATGGAGAGGAGGAATGGTGATGCCACGATCCCAAATCAATCAGAGAAGAACCCCTTTGGAAAACAAGACATTCTATGAATGGCAGAAGTTCAGTGTTAGTGAGGCCCTGTGGTCACTATGCAGCGGGGCAGCCATTCCTATAGAACCTGAGCAAGGCCCACAAGGTCACAAATAACACTGTAGGCCAGCTACTGCAGTGAATTTCAGCTTCCCCAGCAGCCCATTAAGTATGGGATATGCACACTTGCATTGTGCCAAGCTGGGCTAATGTAGGTATGCAATACAGATCATATCAGAGTTCAGCTGCAAAGCCTAATTTCAACCAATGCTTAGATTTAGGGACAGTGAGAATGGATTATACGTGTCAGGTTTTTACTGCTTCTTATGACTTCAATAGTGAGATTTTCCTTTGACACCAGGACAAGAAATGCAGAGAATGGGAGTCATCAGGAAAGGATAGCAATGACCGTTTGCTACTTTGATTGTTCCACTTTACTAAAGAAAAAGGAAAAGTGTATTTTGCCCCCATTGGAGAGATTTCCCATCATTTCCAGTCCACCTAAATCCCTTCCAACAAGGCAGAAAACAAGGCAAAATCTTCCCAATGGAGATACAGCAATAAAAAGCGTATAGAAAAAAAAAAAAAAAAAAAAAAGAAGAATCACTTTACTTACATTTTCCACATTAATATTGGCCTTTGCACTAGTCTCCATAAATTTAATTCCATATTCAGATGCCAGCTGAAAAAAAAATGAACAGTGTTCGATAACTAGAACAGAGCCCTTGTCTTTATAACAGAAAATGTCCATAGGATGTTGCAGTTGATTTACAATCAATTTAGCTATCTAGGCACCCAACTGATTGAACTTAAAAGTAGGCCTTGAACTGGCTTGTCACACTATAGAGGCGGTTACGGATTTCCAGTTCAATATTGGCAAAACATTTTTTTTCTTTTCTTCTAAGAGAAGAATGGAACAGTACCGTTGCAGGGCATATTTAGAAGATGTAAAAATAAATCTAGTTGATGGCAGGAACATCAACAAAAAGCAGCCTTAAAGTGACACTAAACTAAAAAAAAAAAAAAAAAAAAAACACTGAATTTTTGTAAAATCTTACCGTAAAATTCCTTTCTCTGAGTCCTCCGACAGTCGCCGCCCCTTCCCAAGTCTTCACCAATGGTATTGACCTTTGCTCCGCAGGAGTAGCTAGGCAACAAGATTTGTTAATAACAAAAGCTTTTAGCATAGACACACCCCTAGGGGCTGTCCCCTTAGTCAATACCTCCCTGCACCAGCATTCCCAACTCAGTTTGGTAGCATAACAGTAAAAGTACACAAAAACCCCAAAAAGAGGGGCGGGGGGCGGCGACTGTCGGAGGACTCAGAGAAAGGAATTTTACGGTAAGATTTTACAAAAATTCAGTTTTTCTCTTACGTCCTCCGACAGTCGCCGCCCCTTCCCAAGTCTTCACCAATGGGACATCCCAAAGCAGTGTAGATCTGAGGGGTGGGAGACGCAGCCGCAGAAAAGCAACGCAGTACCCACATCAGAGAAAGGAACCTTACACACAGTAAGAGAACCAACTGGGCAACAGGAAAACGTGCTCAACAGGAGCAACAACCCAGGAAAAAACAAGTAACCCAGGGGTAAAACACCCCAACAGCCAAAGACCCAAAAACAGGGGTCCCTAAGGCACTGCCGCACTGAGAACTTTACGGCCAAAGGAGGCATCAGCCGATGCCTGAACATCCACCTTATAGAACTTTGAGAAGGTGCGAACGGACGACCAAGTCGCCACCTTACACACCTGGGCCACAGAAGCCTGATGCCAGAAAGCCCAAGACGTACTCAAAGACCTGGTAGAGTGCGCTTTCACAGGGAAGGGAGGGACCTTCCCCTTCAAGGCATAGGCCTGCACAATGGTTTGTCTAATCCATTTGGCGATAGTCGCAGCCGACGCCGCCATGCCCTTCCGAGGTCCCTCAGGAAGGACAAAGAGGGAATCCGCCTTGCGAAAAGGCTTAGTGGACGACAGGTAAACCCTGATCGCCCGGACCACATCCAATGAATGTAAGGCAACCTCCTTAGGATGCTTTGGCTTCGCGCAGAGCGAGGGTAAGACAATTTCCTCATTAAGGTGAAAATCCGAGATCACTTTCGGCAGAAAGGACGGGATAGGTCGCAGGACCACCTTATCCTTGTGGATCACCAAGTAGGGAGAGCTGCAGGACAAAGCCGCCAGCTCCGACACCCTGCGAGCCGAAGTGATCGCCACCAAAAAGGCCACCTTTTTGGACAACAGAGGCAACGAGATCTCCCCGATCTTTTCAAAGGGAGCATGTTGCAACGCGGACAGAACCAGGTTCAAGTCCCATGGAGGCAAAGGCTCCCTCCGCGGAGGGGCCAAATGGCGCACCCCTTGAACAAAAGTGCGGATCAATGAGTTTGACGCCACCGGGCGCTGAAAAAGGACGGCCAGTGCAGAAATCTGGCCTTTAATCGTGGCCAACGCCAAACGCTGGTCCACTCCAGTTTGGAGGAAAGCCAACACTCTGGACACCGAGTACGAGCGAGGGGAAAACCCCCTGGACTCACACCAGGCAAAGTATGCTTTCCAAGTACGGTAGTAAATCTTTCCCGAAGAGGCTTTCCTAGCCTTAATCAAAGTGGGAATGACCTCAGGGGAGAGACCTCTGTCCTTCAGGACCTGGCTTTCAACAGCCAGGCCGTTAAAGCCAGCGACTGTAAAGCAGGATGGAATATCGGCCCTTGAGACAGAAGGTCTTCTCGAAGTGGCAGGCGCCACGGAGCGTCGACTGCCAGATTTACGAGGTCTGCGTACCAAGACCGGCGAGGCCAGTCCGGTGCCACCAGAATCCCCGTGTGCGGTTCCGAGGCTAACCTGCGAAGGAGCCTGGACAGCAGCTGAATCGGTGGAAAGGCATACATCAGACGATACTGATGCCAGGGCGCCACTAACGCGTCTGAGGCGTCTGCCTGAGGATCGCGCATCCTTGCCACGAACCTTTCCACCTTGTTGTTTAGACGAGACGCGAACAGGTCCACATCTGGGGAACCCCACTTCGCGCACAACATCCGGAAGACATCCGGGTGAAGGGACCATTCTCCCTAGTCCAGGGTCTGGCGACTCAGATAATCCGCCTGCCAGTTCTCCACCCCCGGGATGTGAACTGCCGTTATCGCCGGGACGTGCGTCTCGGCCCAAGACAGAATGTCGGCTACTTCCCAAGCCGCTCGGGCACTCCTGGTGCCCCCTTGGTGGTTGATGTAGGCCACCGCGGTGGCATTGTCCGTCTGAACCCGAACCGGACGGCCCTGAAGCCGCTCCGACCATTGCAGAAGGCAAAGCTTTATCGCTCGCAATTCCAGAATGTTGATCGGAAGGGAGGACTCCTCCTCCGACCATGTCCCCTGGGCGGACAGAGCGCCCAGGACACCACCCCAGCCCGTCAGGCTGGCATCCGTGGTGACCACCGTCCACAGTAAAGGACGAAAAGACTTGCCACCCGACACTGCCGGGGACTGGAGCCACCACAGAAGACTCTGTCTGGTGCGGTGGCTCAACGAGATCCGCAGATCCAAGGACTGTGGACGCCCGTCCCACTTCGCCAGAATCTCCGCCTGGAGACCCAGCGTGTGAAACTGGGCAAAGGGGATCGCCTCGAAGGCTGAGACCATCAACCCCAGACATCTCATGCATGTCCGGAGGGACGAGCTGTGGTTGGCCCTGAGGGCCCCAACCTCGTCCTGAAGCGTCCGGAGTTTGTCCTCCGGAAGGAAAACCTTCGCCTGTTCAGAGTCCAGAACCATCCCTAAATAGGGAAGGCGAACCGAAGGACACAGAGTCGACTTCGGAAAGTTTATGGTCCAACCGAACTCTTGCAGCGTCTGCACCGTGGTGGACAGGTCGGCCATCAGGCTCTGGCTGGCAGTTGACCGTATGAGGAGATCGTCCAGATACCCCAAGACCGCAATACCCTGTGCCCGCAACAGGGCCAGGACCGGCGCCAGCACCTTGGTAAAAACCCGCGGAGCCGAAGCGAGACCGAAAGGCAACGCCACGAAATGGTAGTGTTCCTCCGCAATGGCGAATCGAAGGTACCGTTGATGACCCTCGAAGATGGGGATGTGTAGGTACGCATCCTTCAGATCGATGGAGGCCATGAACTCCCCCGGACTCAGGGCAGCCACCACCGAGCGCAGGGATTCCATGCGGAACTTGCGCACCCGCACAAAGCGGTTCAGAGCTTTCAAATCCAGAATCGGACGCACCTTGCCCTCCTTTCTGGGCACAGTGAACAGATTGGAGTAAAACCCCTGAAATCTGTCCCCATGAGGCACCGGGACCACCACTCCTTGGGTCCGCACCGCCAGGTGCAGATCCTGCAAACGCTCCGGAGACAGCTGAAGATTTGAGGGAAAAAATCTGCCCGCCGGCCGAGAGAGAAATTCGATCTAACGATTTCCTGAACCAATCTGTCCTGAAAGCGGATCAGCCAAGGTTGGAGGAAACCGCACAGAAGTCCCACCACCCCAGAAACGGGTGAGGGCGTCCCTTCAGGCGGAACTAGCGTGGGTAGTGGAACCGGACTGACCGGATTTTTGCTTACCCACCCACGGCTTCTTCTGGGAGCCCTGGCCCTTGAAGGGCTTACCCTTGGATTGTGACCGAAAGGCACGAAAGGACCCCTGGGAGGGCCGAAACGAGGAATTCCGTTTGCCACGGAAAGATTTGTGCTTGGGATTCTGGGGTAAGAGAGTACTCTTGCCCCCAGTAACACCCTTAATCAGAGTATCCAAAGCCTCGCCAAAGAGGCGAGATCCCACGTAGGGAAAATCCGCCAACGTCTTGCGAGAAGACTGGTCCACAGACCAATTCTTCAGCCATATTAGGCGACGGTTGAGCACCGCCACGCCAGACAGGCGTGCAGCCAAAGGAGCCAAATTCAAGTACATGACGCCTTGATGGATTTGATCCACCATGGCCAATGTGGTAGGCGGAGCCGAAGCAGCCACCAGGGTGCGCCTGAGCACCTTCGTCCAATCGGCAACCGCCTGGGCCGCCATAACCGAAGCAAAAATAGGTTTTAGCATAGAACCAGCAACCATATAGGCATGACGGGCAAGAGACTCCAATCTCCTGTCCGTAGGGTCCCGGAAAACCGGGGTATCCTCAGTAGGAATCGCAGTAGCTTTGTTTAAAACGGCTACCGCGTGATCCACCTGAGGCGCCACACACCAACGCTCGTCGGTGGATGGCGCAAATGGATAAAGCAGTTTAAACTTATTCGCCACTGTAAAGGGCTTCTTTAAATTGCGCCACTGTTCATTAACCGTATGGTGAAATTCAGCAGGGCAGGGAAAAACCTGCGCAGATTTGCGGGTCCTTTGCGTCCCAAAGGAGGACACCCTAGTAGGAGGAGCTGGCTCATCCTCCAGGTGCAAAGTATCCTTAATGGAGGCGATCAGCTCATCCATGAGTGCAAGCTCTTCAGGCGAGCCAGGGGGAGAAGTATCAACCCCTTCCACCTCCGCCTCCCCCTCAGACCCCACGAAGTCCAGAGATGAGCGAGACCCTGAGAAGAGCACGCCAGCCCCAGCAGCCACATCTCCCTCTGAATCAGAGGAAATGGATAACCTGGCCCTTTTTGCGGATCATTCAGCCATCAGCATCTGCACCTGAGACACTAAGGATGCCACTACAGTGGCCAGATCAGCCCCCTCGAGGGGTGCAGCAGCCCCCTGGTCCCCCACCAGGGCGGGGGGAAACTTGCTATCCTGAGAATCCATGCCCACAGTAATAAAAGCAAAAAAGGGTACTGTCCCATTAACACCACGGCGAGCGCAGCCCACCGCACACTGCATGCACCGATCCCACAGGGATAGAGAACACTGAGCAAGGAATAACAGGACAAAGAAGGAAAAAACCTGGAGAGAGCACAAACAGGCTGCTGCCACCGATCGCTGTCCCAGAGAAAGAGGAAGTGATGCAATAACCGGCTGACTTATATAGCCTATGAAGGCTCCGCAAAAATGGCCGCTCAGGCTGAGGGATCGAGGCTACAAGAAAATGGCGCCGACATGTGCTCGAGCGAGCGCGACCTGCCAAAATGGCGGCAATCGGCGCCAAAACACAGCGCCGTACAGCAGTGGTCCTCAATTCCGGTCCTCGGGACCCACTAACAGGCCAGATTTTAAGTATTACCTTGGGGGATGCAGACTAGAATACTGCAATCACTGAGCAGCAAATGAGATCACCTGTGATGTAATTTAGTCATCTTGCAAACCTGGCCTGTTGGTGGGTCCCGAGGACCGGAGTTGAGAACCACTGCCGTACAGGACAGGGCCATCCATAGCATTTTCTGCAAAAAGAAATGGCGGGCCGCATAGCGGTCGCCGCTCAGGCATGTCTGTCTATTCAGCTCCACAGAACTCACAGCAGAGCGGGAGGGCCCCCCCCCTAGCAGCCCACAAAGGCATGCATCCATACAGGGATCTGACAGGGAGCCCGCATAGCACACAGACATGAGGGTACACACAGCCACAGACTGACACCCACACAGATGGTCCCCACATAGAAGGTGCTTACCGTACCGGATGGCGTGGGGAGCCTTCTCAAGCGACAAACCGCTATCAGGATGACAGGGAGTGCCGCAGCCAGGACGCAGTGGACCGCAGCACAAGACCGCGGAATGGCATCCAGTGAGGTAGCCACCTCACAGGCAGCATCCCTGCAGGCGAACAGGGATGGGTCGTTCATAGCGCCAGGGTGAACCGTAGCTGAACGCTCTATGGCAGGCTGGGGATCCATCTGGCCCTCAGCCCTGGGATCCAGGGCGGCCAGTCCGAGACCCAGCTCCGCATGATCATCTTCATCCGAAGATCCCTAAACTAAAGCTGACAAAATAACAGCTAGTAAAGAAAAGAAAAATACTTGAAATAAAATCAAAAAAGGGTAGAAGGCTGAGACTGAAGCCCCAGCACAGGAAAGCCTGCTACTCCTAAGCTAGGCAAGATCAAACTGAGTTGGGAATGCTGGTGCAGGGAGGTATTGACTAAGGGGACAGCCCCTAGGGGTGTGTCTATGCTAAAAGCTTTTGTTATTAACAAATCTTGTTGCCTAGCTACTCCTGCGGAGCAAAGGTCAATACCATTGTTGAAGACTTGGGAAGGGGCGGCGACTGTCGGAGGACGTAAGAGAAAAAAAATTCTATACTCCCATTTATTACAGGTAATTTTATAGCGCTATCAATTTACACTATATATATATATATATATATATATATATATATATATATATATATATATATATATATATATATATATATATATATATATATATATATCTTTACTATACAGTCCCTGCACTCAAGGAGCTTTATTCTAGTATGTATTCTTAACTCAAAAAAGTACCTTCTATTGATTGCAGCCTTTTCCAAATTTGCCAATTCAGTTTTTATTTATTTTTTGCTGCTGTGATCTGACTTCCTTTTAGAGGGTGGCTATGTTCATTCTCCAAGGTCCCACTGGGACGTAGCAACCTTTATTTGCTCGCTCCTGAAATGGACTAGGGACTATAGACTATGGGATTTGTAGTGTGCATAGAGCACTGCATGTGACTGCAACTAACAGCACTGCATGTGACTGCAACTAACATGTATTGCTCATTCTAAACAAATGGAAGTGAGGAGGAAAAGATGTGGTTCATGAGCTCATAAGGAGGTAGAAAAACACAGTAAGAAACAATTTCATAACAATCATTACAGGGTCATGAAGAAGTGGATGTGTATGAATACATTTTGTAGAACAGAGATATTGCTTAGTGTCATTTTGAAGTGAACCACTTAGGGCAAAGAAAACCGGTCCACTTTACTGGCTGAGCCTGTAGGTGTTTGGGCTGCCCCTAGCAAACATTCAGCTTCTGAGTCTCACCTACCCAGAGAAGGTACAGAAAAAAAAAAAAATCTGGTGGCTGTAATTAAAGTGATTTTAAAAGTTTCGTTTTTTATTTAACCACTTGCTGCCCGCCACAGTTTTACTGCGGCAGGCTGGCTCGGCTGCAGGAATCGACGTAGGAGTAGGTCAGTTCGCTGGAGTGGTGCTGGGGGGCGAGCGCACCCTCCCGCCCCCACTAGGCAGCGGGGATGCTGGCCCATTGGACCGGCGTCAGCAATTGCCGCTGGGCACCCGCAATCGCTCCCCGCTGAGAGAGAAGGACGGTGAGTTGTTGAAAACACAGCTGACCGTTCTCTCTGAAATGATAACAGATCGCCTGTGATCCTTCTATATAGGATCACAGGTCTCTAGGATCATTTCACAAGCCCCTCCCCCCATACAATTAGAAAACACTCCCCTAGGGTCACAATTAACCCTTTGATCACCCCTAGGTTAACCCCTTCTCTGCCAGTGTCAGTACAGTAACAGTGCATAATTTTAGCACTGATTACTGTAGTAATGTCCCTGGTCCCCCAAAAGTGTCAAAAATGTCCGCCGCAATGTCGCAGTCCCGCTAAAAATCACAGCCATTACTAGTAAAAAATAAAAAAAATTGGATTTTTGTAAGAACTTACCGTAAAATCCTTTTCTCTGTCGCTCATTGACAGACGCAGTCCTCTTTGATTAATATCAGTAGGGTTATACTGCCCCCTACAGGAGTAGGACACTAGGCAGGAAAAACGTTCTGGCCACACCTTAGGGGCAGTCCCAGAGGGTATATCCTCTCTCTCCCTGCTACAGGATGTCAGTTATGTCACAAAGCAGTTTCAGAGAATTTAACCCAACCCAACTCAAATAGAGGGGCGGGTACTGCGTCTGTCAATGAGCTTAAGAGTAAAGGATTTTACGGTAAGTTCTTGCAAAAATCCAATTTTCTCTGTCGCTCATTGACAGACGCAGTCCTCTTTGATTAATATCAGTAGGGACGTCCCAAAGCAGTGCCACAAATGAGGGGTGGGATAACGGAAATAAAATTCCAATCCAGAAGGCCCAACCGGTGCCAACCAGAAGTCTTAAGGCTCAGACAAAAAGGAGACTCAACTGAAAACCCAACAGAAAAAAACCCTCGAGGTAGACCACCGGTCTCCTCAAACAGCGGCCTGCAGAACCTTGCGGCCAAAAGAGGCGATGCCAGCACATCAACTTTGTAAAATTTTGTAAAGGTATGAACCGACGACCAGGTAGCCGCCTTGCAAACCTGAACCACTGACGCCTGATGGCGGAAGGCCCAGGAAGCACTAAGCGCCCGAGTGGAGTGCGCCTTAACAGGGAACGGAGGGATCCGACCCTTAATAGAATAAGCCTGGACCACCGTCTGTCTGATCCATCTAGAGATAGTCGCGGCAGACACAGGCAACCCCTTTCTAGGGCCATCCGTGATCACAAAAAGTGAATCCGTCTCACGGAAAGATTCCGTAGTAGTCAAGTACACCCTGATCCAAGGAGTGTAACGCAAACTCCCGAGGATGACTGGGCTTAGGACACAGGGAAGGTAACACAATATCTTCATTTAGATGGAAATCTGAAACCACCTTAGGAAGGAAGGATGGATTCGGACTAAGAACCACCTTATCCCTATGAACCACCAGATATGGGGAACGACAGGACAATGCAGCCAGTTCTGACACCCTGCGTGCAGAAGTGATAGCCACCAAAAAGGCCACCTTCTGGGATAAAGTAAGCAAGGGAATCTCCCTAATATTTTCAAAGGGAGGTTTCTGAAGAACCGACAACACCAAATTAAGATCCCAGGGCGGTAAGGGCGCGCGCACCAGCGGAGCCAGGTGCCGCACCCCCTGGATGAAACTCCGCACCAAGGAATGAGTAGCCAGAGGCCTCTGAAAGAAGATTGCTAACGCTGAAACCTGACCCTTGAGAGTGCTCAAGGACAGTTTCTGCTCAACCCCCTTTTGCAGAAAAGACAATATACGGGCCACCGAGTAGGAACGTGGAGGAAACCCAAGGGATTCACACCACGCGATATAGGACTTCCATGTGCGATGATAGACTTTTCTGGAAGTCGTTTTCCTTGCTTTAATTAGAGTAGGAATAACTGAAGCTGACAACCCCTTGTCCTTCAGCACCTGGGTCTCAACAGCCAGGCCGTTCAAGCCAGCGATCGTAAAGCAGGATGGAAGATCGGTCCCTGAGACAGCAGATCCTCCCTGAGAGGAAGTCGCCAAGGAACGTCTGCGACCAGCCTGACCAGGTCGGCGTACCAGGCCCGACGAGGCCAGTCCGGAGCTACCAGGATAACTGGAATTCCCTCCACCTCTATCCTGCGAAGAAGTTTCGGCAGCAATTTGAGAGGAGGAAAGGCATACAGTAGCTGGTACTGCCCCCACGGGGCGACCAGCGCGTCTGCGGCGTCCGCTAGAGGATCGCGGGAGCGAGCTACAAACCTCCGCACCTTCCTGTTGAGCCGAGATGCCAACAGATCCACATCCGGGGTGCCCCAACGAAGACACAGTTGGTGAAATACCTCTGGATGAAGAGACCATTCCCCTTGATCCAGAATCTGGCGGCTGAGGAAATCTGCCTGCCAATTCTCCACCCCCGGAATGAATACCGCGGAGAGGGCTGGAACAAATCGTTCTGCCCAACGAAAGATGCTGGCCACTTCCATGGCCGCCAGGACACTCTTGGTGCCCCCCTGGTGATTGACGTAAGCCACGGCCGTGGCATTGTCCGACTGGATCCACACCGGGCTGCCCCGGAGCTGCTCGGTCCAGTGAATCAGACAAAGTCTGATCGCTCTCAGTTCCAATACATTTATCGGTAACCTGGATTCTTCCAGGGACCAGAGCCCCTGAGCAGATCGTCTGCCGAGAACCCCACCCCACCCCGATAGACTGGCATCCGTGGTGACAATCGTCCAATAGATTGGAAGAAATGACTTCCCCTGACTGAGCATTGGTGATCGAAGCCACCAAACCAGAGATTCCCTGGTCCGTTCGCTCAGCCGGATCCGATTGTCCAGGGAATCGGGATTCCGGTTCCATTTGAGAAGAATCTCCTTTTGGAGAATCCGGGTATGAGACTGGGCAAACGGTACTGCCTCGAAGGAGGCCACCATCAGTCCCAGAACCCTCATGCAAGTCCGCAGAGAAGGCCAGTTGACGGTCAATAATAACTGAGTCGCCGACTGAATCTTCCTGAGTTTCTCCACCGGGAGAAACACTTTTGCTAAGGATGTATCCAAAGTTAGGCCCAGATAGTTCAGTCTCCTGGTAGGGACCAGGGATGATTTCTGCCGGTTCACCAGCCACCCGAACTCTTCCAAAGAGATCATCGTGATCTCCAAGTTTAGTAACAGAGCCTGCGGAGACTCCGCATGGAGTAGAAGGTCGTCTAGGTAGCCTAGAACCGATATGCCCCGCTGTCGCAACAGTGCCAAAACTGGGGCCAAGACCTTTGTGAAGACCCGGGGAGCAGAGGCGAGACCAAAGGGTAACGCCGCAAACTGATAATGGTTCTCTCCCACGGAAAAGCGAAGAAAACGCTGATGTCCTGCATAAATGGGAATGTGAAGATAGGCATCCTTGATGTCTATGGACGCCAGAAAATCCCCCTGATGCAGGGAGGCCACTACTGTGCGAATGGACTCAATCTTGAATTTTTGTACCTGGACAAAAAGATTGAGTGCTCTCAAGTCCAGAATTGGACGCACCTTGCCCTCTTTTCTGGGTATTGTGAATAGGTTTGAATAGAACCCCTGAAAACGTTCTGTCCAAGGAACGTGGACCACCTTGTTGCATTAAATCCGTCACTGCCCCTCGTAAAGCTTCTAAGCGGTCCGGGGATAGTCGGATATTGGAAGGGAAGAACCGCACCGGTGGAAGTGATCGAAACTCGATCTTGTATCCCGACCGTATGACCTCTTGAACCCATTTGTCTGGAATCCTGGAGAGCCATGGGTCCGGAAACCGGTGAAGACGTCCCCCCACCACAGATATGGGTGGGGGCGCACCTTCAGGCTGTATTGGTCTTATCTTCAGGTCTGGCAGGGCCAGACCTTTGTTTACTCGACCAGCGCCCTTTGAATCCCCCTGGGGGGGCTTTGGAGGACTTCGCCTTATCGCCCGCCCCAGAGGAGCGAAAAAACTTCTTATGAGCGGAAAAGGAAGGTCCCCGTCTGCGACGTGGTGCTTTCCCCTTAGTAGTCTGTGGTAAAAAGGTGCTCTTGCCACCAGTGATACCCTTGATGATCTCATCCAAGGTGGCACCAAACAGGCGATCCCCTTGAAAGGGGAGATTAGTCAAAGCTTTTTTGGAAGCTTGATCCGCCGACCAGCATTTTAACCACAGCATACGCCGGAGGACCACCGCCGAGATTGATACGCGCCCCATTAATGGAGTGGCGTCACAGACAAACTGTAGCGCTTGTACCATCTGCTCCAGCAAGTCCGATACTGCCGGGGGGAGACTTCTCCCCTCCAGATCTCGGCGTAACAACTTGGTCCACTCTGTCAATGTTTGTGCAACCAGAGCAATGGTGAACACTGGCCTTAAGGCTGACCCTATCAGGGAAAATATCGAGCGGGATATAGATTCAGCTTTACGGTCCACTGGATCCTGAAAGGACGGAGCGTAGCTTTGTTTAATCTGGAAATCGGTGAATCCACCGACGGTGGAACCGTCCATTTATTAAGGAGAGATTCTTCAAATGGATAGCGTCTAGCAATCCGTTTGGAAATACCAGGGGCTCGTTTTGGACGGACCCATTCTTCCTTAATTATATCTTGAAAACATTTGGGCAAAGGAAACACCTTTGCCATCTTGGTAGGCTTGCGAGTACCAAAAGCAATTTCAGTATCAACTGCTTCCGTAGGTATAAGCTCAAGTCTTAAAGTTTCCCGCACAGACACAATAAGTGCATCTACCAATGCTTCATCCTGCGCTATAGCGGAGGGAGAAATGTCTTCCTCACTATCCGAGTAGACGGGATATGAGACACTAGCCCCAGAAGAGGGACCTGCAGCTGCTGCGACAGGCTCAGAATCTGTATCTGAAGTGTCAGATGAAATAGGGGTAGGCGGGGGTCGCTTCTTTGCGCCCCGTCCCTGACAGGCCACCTCCACCCGGGATACAAAAGACTCCAAAACCGCTGACAATGCATCAATAGTAAGTGGGGAACTGGAGGGTCCTGCGGCCACCTCGAGGGGATCAGGTGGGGATACATGTGTAGCAGGTTCCATGATAAATCCAGGATCACTTGCCAGCAACCAAGGATTGCAAAAAAAACCTTTTTTTTTGTGTAATCCCCCAGCGCAACAGCGCCCCTCAGTGACACCTGCTTCGGACCCCCACAGAGAGAGAGAGAGACCCCAAGGGCTCACCACCTGATGCACAGAAGCTTCTACCGAACTGCTCTCAGCGCGGTCCTTACAGAACAGGAAGTCTTGTGAATCGATTTACCCGGGTAAAGGAGGCGGCTCTGCCCCTTTACACGTCTTCCGGCACTCCCACTGCTACTCAACGAGGTAGCTGGGTGTCTCCAAGATGGCCGCCCCCATGTAGGAGACATTAGGCTACGCCAAAATGGCGCCCCCGCGCGGCCTGCGGAAGGATGGCAGTCCGTGCGGCCTGCGGAAGGATGGCGGCTTGCAGAAGAATCGTGCGGCCTGCGGAAGAATAGCGGCCCATGCGGCCAGCGGAAGGATGGCGGTCCGTGCGGCCTGCATCGCTATTCAATAGGTAGGTGCTTGACCGTATCACCCCTCTGCATGGCTATTTTCAAACAGTGACGCCAGCGGCGCCCTGTCCATCCCTGACTGAGCTCAGTCATGGCTCCTTCCTTTTATAATGCAGGCTCCTTGCAGTGACTTATGTAGATAGTCAGCTCCCAAACCAAGCCGCCTGGAGTGGAATACCTGCAAGTAGGGAGATATGTGGAGTGTGTCACAAGATAGAGGGGACCCGGGATCATGAGGGTCCGACCATCCACAGAAGGGCCCGCATCTATTCCCAAAACCCGACAGGGGGGAGGGGGAACATTCTACTCACCATACCGGAACAGGCGGGCACCCACTCCTAACAGAACCCCTCTCCACCGAGGTGGGGGGGCTGTCGACCAATACGGACGCCGCGACTCAGTTGCTGACTGGTCGTAGGCGACCTGACGAGACGTTTAACTCGCAGGGCCAGTCCCTGTCCAGTGGGACTATGTCGCGGCCGACCCAGCGTGGAGCTAGGGCCTGCACGCGCTCGTAGGCCGGCTGGGGTGACCACTGGATCTCAACATCCAGCCCGTCGCCCAGCTCCAGCATAATTGCTTGAAGATCTCACAGGAACAAAAACTGGAGAGAAGAAAAGCTAACTAAAAAAGATCTAAAAAAGCTTGCCAGGACCAGAGATCCCAGCAAGGAACTTAGGTCCTTACTCCTGACTAGGCAGAAAAAAAAAAAACTGACATCCTGTAGCAGGGAGAGAGAGGATATACCCTCTGGGACTGCCCCTAAGGTGTGGCCAGAACGTTTTTCCTGCCTAGTGTCCTACTCCTGTAGGGGGCAGTATAACCCTACTGATATTAATCAAAGAGGACTGCGTCTGTCAATGAGCGACAGAGAAAATAAAAATTACAAATCTTTCCGCTAGTTTGTAGATGTGATAACTTTTGCGTAAAATCAAAATATGCCTATTGCGATTTTTTTTTTTACCAAAAATATGTAGCAGAATACAAATTAGCCTACAAGGATGAAACATTTTGATTTTCAAAATTTTTTTTTGGGAATGTTATATAGCAGAATGTAAAAATTATTATTTTTTTTTTTCTTGTTGCTCTTTTTTTGTTTATAGCGGGAAAAAAAAAAAAAAAAGAAAAATCGCAGGAGATGATCAATTACCACCAAAAGAAAGCTCTATTTGTGGGGAAAAAAGGACATCAATTTCATTTTGGTACAGTGTCGCACGTGCAATCTTCTGTTAAAGTAACGCGGTGCCGAATCGAAAAAAATTGTCTGGTCATTAAGGGGGCAAATCCTTCAGGTCCAGAACTGGTTAAACAACAAGCAGGTTATACTTACAAATGGATTTCTAAACCAGGCTCTCCTACCTTTTCCCCCTTCTCCTTAGAAACTTGCCGTTTTTCATTCACGTCACATTTGTTTCCAAGGATCATTTTTTCAACATCGGCAGACGCATGCTGCAAAACATACAAAGCAATCGTCATACTCCCATCCTATAAAAAAAAAAGCCAGCACCTGAAGGCAAACCTCACTTCTTCCATTAGCGAAGACTGGCCACACATTTTACAATTTTCTTGTACAATTATTCTTTAGGATTTACCAAAACCATATAATATAAAAAGATCAAATCTAAACATTTTCAATCAGGCAGGCACACTTGCACTACAAGGGTGAAGGTAAATGTAAATTAAATAAGAAAACTGTATAATGTATAGCCAGCTTTAGGGAAAGCTTAAGACAACATTCCAAATAAACTTTACATATAGGACCCAATTTACTAAATTGTATGTTCGCAGAATTTACTATACTCCATATGTGAGTGAACGCATTTGCACAGCCTATAGCTTTTAAATATGGAATTTAAAAAGAAGTGTGGTTTACTAAACGATGTACACATCAAGATATGTGAACCACACAGGAAAAGCCTACAGAGACTGGGAAATACCAAAGGTTGTACCATGGCTCTGAAATGTATTTATTTATTTCAGGTACTTATATTGGGAAGTATCTGAGAGCCCATTCACATTAGCGCGACTTGTCAGCCTGACAAGTCTCGGTATGTCGTGGTCCATTGAGTAGTACAGGACCCGTTCTAATAGGAGCGACACAAGTCGCTCCAACTTAGAAAAAGGGTCCTGTACTACTTTGGGGCGACCTCTGAGAGACTTGCATAGACTTCCATTATGTGAAGTCTCTGCAAGTCGCGCCGAAGTCGCGGTGCACGCGACTTCACAGGTCGCCCCCCAAAGTCGTATCACGCTAGTCTGAATGGGCTCTGAGAGTAACAGTATACAAGTGTCTGGAAAGCACCACAATACAGAACATAGTGCTTGAAGGTCAAATAAACATTCCTATTTATCTTCCATCCATTGGTTTACTCACAGAGTCAGTCTTCAGACACTGGGACATACCAGAGGCTGAGCCATGGCACTGGACCTAGAAAGGGGTCTGCAGCGAAGTAACACAGTATACGGAGGTATGGAAAGCACCACAGGCAGAACCTTGTGCCCAAAGGGCACTTTCCCGGCAGGCCGCTCAATCTTCGGTCAAGCAGGGTATTAGTACAACCTCCAAACCCTGATTCAGATACCTGCTGTCTATACACCAGCTCGAGCACTGGGAGAAATGTCTAGAGTAAAGATAGAAAGCATCCAGGAAATACTGATAATGTTGATAAAAGAGGAAAATAGTAAAAATAAAAAGAGTTTTCCTCAGAGTTAAGGAAAAAACACCTAACCTCCTAGGCCACTTGCAATAAACAGAATCATGACTGTTATGGGCGGGGTACATGAACTGGTCTTTTTTTTTTTTTTTTTCTGTCTGCCTCCTGAAGGCAGGTGCCTATAACCCAATTGTCAAGAACTACCATCCGGGTCCCAAACCATACTGCAATATTGTTTACATAGCTCCAGGCTTCACTTAAGCAAAAGTCCACTTTAAAAGTATTGCCATTAGGAAGACTTCCCTTAAAGCTGTATTGAGCCCAAAACTGTAATATACTGCAGTTTACCAAGCATTAGATGTGGTGGCTGCATTCATTTTATTTTTTAGGCCAGTTTTCCCTCTGGCCAGTAACACGCCTCCTGTATTAGAATGGATAAAGGAGCACAGGGGACACATTTGGACAGAATCATGGTCAGTCTGGGGGGGGGGGGGGGGAATGTTACAAGTACTAACAGATTTAGATAGAACTAACAAATTGAAGCATAACTCCAGCTAATACTTTATAAGCAGCTACAGCAACAGTTTTTCCTTTTGGTATATAGGTTTTACATAACACACTGCTCAAATAAATCAAAGGAACACTTAAAACACATCAGATCTCAATGGGGAAAAATATCTTGCTGGATATCTATAATGATATGGACTGGGTAATGTGTTAGGAACGAAAGAATGTCACATCACTTGATGGAAATTAAAATGATCAATCTACAGAGGGCTGAATTCAAAGACACCCCAAAAATCAAAGTGAAAAAAATAATGCAGCAGGCTAGTCCACGTTGCTGAAAATGCCATAGCAGCAACTCAAAATGGTACTCCTAATAAGATGACAGATGGTGTCCTGGGGTATTTCCTCCCAGATCTGGACCAGGGCATCACTTAGCTCCTGAACAGACTAAGGTGCAACCTGGCGGCGGCATTGGATTGAACAAAACAATGTCCCAGAGATGTTCTATTGGATTTAGGTCAGACGAGCGTGGGGGCCATTCAATTGGAATAAATTCCTTCATCCTCCAGGAACTGGCTGCATACTCTCGCCACTTGAGGCCAGGCATTGTCGTGCACCAGGAGGAACTCCAGATCCACTGCACCAGTGTAGGGTCTGACAATGGGTCCAAGGATTTCATCCTGATACCTAATGGCAGTCAGGGTGCCATTGTCTAGCCTGTAGAGGTCTGTGCGTCCCTACATGGATATGCCTCCCCAGACCATCACTGACCCACCACCAAACTGGTCATTCTGAATGATGTTACAGGTAGCAAAACGTACTCCACGGCTTCTCCAGACCCTTTCATGTCTGTCACATGCAGGGTGAGCCTGCTCTCATCTGTGAAAAGCACAGGGCACCAGTGGCGGACCTGCCAATTCTGGTGTTCAATGGCAAATGCCAATCAAGCTCCATGGTGCCGGGCAGTGAACACAGGACCCACTAGAGGACATTGGGCCCTCAGGCCGCCCTCATTAAGTCTGTTTCTGATTTTTTTGGTCAGAGGCATTCACACCAGTGGCCTGCTGGAGGTCATTTTGTAGGGCTCTAGAAGTGCTTATTCTGTTCATCCTTGCACAAAGGAGCAGATACTGATCCTGCTGATGGGTTAAGAACCTTCCACGGCCCTGTCCAGCTCTCCTAGAGTAACTGCCTGTCTCCTGGAATCTCCTTCATGCTCTTGAGACTGTGCTGCGAGACACAGCAAACCTTCTGGCAATGGCACGTAAGGATGTGCCATCTTGGAGGAGTTGGACAGCCTGTGCAATTTCTATAGGGTCCAGGTATCGCCTCATGCTACCAGTAGTGACACTGACCCTAGCCAAATGCAAAACTACTAAAAATCAGTCAGAAAAGATGGAGTAGGGAAAAAAATGTCAGTGGCCTCCACCTGGTAAACCATTTCTGTTTTGGAGTTCATCTCATTGTTGCCCATCTAGTGCACCTGTTAATTTCATTAATACTAAAGCAGCTGAAACTGATTAACAACCCCCAAAAATTATAAACCAAAAGATGATCTCGGATCACCGCCAATAACCAACCAGTCACCGTCTGGTAACCCAGATATTACGGTGCGGTCCGTGACCAGACAAAGTATATAAAGGATTCTACCAAGAAGGTCCCAATGGTCACATCAGTTGATGAAGAAAGTAGATTTGGTTCCTGTAGTGGAACCTCCAGAAGGGAGGAGTGAGGAATCAGTAGAGCTGCCCCAAGCTCTGACTGTTAAGCATACCAAAATAAATATTTATTAGGTGTAGCACATTTTTGTCAGTGCTGCTGGAATGGCATCAGGTGGTTTGCATGAACAATATGTGACACAGTCTAATTTTCCATTGTCACCCACACAATAGGATCCGGAACAGAATAAAACAATGGTAATTCAGGATTATTCCATAAAAGGCGATCAGGTAGCTTTTAAAATTCCCATAACATAAGTGTATCTACAGGCTCTAATCATAGTGCACACTGTTGCATGGGGCCATTCATGTCTATAAGGAGGAGGTGTTGTAAGGCTTCAAAAGAACCCAACTGTGCGATCTCTAAGGCTAAGTTCACATGTAGGTGTTTTGGGGCGTTTTTGGGGAGTTTTTCTGCTCTAGGATCAGCTCAAAAAATGCCCAACAAGAAAAATCCTATTTATTTCATTGGCCCCTGTTCACATCTGAGCGTTTTGACGTTTTAAGCAAAACGCCCAAAAAAGTACATGAGCTTCTTTTTGGGCAGATTACAGGCGTTTTTATTTTTTTCCATTGGTTACTAGTCAACCTAAAAACGCCTGTAAAACGCCTGAAAAAACGCCAATAAAAACGCCCATAAAATGTAGCTGTTCTGTCCTTTAATGTACTACGAGCCAGAGATGTGCCTTGTAAATGCATTACTTAGAGCTTTGAACAAGTTCTGGGGTTACCCCACACTGATAGCACAATCTATACGGACTGTGAATATTCCTATTTGGAAGATTGCCCTTGTTATATGTTCATTTAGGTTTAAGAATGTTTGGACTTTTTACCCATTCAGTACGTATTTGATATGGCAGGCGATACGCATTCTTTGTCAAAACATTTGTATTCTTTCTTGTGAAATACTTAAATAAAAATAGAAACAGAAAAAATATAGGAAGACCGACAGCATTTTTACTTTAATAATAACCTTCCTTATAAAAGGGAGAGTGGCACATTACTTCATATATGTATACCAGTAATGGTTGAAGATTTAAGGTCATGTGATCGGGAATTATGGCAGTGAATCTGACACACAAGTATTTAAAGGGGTAACACCCTGAAACAGCACAGATGGATCCAACAGTGCTTCTGCATCAAAATGCATAAATCGGAATTGGTCCAATCACCTTTGAAGGATAAGTTCACCTTTTCAAAACATGTTACACCTGTATTCAGGGTGTAAGATGCAACAAGTTGCTGTTGCAGCAGCCCCCACCCCTCTCCCGATCCCCCGCTACGTCAGCAAGCGGATCTTCCCCGCACCCACGGTCACAAATTTAGTAAAAACGACGGCAGCGTCATTCATTCACAGAGTTCTTTGTGGCGGTCGGATTGTAGTTCTCAATGAACTATCTCGGCGATGTTGAGCGCTCTACTCTGGTAATTCATTGATGCTTCCTGTCAGTGTGTAACTGCCTGCCTGTACGAGCAGACAGCTTACACTGACAGTCTGCAATAGCTCTGCATTGCACCCACGATCTGATCTTGGTGCAATGCTTTGCAGGCTCTTCATAAAAAAAAAAAAAAAAAAAAAAAAAAAGAAGAAGTGGAAGAAGGAGTGTGCACATTTTCACCTGCAAAAAGATGAGCATTTTTTTTTAATTCTTTTTTTCTAAGGTGACTTATTATCTTTTAAGACCCGAACAAATAGCATATTAATCCAGGATATGTAGGGCACTATCAGAGTTGGTCCAGGATCTCACAGAAATCAAAGAAGTCCACATGCAGCATATGCCCCTCTTCAATACCACGGAACTGCAGCCCTCACATTTCGGGAGAGTTGATCGTAGCTTAGTCAGTCTATGTGCCATCAAAGGTGCAAAGATCCCTGGAGCAAAAGGAAACCCCTGCCTATTCCCTTCGAGAAGCCCTAAAGGGTAAAGAGAGATGGCCCCCAATCTTTGTACAAACTAGATTAACATTTTTAACTGCCATTTCATACATACCTCTTCAATATTTCGTATCCAGTTTTTTATATTGTCGAATGACTTTTCATTGGTAATATCATATACCAGCATTATACCCTAAAATAAATAAAAAATAAAATTAAGAAATGTTACAACAGTTAAAAAAAAATAAAATAAATTATAATATTATATATTCTGGGGATCTTAGCTTAGAAAAAAAGCTGTTCATTCGAAGGGATTGCACGAGGACAAGAGGGCATACAATGCGATTAGAGGAGAAGCGTTTAACCTCAGGCAACGTGGGGGGTTTTTTACTGTTAGGGCTACAAGATTGTGGAATTCTCTACCACAAGAGGTGGTTTCTGCGGGTAGTATGGTGGCTTTCAAAAGACTCTTAGACTTGCATCTCAAGGATCAGGACATTAAGGGGTATGAGAGAGGATTACGGCCACACACACCTACACAGGTTGAACTGGATGGACTATTGTCTTTATTCAACCTCACCTACTATGTAATATATATATATATATATATATATATATATATAAAAATAAATAAAATAAATAAACACACACACATTATCTCACAAAAGGGAGTATACCTCTCACATTTTGGAAATATTATATTATATATATATATTTTTTTTTTTAATATCTTTTCATGTGACAACATTGACGAAATGACACTTTGCTACAATGTGAAGTAGGGAGTGTACATTTGCTGTCCCCTTAATTAACACAACACAGCCATTAATGTCTAAACCGCTGGCAACAAGAGTGAGTACACCCCTAAGTGAAAATGTCCAAATTGGGCTCAATTAGCCATTTTTCCCTCCCCAGTGTCATGTGACTCGTTAGTGTTACCAGATCTCAGGTGTGAATGGGGAGAAGGTGTGTTAATTTTGGTGTTATTGCTCTCACTCTCGCATACTGGTCGCTGGAAGTTCAACGTGGCACCTCATGGCAAAGAACTCTGAGGATCTGAAAAAAATAATTGTTGCTCTAAATAAAGATGGCCTAGGCTATAAGAAGATAGCCAAGACCCTGAAACTGAGCTGCAGCACGGTGGCCAAGACCAGTGGTTTAACAGGACAGGTTCCACTCAGAACAAGTCTTGCCATGGTGGACCAAAGAAGTTGAGTGCACGTGCCCAGTGTCATATCCAGAGGTTGTCTTTGGGAAATAGACAAATGAGTGCTGCCAGCATTGCTGCAGAGGTTGAAGGGGTGGGGAATCAGCCTGTCAGTGCTCAGACCATACACCGCACACTGCATCAACTTGGTCTGCATGGCTGTCGTCCCAGAAGGAAGTCTCTTCTAAAGATAATGCACAAGAAAGCTCGCAAACAGTTGAGAACAAGCAGACTAAGGACATGGATTACTGGAACCATGTCCTGTGGTCTGATTAGACCAAGATTAACTTATTTGGTTCAGATGGTGTCAAACGTGTGTGGCAGCAACCAGGTGAGGATTACAAAGACAAGTGTGTCTTGCCTACAGTCAAGCATGGTGGTGGGAGTGTCATGGTCTGGGGCTGCATGAGTGCTGCCGGCACTGGGGAGCTACAGTTCCATTGAGGGAACCAAGAATGCCAACATACAGTGGCATACTGAGTAGAGCATGATCCCCTCCCTTCGGAGACTGGGTCGCAGGGCAGTATTCCAACATAACGACCCCAAACACCTCCAAGACAACCACTGCCTTGCTAAGGAAGCGGAGGGAAAAGGGGATTGCCTGGCCAAGCATGTCTCCAGACCTAAACCCTATTGAGCATCTGTGAGGCATCCCCACAAAAAAAAAAAAGGAAAGGAACGCAAGGTCTCCAACATCAACCAGCTCCGTGATGTTGTCATGGAGGAGTGGAAGAGGACTCCAGTGGCAACCTATGAAGCTCTAGGTGAAGGCCCCTTTCACACATGGGAGTCCGTCGGCGGACTCAGTTTTTCTCAGCTGGGGATCGATCCGCCGATCCCCCGCTGAGCAGGCGGATGGCAGCTCTGTCTCCACGCTGTGTGCCGAGACAGAGCTGTCAGGTCCCCCCTGTTCTCTATGGGGGAATCGGATCCTATCCGATCTGATCCGGTGGACGGATGGAATATAGGGTTTCCATCTGTCCAGATTTGACGGACCGGACCAGATCAGATGTCAGCGGACATGTCTCCGCTGACATCCGATGCCCCATAGAGATGCATGGGGCATCCGTTCAGAATCCGCCTGAAAAACTGACAGGCGGATCTAAACAGTCCGCTAATGTGAAAGGGGCCTTAGGCAGTGCTGGAAAAGAACGGTGGCAACACAAACTATTGACACTTTGGGCCCAATTTGGACATTTCCACTTATGTTGCCAGCGGTTTAGACATTATTGGCTCTGTGTTGAGTTATTTTGAGGGGGACAGCAAATTTACACTGTTATACAAGCTGTACACTCACTACTTTACATTGTAGCAAAGTGTTATTTCTTCATTTTTGTTACATGAAAAGATAATAAAAAAATTTTACAAATATGTGAGGGGTGTATGCACTTTTGTGAGATCGATATATATATATATATATATATATATATATATATATATATATATATATATATATATATATATATATATATATATATATATAATATGGATAATTCATATACATACATAAATACAGACACACACACACACACACACACACACACACACACATATACATACATAAATACAGACACACACTCACACACACACCCACACACAGTGGATCAATAAAATGCACACAGATTATATGCCAGTATGTCTTAACTTTCTGAACTGCTTGGTTTTCTTTTTTTTTTAACACAAAAGAAACAGATAAAGAAGGAAGTCGATTACAGCATAATTCGAAAATAGTACAGTGCCAATATGAAATACTGCTTATGAAGTATTACCAGAAGATGATGAGGATTGTTACCCTCCCTCTCCCAGGGAATCCAGTGGGCATGGTCCTATTCAAATCTGTGCATGGGTTTTCATATAATATTTTATTGCCCTCAGTGCTGGCTGTAGTTCCACCCCTTGCTGAAGCACAAAATATGAAGATTCCTATAGTGGAGTTACAACCAGCACTGAGCCTGCACCCCTTTCATTCTGCAGCCCCTCCTTATCTCTCCTCTGTACCTTTCTTTGAAGTAACAAGATGGAGCTCCATATAACATGCAAGCACTGCAAAATGCCCCACAAATACCATCCATCTAGCGCAAATACTTTTAGATTTCTCTTGATGCATCCACCCAGTGTCTATAGCAATCCCTTTAGTCATGGTTTCAAAGGTCAACTTCTAAACAATTTCTCTGCAGCAATGGATATTTAGGTTTGAGATCATATTCAGGTAAGAGCGATTCAGGCTGCTGTAGATATTTTTACATGGCTCTGAAAGTACAGCTCTCCCACTACCTCCCCCCCCCCCCCCCTATCAAAAGCTCTACTCCCTTCTAAAGACATTTCAAAATGATAAGTTGAGGGGAAAGGAAGACCCCTCTTTTTGCACCATGAAGGAAAGATATTCCATACCACAGGGTAAATTCTTTTTGTGACCATCTTTCTACTACTGCTGCTGAAAGATGGTTCCACTAACTGTCTAAACTTCCCTTTTTCTTCAGGATTTTCCTTTAAGATCAAAAAAAAAAAAAAAAAATACACGGATGGCATTCCCTACCTGTGGGCTACCATACAAAAAAAAAAAGTCCTCATTCAGTTCCTAGTTGCACACACACCTATAAAAAGTCTATGAACAATGAAATAAACCATACAATGAGAAATATAACCCCTTGTTGATAGCTGCATGATTAATTGTTAAAAGATCGCGATCTCGATTCAACCTCCCAAACGATCTTAATCCAGTATTTTCATGATTCCTGTAACTAGTGCAGAGCATTTCCCTGCTCACAGCTGTCAAAAAAAAAAAAAACAACTGGCAATGCTTAACAACATTTCTCAGCACTGAAAGAGGGATAAAAAGAAACATTGTATCTTTCTGTTAATTTACAGATCAAAAGGGATGAATTTTGGTCTGCAGATGAAGCCAGTTTAAAGCAACCTTGTCGAATAAAATAAAAAAACTTTTTTTTTTGTTTTTTTAATAAATTGATCCTCTGTTTAACCCTTTATTAACCCATTCATTTACCCCGATCAGCCTTATTAACTCCTTATTCTCCTCCTCCATTTATTTATGATTTTCCTGCTATTTTTCTTATTATTTTATAAACTATTAACAATTAAAACCTTGTTTGCTTTGTTCATTATTATTTTTACACATTTAACATATATTTACACGTTTCACATTGAAAAAAGCACAACATTAAAAAAAAAAAAAAAAAGTATTGCCTTTGTAAAATAACTTTTCAATGCTTTGTACCATTGCTGACAGCTGAAGTGTAAACAAAAAAGTTGCAGTAGGTATTGGTAATTGGTATTAGTGAGTACTTAAAATAAAAAAAGACCCTAATATAATAATGGTAAGTTTGTTTTATCTCTTTACCCATTACATTATTTTTCAATACAATTCTTTAAATTTGATTGAAGCAGAGTATTAGGTCTTATTTTATTGCCATCTCTTAGACTGTAAGCTCTAATGAGCAGGGTCCTCTGATTCCTACTGTATTAAAGTATAGTGTATTTGTACTATCTACCCTCAAGTTGTAAAGCGCTGCGTAAACTGTCGGCGCTAGATAAATCTTATTTATATAATAATAATCTTGTTTGATAACCTAATGTTCAGGTGTTGTAAATCTAAAATAAAAAAGTTCTTTGGAATCATGACAGAATCGTAATCTTTATTCTAAGCAAAAAAATTGTGATTTATAAACTGAACAAAAAAAACGCAACACTTTTGTTTTTGCCCCCCCCTTTTTATTTTTATAAATATTTCTATCAAATATTGTTCACAAATCTGTCTAAGTGTCCATTCACACTGGTACGACTTGTCAGGCGACTTGGTCAGCCTGACAAGTCGTGCACCGTCGCTCCCACTGTGTAGTACGGGAGCCGTTCTAATAGGAGCGACACAAGACAAAGGGTCCTGTACTACTTCGAGGCGACCATTATGTGAAGTCTGTGCAAGTCGCGCTGCACGTGACTTCACAGGTCGCCCCCTAAGTTGGAGCAACCTAATGTGAACGGGGACTAAATCTGTGTTAGTGAGCACTTCTCCTTTGCCAAGATAATCCATCCACCTCACATCACTTTGTAGATCACACTTGGACTCTTTGCCACAACTAGTGGGACTGCAAGGTACTGTCCTAGTTTTTTTTTTCCCCTTATGTTGGGTCTTCTTCCCCCCTCCCCCCCCCCCCCCTTTAGCTTCTTGTAACCTTATTGGGCCTAACTTATAGCAGGTTTTGTCCTATCACCTTTTTAGAGCTGTTGCACTACTTTACTTCCTTGACTTATCGTACTTTGGCACATTCTCTATCTACATTCCCTTCTCTGCTTCGTGATTCCACCAGTATTCTTAGGCACTACATTATGCAAGCAGCACCATGCACTTTATTAAAAGTACACATTATCTATATATTCTTTATAGGAAAGTTTTGAAGCTGCTGTACACACCACTGTCAATCACAACTTGAACACCCATCTTCTCCAGAGTATGTTATGTGTGTGCCTTGGTTGCCCAAAGCTTACGCTCCCACAGCTCCTTTCAACGCAACATTTTTAAGATCTGAGCTGAATTGTAAGTTGTTAAGGGTGGGTTTTTCCTCCCCCTTTCTCCCCCCCCCCCTTTCATTTATCAGACCATATTGGTAAATTTTATATACATGTATTTCTTGTAAATACTGATCATATGCCTGCTCCTGAGGAAGTGGAACACAGACCACGAAACGCGTAGAGCCTGTTTGATGCAGTTATCATACGTTTACAATCAGATCATTTTATGGAATTTTGTGCAATATTAGTTTTAATATAACCTGTATTCGGGCAATGTATATCAGCTTACATTTACAGTTTTCAATTCTGTAACCAGTTATGTTTTTTATGTGTACCCTTATGAAACAATAAATGTGTCATTGTGTATCACGCCTCATTTAAAGTCCCAACCTTCCTTTTTACCTCTTTTAAAAAGGGAACCTGTAAATTGATAAATGTTCGCCATACTGAACTTTTTCTATTCCACAAAATGGTTAAAAAAAACTTCCTCAAGCTGGGTTTCCCTATTTCTGGGCAAAGAACACATGGGAATAAAACCTTTAAAAAGTTGAACTTCTGAAACCGTAACCAGCACATTCTGCAGGGCAAACATCTGAATGCAGTGCCTCAAGGCAGCCAAATTACATGGATCTCTTAGAGGCCTGGTCAGAAAACATGTTTGAGGGCAAGGAGCTAAAATTTGAGGCAATAACCTTTTATAAGCTCTAGAATAAGCTCTAGAAATCTCTTCCCAAGGAGGATAAGTTGGGACATCCTCTCCCCACGGTATCTCTGGCATCACTTGGATTCCTTCCTGGCAGATTCAGAAGTAAAGAGAAGTCCACTCCCCTCAATTCTTTTAATAAATAGCTACTATTTTGGCTCCTGCCTTTTGCCTGCTTGATGTTCGGGAACTGGATTTTGAAGATAAATCACCATTCCAAGATTTCAGCCATATGGCTCTCCTGGCCTAGTTAGGCAAAGCTAATGACCTATTTGAAGCTTTCACTGTTTCCGGTACTGACAAAGAATCTAAAAACAGCTCGTTTGTGGTCTCTTGGGTTACATGCTGAGATATGCTTTCAAGTTAGCAGTCAACATTCCTGGCCAAGCAAGTAGAGGTGAAGACTGGGAACCACAGCAGAAGAACTAACATCCCAAGTTCACCTCAAAGGCTTTAGGCTTCCTGTCCATCTGGTCTTTATTTTTGTTCAAACAGGCAACATTAAACCCACTGCACTGGCGAAAAAAGTCAAGACCCGGGTAGGTCAAAGAAATGTGGCTGCTGACTTTTTCTCCAGTGGATTTCATTGGAATTGTATAAGAAATCTCATAGTCTGAGCACCGGGTTTGGAGCCATGAATTGGGAAGGTGGCAGTGCTAATACACCGGTTTCCAGGCAGCATTAAAGACCTGGAATCAAGTCGCATCCAATCTCTCCTGATCATCATTACTGTAAGAAAACCTCCTCTTCTAGGATCTGACATTAACTACCTTCTTTTCTAGATCATTTCATACCCTTCATACTACAGAAGTGTGGGAAAAAACAACCAATCCTAATTACCTAGGTGGATGGAGTATTGGGCTGATACTGCATCTGTCTCCCACCTCCCCTATAGGACCATACACATTATAAGAAAATCTGAAGTAAAAATGTCATACAACGAACAATCTGACAATTTTCTGATTGTTAGTATAGTGCTTTCGACAGCCGATTATGACTTTTTGGATGACAAAAACTGAAGGTGCAGTCCATAAAATCTTTTTATCGTACCTGAACATAACATTTCAGATGGCCGGATGCCGCGATCCCGGAAGACGGGTGACTGGACATGTCGCCCATCATAGAGGTAAGCGAGCGGCACGGCGGGGGCTCGTTCTAAGGTAAGTATTTCATAATGAGCAAATATGCTAGTAGCTCATTATGTGTTTCTCTTTCAGGTTAAAAAAAAAAAAAAGTTTGGGTTTACAACCTCTTTAAATCACTTCTGAAGTTATATTCTGTCGTATGAAAATTTTCGTAGGTTGAGCAACCTCTTCACTTTTGATATGAGAATAGCATGCAACAAAAAACGGACGAATATTCTGACTTAAAAAAGAGGGTGGGTGGGTCAGGCTGGCTGGGGCTCTCAGTCCAGCCCTAAGAGGCTGGGCCAGCTGCTGCTCAGGTATCTGGGTGGATCCAGACATTAAAGTAGAAGTTCAGCCTAAAACTAACTAACTCTAAATCTACTGGCAGCCATTTTAAGACTAATCTATGTAACCCTGTAAAGCAAAAATCGCTTGACATACCTTTTCTGCAGCCGGTCCGGTTCCACACTGAGTTGTCAGCAGGGGGTTCTCTGTGTAGGCGTGTGCAGGGGAGGTAGCCAACAATGGAAGCCTCATAGTAACTCTATGGGTGACATCACATTACAGCCATTGTCGGCTGTCTCTTCCACACAGCATCTTCCACTTGAGACTAGACCGGCTCCAGAAAAGGTATGCTCAGCAACCCCAGCAAAAAAAAAAAAAAAGAGACCAAGTGCCGTATTCACTGGATTCCATGCGAGGCTTAGCAACCATTTTTGTCTGCTGGGGATACTACTTCTTTAAGTGTGCACCACTTTTAAGTGGGAAAGTCTACAATAGGTATTTACAATAGGTGTCTAATTCTAGTGGTTAATCACTTGAAAAAATGTCCTATAAAATGTATTTTGTGAATTAATGTTAAGCCAAACTATAGGGCCTTTTTCACATTTCTGCATCGACGCGTTTCAATCGTGCATTTTAACATGCATTTTTGTGTACTGATGCCCATTTACATTATTTGTTGATGCACATTTTTCAATTGCATTTATGTATAGGTTCTTTTAAAGCTTGGAATGGTTTCCTCAACTAAGTATTGAAAAGTGCATTACTAAGCATGAAAATAGATGTAGTAATATTTTTACATTTATTCCTATAGGCCCTGTAATGTAAGTTAGTGCACTAAAATGGTGCTTTAACCCAGCTCAGCATAAACAAATCATAATAGTTAAAGAGTTTTGGTACCCACCATTGCTCCTCTGTAATATGCGGTTGTGATTGTACGAAACCTCTCTTGTCCAGCAGTATCCCTTGAATAAAAGGAACACAGTAAATATGAAAAAGCAAATAATTTATATGACAATATCATTTAATATTTCACTGCAAAATAGTCAGTGGTTAGTAGTTGGAATGAAATACTAAAAAACAGAAAGAGAGGTCAATAACCTACTTTAAATATAAATCGGATATTGGCTGATTAGCGTTAAAGCAGTATACAGATGACTGGCATGACCGAGATACCACCACTGTTCATGTCCAGTTTTATTAGCAAGTAATAACAGTTTTAAAATATATATCAAAGTCAGAGCAGACTGCTTCATGTGAAGGAGGAGAAAGCTCTTAGAAAAAGGTGCCCAGGGGAAATTACTGCACCCGATTTTACAGAAACAAGATTTGTGCTATGCATAATAACCTAGAATTGGCATTTGTAAGAGTCTGAAACTCCAACCTTGTTATAACAGTGTAGCTTTGTTTTTTAGTGATAGGTGTGTTTAATTAACTGCCTTCTCCTCCCATCAGAAAAGAACTGTCATCCTAGTGTCAGACTGTAAGACTCCCATGGACACATCTCCTGCTTGGGTTCAGTACCAACAGTGTACCGAACACTCTAAAGCCGGTCGGTTCAGCAGAGAACGGATACATTTTGATCTATGTATGAGCAGGTAGGTTATACAGAAGTTGTTTTACCAATCAAATCCTGTACAACCACCCTGTCGGATTTTTATTCCCATTATTCTCATGCTTTTTATTCTCATTTTAGCCTCATAGCTGTATATATGCAGTGTGAGATCTAAGGCGCTGCTGCCTCTGACTGCTAGTCTCAGGGGATTATAGGTGATATTACTAATATTCTGTTTTTCTTGCTAGAGGCTCTGATGCGAGGAAGCAAAACCTGCTTCTACCAATATGGCTGCCTCCATACAGCGACAGCGCTGAACAAGGCACTAGGTAAGTGAGTAATAGGAAGAGACTACAGGCAATACCGGTGACTAGTCCTTTTTCCTCTGCTTTTTGTTTTTTTTGCACAGCTTCCAGACTTCAGTTACCGTCTCAAAGTCAACAAAAGCACCACGTGAACATTTTCAGTATTCTCATATACTGATTTGTGCATATTGTAAAGAAACTCATCTAAATGAATTAAATCCAATAAAACATAATATACATTATGTGGACATTATCAGTAGTTCAACTACAGGATGTTCATTTTATACCACTTAAGTTTGAGGGGGAAAAAAAAGACAGACATTTACAATACCACGAAGCATTAATCAGTTACAGCACTTCCTGATGTTGCTGAATTTAAAACCACTATGACTTCACACTGTTGTATAGTAGAAGTAATCTGATAAGCCACTTGAAATTTAAACCTGTATGCAAAGGGTTTTACGTCTGTCTTGTAGTATTGACTGCACAACGTACAGTTGTTTAAGAAAAACACACTTACCTTGTAAAAAAAAAACAGATTAAAAAGGTAAAACAAATGGGTGTGAGATATACAAGTATACATCTCATAAAATTAAAATATCATCAAAAGGTTAATTTATTTCAGTAATTCAATTTAAAAAGTGAAACTTTTGGTCTAAAACAAAAAAAAAAAAAAAAAAAGATTTTTAATACAGAAATGCTCCCCAAATCATCACAGACTGTTGAAAAATTTGCATTTCATTTGGAAATCAAGGTCCCAGAGTCTGGAGGAAGAGTGAATGAAGAGGCACAGAATCCAAGGTCCAGTTTGAAGTTTCCACAGTCAGTGATGATTGGGGGAGCCATGTCATCTGCTGGCGTTGGTCCACTGTGTTTTATTAAGTCCAAAGTCAGCGCAGCCCTCTACCGGGAAATTCTAGAGCACTTCAAGCTTCCCTCTGCTGACCAGCTTTATGGAGATTTGGATTTCATTTTCCAGCAGGACTTGGCACCTGCAGTCACTGCCAAAATTACCAATACCTGGTTTAATGATCATGGTATCACTGTGCTTGACTGGCCAGAAAACTCACCTAACTTAAAAACTTTTACCATACTTTTCAGTAAGACAATATTTCTGTATTAAAAATCTTAATCTTTAGGACCAATAAAATTTTTTTTTTTTTTTCTTAGACTCATTTCACACAAATTAGTTTTTAATGCTTTTTTGCAGGAATGCATTTAATTTTTTTTTTTAACATTAATGCAATTTTTTGTCCCTTCATTTTTGGAAAGGGTGGGGGACGTTTTTTTTCCTGCAAAATGCAGCTTTTTGCATGTAATAAACGTCAATGGGCCTGTATCCAAAATGTAAATACTGCGTTTTTGCCGCAATTTGCGTTTTTCGATTTGTGTGTTTATTTTTGGCTTTACATTCACTGTACATAGCTGGTTGCTAAGGAGCAGGCCAGGAAGCTGGCCGCCGCATCCCTAACAGCCAACGCTGACACAGCTGCATGTTAAAAAAAAAAAAAAAAAATATGGCGTGGGGTCCCCTCCAAAATCCATACCAGACCCTTATCCGAGCATGCAGCCAGGCAGGTCCGGAAAGGGAGGGGACAAGCGAGTGCCCCCTCCTCCTTAGGCATACCAGGCCACAACATGGGGAGGGGGGGTGCGGGGCTTTCGGGCAGGAGGGCATGTGGATGGGGACAAGGGCCTCTTCCCAGACATCCCTGGCCGGGGGTTGTCGGGGTCTGCGGACAGGGGGCTTATTGGAATCTGGAAGCCAACTTTAACAAGGAGGCCCTCCGATCCCAGCCCCCCATGTGAATGAGTATGGGGTACATGGTACCCCAACCTATTCACCCAAAAAGTAGTGTAGTGTGACAAAAGACAATAGGCAGTTTTTGACAAGTCATTTATTGAAAATGTCACCTTCTTTCTCTGGTCTTCTTCCTCCGCCGTTGCTCTTGCCACAGACCCAAAAAAAAAAAAAAAAAAAAAAAGACCCTCCTTCGACGCTGCGCCTTGCCGGTCTGTCCGCATTAATGTCACACATTTCATATAGAAAAAATGGGGCATGGCTATCGAATTTCGTCATCCAAGGACCCCGCCCCCTTTTAAGGCCACAGACCCATCATGCCCTGGGGCAGTGACGTTCACAAGAGGGCAGGGCTAACGAATGACATAATGCACAGCGTCGGAGGAGTTTCAGGGGTTTTTCTTTTTTGTTTTTTTCCGGCTACGGGAGCGGCAGAGGAGGAAGAAGACCAGAGGAAAAAGCAGAGGAAGACCCGAGGAAGAAAAAAGAAGACATTTTTAATAAAGGACTTGCCAGAAACGGTCTATTGTCTTTTGTAACACTACACTACTTTTTTGGTGAATGGGTAGGTGCACAATGTACCCCGTACTCATTCACATGGGGAGGCGGGGCAGGATCTGGGGGCCCTTTGTTAAAGGGGGCTTCCAGTTTCCAATATGCCCCCCACCCGCAGACCCCGACAACCAACATCCAGGGTTGTCGGGAAGAGGCCCTTGTCCCCATCAACATGGAGACAAGGTGCTTTGGGGTGCCCCCCACCCCATGTTGAGGGCATGTGGTCTGGTATAGTTTGGGGGGCGCACTTGCTTGTCTACCCTCCCTTTCCTGTCAGGCTGCATGCTCAGATAAGGGTCATGTATGGATTTTGGGGGGACCCAAAGCCATTTTTTTTTCCCTCTTTTAATGTTGGTGTGGTGTCCCCTCCAATTCTTTTTCTTACATTCAGCCCGTGAGGGATGTGGCGGCCAGCTTCCTGGCCTGCTTCTTAGCAACCGGATATATCGTGAATTAGGGATGCACCGAAATGAAAATTCTGGGCTGAAACCGAAAATGCAGGATGCCCTTAGCCGAAAACCGAAACCGAAAATGACTTTTTCCCCCAAATAATTTTAAAATAGATAGAACAGGGGCATACACCAAAAACAGGCAGCGACGTACACCTGTCGCTGCCACCCTGTCACAGTATATGTACTGTGACGGGTTGGCAAGTGGTTAATTTAATTACCAATGGTATTTGTATTATGCAGCATGAGGGGGTTAATGTATTGCCACTGCTGGTCACTGATGCATTAGTGACCAACCAGTGGTAGTTAATTAACCTCTTTGTGCTGCATTAGTGCAACCAGTATCAGTGTTAATTAACATTCCCACTTCCATTCCCCAGATTTGCATGCCCAACGGCCGTATCGGTGATGCTCCTAATGAAATTCTGGATTTTCATGACCTTTTACACTCAGTTATATATCACTACTGTGGACCTATTGTCCACATATTTGACTGGTGCTTCTCTTCCCTCAACTCCCAGGCGCAACTGTGCATTGGTTGATCCCAGTACTACTGATGAGATAGGAGTTAGGGATTTCCAGGATGCCCTCTCATAACATGCCTGGGTCTGATGGGTTCCTGGCCAAGTGGTATAGCAAGTTTAACCATTGGTTACGTCCCTATCTTTTGCGCACCTTTACTATGGTTTGGATGAGGGCTTTCTTCCCCCTTCTCCCCCTTCTATGCGAGAAGCTCGAATTGTCCTTATCTTAAAGTCACATAAAGACCCATTCAAATTGTAAATCTTGCAGACCTATTTTATTAATCAATGTAGATGTAAAGATTCTAGCAAAGTCCTCGCCAAGTGTTTAAACAAGATGGTCCCCAAGCTGGTGCAGTGATCAAAGAGGGGTTTATTTATAGCCGATCTACTAGAATGAATATACGTAGACTCTTTCAAAATTTGCAATACCCCCATGGACACTTCAATACTCGTGTTATAGTCTCCTTAGATACTTGTTGAACCCCTGGCTTTTCGCATTCAGTCCTCTTCTTTCATACAGGGCCTTCCTATCAGCACCAAATAAGAATGTATTTCATTATATGCTGATGATACGATCAAATATGAAATGGAAGACTCAGGCTTATTCACAGGTTTCTGAGTAAACTGGGCTAAATCCAGTCTCCCGAATTTAACCTTCCTCCCTCATTTTTATTCTATCATCATATGTGCCATGCCCTTAAGGGCACAATTTAGCCCAGGACTGCCCCTATTATCCCTAGATCCACTGGAGAGATTACTAAGGAGGTCAGACACCACTAAACTAATTTCCTAATACTAGTCTACTGTAATGGCTGATTCTAATCCTAGGTCTGCCGCTGCCCAAGTCCGCTGGACCACTTTGAATATACAACTTACAGATGAGGACTGGACAGAGTTCACCGACACCTATAAGAGCTCCAGGGATAAAATGAAACAACTGAAGATATTTCATCACAGTCAGATCTACTGCCCACATCTGAATACTTAGGGGGGTGCGGAAACGCTGCCGATTTCATATACCGTTTCTGGCCCTGCCTTGTAGTCCATGCGTTTTGGTTTGAGGTTGATTCTTTTATTTCCAGTGTAGGGTCTACCCAATATATTACATCCTAAAACATTTTTACTGGATATTTTAACCAAGCTTCCTGTCTCTGCACATGTCAAAAAACTTTTGTTATGTATATTATACTTTTTTTGCTAAAAAAGACCATACTCCTCTTCTAGAAAGAACAACCCTCCCTACTTTGACCACCTGGCCTAAAATTGATTAAGAACAGTCTTCCCCTGCATACACTTATTTTTGAACTCAGGAAGAGGCCAAACTTCTTCAATAAAATAAGGCATAAATGGGTATCTAGCCCCCTTGGTTATCTTTGGATCCAATATATTAGTATGTACCTTGTCTGATTACATTCTGTATTGCAGTATTGCCCTCTGACTTACATTCTTCCCCCCTTTCTGTATCCTTGAATTTTACTTGTACCACCAATTTCTTTACAAACATTGCACCTTAAAAAGGAACTCCAGGACCTACCAAAAATTAAAAGTCAGCAGCTACAAATACTGTAGCTGCTGACTTAACATTATGGCACTTATTTGTCCAGATATCCAGCGGTGTCCTTGCCCTGAGCCGAGACTTAAATTGGCTATCAGGTGCTGGCGCCACCATCCTGACTAAGGAAAACCGGCAGTGAAACCTTGCGGCCGCGACGAACTGAGCCGGAAAGAAGAGCGAGTACCTGTCAGAACCAGGTAACGCCCCCCCCCCAAAAAAAAGGTGCCAAATGTGGCAGCGGAGGCAGACGAGCGGAGCTTCCGCTTTTGGTGGCGCTCCGCTTTAGCGAGGCACGAGCGGCATAGTTTGGTTTTGTCTGTAAATGGTCTATTACTGTATTGTTTGTAGTTTTGTACAAAATTTATGAAAACCCAATTCAAGTATCTTTAAAAAGAAAAACAAATTCCAAATCGTACTGCAGTTGCACCTCATAATTGCACTAGAAATTGTATGAAATTGCAGTTGCATTAGTGTGAACCAGGCCTAAAATAGCTCACAGACCTCTTCTCCCACAATGCGGACAATAAATATCACATATATGGTGGAGAATAAATTCAGAGAGAAAACCAAGGCAGAACCTAACTGCAGGGAAAAGTCTAAGCCATATCAGAAAATAAGAACTCAAACATGAATGATTCCAAAATATCCATATCAGTTATAAAATAATAAATGTACTTTGTTTTACCTACAGAGTGCACATTTATTATTTATTTATTTTTTTAAAGTGAACTTTAAATGCACCATTTGGGCTCTTTCACACGGTCCGCCTCCGTAGGCGGATCCGTGCTGCTCAGCAGGGATCGATCTGCCGATCCCCGCTGAGCCGGCGGATGACAGCTCCGTCTCCGCTTGCAGTGCGGAGAGGGAGGTGTCACAGCCCCCGCTGCTCTCTATGGGGGATCGGATGAGAGCGGACCGCCTGTCCGCTCTCATCCGATCCGATCCCTGAACGGATGGAAAAATAGGGTTTCCATCCGTCAAGATTTCACGGACAGGATCGGATATGGATGGCAGCGGGTGTCAGCGGATGTGTCTCCGCTGACATCCGCTGCCCCATAGAGCTGCATGGAGGATCCGATCAGATCCGCCTAAAAAACTGACAGGCAGATCTGATCGGACCGCCCGTGTGAAAGAGCCCTTAGTCTGTGTGTCTGGGGGGGGGGGTCTTTGAAAACGCCCAGGAGGAGGGCGAAACTCGTGACGTAATTTCCGGTACGGACTAGACGCATCGTCACTTCCGGCAAGCACTTCCTGGTTGTACAGTGGAACGCACGCCAGATGCGGCATCCACTGTCGCTCTTACTAATTGCGATACCATTTTGCTTTGTTTGGGAGTATGTTTTAAACCTTTTTTGGCAATAAATTTTACAAATACATACTTCACTATGTGCGGTGCTTTTATCTTTTAACTTGTGTCTATGGAGGTAGACTTCACCTACTTCTAACCTAAGGAGACACAGGGATACCGAGTGATAGTCCATGAAAGGAGGCTCTGTGCAACACATATATTCAAGCTGTTTTAATCAGACATTGCGGTGAGTGGGGAACCAAGAGGGGTCACCATCACCTTGGAGCACCTTTAATATTTAAGATTTTGCACTGGAGCACTTTATTTGGATATTTCACCAATTTTAAAAGGACTATTTATTTATTTCACATTATTAGGATGTTAATTTCACATGGAATGATTTGATGGTTATATGCTAGCGCTGTTTTAATTTTGGTTGTACATTTGTTCCTAAGGCTTTCTTAGAGTCACAGCAGCTGCTTTTTACAAGTGCACATATTTTACACATACATATATTTATTCTTTTAAGAATTGTGTGTATATATATATATATATATATATATATATATATATATATATATATATATATATATATATATATATATATATATATATATCCATTGTTTTTGTACTATATATTTTATTGTACATTCTTTGCACTATTTAATACACTATTAGCGTGGGATTTAATTTACAGTTTATACAGCAAACTTCAGCTTACTTGTGTCCTGCTGTTGCCAAGGGCGCCTGTATCCGCCCAAGCTGCAGTTTGCATTAAAGAATCCAACATGCAGTATTAGCTCCTCTACCTGTAGTCATGACAACTATCACCGAAAGGAACCGCCATTAAGGCACCAGCCGGCCCTTCCTATACGCCAAGAACGATGCTTGGAACCAGAAACACCAGAAATGATCCTGAATCATGTGGTTGTCTCTGACTTGTCCACGCCCCTTACTGATTATTTAAACAGTAATGAGCATACAGTCCCTTACTTCTATTTAGTGTGGGAACCACATAATGCTGCCATCTGTGGTAAGCTCATCTCCATTGTTCCACAAGCAAAATTGAAGGACAAACTCTGCCTTCCTAGACAGCTGGTTTGATTAGATCAACTTCAGACTTGCAGAATTTACTGATGTATGAAGATCAGGCATTTTAGGCTGAAACAAAAACAAGAAAAAAAAAACGCAAGGATGGGCTGTATAGCACTTGCGTGTTATTTGCCGGTATGTGCACACACATGCTCATACATAAAGCCAACACCAAAAAAGACCTAGCATCATAACTATGATAATTTTCACTGTAACCTCCCTGTGTAAATTAACACTCCCTTGTAGCAGAAACACAGTACACAGAACGTGAAAGTTTTGGAAAAACGATGCAGCGTCTAACACTGCAGCAGAAAGCCTGACAACAATGTCTCCTACAATATCTACACATGTGAAGAATAAATATTTTAATATTTTGAAGTGAAGACATGTACAATAAAACTTACCATATCTGTAGCTTAATTCGTTTGCCGTCTAACTCTATAGTTCTGATTTTAAAGTCAATACCTGCAAGGAATAAAATATCATTATTAGAAAACTACAACCAAAATGGAATCTATAGTCTTAAAGTGAACTTGAAAATATAGGCAAAAAATTGTCTACAGCCTGAGATTGCATTCCCCAACACTTACACCTGATCTGGGGTATATGGATTTATTCTTATAGTTTCTATTCTGGTCCTCCGTAGGGCAGCTCAGGCTGCAGGAATTTACTAAAACTGGAGCAGACAAAATTTGGAGCAGCTGTGCAAGTTAACCAACCAATCAGCTACTAGCTTAGGCTTGTTCAGTTAAGCTGAAAAAGAAAGCTAGAAGCCAAATACCAATTTATTAAGTCTCGTTCACATCTGCTTGCAGCCGAAACAAGGGCAGAAAACGTGCGTTTCTGCCAACACGCCAAAACACGTGACGAACCTGCAGTGCTGCTAATTCCTAATGGCAGCCAAAACATGGGTAGCAGCAACGTGACAAAAAATGAGCTTGGTTAAGTGCCAAATTTGGAAAACCAAGCTTTTTTTGGTGCATTTTCGCTTGAAAAATTAACCAAAATGCAACACGTCGCCACACTCAGATGTGAAGCCTCAACAAAACATACAGAACATATTCAATGCTTTCTACATTTTGGACCTAGTTCCTAACTTCCTGAGAAATTTGTCAAGTCGTTGTTGGTGCCCTCTTAGCTGGTGCCTCTGACTAAAGTTGCCAATTTGTGGTGTCGTGAGGTACAGTATCAAAAGGTTATGAGAGCATATACAGTTTCCAGGAAAACGTTGTCAAGTATAAGCACGGGTTGAAATGGTCAACTGACCGAAAGAGACAAAAAAGGACATTGCGTAGGAATGCGACCCAGATTTTTGCATAAAGTGTAGTATGAGATTCTCTTATCTACCATCCAAGACTTATTCCCAGGAGAATCAAGTCCGTCTTGGATGCCAAAAGCAGTCCAACCCATATATAGACCACATTACTAAAAATATTGGGACAACTGCCTTTACATGCACACAAACTTTAATGGCATCCCAGTCTTAGTTTATAGGGTTCAATATTGAGTTGGCCCACCCTTTGCAGATTTACCTGCTGCAGCTCTTCTGGGAAGGGTGTCCACAAGGTTTAGGAGTGTGCCAATGGGAATGTTTGACCATTCTTCCAAAAGCATATTTGTGAGGTCAGGCACTGATGTTGGATAAGAAGGCCTGGATCGAAGTCTCCGCTCTATTTCATCCCAAAGGTTTTCTATCGGGTTTACGTCAGAACTCTGTACAGGCAAGTCAAGTTCCTCCACCCTAAACTTGCTCACCCATGTCTTTCAGCACCTTGCTGGGTGCACTGGTCAAAATCATTTGGTAGAGGGGAGATTATGGTGTGGGGTTGTTTTTCAGGGGTTGGCCTTGGCCCCCTAGTTCCAGTCAAGGGAACTCTTAAGGGCCTCCGCATACCAAGACATTTTGGACAATTTCATGCTCCCAACTTTGTGGGAACAGTTTGGGGATGGACTGTTCCATTATGACTGCGCACCAGTGCACAAAGCAAGGTCCATACAGAAAAGGATGAGCGAGTCTGGGGTGGAGGAATTTGACTGGCCTGCACAGAGTCCTGACCTCAACCCAATAGGACACATTTGGGATGAATAAGAGCAGAGACTTCAAGTCAGGCCATCTCATCCAATATCAGTGCCTGAGCTCACAAATGCGCTTCTGGAAGAATGGTCAAAACATTCCCATAGACACACTCCTAAACTTTGTGGACAGCCTTCCCAGAAGATTTGAAGCCGTTATAGCGGCAAAGTTTGGGCCAACTCATTATTGAACCCTACGGACTAAGGCCCCTTTCACACAGGCGGACCATTCAGATCCGCCTGTCTGTTTTTTTGGCGGATCTGAATGGTCCCCCCATGCATCTCTAAGGGGGATCGGATGTCATCTGGACGGATGGAAACCCTATTTTCCATCCGTCCAGCGGATCGGATGAGAACGGACCGACGGTCCGTTCCCATCCGATTTCCCCCATAGAGATGCATGGGGAACTGACAGCTGTGTCTCCGCACACAGCACGGAGACACAGCTGACATCCTCCTGCTCAGCGGGGGATATATATACATATACATACACATACACACACATACATACATACATACACACTTTTTTTAATAATTTTTTATTTATTTTTTTTTTAAATAATAAACACCAATTTTATTAGCAACTCTAATGTAGCTTCTAGATTGTTTTACAAAAAAAATGAACAATAAGGCTTCATGCACATGGATGTTTATTAGCTGAAAATGGCTCAAAAAGGTAAAATCCCTAGTGCTTTCCCACGCCCAGGGAGTCACAGTTGCTGTGTATAGCTACAATACAAGTACATGGCTGTAATCAGCAGTAATTGTGTAAATGCTGATCACTTCTAAATCTGTGTTTACTTGCACATTTGAGCAAGGTGTATTTCCCTTAAAACGGGAAAACTGTGTTTATGCGACTACAGCCACTGCTTTGTACCTGTGATTCCACAAGCATGGGAAAGTGTTGCGATTTTATGCTTGAGGAGGTTTTAGCCAATAAACGTCTATGGCAAATGCCATCTGCTATAATATTCACACCAATAAAGCTAAAATTGTGCTTTAGTATTTCCCAATGACTTAATGCATGGGCTTCACACTCACTGAATACAAAAATTAAACTCTGACACAACGTAAGTAAAAGAATTGTAACCAAGAGACAGGAAAAGCTTCCTAAAGCCCAACTCCATGCAATTAAAAAATGACCCCTTGTGGTGGGGCTGCATTTGCCCCTCCATTCTTTCCTGGCTGCTAGACAGGTTCCTTGCACTCCTGTGGTCTAAGATCCTAACATGAAGATTTATGCAGGGTCCCTAGCACAAAATTGGCCGGGTTGATGCGAAGAAACAGTCTACCACCATCAGAGAGTAGGGGAGCACCATCTATCGAGGGAGCAGGGGATCTGGTAAGTAAAAGTGTTTCTTCTCTCCCGGAGACAAAACAACTAACCATTACAGGGCAGGTGCAGCCCCACTGCAAGGGATACATTTTAAAAGAGTTGTAAAGTCAGAAGTTTTTTTTTTATCCTAATGCATGAAGATAAAAAAAACATTCTGGGTGTAGCAGCCTCCCCAGCACCCCCTATTATTTACCTGAGGTAAATACCAATCGATGGGCACAAGTCCCACGGCCGTCGGACTCTCTCTCCAGATTGGCTGAGACATAGCCACGGTGTCATTGGCTCCCGTGGTTGCCAAAGTCAGTTAGCCAATCAGAAGAGAGAGGGGTGGGGCCGAATGGTAGCTCTGTGTCTGAATGGACACAGGGAGCTGCAGCTCAGCTCAGGTGGCCCCATAGCAAGCTGCTTGCTGTGGGGGCACTTGACAGGATGGAAGAGTCAGGAGCAGCAACGAGGGAACTAAGAAGAGGAGGATCCAGGCTGCTCTGTTCAAAACCAAATGCACAGTCAGGTAAGTAGAACATATTTGTTACAAACACACACACACACACACACACACAAAATCACTTTAAGTTGGAAAAAAAAAAAAAAAAAAAAAAACCTTGCCAAGCTGTCAAAGCCAGGGACTGTAAAAATCGGTCCTTGGCACAGCAGATCCTGCCTGAGAGGAAGCTGCCAAGGAACGTCGGCGACCAGCCACACCAGATCAGCGTACCAAGCCCGGTGAGACCAGTCTGGAGCCACTAAGATGACCGGAATCCCTTCTGCCTTGATCCTGCATAGAAATTTTGGCAGAAGTTTGAGAGAAGGGAAGACGAAAATCAGACGATACTGACCCCACGGGGCCACCAGCATGTCTGTTGCGTCCGCTAGAGCAGTGGTCCTCAACTCCGGTCCTCAGGGCCCACTAACAGGCCATGTTTGCAAGATAACTAAATGACATCACAGGTGATCTCATTTGCTGCTCAGTGTTTGCAGTATTCTAGTCTGCATTTCCCCAAGGTAATACTTAAAATCTGACCTGTTAGTGGGTGCCCCACCGGAGACACAGCTGATGAAACGCCTCCGGATGAAGGGAATTCTCCCAGTGGTCCAACGCCTGTCAACTGAGGTAATCCACCAGCCAATCTTCCACCCCGGGAATGTGTACTGTGGAGAGGGCTGGAACTAACCGTTCTGTCCACCTTAGAATGCCGGCTACCTCCAGAGCCGCGAGGAAATATTGTGCCTCCTTGGTGACTGACATAAGCCACGGCCGTGGCATTGTCCGAATGAATGCACACTAGACAACCCTGAAGAAGATCCTTCCAATGATTCAGACACAGTCTGATCGTTCGGAGTTCCAAGACATTGATCGGGAGTCTGGACTCGTCCAGCGTCCAGATTCCCTGAGCAGAATGCTTGCCAAGGACGCCTCCCCAGCCAGGCAGGCTTGCATTCGTGGTGACCACTGTCCAATAAAAGGGGAGGAAGGAATTTCATAACCGAAGTGCCGGAGAACGAAGCCACCATATCAGGGACTCCTTTATTCCCCAAATCAGCCAGATCTGATTGTCCAGAGGCTGCGGAGTCTTGTCCCGTTTGGTCAGAATTTCCCTTGCAGAGACCTTGTATGGAACTGTGCAAAACGGAACCCCCTCGAAGGTAGACACCATCAGGCCCAGCACCCGCAAGCAAGTCCGGAGGGACGACCATTTTTTGGACAGCAGGAGGCGAATTGCAGCCTGCAATTTCTGGAGTCCGAGTCCAGAGTCAGGCCCAGATAGTCAAGCTTTGTGGACGGAACCAGAGCAGGCTTCTGAAAAATTAGATTTTTGTCTTACCATAAAATACTTTTCTCTGATGTTCATTGACGGACACAGCTCAAGAAACTTCTTGACCATTGGGTTATGCTGCCTCCTACAGGAATAAGACACTAGGCAGGAAAAAGCTTTACCTCACCTATGGGGCAGTCCCAGGGGGTATACTCCCACTTCCTGCTTCAGGCATTCAGTTTAGTTGCAAGCAGTGTCAGAAGAAAAATAACCCAACTTAAAATCGAGGGGATGGGTGCTGTGTCAGTCAATGAACATCAAAGAAAATGATTTTAGGGTAAGACAAAAATCCAATTTTCTTTCCCTTATTGGCGGACACAGCTCCAGAATCTTCTTGACCATTATGACGTCCCAATGCAGCGTCAAACATGAAAAAACACAGCAGGAAAAAAATTCCCTAAAGGCTAAACCTAGTCAACCAGGTAAAACTGGAGCTCACCTGAAAAATAACATACACCCTCAAAGCAAGACTAATCCTCTCAAACACCAGCCTTCAAAACGTTGCGGCCAAAAACAGCATCCGCAGATGCCAACACGTCTATTGTAGAAAATTTTGAGAAAGTGTGCACAGACGACCAGGTGGCCGCCTTGCCAACCTGCCCCACTGACGCCTGATGGTGGAAGGTCCAGGAGGCACTAAGCTCCCGTGTAGAATGCGCCTTAACAGGGAATGGAGGAACCTGACCTTTGATGGAATAGGCCTGCAGCTCCGTCCGTTTTATCCATCTGGAAATGGTCGCAGCAGGCGCGACCAACCCTTTGCGTGATCCATCCATTAGGACAAATAGTAAGGCTGATTTCCTAAATGGCTCAGTTGCACAAGGTACACCCTGATCGCCCAACCCACATCCAGAGAGTGCAAGGCAATCTCCTTAGGATGTTCAGGCTTAGAACACAGGGAAGGCAACACAATGTCCTCATTCAGATGGAAATCAGAAACAACCTTAGGAAGGAACAACTGACAAGGGTGAAGCACCACTTTAGCTCTGAACTACCAGGTACGGTGAGCGACAAGACAACACCGCCAGCTCTGATACCCTGTGTGCAGAAGTAATAGCCACCAAGAAGGCACCTGCAGCCACCAGGAGAATCTGCACTGTATGTGCGGCGATAAAGAAGTAAAATGATCCAGAAGCCAGCACCAGGGGCTCCCACCGCCTAAATCGCCACCCATAGGGCTCCACTGTCATACCCGACGCTATTGCCAATGGAAAACCACAAGAAAATGGCTGCCAGACTACCCAAACATGGCCGCCATGAATAGACACACACAGGCTACAACAAAATTGCGGCCCCATGCGGCTCCACGAGGCTCACAGGGACCCAGGAGGAAAACCAGGCCTCAAGGACAGATCCAGGCAGGACAGGTGGCCCTGGCAGGAGCCCCCACCAGGTACAACCCCCCCCTTCCGCACAATTGATTGTCCGGTCGCCGACGGTGCACCCCCCCTGGCCCCATCGACAGGTAGCGCCCTGCCCCCATTCCAGGAAAGTGGCCAGACCAACAAATAGCCCCAGTGTGGAGGTGGGCAGGATGAGGGACTTGGCAAGGTGGGGGGTGCCTGCGGGAAGGAAGGGAACCCGGGGGTCCGACCGTCCCAAGGAAGGGCCCACGTCCACCCCAAAACCTTCCAGGAGGGGGGGTGTGGACAGCTACTCACCATACCAGGAACCAGGCGGGCACCGCTCCAGACAGAACCTTTCTTAATTTAAATGGGGGGCTGTTAGCCAGGAAGAACACTGCGACTCGGACCGAGACCTGTGGTCATAAGCGACCTCGCGTGGCATTTAACTCGCAGGCCAGCCCCTTTTTCTATCTAAAAAAATTTTGTAAGGGTCAAAGATCCCAGCAAGGAAATAGGTCCTTACTCCTGACTAGGCAGAAAATAAAAAAAAAAATAAAAAAAGTGTGGCTATAGCAGAGAGAGGGAGTATACCCCCTGGGACTGCCCATGGGTGTAGCCAGAATTATTTTCTGCCTAGGAGGAAATATAACCAATGGTAATGAATATCAGAAGCTGTTTCCGTCAATGAAGGAAAGAGAAACAGGTTTTTAAAATGCAAAAGCACAAATGGGCCTTTATCTTTATTAAACAGTGCCAGCTTGCTGTAGCTGGTGTATATAGCTATATTTTACTTTTAGAAAAGCTTTCAATGCAGGCAAAATATATGAATCATTAAATACACTCATTCCATGCTGTATTCCTTGCCTCACAGCCTTTTATGCTGAGGCAGAAAACATGGACAAGTAGATGCTTGCTACTCACTTTACACGTTGCAGTTTCAGCTAGCTATGCATTTCCTGCTGACAATGCAGCTAAGGAGGAAGTGACCAGACCCATCCAAACCCTTTTGTATCTGCTTTCATGGCAACAACCCCATAGACAGTATGCGTGTATATAATAAATCAGAAAAATACTAAAATAACCTGATAAAATACATTTGCATTATTTTATGTGGACAATTAACTGGATTTGTATAACATGAACTATGCACCACCAAATATTACAAGCAAGTTTGCTTGTAAAAGTGATCAGCCACACCTGTATTATAACCTATGTAGTGGGGAAATGTTACCAGGAGTACCGCATACAGAGCACAGTGTGGGCACTACTTATTTTTAATTTGTATTTCTATATATCTTCTTTCCAAGAGAAACCAAAGTGCCTAAAAAGGAGATTGACCCTGTAAAAAAAAAATGTAAAAGCCAGCAGCTACAAAAACTGTAGCTGCCGATGTTTAAAAAAAAAAAAAAAAAAAAAACACACAAATTACCTGTCTCAGTATCCAGCGATGTCCTCATCCATCCTCATCCGACCTGGTTGGCTCTTTGCCGGTCTTTGGGTGCAGGCGTCTGCATCCTAACTGTGGGCAGCGAACTGTGCACGCGCGAGCCACACTGCGCCACGTGAATGACCCCGCAGACTCCTGGGACATGTCCCAAGAGGCTGCAGGGAAAAGGGGACGGACTTCCACTCAGATCGCCGTGGCGGTGTGGAAGGGGAATACAGTAGCGAGGGAGCGATTCAGGTTTTTTTTTTTACGATGTCTGTGTTAGGGAAAATTTCCCCTTACTTCTTGTCTCAGCCAGCAAGTGATCACATCAAAGTGGACACAATCAGGCATGAAAAACATTTTTCTTTAGTAGAATTTGAAGGACTACAACCTTTCCAAGGTCTCCACTAAGGAGATTTATCCTCCCTTCTAGATATACAGTGCCTTGAAAAAGTATTCATACCCCTTGACATTTTCCACATTTTGTCATGTTACAACCAAAAGTGTAAATATATATATAATTGGGATTTTATGTGGTAGATCAACACAAAGTGGCACATAATTGTGAAGTAGAAAGAAAATGATTTTAACATTTTTTTTTTACAAATAAATATTTGAAAAGTGTGGCGTGCTTATGTATTCTGTCCCCTTTACTCTGATACCCCTAACCAAAATCTAGTGGAACCAATTGCCTTCAGAAGTCACCTAATTAGTAAATAGAGTCCACTAGTGTGTAATTTAATCTCAGTATAAATAAAGCTGTTCTGTGAGACCCTCAGAGGTTTGTTAAAGCGGAGTTCCGGCCTCGGAAACTATTTTTCACTAAAAATACCCCCCGGGACAGTCAGGGCTAGTGCATTCCACAATGGATAGCCTCTGAACTGTCCCAGGTCGCACTTACCTTTTAGAAGAAATACTTACCTTGAAAATTTCTTCTTCAGCGCTCTTCTGCCATCTCAGGTGTGGGCAGCTGAAGCCAGTGCGTCCTCTTCTGCGTCCTCTTCCGTCCCACAATGCACTGCACCGCTCGTCACTTCCGGGGCAGGCGCGTCACCCCTGCACAGCTCCTGGGCATGCCCAGAAGCTGTTTAGCAGGGAATGAAGTGGAAGAAAGGTAAGTATATTTTCTGCAATAACAAGGTAAGTAAACAAAAAAAAAAAAAAAAAATCGGGACTATCCATTTCTTTTACAGGTGACACAGAGCAAGCGGATGGCCCAAAGTCGTTTTTGAGGTCGGAACTCCGCTTTAAAGAACCTTAGTGAACAAACAGCATCATGATGGCCAAGGAATACACCCGACAGTTCAGGGATAAAGTTGTGGAGAAGTTTAAAGCAGGGCTAGGTTAAAAAAAAAATCCCAAGCTTTGAACGTCTCACGGAACACTGTTCAATCCATCATCCAAAAATGAAAAGAGTATGGCACAACTACAAACCTACCAAGACATGGCCGTCCACCTAAACTGAAAGGCCGGGCAAGGAGAACATTAATCAGAGAAGCAGCCAAGAGGCCCATGGTAACTCTGGAGGCGGTACAGAGATCCACAGCTCAGGTGAGAGAATCTGTCTACAAGACAACTATTAGTAGTGCACTCCACAAATCTGGTCTTTATGAAAGAGTGGCAAGAAGAAAGCCATAAGAAGTCCCGTTTGCGGTTCGCGAGAAGCCATGTTGGGGACACAGCAAATGTGGAATAAAGTGCTCTGGTTTGAAAATGTAACTATTTGGCCTAAAAGTAAAAAAGCTATGTCTGGCAGAAAACAAAAACTGCACATCACCCTGAACACACCATCCCCACCTTTAAACATGGTGGTGGCAGCATCGTGTTGTGGGGATGCTTTTCCTCAGCAGGAACAGGGAAGATGGTCAGAGTTGATGGGAAGGTGGATGGAGCCAAATACAGGGCAATCTTAGAAGAAAACCTGTTAAGAGTCTGCAAAAGACTTGACTGGGGCGGAGCTTCACCTTCCAGCAGGACAACAACCTTTATTATACAGCCAGAGCTACAATGGAATGGTTTAGATCAAAGCCTATTCATTTGTTAGAACGGCCCAGTCAAAGCCCAGACCTAAATCCAATTGAGAATCTGCGGCAAGACTTGAAAATTGCTGTTCACAGACGCTCTCCATCTAATCTGACAGAGCTTGAACTATTTTGCAAAGCTGGTAGAGACATACCCAAAAAGACTTCCACTGTAATTGCAGAGAAAGGTGGTTCTACAAATTATTGACTCAGGGGGCGGAATACAAATGCACACCACAATTTTCACATATTTGTAAAAAAATTTAAAAACCCATTTATCATTTTCCTTCCACGTCACAATTATGTACCACTTTGTGTTGGTCTATCACATAAAATCCCAATAAAATACATTTACATTTTTGATTGGAACATGACAAAATGGAAAATTTCAAGGGAAATTAATACTTTTTCAAAAGGCACTGTACATTGGCCAGGAAGAGAGACAGCACAAAACCATTACTCGACTTCCAACCCAGCTATTCTTAGGTTACATTGAGTAGTGCATCCTGTTTGATGGTGCCTACATACTTCTTGAGCCAATGCCACTTGGCAGAGCCAAATTAATGACACTAAAGATATTTATAGCCATTTGTAAGGATGGTATTCTGACCACCATGTGGGTTGGAGGTGCATGCTTTAAAGTAAAGTTAGCCCAATTTTTTTTCTAGAATGTGAAAGAATGTTATGCCCAGTAAAAAGATGCCCAACATGTCATGCTTCAAAATCGCGCACGCTCATGGAATGGCGACAAACATTGGCACTTAAAAATGTCCATAGGCGACACTTTAAAAATTTCTAGTTTAGAGTTACAGAGGAGGTCTAGGGCTAGAATTATGCTCTCGCTCTAACTATCGTGGTGATACCTCACATGTGTGGTTTGAACACCGTTTACATAGGTGGGCTTGACTTGTGTATGCGTTCGCTTCTGGGCGCGAGCTCGGAGAGACGGGACTTTTGTTTTATTTTTACACTATTACACTATCACTTTTATTCCTATTACAAGGAATGTAAACATCACTTGTAATAGAAACAGGCAGGACAGGTCCTCTTTAATATGGGATCTGGGGGTCAAAAAGACCTCAGAATTCACATCTACATTAAAAAGGCAGAAAAAAAAAAGTCCTTTTAGGGGCCGTTGGGAGAAGCAAGGTATGACTTCGCTCCGGCCCTCCAGGGCCATAGATTTGAGTGGGGCCAGCTTGCCCTCACTCGACTTCCTGCCTAGGCGGGGAAAGGACCGGAACATTTTCCCCTCAAACTGTTGGCGCTATATAAATCCTATATACTAATAATAATAATAACCTATAACATCCAAGTTAGGCTCCTTTCACACGGCCGCTCCGTGTGAAAGGTCCGCTGCGGGACTTTTTTTTTTTTTTTTCCACGGAGCGGATGACATTTCTGTCATCCGCTCCGTGTGCCCGCATATCATCCCATCCGTTTGCGGATGATATGCGGACCCTAATGTAAGTCTATGGCACTGCGGATGTCAGTGGATGACACCGCTGACATCCGATTTTCCTTCCTTCCCGTTTTTTACACGGATGAAAAAATATGGTTCTGTTCCATTCCAAAAAACGGAACAGAACTGAAAGAAGGAAAATCGGATGTCAGCGGATGGTATTCCGCTGACATCCGCAGTGCCATTCACTTACATTATGTCCGCAAATCATCCGCAAACGGATTGGATGATTTGCGGACACACAGAGCGGCCGTGTGAAAGGACCCTAAAACATATAACACCAACATGTCAGAAGAAAAAAAATAAAAATAAAAAACACAACACAACAAAACAGAATCAATGATTTAGAATAGAGATCACCCGCCTAAAATGACTCAATCAGGTGTAGCTAATCACCCTCTCAATGGCACACAAAGCCATTTGACTTTAAACTATTATTAGCTGTGGTCATTTTGATTAGTTCAGCATGAAGAGAGCTTTCCACGAGTATTTCAGTCCCATGTAGTGCAAATGAAGCAAACAATCAACTATGGGTGGAAAGAGGCACTGTCAAAAAATCTCCATGATATAGTTTAGACAGGCACAAGTCACAAGTCTTTTGAAAAAGTCAAAGGCTTTATCAATGCCTAGAAGCACAGTGAAGTCTGTTATTAGGAAGAGATGGAAGGTATATGGTACCTCCCTGGATCAGGATGTCGTTCCAAACTGGATGAAAGAGCCAGGAGGAAACGGGTTAGAGAGGCTACCTAGAGGCCTATAGCAACTCTGAGCAGTTGCAGGAATTTATGACAAAGTGTGGTTGTTGTGTGCATGTGACAACAATAGCACTAGTCCTCCACAAATGTGCCTTGTATGAGAGGGTTGCAAGAAAAGCCACTCCTCAAGAAAGGCCACATGCAGTCATGACTGAGCTTTGCCAGAATCACACCTGGAAGATTTGGAGGCTACATGGGAAAAAAGGTGTTCTAGTCAGATGTAGCGGTGTGCATCTTCACTAGTCTCACGATTCGATGATTATGCGGTCAACGATACGATTAGATTCCGCGATCAATCACGGTTAATGTCCATGGTTTTCATCAAAAAATTCAAGCAGTCAGAAGAGCTCGACTTTTTTTTTTTTTTTTTTTTTTTTTTAAAGGGAAGAAGAAGAGGACACTCCCTGCATGTAGCAAAGTCTGAACACAGCAGACAACTAAAGAGGAGCTCCAGGTTCCCCCCAATAAACTACAAAAGGTGTTCAGAGACTGCAGACATGATACAAGAGAGATGGTCAGAGACTGCAGACATGATACAAGAGAGATGGTCAGAGACTGCAGACATGATACAAGAGAGATGGTCAGAGACTGCAGACATGATACAAGAGAGATGGTCAGAGACTGCAGACATGATAAAAGAGAGATGGTCAGAGACCGCAGACATGATACAAGAGATGGTCAGAGACTGCAGACATGATACAAGAGAGATGGTCAGAGACTGCAGACATGATACAAGAGAGATGGTCAGAGACTGCAGACATGATACAAGAGAGATGGTCAGAGACTGCAGACATGATACAAGAGAGATGGTCAGAGACTGCAGACATGATACAAGAGAGATGGTCAGAGACTGCAGACATGATACAAGAGAGATGGTCAGAGACTGCAGACATGATACAAGAGAGATGGTCAGAGACTGCAGACATGATACAAGAGAGATGGTCAGAGACTGCAGACATGATACAAGAGAGATGGTCAGAGACTGCAGACATGATACAAGAGAGATGGTCAGAGACCGCAGACATAATACAAGAGATGGTCAGAGACCGCAGACATGATACAAGAGGTGATCAAAGACCGCAGACATGATACAAGAGGTGATCAGAGACCGCAGACATGATACAAGAGGTGTTCAGGGACTGCAGACATACTACAGGAGATGGTCAGAGACTGCAGGCAGACATGATACACAGATGGTCAGGAAGTATTATATCTTTTTATTTTAAAGAAAAACGAATAATACCCTTTGATATTACTTTAACAAATCACTGATCAGTCTTTTGGCAGCAACTTGGATAGACAACAGGTCAACACCCACTTCCAAAAAAAAAAAAAAAAAAGGCATTTCAATCAGCAAATCAGAAAGAAGTATACTGCTTGCAAATTAGTGGATGTTTCCAGAGGGGGAAGATTATAGGGAAATCTCAGGAAGGAAGTAGACAGAAAAAAAGGAGTGCAGCCCCCAATGTGATAGGCACTCAGTACACACATACTGGATAGATGCAGCAGGTGGGGGGGCTGTGCCACTTCTATACACTCATCCCTCACTTAAGCCTTGTACACACGATCAGATTATCGGACTAATTTTCTAGTTTTTTTGTTGCATGCTAGTCTAATATGGAAAGTGAAGAGGTTACTTACATACAAAAATTCTCGTACGACAGAATTCAACTTCAGAAGTGATGTTATGTGTTGAATTGTTTTGTATGTATTCTTTAGTATCTGAGCATGCCTAGTCTTGCTCTTATGATTTTTTTCGGATGAAAACTGTACTAATTAAATGAAAATCGGACGTTGTGTTCACGGACGATAAAAAATTTATAGCCTGCAAATCCAGTTTTTGTCATCCGAAAATTCGTAATCCGCTGTCGAAAGCACTAACGATCTGAAAATCAGCAAATTGCTCGTCGGATGAAATTTTACTTATCGTGTGTATGGGCCTTTACATTAAGGATGACAGGGTGGTCTCTGGTCATGTAAACCTTTGGGAGCACTCCTACTGTCCCCTTCCCAGCTCATTGCTGAAGCAGACTCTGTGCCTTATCCCTGTGCTCTTCTATGTAACAGACGTGTCACAGTGGCGCTGCGCCTGCCCATTGGGGAGGCGACAGGTGTGCTGAGCTACAAATCCAGATTGGGGAGTGCGGTTGGGGGCGGCATGCTGACATATGTTGCTGTGCCCGCATTCTAGGGGGGGGAACCGGAATGATGTCATGCATAATTGCAATTCAGCTGAATTCTGCATCGGTGCAAATTCGTTAAAGGCTGAATCGCAATGCAACTATGTGCCAATCATTTTCAACACCCCCAGTCAGATGAGACAAAAACTGAATTATTTGGCCTCAACGCTAAACGATATGTCTGGCGGAAATCCAGTACAGTCGTGGCCAATAGTTTGAGATTGTGAGAATATTTTTGAAAATAATATTTGTCAAAGTCTGCTGCCTCATTTTTTAGGATGGCATATTGCATATGCTCCAGAATGTTATGAAGAGTGATGAGATGAATTGCAATTCATTGCAAAGTCGCTCTTTGCCATGAAAATAAACGTAAATCTAGAAAAAAAAAAAAACACCACACATTTCCTCTGCATTTTAACCCTGCCACAAAAGGACCAGCTGACATCAGGTCAGTGATTCTCTTGTTAACAAAAGGTGTCAGTGTTGACAAGGACAAGGCTGGAAATCACTCTGTAATGCTGATTGCGTTAGAATAAAAGGCTGGAAGCTTTAAAAGGAGGGCAGTGCTTAAAAAAAGTAGTTCTTCCACTGCTAACCATGGTTTCTTGCAAAGAAACACTTGCAGTCACATCATTGCTTTGCACAAAAAGGGATTCACAGGCAAGGAGTTTGCTGCTACTAAGATTGCACCCAAATCAACCATTTATAGGATCATCAATAACTTCAAGAAGAGAGACGCAACTGTTGTGAAGAAGGCTTCAGGATGCCCAAGAAAGTCCAGCAAGCGCCAGTACAGTCTCCTACAGTTGATTCAGCTGCAGGATTGGGGCACCACCAGTGCAGAGCTTGCTCAGGAATGGCAACAAGGAGGTGTGAGTGCATCTGCATGCACAGTGAGGAGAAGACTTTTAGAAGATGGCCTGCTGTCAAGAAGGGCAGCAAAGAAGCCACTTCTCTACATATTGATATTCTGCCAAAGGTACAGGGATTGGACTGCTGATGACTGGGGTAAAGTCATTTTCTCTGATGAATCCCCTTTTCTGATTGTTTGGGGCATCTGGAAAAACCTTGTCTGGAGAAGAAAAGGTAAGCGCTACCATCAGTTCTGTGTCATGAAAAACATTAAAGTATCCTGAGACCATTCAGATCACCAACTGAGTACCATTTTGAGTTGCTGAAATGAAATTCCAGCAAAATGGACTAGCCTACTGCATCAATTTTTTACTTTGATTTTCAGGGTGTCTGAGTTCAGCCCTTTGTAGGTTGATAATTTCCATCAAACGATGGGACATCCTTTCCTGATGCATTACACAGTCTATATCAGTATAGATAACCGGCATGAGATCTTTCCCCATTGAGATCTGAGGTGTTTAAAAATTGTTCCTTTAAATTTTTTTGAGCAGTGTAAATATATATATATATATTACACACACACTTATATTGTTACCAAAAAAAAACAAATTGTGTAGTGTAACAGATTGTATAAGTTGAGGTTCCTTTTCTGCATGAATTTGGCCAAATATTTGTCAGATAAGAACAAGGATTTGGTTTTCCGTTTTTAGCAAAACCAGGGAAACAATGTACTTTATATACATAAGAATTTCTTTAAGAATTAACAAAACATGTGTAAAAGGTTCTCTTAAGCAGTGGATGTCCAGACTCGCATGGAGAAACAGATACCTGCAGGGCTGTAGTTGAAAAGAAAAAAATTAGCCCAAAAAAAAAAAAAAAAAAGTCCTAATTTATCATGAATATTACGCAATGGTTTCATATCCAGTACTTTTTTTTTTTTTTTTTAATAAGGATTACAAAACAAAACCTAGGGTCCTACTGTAAGCTATGGAAATCACCATAAAGTATTAAAAAATTTTTCTTATCCAAACCCAAGAACAAAGTGTATAATGTTGCAACATACCAGTCCGTAGATATGGCGGCTATTTGCTTTTTTTTTTAGCTTGCAATTCTGCCAGCAACACACTTCCTAACAGGATGACAACGCCCAATTATTGTACTAGAGAAGCAGCGTTGTCACCCAAAGACAGGGTTAGAAACCTTTCCCCCTGTCCTCTGCTGCAGGACTACAGTAACTGGCCCCGTCTCCAGATCTCTAATAAACTCCCTTCTCCATAATATAGAAGGAAGGGGTTCTGTAGTCCCCAGGGTGACTGGTAAAGTAAACACTGGCAGAGAGCACAGGAAGATATCAGTTATCAGGATTTCTAAAAGGATCAACAGGGATTCTTTGGCACTTACGGAAGAGATATTGCATAACATTTCCAATGGTATCTTTGATGGACCAAATGAAAGATGTTCATTAACCACTTTACCACCAGAGGATTTTGCTGTCTTACGTCTGGGCCGCTTTTTACGATTCACTGTGCGACTTTAACTGACAATTGCGCGGTCATGCAATGCTGTACCCAAACAAAATTTACGTTCTTTTTTTCCCACAAACAGAGCTTTCTTTTGGTGGTATTTGATCACCTGTGCAATTTTTACTTTTTGCGCTATAAACAAAAAAATAAATGTAAAAATCAAAATTTTTTATCATTTTAGGCCAATTTGTTTTCTGCTACATATTTTTGGTAAGAAAAAAAAAAAAATCACAATAAGCGTATTTTGATTGGTTTGCGCAAAAGTTATTGTGTTTACTAACTAAGGGAAAGATTTCTTTTTTTTTTTTTTTTTTTTTTTTAACGAGTAATGGCGGCGATCTGCAATTTTTTTTTTGCGGGACTGCGACATTGCGGCGGACAGATCGGACCCTTGACTGACATTTTTGACACTTTTGGGGGTACCAGTGACATTACTACAGTAATCAGTGCTATATATATGCATTGTTACTGTAAAAATGACACTGGCAGGGAAGGGGTTAATTTTTATTGGTGATCAAGGGGTTAATGCATGCCTGGTGCTTACTAACGTGTGTGGGGGGGGAGGTGACTGAGTGACACAGGGACAGATCGCAGGCTTAGCTATGCTGTAAACAAAGCGGGCGGATCTCCACACTCGATTCCCCAACAATCGGGGAAGAGCGTCGGTGATCACCACCGCTCCTCCCCTGGCCTGACTCCCGCTGTGACTGAATACAGTGGGAGCGAGCCTACGGCAGCGCGCGCCCGCCGCAGAGAGAGGGGAATGTCTGGTGACGTAGGTCTACGTCGCCAGACGTTATCGAGCCACTTTGCCGCAGTAGAGCTCTAGTGAGCAGCGGTAAAGTGGTTAATATGCCCTTTACACAGCTGCTAGCAGGCTTAAGAACATCTTGAAGTTTGTTGAAAGCCTGCTGAAGCCCACTAACATTGCATATAGGAGAGCATGGTGGTGACAATTTAGGCCCGTTCACCCCAGCAGCCACTGGTGTGAGCTGTAAAGGGAGCGATGCCAATGTGTCACGGCACAGTTTGTTTTTTTCTCCTTTCTTTTTTCAACTTTATTTTAATGTCACGCTCATTCTTTGCAGAGTTTTGTGATGACCAGTGCACCAAATAAAAAAAAATATCTACCTTTTTTCAGCACACAACACTGCCGTGCCCTGAAAATATGGGGCTTAAGGCGTATTGCCTTGTGTATGCCTTGAGAATGTGTTAGGCAAGCCCAGCCCAAAGCATATGGTGAGAACGGACCCCTAGAGGGAGTCTCCAATGACCTTGATAGTATCTCTTACCTCTGCTTGAATGCTACAGATCATATATCTTACAGAAATGACATTGCTCTAATTCGCAATTTATGTGTATAGCCTTTCTCAACCTTTTCAACAGAGGAACCCTTGAAATAACTTTCAGGTCTCCCCGCTCAGGGAACCCCTGCTATAAATGACTACATTTTACAACTCAAGATACATTAGTGTGATGGTCAGTGGGATGAATGTTGCTTACATTTGTGGACATTAGGAAGAATTACCTTCTTCCAGGTAGCTAAAAAGATCACTGGTGTCATTGGGAACTTATCTGAGGCTCCATACACACCTGGGCGTTTTTGAGCGTTTTTCAGCTCCAAAAACGCTCAAAAAAAACGTTCCAAAACGCCCAACAAGTAAAACCCCATTCATTTAAATGGCCCCTGTTCACATCTGAGCGTTTTAACGCCTGAAGCAAAATGCACAACGCTCAAAAAAATACATGAGCTTCTTCTTGGGCTGATTACCAGCGGTTTTGTTAGATGTCAATGCCTGCCTCCAAAAACACCTGAAAAAAAAACGCCTGAAAAACGCGGTAAAAATCACGTTAAAACGCTACGCTCAGGTGTGAATGCAGCCTGAGAGGTAGAAATTGCTCAAGGAACCTCTAGCAACCTCTGGAGGAACCCTGGTTTGAGAACCACTGGTATACAGGGTGACTTACTACAAGATGACAATGCATACAGTAAACCCCCCTCCATTGCGGGGGTTACGTTCCGGACCCAGCCGCGAAAAGTGAAATTCCGGGAAATAGAAAAACCCTATTAAAATGCATTGTAGGCATGTTTTTTTACTGTCACTGTACGTGTAAAAGCATTTTAAGGTCTTTAAACACACTTTTAAAACAATAGAAACTCATTTAAACACATAAAAGATACTGAGAGACAGAGCAAGAGCTATGGAAAACACAAAAATATTTCATTTTTAATGATTTATATAGTAAAATAACATTACAAAAAAAAAAAACGCGAATTACCGGGACCGCAAAAACTGAACCGCGATGGAGCGGGGGATTACTGTAGTCCACAGAATTTTAGAAAGATTATGTAAAACTTTGGATTTACATACCCTGTGGTGAAAAGTAAAAAAAATGATTACAGGCTAATCTTCCTTGCTACCCAGCTACACACCAACCTGGTATTCTACTGGAAATGTTAGCCACAAAGAGGAATGGAAAGATAGAAAGGAAAGCAATACTCACCTGAGCAATAAGTACAGAGCAGGTGTGTCCGGACCTGCGGCCCAAGATGGCCATAAATGCAGCCCAACAAAACCGTAAACTTACTTAACAAGGTTACATTTTTTTTAAAAATGCGTTTACACTTAGCAAAACACATGCAGCAAAAGAAAGATTTGACAGAGTCTCTTTACTGGACTTAAAAGGTTCATTTTCCCAAAGAAATATCTCCCACTCTTCACAATCACGCCTTATTCATGTCATCAGTTTTCTGCAGCACCTATATTTGTGAGCAACCATTTTCAAGGGACAAAATTAGAACAAAAATATCTGATGAACACCTTGCTACTACATCCATTGAGATCAATGCATTCTTTATCATAAACAATGTCACATATTGCACTAATGGTGCCCGCTTTTATAAAAAAAAATATTGCAATATAACATAAAAAAAAAAAAAGTTTTATTACTTCTTATTACTAATTATTAGCTAGGTACATTATCTAGATCAGTGATCGTTAACTTGTGATCTGTCCTTCTTCCGATGTGGCCTAGGAAGGATAAAAGGTTGGACACCCCTGGTACAGAGAAACCGTGCAACTCTATGTGGCTGGAGAAGCATCTTCTATAGCAGGCATCACTAAATGACGGACTGCGGGCCAAATGCGGACTGCACCACTCTCCCTTTCGGACTGCCGCAGTCCCACCATTTAGGAGCCTTTTCTTCCCCTTACGGTAGCTTTAATCCTCACAGAGCCGACAGCGGAAGGCGGAACAGTTCTGGATGAAGGGAGGAGCTGGTCGGGGTTAAGAAGCAGGTGATTGGCTGCTAGGATGAAGGGCAGTCCTAGCAGCCAATTACTATCTTGCAACGCCCGACTCCATCCAGACAGCACAGCATGTGTCCCTCCGATCTGTCTGTGTAAGGTAGGACAGTGAGGGGGATGAAGATAAAAAGGGCTAAGGACTACTGCTGGCCATACACTAGCCGAAATATCGGACTAACTCATTTTCAAAAATTGAAAACTCAGCCGTGAGAGCAGACGATCGCATCATGTAATGACCGAATTTCAAAGATAAATGGTTCAACATTGGACATAAATTAATTCAGTTTGTCACATATATACCTAGTGCAAACAGATCAGCCGAGAAACACATTAACCTTTCAATTGATCGTTTGTTTATCGTTCGGCTGGCAGATTTTCAAAACTGTTCCTTCGATTTTTCGGCTCTGAAAAGTTGAAAACGATTTTCTATTTGTGCCCATTAACCGGACAAAAAAAAAAAATGGACGATCGGACCAAATGGCAGATTTTCAAACGATTTTTCGGCAGGTCTATGGCCAGCTTAAATATGGGGCGGTAGGGGGATGCCAAGGACTGCAGCGATGAGGCTGAGGGCATTAAAGTGTGGGGGGGAGTTTAGGACTGAGATTTGTGGGGGAAGCTGGGGACTGAGATTTGTAAGATTTGTGGGGGGAGCTGAGGATTGGAATGTGGGGGGAGGCTGAGGACTGGAATTGGGGGAGGGGGAGGCTGAGGACTAGAATGGGGGGGGGGGGAATGATGTAAATAGGGTCAGAAGACATTATTGTTAATGGGGGTTGATGTCAAGGAAGTGTGGGAACACTACTGTAAAAGGGGTGGAGGGGGATGATGTAAAGGGGGAGCTGAGGACACTGCTCAAGAGAGGATCTTGATGTGAAGGGGACTGATGTGCAGTGGGGACTGAGGATGCTGATGTAAGGATAGGTTAAGAACTGTGCATGTGCATTAGGTGCACACGTCATAGGCTGAACTACCCGCAAGAAACAAAGAAAAGTCCTTTACCTGTTTTTTTAAAAAATTGTGCTGCAGCAACATGCGGTTTGGCTCACGTGAAAATCTGCGACGGTACCAACATGATATTCGAACCTCTGCTGCTAGAAGACAATTTTAATTACTGGACCTCGGTGAATTGTAACTCAATACCCCTGTTCTATAGACTTGCCATAATTGGCTTGAATTTCAACTGATTTAACAGGAAATTTGAACTTTGCACGACCCTGAAAGAACTGGTGGAAAATTGTCAGCTGAATGACTGCATCCAACAAGATACAGTGAGGATGGGTTCACATATATGTAATGCAGGAACCAGCGTGATTCCTGTGCGGGTTCCCACATTGCATGTCTCTCACAGGCAGTTCACACTGCCATATGCGAACCACTGCGGGTGTCAATACAAAGTTAATGACACCCCCATATCGGTTTGCAGATTGCAGTGCAAACTGTAAAATTGTTTAGGAATCGAATCGTATGAGTGTGAACACCCATGTGATCCAATTCCAGTGCGGACCAAAAAAAAAGTTCTGCACCATTTTGGTCTGAATGCGATGCAAATTCAGCCATACAATCCTGTTGAGTGCTCCCACAGAAAGCAGCTTGCTATGGGGGCGCCTGACCCGAGCCACAGCTCCCTGTGTCCATTCAGACATGGAGCCGCGGCCCAGCCCTTTCCCTTCTAATTGGCTGAATGACTTTGACAGCAGCGGGAGCCAATGGCGCTGCGCTGCAGTCTCAACCAATGAGCAGGGGAGTCCGGGGCAGCCAAGACATTCCTGCAACATCGCTGGATCTAGAGGGACATCAGATAAGTATTAGGGGGGGGGGGGGGGGCTGCTGCAATGCATTAAGATAAACAACCTTCTGCCTTTACAATCAATTTTCTAATGAGAGGGATCCCTGTGTGCACGGCTAGCTGTAACCTATCATAAAAGGGGCAGGAAGAACGCCGAATGAGGATGCAAATTAGGGAGGAGCAATGGCAATGAAGGAAATGGGGGGGGGGGGGTCGAGGGCATAAAAGAGTTAGGCTGGTCATAGATGGTTCAACAGGAACCAGCCAGGATTTAAACCTTGTGTTGGCAGGCTTAGGACCTTTTCACACAGCCTTTCCGCCCAGCGGACTCCGTTTTGCTCAGCGGGGGATCGATCCACCGATCCCCTCTGAGCAGGCGAATGACCACTCCCGGATGACTGCTCCGTCTCCACTCTGTGTGCAGAGACGGACCTGTTAGATCCCTGCTCTCCTCTATAGGAGAACGGATGGAAACGGACCGCCTGTCCGTTAGGAGTAAGCACACAGTTATGTGAAATGCGTCAGCTACTCTGTATCCTTCATGGTATATGGTCTGTGCTTGATACTTGGTGGAATACATTATTGAACAGTGGTTTGCAGCCATTCATCATTTCCTTATCCCAGTGTACATGGTGGCAAGCACCTGCATTGGAGGGCTGTAGAAAGCAGCCTGCCTTCAAGGAGCTTTTAATTTAAGATACCTACCTAACATTCATTCTAGTCAATCTAGACAGGATCCAGTTGACCTTTCAGTGCGTCACTGGAATGTGGAAGGAAGCTCACACAAGCACAGGGAGAACATGCAAACTTTACGCAGGTAGTGTCCTCATCTGAACTCAGGACCCCAGTATTCCAAGACATAGTACTAATCACTGAGCCATTGTGCTGCCCTGTTCTCTTTTAAAGTAACTAACATAACAATAAGTAAATAAATGCCCCTTTGCAAAGGAAACCTAGAATGTGTATCTCTACTGCACCACTTGTGATCTCAGCAGTAAAAGATCGCTGACTAAAGGTTGTTCAGGATTGTTTTCTTAGTGCCACTGTTGTACACGATGGTATCCTCTTGGTGCAAGAAACATTCTGGTTGGCTAATTAAAAAGACCTTTATTGTAGCATTATTCAGAAAAGAAACTCCACAATACAAAAATGATGAAACAGCGTAACCATCTAACGTATTTCGGTGCTTAATCAAAGCTTAAAAAGTTATATCATGTATATCATATATATATATATATATATATATATATATATATATATATATATATACATATACATATACACATACACATACACACATATACTGTGCAAATGAGCAAATATAAGTGCTCATTTAAATGAAAATAAACCTGAGCAAGACAATTAGCACACATGGTATCCCCTTACAGCTCCTATGTCACTACTGTATCCTGTAGATAACAGGAGGGCTCAGAAGAAGGGACATCAGAGCAGCTGGGGACTAGGGATGCACCGATCCGATATTCGGATTGGATATCGGCGCCGATATGGCCATTTTAAATGGATCAGGGGGATCGGTAACATTGACCGATCCACTGGCCGATCCGGTTTTTGCTTGGTAACGGCTCAGCCATCCCTTACTAGGTGCAGTAGTATGGGATGGGAGCCGCTACTTCCTGTATAGGTCCGGCTCACAGGCGGAGTGATATCAGATGCACTCTGCCTGTGAATGGAGGAGCCATACACATGAAGCAGCGGCTTTGCTCTATACTGCAGCCGCTTGCTTTGTGTGTAGCTCCGGATCGGTTCCGGTATCGGTGATTTCACAACACCAGATATCGGTATCGGATCCAAAAAAGTCAGATCGGTGCATCCCTACAGCGGACCATAAACTTGACACTCCCAAAGTGTTAGATCCTGCATAATTTTCATTACTACAGAAATCAGAGATGCAGGCGGCAGGGGAGGTGAGTAATGGATACCTCTGAGAAAAAAAACCCTTACAATCAATGGTGAGGTCTGCTGTGTCAATTGCAATAAATGGCGCAATGCTGCTTTTTCCCCACCAATGATCTCACTGCCTGCCAAACAGCTCAGCCTTTCTGGGCCAATGAAACTGCAAACGCACCTGCTGCATGGTTCAGTTAGCCACCAACAAAGCAGCAACCTCCAGTGCTAGTAGTAAGATACAAAGGATGTGCCACATGTCCAGGATCTGAACGTAAAAGCAGCTTTTTAAAGTACTTATACTGGCTAAACTACCAGTGACACAAGGCAGGTATGCAGGCAGGGCTAGGAGTCAGGCTGCAAGGACTAAAAGGCCTCATGCAGAGGACGTCTGTTTAGCCCCATAGAACACCAGAACTCCCGGCAGGAGAAAAGCTCAGCTGCTTAAAACGTTAAAAGCCATGGTCTGCACACACATTTAAGCACTTCAAGCGTTTTTGCATTAATGTATTCCATTGGTCAGAATATTAATGTATCCTGGCCACTGGAATGTAGTAATGCTCAAACAATAGACGTGCCTAGTGTTCAGGTGCGTTGAGATGCATTCAGCGGTTTTTCTGCTCTTTGGTGGGTTTTTTTTCTCCTGCCTGTAAATGCCCCTCTTCTAATACGCCTGTAAACACCTACGTGTGCATGGACACATAGGCTTATGTAGAGATAATCAGGGGAGAGAAAGCATTCTAGGGAGGTTAAATCAGAGAAGAGCTTGCTCCTGTAATAGTGAAGGTGAACAGTAAGCTAGATGTGTCTGAGCAACATCCTTAGTAATGTCCTAGGAGTTTTCCCATAAACATTCATGAGGTACATAAATGACCTACACCTATAATTACATTTTCCAACTTTCCTCAAAGCTGCATAGTTTTTTCTTACCCACACAGGCAGGTTTTTGGTAGAGGTAAACAGACCCTTTAGTAGGCAGTAAGCAGTGGTCTGCAAACTGTGGCCCACAGGATAGATGCAGCCCTTTGCTATCCTTTATCCAGCCCTTGGGCACTATTCCTCCCGCCGACACCAAGGGTGGAGCACTATTCCTGCCGCCGACACCAAGGGTGGGGCACTATTCCTGCCGCAGACACCAAGGGTGGGGCACTATTCCTCCCACCGACACCAACGGTGGGGCACTATTCCTCCCACCGACACCAACGGTGGGGCACTATTCCTCCCACCGACACCAACGGTGGGGCACTATTCCTCCCGCCGACACCAACGGTGGGGCACTATTCCTCCCGCCGACACCAAGGGTGGGGCACTATTCCTCCCGCCGACACCAAGGGTGGGGCACTATTCCTCCCGCCGACACCAAGGGTGGGGCACTATTCCTCCCGCCAACACCAAGGGTGGGGCACTATTCCTCCCGCCGACACCAAGGGTGGGGCACTATTCCTCCCGCCGACACCAAGGGTGGGGCACTATTCCTCCCACCGACACCAAGGGTGGGGCACTATTCCTCCCACCGACACCAAGGGTGGGGCACTATTCCTCCCACCGACACCAAGGGTGGGGCACTATTCCTCCCACCGACACCAAGGGTGGGGCACTATTCCTCCCACCAACACCAAGGGTGGGGCACTATTCCTCCCACCAACACCAAGGGTGGGGCACTATTCCTCCCACCAACACCAAGGGTGGGGCACTATTCCTCCCACCGACACCAAGGGTGGGGCACTATTCCTCCCACCAACACCAAGGGTGGGGCACTATTCCTCCCACCAACACCAAGGGTGGGGCACTATTCCTCCCACCAACACCAAGGGTGGGGCACTATTCCTTCCACCGACACCAAGGATTGGGGCACTATTCCTGCCTGCTGACACCAACGATGGGGCACTATTCCTCCCACTGATACTAAAGATGAGATATTGTTTACTTCGAATGATGCTAGAAAATTTTCTACTCCAACTGTCCACACTTCAGCCTGCCAATGTCTGAAGGAAAGAAGGACTTGGCCCTTTGTTTGGAAGGTTTGGAGACCCCTGCTTTAAACGAATCATCTCTATGAAAATAATGAACTATGCCTTTAAAATCCAAACTGAAGAAATAACAGACTTGTGACTAAACAGACCCTGTGGGAAGGACATGAGATTATTACCTTCACAGAGGAAGGAGGTGGATTAATAGTTCAGTGTTCTGGACAAAGTGCTGCAAAACAAATAGACATTCCCTACAGGGCTTTACATTGTGAATAATGAGTGAGTAGCACCTTGCCTAGGACAACAAAAAAGGAGAAAGAAGCATCAAAAGGACACCATTTAGAATGTATTTATCCCTTCTATTTCTGCGCTGCCCAGGCACATTGCCTGTTAAAATTGTTAAAGGAGAAGTGTGGGAAATAAAAAAATATAAACACATACTCGCCTATATGGCTGTAGCATTGATCCAATGCGGCAGCTGTCCCCCACTGACTCTAAGCCCGAGAACTGGGCGATCAAAGACAACAGATCACTCAGACATCTCTGCACAGAGCAGACCTGAGAACTAACAGTCAGTTCCCAGCTCTCTGCTCTGCCCCTTCAGCACTCATTAGGGCATGGGGCTGTGGAGAGCATGGTAGCGGCCGGCTCAGGCTCTCAGCGGCGCACTGAGACTGGACCAGTTGCCTGTCAGACATCTGGGTTGATCCCGATATTAAAGTTTGGATCTTGCAGTGCCTGGAGCGGCTCTGTGACATTGGCTGACAAAGGGCTTTAGCCCACAGAATAAATCTGGGTCATAGAGTTGCAGAAATAAGTGCACTCCCATGACCCAGAATAGAAGTATGGACGAAAAAGTTTTGGCCATGCTTCTCTTTTAAAGAGAGAGGAAAATCTACTGACACATGCTTCTATGTAGTTCTAATATATAGCTATCACTTCATGCTTGATAGGTTATCTGTTACAGACATCAAACTCCCTAATCCATTATAGTTGGTTGGGTGGTTGGAAAAACCAGGGTTTAGCAAATGCAAAAAAAGGGGAGATTTCACCTCGCTTCCTGTCCTGAGGCAGCAGAACAAGAAATTAAGGGAACAGTACGGGGATGAAAAGATACACTATATTATCAATATTATCAAAAGTATTGGGACGCCTGCCTGCACATGAATGGTAATGACATCCTAGTCATAGTTCATAGGGTTCAATATTGAGTTGGCTCACCCTTTGCAGCTATACCAGCTTTAACTCCTCTGGGAAGGTCCACAAGCTTTAAGAGTGTGCCTTTGGGAATGTTTGACCATTTTTTCCGGAATCGCATTTGTGAGGTCAGGCACTGATGTTGGACAAGAAGGCCTGGCTTGCAGTCTTTGCTCTAATTCATCCCAAAGCTGTTCTATCAGATTGAGGTCAGGACTCTGTGCAGGCCAGTGAAGATCTTCCACCCCAAACTCGCTCATCCATGTCTTTATGCAGCTGTGCATGGTAGCCAATCAGCTTCTAACGTCAGCTTGTTCAATTAAGCCTTGACAAAAAAGTCAAAACTCTACCAGATTTTGCTTTCTCAGTTTCAGTAAATCAACTCCACTGTGTAAAATTTGCCGCACTGTACAGTGACCATGGCAATAGATACAAATTCCTGTGTTAAAGCGGAGTTCTGCCCAAAAGAGGAAGTAGGCTTCACTGCCAGTTTCACTTAGTGGAGATGGCGACAGCACTAAATAGCAGATATAAAAATTGCCTTGGGTAAGGACAGTAGCTGCGGACTTATTTTTTTCTGAAGGAGCCGGAAGCTCCTCTTTAACTTGCCCGTGGGAAGGTAACATGGATTAACCAGCTATCTGCTGCACCTGTGAACAAGGCACTAAAGCCACAAAGCCTTCCTACAGCCCACTTGTGTCAAATGTTTAATGACATGTTTTTAAATTACCCTACATGGTATTCCTTCCAGGGTTTTTTGCCAAGTACTCTGTCCATTTCTGTTTTCTGGTGACCATCCAACAAAAACGTTGGAGAGAGAACACTTTGGCATTTACCACCCATTCCCCTCCATGGTTGTACCTTGCTCAACCATCAGCCCAACAGTGCTGCAGGGGAATAATGATGAGGAGCGGGAGGAGATCAGCGAACAGTGGATCAGTGATCTCTAGTCTGAATGCACCAAGAAGAATTTAGCTCTTATGGGCTCAGAAGTCAAATCTCTGCTAAAACACTGGGTAAGCAGCAGATTAGGTACTCTGTGGGGGGGGGGGGAATCTGGAGCAGCTTTGCATAGTAACCAATCAGCTTCGAACTTCAGCTTCTTCAATTAAGTTTTGACAATGAAACATTGAAGCCGATTGGTTTCTATGCACAGCTACACCAGATTTTGCACGCTCTGGTTTTAGTAAATCAACCCGTTTCCCTGATCTGCACTGGCTGGGAAGAGGAGAAGGAGACTTTAAAGGTCCCCAGACCTTAAAAAATGGTTTTGTAACCGAAAATCTGGGTTTCCAAAACATTTCTTGGTGGACCTTTTTCACCATTGCCATCTTCTATGTTCTAGCAGCTATACAATATAATCGAAGCATAATAGAGAAATGAAAGTACTGATCTGCATACCAGTGGTAATGACTAGGAAATATACAACACAGCATCTGATATCCTCAATAAAACTAAGCAGTAAGTCCAAAGTTTAGCAAGTCATTCATACAATCAAAGCAACGCTGGCATTTTTTTATCTGCTCTAAAATGTCACCCATTAGAATAGATGCAATAAAATCGCCCTACACAAAAGTTTACCGTCTAAAAGGTTTATAAAGGAAAAGGACGTCCTAGAGCGATGGTGGTCTCCTTGCATGATAAACAGGGCTTTGGGTGAGGCCCTGGCATCATACAAGGGCCACATATAAAATTTAGCTGTTGGAAACCTGCAGACAAGCAATAGGATACGGTCAAAGAACACCTGCATACTACAAGAAATGGTCAAAGATTGCGAAGATACTATAGTAGTTGTTGGAGAGTGAGGGCATGCTTCATAAGACACAGTTCACAAAGCTAACACCACAATATGGCCCCCTTTACACATGCATTTAGCTGCATTCACTGGATTTCTGGCTGCATTTATGCTTGGGCACCCATTCCACACCAAAAGGTAAATGCTTGGTGTGCAGCTACTCGCAAACAGCGTCGGCTGCTTTCTGCCTGTCACTTTATACAGGATGAGTGGCCGCCGCTATTCAAATAGACCTGTCATTGCAGCCACAAGAATCCACTGATTCTTGCCACTAAAACTCAATTTATGCACCTTAACGCCTGTGTGAAGGCGGCCTAGGGATCCTTTTTATTTTTTATCGAGTCCAATGAGATTTGAAAATACCAATCACATGGCTAAAATAAAGCCTAGAGAATTAAAGTGGAGTTCCACCCATTTTTAATAGGTTGGATTACATAGATGTATGTAATCCCCTTTAAAACGACTTTTACCAATGGAAACTTTTTTTTTTGCTAGTAAATACCTTAATTTCTGCTTTATTCCTCCTCTCCTCACTTCCGGGTCCGATCGGCGATGACGTCATTCGGCGATTCGCAGGGTGTGCTGGGATGTATTCCATTCCAGAAATCTCGCAGTATTAGCCAGGAGCTGAGCTGTACTGTGTGTATTCAGGCCGTGACTTGCCCCGCCTCCTCTCAGTGAGTTGTATTGTTTGCATTGTATTCAGGCCGTTCTCTGCCCCGCCTCCTCTCAGTGAGCGAGGACTGAAAGCATTATATCCTCACTGAGCTCACTAAGAGGAGACGGGCAGAGCATGTCCTGAATACAATGCATACAATACAACTCACTGAGAGGAGGCGGGGCGGAGGCGGGGCAGGTCACGGCCTGAATACACACAGTGCAGCTCAGCTCCTGGGTAATACTGCGAGATTTCTGGAATGGAATACATCCCAGCACACACTGCGAATCGCAGAATGACGTCATTGCCGATCGGACCCGGAAGTGAGGAGAGGAGGAATAAAGCAGAAATTAAGGTATTTACTAGCAAAAAAAAAAAAAAGTTTCCATTGGTAAAAGTCGTTTTAAAGGGGATTACATACATCTAAAGTTACGAAAATGGGTGGAACTCCACTTTAAGGCTTGGGTCACACATATCCAGCTGCGGTTTGCACTCCGGTGCAGTTTGTTCACCGGGTTTAGGTGCAATTCAGGTACAAATTTTTACTTGAATTCGCACCTAAACTTGGCCACAAAAATCGCACAGGACCCTTTTTAAATTTGGACCGCAGCTGCCCCGCACATGTGTAAATTGGCTCCATTGAAAGCCGGTCTGATTCACGTTATGCGACTTGGATGCAGTTAAAAAACGCATCCAATTCACATATATGTGAACCCAGCCTAAGACATTTCATGAGAAACTGAAACCACAGAAACGGTCCACAGGGGCACTGAGGGCCGCACAGAAGGGAAAAACAGAAAATCTGTGTTCACCGTGGGGGCAGGGGGCAGGATCTGCCTGTGACCTAGCAACCAAGGATGGGAGGCAATGTCCGACATCACTGCCACAAATGTTACAGGTCTACAATGTATGGACAAGATTTTACGTTGGATCTTACCTCAAAGTGAAATCCTAGATAAAGTCCTATGGCCAGGTGCACAAGACCTTTTAGATTAGAATTGTGAGGAATTTTATTGCTGGCTGGGTCCTCAGAGAGATTCCCACTACTGGGACAAAATGCAATCTCTGTTAGATCTACTATCCAAGTATGCAGTACAAGGACCTGCCTGACGGAGTATAAAATGATTGGATATATTAGGTAGGTGCTCAAATAGATGGTTTTGTTAGATCTAGGGATGCCCCGATACCACTTTTTTTAGCAACGAGCATGAGTACCGATACTTTTTTTTAATGTACTTGCCGATACCAATTACCGATACCTATTTCCCAGGTCTCCACTGTGCCCCCCTGCAGCCCTGTTTCCCACTGTACCACCCTGAATGCCTGTCTTCCCCCTTCCAGCACACCTGTTCCTCACTGTCCCCCCCCCCCCCAACATACACCTGCTCCCCACTGTACCACCCTTAACCCCTCTTCCCCCACTATAAACCCCTCTCTCCTCACACTGCTGAAGATCGATGTGCGACATGCTGTCTGTTCTTCTCCCATTACCTGGGAGGAGGTGGCCTCAGCTGAAGAAGAGCAGTGCTGCTGTCTGCCCTCCTGCAATAGATCTAACAGTCTAGGTCAGTGATGGTGAACCTTGGCACCCCAGATGTTTTGGAACTACATTTCCCATGATGCTCATGCACTCTGCAGTGTAGTTGAGCATCATTGGAAATGTAGTTCCAAAACATCTGGGGTGCCAAGGTTCCCCATCACTGGTCTAGGAGGAGGTGGAGGATGGTGATATCAGGGCAAGCAGGAATTCCATGCAGGACATTGGTTGCACCCGCCTTGCGGTTCCCTTGCTCATGCTGCTCATCCGGATGCTGGCTTCTCTTTGTCTCATCTTTCCCCTGTCGTGCTGCACGGCAGGCTGGAGATGGAGTGGAGACCCAGCAGGAGAGCGCTCTGATCCTACAGAAAGCCCTGGTTTTAATCACATTTATCTGTCAGCGGGGAGGTCGGCTGACAGATGAAGGAGTCATCAGTTGTTAAAGACGCGGCAGCCCTGCTCCTTAACAACCGATGATTGCTGCATTCTTTTCTTTTGTGTACATTTCAGTTGGTAGCAGGAGAATCCCGCTGACAGCTGAAAGAACCGAGCCATTAGGTATCAGTTTTAATGCTTAGAATCGGCACCAATACTGGCATCGGTGCAACCCTAGTTAGAGCTAAAGTTCATTGTACAGAGATTGTAACTTGTGTGGTGAGCCTTAGGGTTTCTACGATCTCTGTTGGATATACCATCATAAAGGTAGTGCAAGGGCCTGCCTGACTGGGGATAAATTATTGGATAGAGTAGGTAGGTAGGTTATTGCTCAAATGACATAGCTTAGGTAGATCTAAATTGATTGTGTAGTAGATGGTGAGCTGCACAATCTGATCATACAATATCCTCAAGATCTGCCATCAACAATGTAGTGCAACGGCCTGCCTAACTGCATATGGAGTGAATGGATAGATAGGTGTGTCCCCATATTACATAGTTTTGGCAAATCTAAAAGGAGATTGAATAGAGAGGCTCACCATACACTTTACAAACTGACCATGCAATCTCTGTACAATCAATCTTAGATCTACCAAAACTATGCTAACAAGAGTACCCACCTTAAACGACCAATCAATCTGCATTTGATTAGGCAGGCCCTTGCCTACATTATTGTTGCTATATCCATCTATATCTTGGTATTGTTGGTAGATCTAAAAAGGAGATTGTAAAAACAGGCTGTAACGTGTGTAATGACCCTAAGGCCCCTTTCACACAGGGAGTCCGTTCAGATCCGCCTGTCAGTTTTTTCGCGGATCTGAACGGATGCCCCATGCATCTCTATGGGGCATCGGATGTCAGCGGAGACATGTCTGCTGACATCCGATCCGTCAAATCTGGACGGATGGAAACCCTATTTTCCATCTGTCCAGCGGATTGGATGGGATCGGATGAGAACGAACAGACAGTCTGTTCCCATCCGATTCCCCCATAGAGAACAGCGGGGACCTGACAGCTGTGTCTCCGCACACAGAGCCGTCATCCGCCTGCTCAGTGGGGGATCCGCAGATCGTTCCCACGCTGAGAAAAACGGAGTCCGCCGACGGACTCAACTGTGTGAAAGGGGCCTAGAGGCTCGTACACACTTGACGAAAATCGGACAAAATATCCTCCGATTTTTCTCTCTCATGCTCAGTGGTCATAACGGTTTTTAGTCTACAGTGCATATAATGTTCACGAAATTTCTCGTCCGATTTTTTTTTTTTTTTTGGGACATTTGTTCCTAGACTTCCGGGTCGTCAGCAACTTCAGATAATGCGTGGTTTTTCGTATCCAATTTTTTGTGGACTTACTGCATACACATTAATCGAAAATTGGTCGTCTGGGGAGGGACGATTAAAATTTTGGCGTTTGTCCCTCCGTTTTTTTTCGTTGAAAATGTCGGCATCGGCTGCTGAAAGTTGTGTACACACTAGCCGAAAATCTGATGATTTTTCCTCGGACGGGAATTTTCGGCAGATTTTCTACTAGTGTGTATCCCACTTAAGGCTCACCCTACAAGTTACAATCTGACATTACAATTTATGTACAACCAACTTTAGATTTATCAAAGCTATGCATCATGTAAACTTACCTAAACTATTCAATAATTCTGTATACAATCAGACAGGCCCTTACATTGCATAGTTGACAGATCTAATGGAGGCTTTATGATCCGACTGTACCATAAAGTGGAACAATACTCACCTTGGCTCCAGCGATGCAGCGCCCCTGAGCTCTCTGCTTGCCCACTGACATCTGGGTCTTGATCCACAGTCGCTGTCTTTGATCAGGTAGAGATGACGTCACTTTCGCGCAGGAGTTCAGTCAGATTTGGCATTGCCAAATTTGTACAGTGAGCAGCCATGTACGCGTACAGGCAGGTAAGTAGCTTAAAACAAAGAATGTCTTCTGCATTAAAAATTCAGCCTGTCTGAAAATTTTAATTCACTAGCCTAAAGTTCCACTGGAACACAGAAAAAGGACGACACATTTTCTGCTGACTACTGTCACGATAAAAAAAAAAAACAAAAAAAAAACAAACGTAAGTAATATTTCGTACCGCTGCCGATTTTCTCATAGTATAGTGCTTTCGACAGCCGATTCCAACTGTTCAGATGACAAAAACTGAAGGTGCAGGCTATAAAATTTTAATTGTACATAAACATAACGTCAGATTTTTGTTTAATTAGTACAGTTTTCGTCTGAAAAAAAAAACGTAAGACTACGCATGCTCAGAAACATAAGAATACAGCCAACACAATTCAACACATGACATCACTTCCGATGATATAACTTCTGTCGTACGAAAATTTTCATGTTATGTAACCGCTTAACTTTTGATATGAGACTGGCAGGCAACAAAAAAAATGGATGAATATTCGTCCAATAAATCGAATTGTGTACGAGGCTTTAGGCTCATCATATACATTGCAATCTGGCTATACAAGCAACTCTATATTGAAAATGATATTAAAAGGCAATTTTTTTTTTTTTTTTGTTAAATAACAAACAAGTTCTACTTCCCTGCTCTGTGCAGTGGATTTGAACAGAGCAGCCCCGTTCCTCCTCTTCTCGGGTCTCCCCGCCAGCACTCTTGGCCCTTCCCTCCTGCTGAATACCCCAGAGCAAGAAGCTTGCAATGGGGGCACCCAAGCAGGCACGCTCCCGAACCGCTGTTTGAGTGTCCATTACCGGAGCTGTGGCTCGCCCCGCCCCTCTCTTCTCATTGGCATACTGGTTGTCTGGTCCTCCATTAAGCAGACTCTCCCTCTCCATTTGTCCTGTTTACCATTATCATTGAAAGTGAAAGTAAATGGAAATCCCAAATTCTGTAATAGAAGGGAAATCTTCCAATGGGCACACTAGTTCTGGTGACCTGGGGGACCCCAAAGAATTTGCAGGGATATACTCTCACTTCCTGTTTGGCTATGTGACAGGCAGTGAGAGAAATCTCCCCAGTGGGACACATGGCAACTAAAAGAAAAAAAACTGACGGTTATAACTTTCCCTTACTCCCTTACTCCAGGGCTTGACAAATTTGCTTGAAATCTAGGAGCTAGCTTTTTTTCATGCATGCCAAATGGCCGGCTTCTGTCGGACCGGCTGCCATACACACGGGCCCAAAGGCGGCCAGTTCCTATTGAACCGGCTGATGTTGCCCAGCATTCGACCCATGTGTACTTTGTTTACTTCTTCTGAAAGATATTAAAGGAACCCCCCAACCACTTCAGTGATTTGAAGTTGTCATGGTGGTAGGAGTCATAAACACAGCACATACTGGGATATTTACAATAATGTGCTGGGGGTTAGTTGCACCCCTAGCACATGTGACTTACTGCTGGTGGAGATCATTGAGCAGCGCTGGAGCAAGCATTCAGAGCCAATGCTTCCTGTATCTCTCCTGTCACAGGTGGAGGGCATTTGATATCACTCCACCTGTGACGGGACAGAGCCAGAACTACACAGGAAGCATCGGTTCCGTTCTGTCACAGCTGACAGACACCGTTCTTTCGCCTGACATCCCATGTCTCCTACGAGGTGCGGGAGTCTCCCACATGTGGGCGTGGCACTTGCCAGTGTCAGGGAGCCCCAGCCCACATGCGGGAGACTCCTGCACCTCGCAGGAGACCTGGGATGCCTGGCGACAAGACCCCTCCGGCAGTGTAACCCAGGTGCCAGGCCGCTAATTCTAGTCGCCAATGCGACCTGGTGCCCGGGGTTTGTTGAGCCTTGCCTTACTCTATGCAAAAATAAAAAGTTTTGCCTTTAGTTCTAACATCAGTCCCCACAATGGGACATGGATGGCGAAATAAAAATCTGACAGGGGTTATATCTAGAGATGGGCTTGGGCATGTTCGAGTTCCCAGGTGCTTGATCCCTCCAGGAGGTTGACACTGCAGTCCGGTATAACAGGCACTGAGACATTTCCTGATCTGCAGCTGCACAGATTGGAAAATGACCCACTGGCTGTGATTAGCGGACTGCAGTGTCGGCTCCCTGGTGGGACTGGGCTCCTGCAAACTTGAACACGCCTGAGCCCATCTCTAGTTAGATCCTTCCATTGCTCTATCAAGCCATTAGTTTATACAAAAAAATAAAAAAAAAAATCACTTTAATGGTACCGCAAGCAGAACATGCAGATGTGAACGAAGCCTAAGGCCCCTTTCTCATGGTGCAGACCCTGCTAGCTTAGCGGGGATAGCTCCGTTGATCCCTGCTCAGCAAGCGAATGACAGGTCCGTGTCTATCTCTGCTCACTGTACAGAGACGCACTTGTCAGAGTCCTGCTCTCCTCCATGGGGAGATCGGATGAAAACAGACAGCATGTCAGTTTTCATCCGATCTGACCCACTGGATGGATGGTGAACGTATCGCCATCCGTCTGTTTTCAGCAGGTCTTGTCGGATCGGATGACAGACGGGTGCCACTGACAACCGTCTCCTCATAGAGGAGAATGGGTGGGCCGATCAAGGGCAGATGCGATCGGTCCGACTGTGTGAAAGGGGCCTAAGGGCTGCTGCAAACAGATATGTTTAATACACTTTCCTGGGGAGACGCATGTGCCCTGTACAACTGGCCATAGATGTTAATAGCTCTACGTAGCAGTACTATACTAGTGTAATGGCTGATGCCTGTGCATGCGCATGTAAACGCCAATAAAACATCTGATGTACCTTCCAAATGTGGAAGTTTTGCGTTGAGGAAAATACACTGGATGCAAAGAGCAAGAACAGTGCTACACAGCTGTTAAGTTGTATGGAAGGCTGCATACAGTAGCATGTGCGCAATGAAATTTATGCTAGTTCATAAAAAAACCTCTACATATGTATGAACCCATATAGAAACACTGTGACTTGAAAGGAAACCCTGAAAATGCTCCGTGCCATGCTCCATCTGTCACGTGGACAAGGATTGCCACCTCATCCCTTTAAACCCAAAAACACATTAATTAGGGCTCTTTCACACGGGCTTTGCGATCAGGTCCACCTGTCAGTTTTTCAGACGGTTCTGATTGGATGCTCCATGCACCGCTATGGAGCGGTAGATGTCAGCGGTGACATGTCCGCTGACACCCACTGATATGCGATCCGATCCTGTCTGTGAAATCAAGACGGATGGAAACCCTTTTTACCATCCGTCTGGAGGATCAGATTGGATGAAAACGGACAGGTGGTCCATTCTCATCCCATCTCCCAGTGCTCTGACAGCTCCGTCGCAGCACAGAGAGCAGAGACGGAGCTGTCAGATCGGCGGATCGATCCCAGCTGAGCAACACGGAGTCCGCCAGACGGAAAGCCTGTGTGAAAGGACCCTTACACAGGTTCTGTGGCTGATTAAGGTGGTAATTAAACTCACTTAGTGCCTGATCTACATTAAATTAACCCCAGAACCTGTTTTATTAATATGTGTCCTGGTTTAAAGAGATGAGGTGCTAACCCTAATGGGGCCCAGCAGGGATTGTGTCATTTGACACACCAGGAAGTGTCGGATTCAGCAGGAAGGAATGTGGGACTTACCACCCACTAAGGAAAACAAGTTGTTTTTTTTTTTTAGCAAATTTAGAATTTTTCTTTAAGCATTAGTGACTTTAACATGGATTCTCTGCTGATTCTATGTGACTGTGCCTCCCCAGAAGGCAGCCTGAACACGTAGCCTCCTGCCCTGACTTTCCTGAGTGTGCGGCTGGCCCCAGCACTGCCTCCCCTGTCAGTCCCCACCAGTTGCTCCCCGCTTCTCACCTATGGTGGAGATGAAGGTAGAGTTGAAGGCATCCTCTGAGAACCTGAACAGCACGCACGTCTTCCCGACCCCCGAGTCCCCGATCAGAAGCAGTTTAAACAAATAGTCGTAAGTCTTCGCCATATTAAAAACTACTATACAGGAAATACCAGCGCCTGGATCCTATTGGCCGCCGGGCTTATCAATCTAGCGCGGCGAAACACACGACTGGCTACTGTCCCTCTGACGTCACTCGAGGCCAACCCATCTCCGGGGACCCCCGGGGCCGATCCCAGCATAAAGTTTATCTGGCTAAGCGGACGAGTCAAACTGAGAAGGGCGAGCTGATTGGCTGCGCGCATGTCAGAGCGGCAGCTTGTGATTGGTTGAGAAACAGGTTGAGGTTGAAGTTTCTGTAATGTCATGGGGCTCTCGTTTAAAGGCGCAGTCCCTTGGTGAGGGCTTATGTTACACTGGGAGGGAGGAGATTCCAATTATGTGTACAGCTTTGTAGGAGGATGCACAGAACCAAACACACACTTTATTATTTATAGAGAACTTTATACAACTTCCATAGCTACCAACTGTCCCTGATTTCGAAGGACTGTCCCTGATTTGGAACAAAGTCTCTCTGTCTCTCATTCCTCCTCATTTGTTCCTCATTGTGGTCTTATCTATATAGTTGTATATAAAATGCACTTTTTATATTTCCAAGGCCCCTTTCACACAGGCTTTCTGCCCGGCGGACTCAATTTTGCTCAGCTGGGATCGATCCGCCGATCCCCGCTGAGCAGGCGGATGACAGCTCCGTCTCCGCTCTGTGTGCAGAGATGGAGCGGTCAGATCCCCACTCTCCTCTATGGGAGATCAGATGATAACATACCACCTGTCTGTTTTCATCCGATTCGATCCTCCAAACAGATTGAAAATAGGGTTTCCATCTGTCCGGATTTCACGGACAGGATCGAATCGGATAGCAGCGGGTGTCAGCGGACATGTCATGTCATAGAGGTACATGGAGCATCCGATCAGATCCGCCTGAACAACTGACAGACAGATCGAAAAGCCAGTGTGAAAGGGGCCTAAAAGTGTTTTCTAATGCTAAACCTTTCATCCAATTTCTAAATTACTGCATTTGTACAATTTAAAAGCCAATATAAAGGAATACCGTATATACTCGAGTATAAGCCGAGATTTTCAGCATGTTTTTTCATGCTGAAAGTGCCCCCCTCGGCTTATACTCGAGTCACTGTCTTTTTTGCCTTTTTAAAAATGGCGCCGCCCGGCTCCGACGTGTCACCGCGCATGTGCCGCATGCCCAGGAATAGCCGATTGTGTTCGGGCTTTCCTGAGCATCGGCGGCGCATTTGCGGTGACGTAGTATTGGCGCCGGGCGGCGCGATTTTTAAATTCAAGGTGCCTCACCGAACGGTAAGGGAGACTCCTCCGCAGCCCCTGCATTTCCTCATGCAGTGCTGCAGGCATGGTACAGGACATTCTCCTGTACCATGCCCGCAGCACTGCATCTCCTGTGCCATGCCTGTACATACTGTGCCATGCCTTTACCTACTGTGCCATGCCTGTACATACTGTGCCATGCCTATACATACTGTACCATGCCTGTACATACTGTACCATGCCTGTACATACTGTGCCATGCCTATACCATCACATGTGCTATGAGCTATCCGCTGAGCAAAACGGATTCTGCCAGGTGGAAAGCCCATGTGAAATGACCCTTACAGGGAGCAGAGAAAGCAATAAAAACTGATAGGTGTCCTAATTCCTCTCCACTCTATCCAAAACTAAAAAAAGTTTTGCCTTAAGGCTCGGTTCACATATATGCGATGCGGGAAGGCTGCGAATTCGCAGCCTTTTACCGCATCGCACACGCACCCCCGGCAGTTCACACTGCCATATGCGATACGCTGGGGGTGTCAATGTAATCTTAACGACACCCCCAGTTTGATCGCATATCGCAGTGCGATCGTGCAGTTCGCACAGGATCGGATCGCACAAGTGTGAACCGATGTGCGATCCGATCCTGATGCGGCAGCAAAAATGCCTCCTGTGCGTGTTTGCTGCGGGTGCGATGCGAATTTAGCCATACAAACTGTATGGCTAAACTCGCACCGCACAGCTGATCGCATGTCATGTCGGAGCAGTGCGCTCCGACATGACATGCGAACCCCGCACACGCAGTAGTGTGAACCGGGGCTTAGTTACATTTTGAATGCCGCTGGCTCCTGCTCTCTTAGTGCTGCTTCCCTTAACTGTTAGGCTCCATTCCCACTTGAGCGTACTGGAATCATGATTCCAGAATCAGAGCAAAACACGGAACGCGTTTGCGATGCCATTATTTTTTAATGGCATAATTCCACACAGAGTCTGCTCCAGCAGAAACACAAGAGGGATTGTATCACTCATGCATGCACTGTCACTGTCACCACTTATCATCCTTGTGGCCTCCTCAAATGGTGACAGTACAGTACATGTATCCTTTATCAGCAGCTATTGGCATGAGGAAAAAAAGCTGAGCCAGCCTGAGCATGTCGTTGTGCCATACTCACATAGGTACTCGTTTACGGTCTTTACTGAATGTGCAGCCACTACAGAATTGCCAAAGTCAAGTTCCACCTGGTGGGCATATCACAAATCAGGGCGGTTTATGGACAGGTGGAATTCCGGCTGAATTTTAGCCAGCCGAGCACTGGCTGTGTATGACCACCCGAAATGGCTACGGACTTTTCTGGCCTGCTTTAGCAAATCTTCCAACTCTGGGTACCTATTAAAGAAACGCTGCACCACCAAGATGAGGACATAGCTGGCGGCAATATCTGTCGGTGCTTTTCGGAAAGACACTTGGATATCTCCATCTATTTAAAAGCTGTGGATACACTCCTGGCGGTCAGTCCTTACAGGGAGCTATCTATGAGCTGTGTATCCTTATGTATTGATATTATTGGAGGACACTTGTGTAGCACTGCCCCCTTGAGGACTGCTGGAGTCCACACTTACGGGTCCCCCTGGGTTACCAATAGCAAATTTGACATTCACAGTCTATCACTTTACTTCTTGGCTCAGTCAATAATCCGTCCAGGGATATGTAGTTGTTTTTGTATTTTATTTTATAAATTAGGGATGGGAGAAGGGAATAGTGGGATACTCCAGATTAACTATTCACAAAATGGAGGACTTCTAACTATCGGTACAGCCAGGCTGTTAATCTACCTTGCTACTTAGGTGGGTTTAGGGTTAAGTCTCTTTCCAGAAGACTTGTGGAACTAAATTATCTTCAGGACACTCTCCTAGTATCCTTTTTCTTGACTGCCGACACCTGTCTGCTGACTATCCTACTCTTGGGATGCCCTCCCCCCCAGGTCAGGCCCCTTGACACGATCCCCTGTACTCACTATACTGTTTTTCTAGGGTCTCCAGTGTCTCCCCCTCAGTCAGATCTCCTGGACCTCTGGGTTCAGCTCCGTTCCTCTGGCCCTCAGGACGACCCCATGAGGCCACGTGCCACTGCTACAGAGGAGGAGGCAGCCGCCCTTCTCCCTCCGGGTCTCTGCTCACCAGCCAAAGACCCCGCAGAACATGTGCACCTGGCTTTTATACAGTATCCCACAATGCACCGAGACAGCTTGTCTCTACCAATCACCAGGACTGTATCAAAGCCTATGTATCCATTGGTCAGGTTTCCTCCCACTGTCCAACATGCCTCCCTATTGGACCAGCGTTAAACACTCTCTAGACACAATGAATCACATACTGAACACACTGAGCAGACCTCACTAACAGATCCTGCTGTCAGGTAGGCAGAAAGCAATATAGATTTGCCTGCTGCTCCTCTGATAGGCAGACAGAGCCAAAAACTATACTCTCTATCTAGCACCTACCTAGGAGGGTGCTACACTTCCAATATAGCTCTCTGGTATGTGAATGCTACCACAGCTTCAACTACCTAAGGAGGATGTCTTATTTAAGAGGCAGTTTTGGCTTGTCTTGGCTATTCTACCATCTTTGTTTTGTTATAAAGGAGCTTTAGCCCCTGCGGGCACCCCACAGACATTATGATCCTTTCGATGTCCATGCATTTCTCAGAATATGATACCTAATGAATGGGTCTTGAGGAAGCTATGCAATTAGCGAAACGTGTTGACTCTTGGATGACGAACAACTTATACACCTCCAGTTTATTGCTTTGCCCATCAAGTAGTATATTTGTAGAAGGTGTGGTGATTATCTGTATCAAATTCAGGCATCTATATGATGGTTTTATATATTTTTGTGCACTATACAATTTTTGAATTTTTTTAAATTATGTAAATAACATTTATACCTTTTATAAAATCTGTTTTCGTCTCATGCGATGCCATTAATCGATTTTGGGCCAATCCGCTTGCTTTTGGTCACCTGAAAAAGAAATGGATAGTTACGATTTTTTTTGTTTACTTACCTTGTTATTGAAGAAAAATATACTCACCTTTCTTCCACTTCCTCCCTCGGCGGCCGCGGCCCCGCGCCGTCACTTCCTCTTTGCATTGATTCCTGGGAGCTGAACGTCATCGCTCCCAGGAATCAATGTGCCTGCACCGGCCCCGCTCGTCACTTCCGGTGCGGCGCCTCATTCCCTGCTAATGCCCAGAAGCTGTGGAGGGATGACGCGCCTGCCCAAGTGATGAGCGGGGCCGGTGCAGGCGCATTCTGGGAGAAAAGGACACGGAAGAGGACGCAGAAGAGGACGCACTGGCTTCAGCTGCCCACATCCGAGATGGCAGCGCTGGAGAAGAACTTTTCAAGGTAAGTATTTCTTCTTACAGGTAAGTGCGACCCTGGACAGTACAGAGGCTATCCATTGTGGAATGAACTAGCCCTGACTGTCCGGGGGTATTTTTATTGACAAAAAAAATTTAGTGGCCGGAACTCCGCTTTAAAGTCCTTTACAAGCACGGTGAGTCCTTGCAACCCCTTTTTTCTACAAACTGAGGACATGTGCCAGGCATGGCACATGTGTCAACTTTCCCCGTCTAAGGGCGGACATGAGGTTTGTGCCATTATCGCACACTGCCATTCCTGGCTCCAGCTGGTGTGGCGTGAACCACCTCTGAAATACAAAAGAGAGCAAATAAAACCCCAATCCCAGCGCACATGAAATAATATAAAAATCAAACATAAATTCATTGTACAATCAGCTGCTACTATATTGAAAAATTGTCCATCATAACCATATATGCTTGAAATCAAATAAAATCATGTGTATTATACACCATATGCACCCAAACAGTTCAAGGTTATTGCACCACGTGATCAATGCGACTGATAGTAGTAGAGTAGCTCCACTCTAAAATCTTGAAAGTGTTAGGGATGATCGAACATAACAGCCCCTTCACCACACCTCGTGAGAACCTTGCCCTTCAGATGTTGCACTCACCAGATCCTCAAAAAACAATCGCCTTTTGATAATATCCTGATCGCATGACGTCTCCCTAGGAATCAGATCCTTCTCCGATCACAGTGTCTCTCATATTAACCTCTTACCCACTGGGCACTTATACCCGGCCCTTTCCTAACCAGACCAATTTTCAGCTTTCAGTGCCCTCACATTTTGAATGCAGCACTGTACCCATATGAAAATTGTCTCCTTTTTTTCACACAAATAGAGCTTTCTTTTGGTGATATTTAATCACCAATGGGTTTTTATTTTTGGGCTATAACTGAAAAAAGACAATTTTGAAAAAAAAAATGCATTTTTCTTTGTTTCAGTTTTAAAATTTTGCAAATTTAGTAATTTTTCTTCATAAATTTTGGACAAAAGTTATACTGCTACATATGATAACCCAAATAGGTATTTATTATTTGGTCTTTATGAAGGTTATAGAGTCTACAAGCTATGGTGCCAATCATTGAAAATTGATCACACCTGATGTACTGACTGCCTATCTCATTCTTGAGACCCTAAGGGCTCTTTCACACGGGCGGTCCGATCAGATCCGCCTATCAGTTTTTTAGGCGGATCTGATCGGATCCTCCATGCAGCTCTATGGGGCAGGGGGTGTCAGCGGAGGTGACCTCCGCTGACACCCGCTGCCATCCGCATCCGATCCTGTGCTGAAATCTGGACGGATGGAAACCCTATTTTTCCATCCGTTCAGTAATCGGAGCGGAGCGGATCTGATGAGAGCGGACAAGCGGTCCGCTCTCCTCCGATCCCCCATAGAGGGCAGCGGGTGCTGAGACACCTCCCTCTCCGCTCTGCAAGCGGAGACGGAGCTGTCATCCGCCCGGCTCAGCGGGGATCGCGGATCGATCCCCGCTGAGCAACACGGATCCGCCTGCGGAGGCGGACCGTGTGAAAGAAGCCTAACAAGCCAGGAAAGTACAAATTCCCCCAAATGACTCCATATTGGAAATTAGACATTCCAGTGTATTTAGTAAGAGGCATGGTGAGTTTTCCCACAATTCTTTGCAAAATGAAGATTTTTTATTTATTTTTATTATTTTTTTTTCACACAATTGTCATATTACAAAGTTATTTCTCACACACTGTAAAGGCATACTCGCTACTACATACCAAAATACATTCTGCTACTCCTGAGTATGGCAATACCACATGTGTGAGACTTTTACACAGCCTGGCCACATACAGAGGCCCAACATTCAAGTAGTACCTCCAGGCGTTCTAGGAGCATTATACCCCAAAATACATGCTGCTACTCCTCCTGAGTGTGACAATACCACACTTGTGAGACTTTTACATAAGCTAGCCACATACAGAGGTCCAACATTCAGGGAGCACCAGCAGGTGCTCTAGGAACAAAAAATTACAAATCTATTCTCCTGACTACCCATTACACTTTTGTGAGGCACTGATAAGCACTGATGTGGCATGGATGAGCACTGATGTGGCACGGATGTGGCATGGATGATCATGGATGTGGCATGAATGAGCACTGATGTGGCATGGATGAGGCACGAATGTGGCACGGATGAGCACTGATGTGGCACAGGTGACCACTGATGTGGCACGGATGAGCACTGATGTGGCATGGATGAGGCATGAATGAGCACTGATGTGGCATGGTTGGGCACAGATGAGGCACTGATGTGGCACGGATGGGCATGAATGAGGCACAGATGGGCATCAATGAGGCACAGATTGGCATGAATGGGAATGAGTCATGGATAAGGCATGAATGGGAATGATTAGGGCACAGATGGGTATGATTGAGGCACGGATGAGGCATAGATTGGCATGATTGAGGCATGAATGAGGCACGATTGAGGCACAATTCTGGGAGGACATCATTGTACTCCCTCCCAGAATAAGCCGACCACGCTGTAGCCGTCATTCAGCTATGGCAAGTGGTTAAAAAGAAATAAGCTACATAGCATAATCCTGTTAAGACATTTTATTCCCCATAACCCCCCTAAAATTGCACTTACAGAAGTTAAAAACAATTACAGCATAAATATTTCAAATAGCGACTGCTCAGCACACATGATCTCTCTCACTGGTCCCAGGTTCTCCCCTGAACACAGTGATTTCCGGGTAGAGTTCAAGAATGTTGTCCGTCAAAGAAGTCACATAGTCACGGCCAAACGTGTTTCGTCATTACGTCTTCGTCAGCGGGCCCGCTGTAATTGTTTGTAACTTCTGTAAGTGCAATTTTAAGGGGGATAATGGGGAATAAAATGTCCTAACAAAATTACGCTATGGAGCCTATTTCTTTTTAATATGAGAGACACTGTGATCGGACAAGGATCTGATTTCTAGGGAGACCTCATGCGATCAGGATATTATCAAAAGGCGATCATTTGTTGAGAAACTGGTGAGTGCAACATCCGAAGATAGAGGTTATCACAAGGCGTGGTGAAGGGGCTGTTATGTTCGATCATCTTTAACACTTTCAAGATTTTATAATGGAGCTACTCTACTACTATCAGTCACATTGATCACGTGGTTTAATAACCCTGAACTGTTTGGATGCATATGGTGTATAATACACAGGTTGAACGCTGCTAATGCTTCAATGATTTTATTTGATTTCAAGCATATATGGTTATAGTGAGCCACCTTTGGGTTTGCCCCTCCAGAGCTGCAAGAATCCCTGCTCCGGTGTGGCTCCTACCCCCTAGACCAGGGATCCTCAAATTACGGCCCTCCAGCTGTTGCAGAACTACACAACCCATGAGGCATTGTAAAACTCTGACATTCACAGACATGACTAGGCATGGTGGGAATTGTAGTTCCTGAACAACTGGAGGGCCATAGTTTGAAGACCCCTGCCGTAGACAGTTCAACTGAAGCACTGCATGACACCTTTTAGCCTTAATTATTGAATAGTCCCTTGAATGTTTAGGGGGTATTTGTGGTTCATAGGACAATTCAGCAGAGGAGGGCATGGAGGAGGAGGGGGTGGAGCTGACAAATCTTGCATCATCACCACTGCTGTATGGATACGTTGTGGCACAACAAGCTCCAGCACTGGGCCCTGTCCTGCATCCTTTCGTGTTGCAAGCAGAGTTACCCAGTGTGCTATGAACGAAATATATCAAGAAACAATATAAAAACAGTGCTAGCATCAAATAAACATATGAAATATACAAATAAAAGTCCAAATAAACTAATGTAATCAATATAAAGTGTTCTTGTGCTCCAATCTTCTAAGAAGTGCTGAAGTGCTCCAACTAAATTAATTCTGTGATGTGACACACACACCCTTTTGTGTCCCTCCTTACCAGAACCAATGGACCCCCCAGCTTTTCAGTCTGGTAGTCAGACAGCCTTGGTTAAAAGGACTAAATAGGACTCCCCAGTAGCCTCTTAGATGTTCCAAATAATCCTGTTTTGGTGTAGCTGGATTTCTATACCATTCTGCTCTGCAGTGACGTGCTTGCTTACGTGCCAGTGCTGAATTCGCAGTCGGCTGAGGGTTTGTCAGCAGGAGATGGTTAATATGTTCTTTTTCCTGGTGGAAATGTATTAGCACTTCATAATTTTAGTCCTATCAGCGATTATTTGAAACTCACTAGAAGATTCACTAATTACATTTAAGCTGTGCACCTGGCCAAGCACACATAAACAGGGGTCCAGATATGTGAAAGCCAGTGTCCTGCAATATCTCCCCCTGCAGTCTGGGCGACCGCTCAGTCTATCTCCCCCTGCAGTCTGGGCGACCGCTCAGTCTATCTCCCCCTGCAGTCTGGGTGACCCCTCAGTCTATCTCCCCCTGCAGTCTGGGCAACCCCTCAGTCTACCTCCCCCTGCAGTCTGGATGACCCCTCAATCTATCTCCCCCTTCAGTCTGGGCGACCCCTCAGTCTATGCAACCACCACTGCCACTCCCCACTGGCTCACCCGAAGATGAGCTGTCTTCCAACACTGGCTCCTTCCAGGTGGGGTTGACAGGGTGCAGCTGGCTTTTCAGGGACTGCTTCTGGCTCCTGCTGGGCAGTACTTACAGGTACCAGCCCCCTGACTGGGCTGTAGGCCGAGATAGACTTCCAGCTTTCTTCCCCAATGTCGCTTTTCTTTGCAGGGGAGTCACCAGCCTCAGACTCAACCCCGCTATTCACAGTCACTTCAAGGCCCACTCCGGCCTTTCGGGACTTCCCTGGCTGCTCCTGGCAGAGATTTGACCGCAAATCTATACTGTAGATGAGTGGCTCCTGCTCGTTGGGCGCTAGCTTGAAAAGTGGCTCGTTGCAGTGCCTGCACTGGATCCAGGCACTGACCATCGCGGTAGGCCTCCTGCAGCCAGGGCAGATCAGACACAGCCTCTCCATCCCCTTGATCAATCCGAGAGTGAATCCCCCTCAATGCTCCAATCAGACATCAGTGTCCACCAATATCACCTACTGTATGTCAGACAACCAGGTCAGTGCTGGGTACACATGTGCACCGCCCACCATTTTGCTCCTCTCTCTCTTTGCAAGCAAGGTACGCTGTCTCCTCCAGGGTGTAGCTTTGCTCCCAAGTTTCCAGACTGGCTGGTGCCCGTAGCTCTGGTAAGCAGGCCTGTTCCCGCAAGCTCTGCTATAACCCCTTCTTGGCCGTCTTAAAACCTGCAGGCATAGACAGTTTTATGGTGATTTGTATATGCACACTGATACTTGCACAACTTGCCGTTCAGCACTAACTGTGCCTGAGCAACCAATTGCAGATGGCAGCAAGCATTTACTGTGGTTGCCCTGAGCAATATAATAAGTCTGTAATATTCATCTCACTGTTTTTAACAGAACTAGGACAGTCCTTAACATCAGTCGTGGTTGGGCAACTGATAGACCCCCTCCTGCAGATACCCGCTGGTTTATTCCGATTACAATGGGCAACAGCAGACATTTTAGTGCACTCTTTACTGTTCTAAGCAGGACATTTCAGCATACAATTACTTTTCCAAGCATCATACAGATCACTGGACATTTTGTAATCCATGGGTGCGATCACCCGCTGTGGTTGCCATGGATGACAACACATGACACAGTTCTCACTAAATAGCAGACTTTTAAAACAAGTGTCCATCCCAGCCGAGGTTTGGTGCAGCTGGGTGTGCAATGAAGCACTGGCTCAGCAGTTACTCCCGCCGGTTGCTATGGACAACGGAACTTGATTTAGGCACACAGTCATAGTTTAGCAAGGCACATAACTCTGTCTCCCGGTTTTAACCCACTGTAGTGGTCCTGGTAGCAAAGCAGTCCTCTGGCTTGATGAAATTCGGTTGCTATGGGCAACAGCACTTGCAGGTTGCTGTGGGCAATATCCTTAATTTCCCAAATGTAACACACCCCACTTAGGAGCTGCAGGTTAAAGGGATCCCCCACCCCTGCACAGCCAGGCACACTGAATCTTCATCACCACCCTTAGAGACAGAGAACAGTCCATAGCTTTGTTTTTCTTTTGTATGAGGGGATTTCAATTTGGATAGGGATTGGGGATTATAGGATGCCATCTTGACATCAAACTTCAGGGATAACTTCCTTAAAACAGTCGCTATGTACGACTTCACTTCTTCCTCCTGCACAAACTTGCTTGCAGAACCCAGCTGGATCACTGCGTGAAAATCTGACAGTCACTCTGTCAGATTAAAAAGGTTTTGGCCCATTACAGGCAGGAACCTGAGGCCCCTTGGTTGTGTAGAAAAGGATTACAGTGTCCAGCATGTACTTTTCCTCCTGTGGCAACTGATTCCAGCACCACCTCTTCTGGCACTGCCAGCCATCCTGGCTGCAGCTGCCCCTTTACTAACCCTCCAGGCTAACTTCGCCGCCACAGTCCTCCAGACTCATGCTGTCCTCTTTCCTTGCTCCCATGCCTCCAGAAGAAGAATTTCCTCGCTGTGTTGTGGTAGGATCCTCCCAGCACCCAAGACCCCCCCCCCCTCAGACTAGGAAGCACCCCTGAGGGCCACTGACAGCCTCCTCAGCACTCCATCTCCATCTTCCACCCGACTGCCTCTGCTGGCATGACTCATGCCTAATTATGAGGTGGCTTGCCTCCTATCAGCCATTTACTGGGGATTGGCTGAGGCCCTCAGAATTATTCCACGCAGCTCCTCCTAACCTCCACCCCAAAGTCTATGCTGTGATCATAGAACTCCTTTAAAGACTGGATCAAAAAGTTGAAATTAAAGTTAAAAAAAGTCTAAAGAAAACAAATGCAGCCACCACTTCCAAAAATTGAAAAGCTACTATACATAATTTTTGGTTTTGAGTATAATGCTGCTTTAAGCTGTTTTCCACTGTTCAGTGAAAAAACATCTGAATATGACAAGCAAAAACAGCCAAGTACACGTGCACAAGAATGGTTCTATGAACCCTCTAGGCAAGCCTTTCTTGACCTTTTTACTCCAGAAGAACCCTTGAAATAATCTTAAGGTCTCTGGGGACATTCCTGAAAGTGGCGGACAGAGAGCAACCCCTACAAAAAAGCTAAAAGGTCCTTGACTTCATGCAACTGGGTCTACCAAGTGGTGTTGACCCTGGGATTATGCAGACACCATCAAATGGGAAGTCAATCAGCAGCAGCTCAGGGAACCCCTAGCAACCTCTGGAGGAACCCTAGGGTTCATAGAACCCTAGTTAAGGATGGTTGCTCTAGGCATGATGCGACCAAGGCTTGACCATTCTCTTGAATTCTACCCAAAGCTTAATTATCTTGCTGTTGGGCACTGCCTCCTCTTTTGCACCTCACTGAACTAATTTTGCTACATTTCACTTGTTTTTTGCTACTGGAATTGGTGAGTGCATAAATGTGTTACTGCATTTAAATGTAGGAAATGCTGCTTTTTTGTTAATTTTTCTGTGTGTTTTAACATTTTAACAATTTTGGTGGAAATACTGTGTATACATAGATCCCAGGCCGACAGCACAGCTGTTTTTCTGTCTACCTGTAAACTCCTTTACCAAATTATAATGCAATTTATGCATTTAAACCCTTTAAAGTATCAACCTACAACTCTCATTCAGAAATGACAAAGATACCTGCAGGGGTTTATTTAGGAAGGAGAATCTCTCCAATCTGAAGTGAAAGGTGAGCTAGTTTTGGACATATATCGTGGTTTGTCCATAGATAAAATCAAGTTCAAGCACAAGGGTTCTCAGTGCCCTTGGTGCCAGAACTTCCCTGGTATGCTCAAATTCACAGGTGCAAGTGATGAACATAAGGTATTTTTACTTGGTAATGTTTTGGCTGATATGCTCTACCTGATCCACATGGCATATGCTGGATTAGTTTGCCTGTCATGATGATGTTTAGATGGGCTGATTTGGACCAATCGAATTTGGCTGAAATCAGGAATGAATGAAACGCTAAATTCAAACACATAATATTTCTGCTTTAGTTCCTTACATAGACTGCAACTCTCTGGTATAATACATGACAATCAGGTTTTAACTAAAGGAAAAATGTTTTGTTTTTTTTTTTGTTTTGTACAAAAGGGGGGAGGGTTATAAACTCTGTCAGGTACTTTTTGCTATGTCCCCTTTCAGGAAATTTACATTAATTTCTTGGGCTGATTAATAGGGTTCACAAGCACAACGGGATATCTCTATGATGGGAACAGAGACAGCAACGGAAAGATGTTACTATAATCCCTATTTGAAAATAAACCCTATCCTTGTTTTAAGGTCTAGCGGTCCTTCATTAGAATCAAGGCACCACAAATAGAGTGCATTTTTAGCAACAAAAGCACAATTGTTTCGTAGAGTGTAGAGGGGTTAGCTCATTGTCATCTTTTCCTTGTTCCTTATGTCTTGCTGTCCCAATGACACCCACAACCTTTGATTTCTTATCCTAGCGTCACAAGAGAGAAAGTTAGGGAAAATTCCCCAATGATGGAACAGAGACAGCAATAAAAACTAGACAATAGTTGAGAAATAACAAAAACAAGTTTTAGCCAGAATGAAGATTTACTACTTAAAGACCAACAACATCTTTTGTGATTCAAGTTGGCCTTTTTTTCTTTTTCTATTGACAAATCACACAAGTACATGGATAGCTGTGGGATTTATTTATTTTATTTAAAAAATGTAATTAAATTAAAAAATTTCAAATAAAGTGCAGCCCAAGCAAAACCGTGCTACAATAGTATAACTAAAGCAATTAATAATAATCGTCACATTAAAAAAAGTATAGTAAAAAATCTGTACATACAGTATGTACCTGTACAGACTGAAAAAACAAAAAAAAAAAATGGTTCTACAATAATCTCACATAACGGTAGTGATCCAAAAGAAAATCTTGTGTGAAGTGCTCCAAAAATTTTTTTTGCACCACAGTGTACCTTTACCTCACACTCTGACCTCTTAGCTCACATTTAGACCTACGCATTGGTAAGGTCTAAAAATGCTTGTCCCAGTATTGGGTTTATGTCCACAGATATCTTCAGCCCCACTGATATGGTGTATAAACTCTCTTTAAATGGCGGAGCTCCCATCAACACAAATATATGGAAAGAATCATGGTGCAGTATCAAAATTACCATAATTTTTTTAAAAAAAGGGGTAAAACTACTCGAAGGTTTAAGTGCACTAGTAACATTTGGTGCATAGATGATTTACATGTATTCACACAATAGTAGGATGAAGGTCCCCTTAAGGATGAGCATCCCTGGATGAATGCTGGAGTTTTTTTTTTATCAGTAGTTAAGGTCATCTAGTCTCCAGTCTGAGCTCAGTGCTGATAACAAAAAAAACTTCCATATACCAAAGTTGCAATAAGGATGTAGTTTGACCCTTTTCCAGCAGCCCACACAGAATGTGAGTTATAAGCTCAGAACTCAGGCAGGGGGCAGGTCGGACTCTAACAAGGGCGTTGTAGCCTGACACTGGTTTTACGTTTTGATTTGACAGGAAGAAATTAAAAGGCCCACAAACCTATCTCTGAGAATTAAGGCTTCATTTACATAACAGATGTAGCACCCTACAAGGTAGGTGCTAGGCAAAGTATAGTGGGCCTTGGCTGCCTAACAGCAGGGCCATGATTTTCAGCTGGGCTGTCATGTCTTCCAGGTGTTGCTATTGAGACTGCAGAGTCTCCCTACTGGCTCCATGAGAAGGGTTCTCATTGGGCACTGGTGGAAACCCAATCAGTGGCACATTCAGGCCTGTATCTACCCCAGAAAGGCAGATTCTGCCGCACAGGATTCTGGGAGTGGGTATAAGTTTGAGGGGAACGCATGACGCAGCGTCTTTGGCGGGAAGCAGAGTCCCAGGAGGGAGAGTACGGCTGTCTCTCCTCCTGTGAGAAGGATCAGGTGTCTCGGGTGGCTTGCCTGAGGATACAGAGAGAGCTGGGCTGAGCTGCAGAGAGGATCCAGTGTGCCGAGGACCAGCGGAGTTGAGGGGGGCCCAGTTTCAGGAAAGCATTCCAAGTTTGTGAGTACTGCAACTGCCCCTAGGGGTCTGCCTAGCTGACAGAGGGGACCGCTCTGGTGAAGGTTCCAGGGATCCAGGAGCTAGCTAGCGGTAAAGGGGGTGCCTAGTGAGAGGACCCTGAAGTGTCAGAGGGAGTGCCTAGTGAGAGGACCCTGAAGTGTCAGAGGGGGTGCCTAGTGAGAGGACCCTGAAGTGTCAGAGGGGGTGCCTAGTGAGAGGACCCTGAAGTGTCAGAAGGGGTGCCTAGTGAGAGGACCCTGAAGTGTAAGAGGGGGTGCCAAGTGAGAGGACCCGGAAGTGTCAAAGGGGGCGCCAGTGGTTGGGCCCTGAAGAGTTAATGTGTACAGCGTGCAGTGTGCAGTGTACAGTGTTGAGAGTTGCAGAAGCACAAGTAGTTACAAGGAGCTACCTCAGTCAGTGAAGGGCTGGAGGGAGCTGTTCACAGGACTCTTGAGCCTAATGGAGTGTCAAGAGTCAAGTTTCACTACAGTCCAGGATCTTTTGAGTTAACCAGAGGGTTATAAGTCAAGTTCTAGCACAGTTCAGTAATAAAGCGATCTTCAAGCGTCAGTAAGCTTTGGTCGGCATCCAGCTGGCATCAAGACAGCGCTAATAGGCAATTTTCTACAAAGTGTCCCAGTTTCACCTAGTTGAGCCAGAGGAGTATCCCACTTATTCCCTTCTCCAATCCCCAATATAAAATAAACAAAACAAACAAAAGATGACGGAATGGTCATTGTCTCAACTCTCACACTTGGGTATTCAGCTTAAATTAATAAATATACAATGTGTAGCGCTAACACTAGTGATAAACAGAGCAATACACAGGACTTAAGGTGTGGTTAACTTCTGTTTCCTTTGATGAGGTTTCACCTATGAACTTCACTATTGTAAATTTGTTCGAGGAATTATTTTTATCACCTATTTACTAATAGTTGGACTATTTCACTCACTTACTATTATTTGAACAAATGTTGCTTGAATTTTTTTGGACTTGTGTCACTATTCACCACACCTGTGTATTGCTCTGTTTATCACTAGTGTTAGCGCTACACATTTTCATTTATTGGTTTAGGATTTTCTCTATAGATCAGTGTATGCGGCTTTGTTTACACTCTTATTTATTTAATCATCCCTATTTAGCGAAGAAAATCCCTAGAAACGATTCAGTTTAAATGGGCAGAAGGTGTCACCGGTAACAATAGCAGACCCATCTCAGGCCCAATGCCTGGAAAACCTGCTACACATATTAAGAGTGGTTTACTTACAGTTAGTCATTCCTGACTATTCTCTTTATGATTTAAATTTTATTTTTAAGGATTAGGTTAAGACTGGGTACTCCGGTTTCCTCCCACTCTCCAAAGACATGCTGGTAAGTTATTTGGCTCCTGTCTAAGTTGGCCCTAGCATGTATAAATGTGAGTTAGGGACCTTATATTGTACATTCACATGAGTCTCTGCCCTCAGGGAGCTTACAATATAAGTGTAAAGTGCTGCATAAATTGATAGTGCTATATAAGTACCAAAAATAAATATTTAAATAAAATAAAGACTTAAAGCTTGAGTTATGGTTGTGGTTAAGCTGCAACTCTAGCCAAAACTTAGAAAAAAAAAAAATAAATAAATAGAGCAAGGAAGGTTTAAACCTTGTTAACGTTTTAATGCTTTCTGTATCCCTATTATGAAAATATCCCCTCACTTCCTGTTTCTTATCTATTTCTATCCATGTCCACTCACCTCCCCTCATTATCCTTTACTTCCATCCATGTCTGCTGTTCCCTCTAGTTATTTTTCCTCGGCACCCCACCCTTCCATGCCTACTCTCCTCCCCTTTGATCACACTCCTTCACTTTCCTCCATGTCCAATCCCTACTAAGTTTCCTCTACTTTTATCAATGTCTCCTCTTGTAATCATTCTTCTTCATCCCCAGTCATACCTGTTCTTGTCTCTGACCATTCTTCTTTACTTCATGTTTGATCTCCACTCTGTCTTTACAGTATACCCCTCTTCAGTCCATGTCAACTCTCCTCCCCTCTGTGATCGGTATTTGTTTGTTTGTAGCGCAAAAAATAAAAACCTGGTGGTGATCAAATACCACTAAAAGAAAGCTCTATTTGTGGGAAAAAAGGACATAAATTTTATTTGAGTACCGCGTCGCACGACCATGCAATTGTCAGTTAACCAGTTCTGGACCGGAAGGATTTGCACCCTTAATGACCAGGCCATTTTTTGCGATACGGCATTGCGTTAATTTAACGGACAATTGCGCGGTTATGCAACGCTGTACCTAAATAAAGTTGATGTCCTTTTTTTCCCACTAATGGAGCTTTCTTTTGGTGGTACCGTATTTTCCGGCTTATAAGACGACTTTTGAATCTCAAAAAAATCCCCCAAAAATGGGGGGGGGGGGGTCATCTTATACACCGAGTATAAAATTCCCAAAGGTAATTAAGTAAGTGTAATCTATGAAAGCGCTGGCTGTCTGTGACCTTCAGCAAGGTACCGTAAGTACCGTAAATAGGTAGATTGGTCTCGTACTGTCCAATGTAATCACCTCCATCCGGAATTCGTACAAGAAAAAGAGGGGGTGCCCTATGGGTGGGACTTTAAATTAGGTGATTACAATAAATAACCAAAACTATAAAATGGCAAGTTTTATAGCTTGGAAGAAAGAAGAGACAGAGGGGATATGATAGAAACTTTTAAATACATAAAGGGAATCAACTCGGTAAAGGAGGAGAGCATATTTAAAAGAAGAAAAACTACCACAAGAGGACACAGTTTTAAATTAGAGGGGCAAAGGTTTAAAAGTAATATGAGGAAGTATTACTTTACTGAGAGAGTAGTGGATGCATGGAATAACCTTCCTGCAGAAGTGGTAGCTGCAAATACAGTGAAGGAGTTTAAGCATGCATGGGATAGGCATATGGCTATCCTTCATATAAGATAGGGCCAGGGACTATTCATAGGATTCAGACATATTGGGCAGACTAGATGGGCCAAATGGTTCTTATCTGCCGACACATTCTATGTTTCTATGATGCAGTCGTACAATAAATATATCAACAATCATAAATATACAGCACAATGGGCATATAACATAATAACATCAATGGTACAAATAAATAAATATCGTAGGTTAAACTCATATAATGTAGAAACTTGACGCGTTTCGTGAGTCTATATTAAGCTCTCTCATCAGGAGTACATATGAGATATGAGATAAAATGTATCTATGAATAAAACAGTAGACAGCATGTTAGTATGTATGATGTAAACCAGTAGGTGTAATATTACAACATCTGTATATAAAGCCCAAGTGGGGAGATGGCACTCACATGCGACCCAAAGACAAATGGTGGATTCATGCTCCCATAAGGTGGGGGCTGCCAGAGTCTGTCGAGTTTCTACATTAACGCGTCGAGTTTCTACATTATATGAGTTCAACCTACGATATTTATTTATTTGTACCATTGATGTTATTATGTTATATGCCCATTGTGCTGTATATTTATGATTGTTGATATATTTATTGTACGACTGCATCAATAAAACTTGCCATTTTATAGTTTTGGTTACTTATTGTATTCACCTCATTTAAAGTCCCACCCATAGGGCACCCCCTCTTTTTTTCTTGTAAGTACCGTAAATGTATTATTATAAATCTCCAAGGTATTGTAAGTAAAAGTATTACCGGTAGATGTATAATCTTCTCAAGGCGCTGGCTGTGCGGGTATCCTGTACCGGTATACTGTACTATAGCTTCGGCTACGTAGTATACCACGCTGAGCCAATCACGGTGAGCGATGTATTCTATTATTGAATGCAAAGCCTGCTCTAATTGGCAGAGTCAGAGAGGTGGGAATTATGTTACTCTCTCTGACTCTGCCAATCCGAGCAGGCTTTGCATTCAATAATAGAATACATCGCTCACTGTGATTGGCTCAGAGCGGTATACTGTATGTAGCCGAAGCTACTGTACATACGATATACCGGTACAGGATTCCTGCACAGCCAGCGCCTTGAGAGATGATACATCTATCGGTAATACTTACTTAGAATACCTTGGAGATTTATAAGAGAATACATTTATGGTACCTTGCAGATGAATAGGGCGCAGACAGCCAGCGCTTTCATAGATTACGGTACTAGGGATGAGCTTCGAGTTTGAGTCGAAGCTAAGTTCGACTCGAACATTGGTCGTTCGATCGTTCGTCGAATGACGAGCATATGTGCTTCTTTGCGGGAAATTTGAGATTCCCATAATGCACGTGCACCACATTATGTAATTGGCCAAAGCATGCACCCTGACCTCATGCTTTGGCCAATCAAATGATCTCTGCCATGACTGGACTAAAGGCAGGCTGCCTTTAGCCAATCATGGCTCAGGGGCCAAGTACACGCCCCGCACTACATAAAGGCTGCCCGCGCAGCCGCAGCGTGTAGTGTGGTTGTGCGGGCGAGGAGACAGGGAGAGGAACGCATTCGAGGCAGAGGGAGAGTAGCTTTTTTTGGAGTTTGTCAGACAGTGCAGAGAGACATTCCTAGCAGTGTAGGGAGGGACAGGAACGTGTTTGAGGCAGGGAGAGATTTGTTTCTTTGCAGTTTGTCAGACAGTGCAGTGAGACATTCCTAGCAAAGTAGGGAGGGCCAGGAACGTGTTTGAGGCAGGGAGAGAATAGTTTCTTTGCAGTTTGTCAGGCAGTGCAGTGCCAGTGATTCATTCCTAGCAGGGAGGTAGAGAGATTTCTCATCTATAGGGCTATTGATTACATCAGTGAGAGTATTGTTAATCGGTCACTTGCGTACATCTATAAGCACCACAGCTTATCTATAGGGCTATTGATTACATCACATCAGTGAGAGTATTGTTAATCAGTCACTTGTGTACATCTATAAGCACCACAGCTCATCTATAGGTCTATAGATTACATCATATCAGTGAGAGTATTGTTAATCGGTCACTTGCGTACATCTATAAGCACCACAGCTCATCTATAGGGCTATCGATTATATCACATCAGTGAGAGTATTTTTATTCGGTCACTTGCGTACATCTATAAGCACCACAGCTCATTTATAGGACTATTGATTACATCACATCAGTGAGAGCATTGTTAATCGGTCACTTGCGTACATCTATAAGCACCACAGCTTATCTATAGGGCTATAGATTACATCATATCAGTGAGAGTATTGTTAATCGGTCACTTGTGTACATCTATAAGCACTACAGCTCATCTATAGGGCTATTGATTACCTCATATCAGTGAGAGTATTGTTAATCGGTCACTTGCGTACATCTATAAGCACCACAGCTCATCTATAGGGCTGTCAGGGCCCAGATTCGAACCCAGGTCCTCAGTTGCTTCTGACAGTGCTTCTTCTTGCTGAGCTATCCAGCAGCTGATATCTATGCATACTAGATCTATGTGGTGACCTAGACCTTGTCCAGTTTCCTGCCTAGTTCCTTGCCCAGCCTCCTGTGAACTCTGAACCTTTGGCCACTCCTTTGTACTTCCTATTTAAGCCTGATCTGGAAACTTCCTGATGCCAGATTATTGTGCTTTGCCAAGATCTAGCTTTGTGTGCTTCATCCTCCTGAATCTTCCACTTGTGTACCGACCTCCAGCTACGTTCCAGGACTACGCCTCTGCCTGCTGCCATTTTGCCCTTCACTGCTTGTGTACCGACCTTCGGCTAAAGACTACGACTACTCTTCTGCTTGCTCCCTCACTCCGGCTGATCTCTTGTGTACCAGACCCTGCTTGTTGACCACGGTTGTGCTGCTGCTTCCTGCGACTGGACTCTGAGCCTGACCCAGTAATCGTGACAGAATAATCTGGCCACAATGGAGTCCGCAGTAGCAGCTACCCTTGCCAATATCACTCAGCAAATTTCTGAATTACAAGAGTTTGGTGTCACTTATCAGGCAAAATTTAAAGAACTGCAAAATGTGGTGAAAGATCAACAAGAGGCAATTCAGGACTTAGAGAAACAGGTGTTGGATCTTAGTTCCCTAAATGGCGCAAGTCCTGAGCCCAGTGTTCGAATGCCTCTTCCACAAAAATTCAATGGAGACCGAAGGCTTTACAGAGGATTCCTTAATCAGTGTCGCATTTATTTTCAAATGCAGCCTGCTGCATTTTTTCCTGAAAAAAAGAAGGTACTGTTTATTATCAATCTCCTGACAGAGGAAGCTTTATCTTGGGCCTCTCCCTATGTGGAAAAGGATGACATAATTTTAAATAACCTCCACACCTTTACTAAAGCTATGGACCAAGTTTTTGACGATCCAAATCGATGTGCTACTGCTGAGGCCAAACTGCATAATTTGCGTCAAGGACGACGCTCCGTGGCTGAATACACTACTGAATTCAGGCGCTGGATCGCAGATACAACCTGGAATCCAGCAGCACAAAGAAGCCAATTTCGTCAGGGGCTTTCTGAGCAAATAAAGGATGAACTGGCTAGAGGTGATACCCCTAAAGATCTGGAGAACTTTATCCAATTGTGCATCCGTATTGACCAGAGACTCTCTGAAAGGAGAAAAGAAAGACTGGGAATACTGGGAAATACTGAGGGTATGCGTTTTTCTTTTAGTCAACCTCCTCGGAAGAGTTCTCAGGTTTTTCATGATTCCAGTAACCCTGAACCTATGCAGATTGATTCCGTTAGAAGGGGTATCACTATTCAGGAAAAGGAAAGACGTCGGAGTGAAAATTTATGCCTTTATTGTGGGGACTCTGGACATTATGCTATTAACTGTCCAAATAAGCTAAGGAGAACAGTTGCTGCAACTGATGTGAAAGACATTGAACAAATTAGTTCCATCGCTCAGTCAGTTTCTCCAATACTTGAAGAAAGCAATCCTATACAAGCTCCGCCCACTCACTTTATAATTCCCATTCGACTCTCTGATGGGGCTAATGACATCTCCTGCTCTGCCATGTTGGACTCTGGAGCGGGGGGACATTTTATGGATATTGGATTTGCTCAAGACCATCATATTGAATTAAGGAATAAATCCTTACCTGTAGATATGGAGACTGTTGATGGTTCCCCTCTATCCTCCGGGCCAGTTACCCATGAGACTGCTCCTCTTAGTCTGTTTTTTGAGCCTGATCACCAGGAGACCATATGTTTTCAGTTGATTTCATCACCAAAGTTTCCTATCATTTTAGGTATCCCCTGGTTCTCGATTCATAACCCCTCTGTCAATTGGGAAACACGTGTTTTAACTTTTGCCTCAGAGTACTGTAAAGGACATTGTCAACCTGATTCCTCCCATATCGAGAATCTCCGGGTAGAGGAACACATGGTTCCTGGATATGAAGGCCTGCCACCTCAATACAGGGAATTTCATGATGTGTGTGATAAGAAGAATGCTGATCAGCTACCCCCACATCGCCCTTATGACTGTCCTATTGAACTTTTACCTGGGACAGAGATTCCTTTTGGCCGCCTCTATTCTATGTCTGAACCTGAATTAAAGGTGTTAAGGGAGTGGTTGGATGAAAACCTGGCAAAGGGGTTCATAAGACACTCAACCTCTCCTGCTGGGGCAGGTCTCTTCTTTGTTGAAAAGAAGGATAAGACATTGAGACCATGTGTTGATTATAGGGAATTAAATAAAATCACAATCAAAAATCGCTATCCCCTCCCACTAATCCCCGAGCTTTTGGAAAGACTTTGTTCTGCAAAGATCTTTACTAAATTGGATTTACGGGGTGCATATAACCTCATTCGCATTCGTAAGGGTGATGAATGGAAGACTGCGTTCAGAACCAGATATGGACATTTTGAGTCTTTGGTCATGCCTTTCGGTCTTTGCAATGCTCCAGCAACCTTTCAACACTTTATAAATGATGTGCTGCGAGATCTATTGGATCAATTTGTGATTGCTTATTTAGATGATATTCTTATCTTTTCAGATTCTCTACAGGAACATCGCAAACACGTATCCATTATTTTCGACCGCCTGAGGAAGAATCAGCTGTACATCAAATTGGAGAAATGCGACTTTGAACAGACCAAGATTCAGTTCCTGGGGTACATAATCTCCCCTGAAGGGTTGAGCATGGACCCTGATAAGATTAAAGCAGTGGTGGAGTGGCCTGCCCCTAGGAATGTTAAAGAAATTCAACGATTTCTGGGATTTGCCAACTTTTACAGAAAGTTTATAAGGGACTTTTCCAAGGTGGTTGCACCAATTACCCAGTTAACCAAGAAGGGATGTCCCTTCACATGGGGACCAGAGGCACAAGCTGCTTTCTGTAAACTAAAGACACTCTTTACCTCTGCACCAATTCTAGTACATCCTGACCCTGAACTGCCCTTTGTTGTAGAAGTTGATGCCTCAGATTCTGCTGTTGGAGCTATCCTTTCTCAGCGTACAGGTGAAAAGATGCAGCTTCATCCCTGTGCTTACTTTTCCCGGTTGATGTCCTCTGCTGAAAGGAACTATGACATTGGTAATAAAGAACTGCTGGCGATAAAGGAAGCTTTCTCTGAATGGAGGCATCTGTTGGAAGGGGCTGAGCATTTAGTGACTGTTCTTACCGATCATCGGAACTTAGAGTTCATCCGTTCTGTAAAGAGACTGTCCTCCCGACAAGCACGCTGGTCTTTATTCTTCTCCAGGTTTAATTTCATTGTTTCTTATAGACCTGGCTCAAGAAATGGCAAGGCTGATGCCCTGTCACGGAGTTTGTCTGAATCCCCTCAAGAAAGCAACTCTGACTGCACCATTCTTTCTCAAAAGAACTTTTTAGGAGCCACTAATCCCAAAGAATTTTTGACCTTGCTTAAAGATGGCTACTCTTCTGATCCCCTCCTTAAACATCCACCCAAGGACCTGAGTCTCACCTTCAGGAATGGCTTTTGGATTCAGAACCATTGCCTCTATGTCCCTCAAAGTGCGCGGCTAGAAGTCCTCAGACTGGTTCATGACTCTAAGCTTGCAGGACATTTTGGGGCCTTTAAAACTGCTGAACTGTTGTCTCGTTCATTCTGGTGGCCTAGTTACAAGAAAGATGTTAAGAACTATGTTGCTTCTTGTCCAACTTGTGCACGTCATAAGACACCCCGATCTTCCCCTGTCGGACTGCTTCAACCTCTTCCAATTCCATCACGGCCTTGGGGATCAATCTCTATGGATTTTGTGGTTGAACTCCCTCCTTCGAAGGAAATGACCACCATCTTGGTAGTGGTCGACCGCTTCACCAAGATGGCTCACTTCATCCCAACTAAGGGGGTACCCAATGCGGAACTAACTGCTGAATTAATGATCCGGGAAGTATTTAAACTACATGGAATCCCGGATGATGTGGTCTCAGATAGGGGGGTTCAATTTACTTCCAAATTCTGGAGAAGTTTCTGCATGTCCCTGGGTGTCGCAGTCAATCTTTCCTCTGCATTTCATCCTCAATCCAATGGCCAAACAGAAAGAACAAATCAGACTTTGGAACAATATCTTCGCTGTTTTGTTAGCTATTTGCAGGATGATTGGGTAGATTATCTGCCAACAGCAGAATTTTCCTACAATAATTCTAAGCACAGCTCCACATCTCTTAGTCCTTTTTATGTGAATACAGGGTACCATCCAGTTTGCATTCCTGACCTCCCTATTGCTACACCAATTCCTGCTGTTAATGAGAGGTTATCTCTTTTACAGGAAACTCGAAGAAAATTGCTTGAAACATTGAAGGTGGCACAGGAGGCTTACAAGAAAGCATCTGATAGACGTCGAAGAGAAATACCGTCCTTCCGTGTTGGAGACAAGGTCTGGTTATCCACAAAGAATCTCAGGACTCAGGTACCATCTGTTAAGTTGGGGCCAAAGTATATAGGACCTTTTCAAATCTTGGCACAAGTTAATGCAGTTACTTTCCGCTTGAAACTTCCTGACAGTATGAGAGTCCATCCTGTTTTTCATGTTTCTTTACTTAAACCTTTCCATGAAAATTCCTTCCCTGGGAGAGTCCTTCCTCCTCCCCTGCCTGTGGTTGTTGAGGGTGAAGAGGAATTTATTGTAGAAGGAATAATTGACTCCAGGATCCACAGGAACAAGTTGCAGTACCTGGTGAAATGGGAAGGATACGGACCTGAAGAAAATTCTTGGGAACCTGCTGAGCATGTCCATGCTCCTAGACTGGTTCGGGAGTTCCATCAAAGGTTTCCACTTAAGCCTGGTCCTGAGATGCCCTGTGGTCATCCTAGAAGGAGGGGCATACTGTCAGGGCCCAGATTCGAACCCAGGTCCTCAGTTGCTTCTGACAGTGCTTCTTCTTGCTGAGCTATCCAGCAGCTGATATCTATGCATACTAGATCTATGTGGTGACCTAGACCTTGTCCAGTTTCCTGCCTAGTTCCTTGCCCAGCCTCCTGTGAACTCTGAACCTTTGGCCACTCCTTTGTACTTCCTATTTAAGCCTGATCTGGAAACTTCCTGATGCCAGATTATTGTGCTTTGCCAAGATCTAGCTTTGTGTGCTTCATCCTCCTGAATCTTCCACTTGTGTACCGACCTCCAGCTACGTTCCAGGACTACGCCTCTGCCTGCTGCCATTTTGCCCTTCACTGCTTGTGTACCGACCTTCGGCTAAAGACTACGACTACTCTTCTGCTTGCTCCCTCACTCCGGCTGATCTCTTGTGTACCAGACCCTGCTTGTTGACCACGGTTGTGCTGCTGCTTCCTGCGACTGGACTCTGAGCCTGACCCAGTAATCGTGACAAGGGCTATCAATTACATCATATCAGTGAGAGTATTGTTAATCGGTCACTTGCATACATCAATTAGGCACCACAGCTCATCTATAGGGCTATCGATTACATCATATCTGTGAGAGTATTGTTAATCGGTCACTTGCGTACATCTATAAGCACCACAGCTCATCTATAGAGCTATCGATTACATCATATCAGTGAGAGTATTGTTAATTGGTCACTTGCGTACATCTATAAGCACCACAGCTCATTTATAGGGCTATCAATTATATCACATTAGTGAGAATATTGTTAATCGGTCACTTGCGTAAACCTATAAGCACCACAGCTCATCTATAGGGCTACCGATTACATCACATCAGTGAGAGTATTGTTAATCGGTCACTTGTGTACATCTATAAGCACCACAGCTCCTCTATAGGGCTATCGATTATATCTCATCAGTGAGAGTATTGTAAATCTGTCACTTGCGTACATCTATAAGCAGCACAGCTAATCTATAGGGCTATCGATTACATCATATCAGTGAGAGTATTGTTAATCTGCCACTTGCGTACATTTATAAGCACAGCAGCTCATCTATAGGGCTATTGATTACATCAGATCAGTGAGAGTATTGTTAATCGGTCACTTGCGTACATCTATAAGCACCACAGCTCATCTATAGGGCTATCGATTACATCACATCAGTGAGAATATTGTTAATCGGTCACTTGCGTACATCTATAAGCAGCACAGCTCATCTATAGGGCTATCGATTACATCACATCAGTGAGAGTATTGTTAATCGGTCACTTGCGTACATCTATATGCACCACAGCTCATCTATAGGGCTATTGATTACATCATATCAGGTCATTGAGTATCTATTGGTCAGTTGTGTATACCCTATATTGATCTGTGTTAACATTATGTTCGAAAGGCCGACAAGGAGAGGCCGACACTCACAGGCCACAAAAAGAAGGCAAGCAGCCCCTGTGTCCATTGTGAAAAGTGGTGGTCACAGTCAACATAGTGCATTCTCTGCAGGCGGGACACGTCGTCCTTTATTTCCGGTGCTGCCCGTGCTAGGCTCCTTCTCCACAGCTACTCCTTCTGTCACCCCACCATCATGCACAGAGGAGTCACCTGAACTATTCGATCATAGTGTCAGTGACATGCTGCTGGAGGATGCGCAGCAATTTTAAAGCTGTGATGTTGGTTCGAAGGTTGATGAAGGGAATAACGTGAGCCTAGAGAGAGGGGGTGACAATGACAGACAAGAAACCAGCAGTCATGTTGCCACAGCTGAAGCATATTGCCAAATTTGCTCCAGTGTCGAGGAGGTAGGGGATGATGAGGTCACTGACTGTACTTGTCAGTACTTGGGTGCCTGACAGGATAGAGGAGGAGGAGGGGGAGCATGAGGGGGACGCATAACTCCAAAGAGGTAGGATGTGCTCCAGGGGCCGCCATAGCAGTAGCCAACCTATTGCGTCACAGCACAGAGCTCCACAGGTGCAGGGTGCTGCAAACTCCCCGTGGACTCACAAAAGTTCATTAGTGTGGGCTTTTTTCAGCACATGTGCAGTAGACCGCAGTGTTGCTGTTTGCAACATCTGTCTAAAGCAGATCAAGCGTGGCCAGAACACCAGCCGCTCGGGCACCACATGCTTGACAAGGCATATGACGACCTGCCATGCAGTCCATTGGCAACCGCACCTGAAAGAGGCACCAGATCAAAACAAGCATACATCACCTTGCTCCTCATCTGTGATCTCTAACCCTACTATACCTCATGCCTTCTCACATACCAGCATTAAGAGGGATGATGGTATGCCAATGAGTGACACAGAGACTTGCACCCAATCTGCTAGCAGTACACCACTGCTTGATTTGAGCAGCAGGCAAATTTCACTACCTCGGTTTTTGAACCGTAGAAAGAAATACTGCCCCAGCTATCCACATTCTCAGTGGCTTAGCTTAGCCAAATGCTAGCATTACAATTGGTGCCTTTTCAGCTGATAGACTCGGCTCCCTTTCGCGAATTTGTGGAATGTGCTGCACCACAGTGGCAGGTCCCAAAAAGGCATTTCTTTTCACGTAAGGCCATTCTGGCTCTCTACCGTCATGTGGAAGGTAGTATTTTGGCTTTGTTGGACAAAGCGGTCAGCAGGAAGGTGCACACCAGCAGCCATGGACAGGGACATTACATTTCTTTCACGGTGCACTGGGTAACTCTGCTGGCAACTGGGAAGGATGCAGGACAGGGTTCAGTGTTGCAGCTTGTTTTGCCAACACGCCTCCAAAAAGCTGGTGCTAATTCTGCCACATCTGGCTACTCCACCACCTCCTCTTTCTCCTCCTCCATGTCATCTTCTGCTCAATTGTCCTCTGAAGCAGCATTTCTCCCTAAGTGTTCAAGGGGCTACGCAAGCAGTCAGGCTAAAAGATGCCATGCTGTGCTTCAGTTGGTCAGTCTAGGGGATAGAAGTCACACCGGTGCAGAGATTCTGTGAGCTCTGCAGGGGCAGGCTCAGAGATGGTTGACCTCATCATGACAGCTTGAGCCAGGAATGGTTGTATGCGACAATGGCACCAACCTTCTCTCCGCCCTCCAACAGGGACACTTGACATATGTTCCATGCTTGGCACATGTTCTGAATCTGGTAGTGTTTCTTGATCAGATACCCGGGCTTCCAAGATCTCCTGAGGCAGGCCAGAAAAGTCTGTGGCCATTTCCGCCATTCGTTCAATGCCAGTGCTCGTTTATCTGACATTCAACGGGAATTCAACCTGCCCACCAACCGCCTCATTTGTGACATGCCCACCAAGTGGAACTCAATGGTGGCAATGCTGCAGCAGCTGCACACACAGCAGATGGCCATCAATGAGTACCTGTGTGAGTATGGCACAAGGACAGGGTCAGGGGAGCCTGGCTTTTTTTGGCCACGCCAGTGGCTTTTGATTAAGGATGCATGCATCGTCCTGTCACTATTTGAGGAGGCCACAAGGATGGTGAGCTGGGACGATGAATGCATCAGTGACACTATCACGCTAGTCTACCTGCTGGAGCACACGCTGCATGGAATCATAGACAGGGCACTTGAGGCAGAACAGCGGGAGGAAGAGGAGGACTTCCTTTCCTCACAAGGTCCCCTTTATGCAGATATCATTCCTGCATGGCCACAAAACACACAGGAGGAAGAGGAGAGGGAGAATAAGGATTTCGTCAGCATGGATGTAGAGGATAGCATATAGCAGTCTTTAAGGGATGGTTATGATTCCCCAGAAACCCCAGGAGTTGCACGTGGTTGGGGAGAGGTTGCTCCTGCTGACAATGTCATCCTTAGTGACCCAGAGGATTCAGAAGCTCATGCCTCCTCCAACTTACGTTGCATGGGCTTCCTGATTCTACAAAGCCTGCGAAAGGACCCAAGGATTCGTGCTATCAAGGAGAGTGATCATTACTGGTTGGCAACCCTTCTTGATCCACGTTACAAGGGTAAAGTTGCAGAGCTCATCCTGCCTTTGCAGAGGAAGCAGAGGATGAAACATCTTGAGAAGGCCTTGAAAAACATTTGGTGTACCACCTTTCCAGACACTGGGAGGTCAACATTCCCTGGACGTGTTTCCGAGCCATCGTTCAGCAAAAGGAGGAGTGGTGGAGAAGGCGGCCGGCTGACCGATGCCTTTAAACAGTTCTTTTGTCCTCAGCAGCCCCCAGGGCTGTTAGGTTTAAGCAATTATTGGCAGCGTCTCCATCATATGGTGCATAATTATCTAGGCGCAAGAGCTGACTTGGAGACCTTTCCAGGTGAGCATCCACTGGGTTACTGGGTCTTGAGGATGGACCACTGGCCAGAACTTGCTCAATACACAATGGAGCTACTGGCCTGTCCTGCTTCCAGCGTACTTTCCGAACGGATGGTCAGTGCTGCTGGAGGTTTTGTGATGGACAAAAGAGTGAGTCTATCCACAGACTCTGTTGACCAGCTGACTTTTATCGAAATGAACCAGTTCTGGATCAACAAGAGCTATCAAGCCCCTGATGCTGATGTAACTGATTGAATTTGCTAGGGGTCTGCCATCCCTTGAAGTCTGCATATGCTGCCTATCCTATTCCTCTACCTTGATTCTGCTAGCTTCCAACAATGTTTTTGGTTTAAGTCACTACCAACCCCCAAGGCCTAATGTTTCTGCACTTGTATGACAGGTGCATACAATTTAAATGTTGTATGTAATTTTTAACAGCAGGCCCTGTCCCTGTGCCCTGCTAACTGTTACGGGGTTACGGGGTTCAGGCACCAACAACACCAAAGGCCCAATATTTTTGCACGTGTATGACAAGTGAAGTACATGAAATTTCAAAATTGTTTGGAATTCTTACCAGCAGGTCCCGTTCCTGCACCCAGCAAGAGTATCTGCGAGGACTTGGTAACGATGTTCAGGCACCACCAACAGCAAAGGCCACATTTTTGGCACCTGTATAGCACATGCAATTTCAAATATGTATGGAATTCTTACCAGCAGGTCCTGTTCCCTCACCCAGCAAGAGTATCTGCGAGGGCTTGGTTACGGTGTTCAGGCACCACCAACAACAAAGGCACAATTTTTGGCACCTGTATAACACATGCAATTTCAAATTTGTATGGAATTCTTACCAGCAGGTCCCGTTCCTGCACCCAGCAAGAGTATCTGGAAGTGCTTGGTTACGGTGTTCAGGCACCACCTGCAGCAAAGGCCCAATTTTTGGCACCTGTATAGTACATGTAATTTCAAATTTGTATGGAATTTTTACCAGCAGGTCCCGCTTCTCCGCCCAGCAAGAGTAACTGCGAGGGCTTGGTTACGGTGTTCAGGCACCACCAACAGCAAAGGCACATTTTTTAGCACCTGTATAGTACATGCAATTTCACATTTGTATGGAATTCTTACCAGCAGGTCCCATTCCTGCACCCAGCAAGAGTATCTGCGAGGGCTTGGTTACGGTGTTCAGGCACCACTAACAGCAAAGGCCCAATTTTTGGAACCTGTATGACAAGTACATGCGATTTGAAGTTTGTATGGAATTCTTACCAGCAGGTCCCATTCCTGCGACAAGCACGAGTAACTGCGAGGGGATGCGGTGTTCAGGCACCACCAACAACCAAGGCCCAATTTCAGTTTCAGTTCTTGCCGATACTAACCTTCCAGGTCCCCATCACTCCAGCCAGTTTGCATAGCCGTCACCCAACCTCGGCCAGGTCAGATGACAGTACAGCGCCCCCACTAGATCACTGATAAGAACACATACAACAGTTGATCTTTGCCAATTTCAAATTAGTATGGAATTTTTACCAACAGGGCCCATTCCTGCGCCTAGCAAGAGTAACTGCGAGGAGTTGCGGTGTTCAGGCTCCATCCAACACCGAAGGCACAATTTTTCTGCACCTCTATGACAAGTGACAAGTACATGCGATTTCAAATTTGTATTGAATTCTTACCAGCAGGTCCCATTTCTGTGCACAGCAAGAGTAACTGAGATGGGTTGCAGTGTTCAGGCATCACCAACAACCAAGGCCTAATTTTTCTTCACCTGTATGAAAAGTACATGCGACTTCAAATTTGTATGGATTTTTTAGCAGCAGTGCCCGTTCCTGCACCCAGCAAGAGTAACTGCGAGGGATAACGGTGTTCAGGCACCACCAACAACCAAGGCCCAATTTTTCTTCACCTGTATAACAAGTACATGCGATTTGAAATTTGTTTGTATATTTGTACATGACATTTTTTGCTTTAGAAATGTCAGTATTGCTGCAGCAGGCTACATCGTAGAGATGCAATACTTTACAGGCACATTCAGGGGACCCCCCCAAGCACGATATTTTAAGGAATTTTTCATTTTTATAGTTTGACTTTAAGCCTCAGTAAAGTCAGTAAATCACTGCTCCTTCAAAAACAATCATTTTTAAAAACTTTTTTTTCATTGCTGCATGTTCCCGGGTCAGTTCCCGGACCCCCATACACTTTTTTTGGGGCAATAACTTGCATTTAAGCCTTCAAAATGAGGTTGTTTGATTTTCGAGGTTCGAGCCCCATAGACTTCAATGGGGTTAGTTTATTCGAACAAATCAGAACATGGATTACCAGTGCAGCCCTGGGGGGGGGGGGGGGCTGCCACTCACCAGGGATGCCCACCCATGACCACCAGGGATGCCCACCATGGCCACCAGGGATGGCAATCAGGGCTCAGAGAGCCTGCCAGTGGTGCCCTCCCTATCAGTGCTGACCACCAATGCCATCTATCAGTGTCCATTATTGCCCACTAGTGCTGCCTATCAGTGCCCATCGGTGCCACCCATCAGTGCCGATCAGTGCTGCCCATCAGTGCCCATCAGTGCTGCCTATCAGTGCCCACCAATGCTGCATATCAGTGCTACCTATCAGTGCCTCATATCAGTGCTGCATATCAGTGCTACCTATCAGTGCCACCCCATCAGTGTCTCCTCATCAGTGCCTGTCAGTGCGGCGTCATCAGTGCTCATCAGTGCACGAAAAAACGTATCTATTTACAAAATTTTATAACCTAAACAACTTGCTTCGGAAGTCTTAGTCTTATACAGTGAGTATAGCCCAAAACCTATGTTTTAACTTGAAAAGTGGGGGCGGGGGTGGGGGGGCTGTCATCCTCTACGCCTAGTCATCTTATACGCTGGGAAATATGGTATTTGATCACCTGTACGATTTTAATTTTTTGCACTATAAACAAAAAAAGAGCATCAATTCTGAAAAAAAAAAATACTTTTTACATTCTGCTATATAAAATTCCCCCCCCAAAAAGAAATGTAAAAATCTATTTTTTTCATCCTTTTAGACCAATTTATATTCTGCTACATATTTTTGGCAAAAGAAAAATCGCAACAAGCGCATTTTGTTTGGCTTGCGCAAAAGTTATTGCATCTACAGACTAGGGAAAAGATGTCATTTTTATTTTTGCTTGTTGTGGTGGCAATCTGCAATTTTTAGTGGGACTGCGACATTGCAGCGGAAAGATCGGACCCCGAATGGACATTTTTGACACTTTTGGGGGGACCAGTGACATTACTACAGTAATTAGTGCTAAAAATATGCACTGTTACTGTAATAATGACACTGGCAGGGAAGGGGTTAACCTAGGGGTGATCAAAGGGTTAATTTTGAGCCTAGGGTGTGTTTACAAACTGTGGGGGGAAGTACTTTTGAAATAATCATAGAGACCTGTGTTCCTATATAGAAGGATCACAGGTGTTCTGTGATCATTTCAGAGAGAACAATGGTCGGCTGTGTTTACAACAGCTGACCGGTATTCTCTCTTAGCGGGAAGCGATCGCGGGTGCCGCTGGCCCCTTGGATCGACATCCCCACAGCCAGCGGCATGCGCTCGCCCCCAGGAGCGCTCCCGCAGATCACCATACAGGTACGGCGATTTGAGCAGCTGAGCCAGCCTGCCACAGTATATATGCAGCGGGTGGTCGGCAAGTGGTTAAAGCAGCGAAGTGGCGTATCGCAAAAAATAGCCTGGTAATTAAGGGGGTAAAACCTTCCGAGCTGACATGGTTGATAAGGTCCTGCAATTGTATAACTGGATTTTTGACTTACCGTAAATTCCTTTTCTCTTAATTTCATTGATGGACACAGTCCTCTGATCCATATCAGTAGGGTTATACTGCCCCCAACAGGAGTAGGACACTAGGCAGAAAAAAAGTTTTGGCTACGCCTATGGGCAGTCCCGGAGGGTACACCCTCTGTCTTCCTGCATAGAATGTCAGTTTTGTATCAAAGCAGTGTCAGAAAAGTAACACCAACCCAACTCCAAATAGAGGGGCGGGTACTGTGTCCGTCAATGAACTTAAGAGAAAAGGATTTTACGGTAAGTCAAAAATCGAGTTTTCTCTATCGTTCATTGACGGACGCAGTCCTCTGATCCATATCAGTAGGGAGGTCCCAAAGCAGTGCCATAAAATGAGGGGTGGGAACAGCAGAAAAGAACAAGTCCCCAAGGCTAAACACAGCCAACCAGGCAACATAGGACTCATCAGAACGAAAAAATTAGGCCTACCTGAAACAAACAGTAAACACCCTCAAGGAAGGACAAAAGCCCTCCAGATAGCAGCCAGCAAAACTTTGCGGCCAAAAGAGGCCTTTGCAGGTGCCAGCACATCCATCTTAAAAAAATTGGTAAAGGAGTGAACAGACGACCAGGTGGCTGTCTTGCAACCTGAAGCACAGATGCCTGTATGGCAAAAAGCCCAGGAAGCACTAGTAGAATGCGCCAAAACAGGGAAAGGTAGGACCTGACCCTTAATTGAATAAGCCTGCACCACCCTCTGTCAGATCCATCTGAAAACAGTCGCAGCAGACGCAGTGTAGTATGGTAAGCAACGGGTTAAGTTGCTGTCTGCAAATTGTTACAATTATGTATATGTCTGGGAGCTGGGTGTGGCTGAGGTTAGTTGCATGCGTGATGTACAGTGAATAAAGAAGCAACCTGTACAAGCTGGTCCGTGTTAATACACTACATTTTGGCGACGAGGATGGCTAGCTTTCTGGATTTACCGGCTATCGGACCGTTTGATGTGTCTGGAGACCACACTAGTCTCTCACAGCGCTGGGACAAGTGGAAGAAGGGATTTCAGCTCTATGTTATAGCCGCAGGAGTGACTGCACCTGCTCAGAAGAGAGCCATGCTGCTGCATCTAGCTGGACCTCAAGTTCAGGACATTTTTGAAACCCTGGGAGCAACAGGGGACGATTCAGACTATGAGACAGCCATGAATAGACTGAGTGAGTACTTTGAGCCAAAGAAAAATATTCCCTATGAAAGATATAAGTTTAGACAGGCTGTGCAAGAGCCGGGAGAAACCACAGACAGTTATGTGACTAGGCTGAAATATCTGGCAAAGTCTTGTGATTTTGGGACTGTAACTGAGGAGATAATCAGAGATCAGGTCATAGAGAAATGCTCATCTGTGCACCTCAGGAGGAGATTATTGAGAGAACCTAGTCTCACACTTACTAGTCTGCAGGAGATTGCAAGAGCCATTGAACTGTCTGAGCTCCAGGCTCTGCATATTGAAACCAAGGACACTGCATCTGTCAATACAGTCTCCAAACCTACCTATAATAATAGGAATATCTGGAGTAGGAAAGAGGGTTTTCCAAAGAGGACTTTACATGTAACCTGCAGTAAATGTGGCAGAGAGGGACACACAAGTCAGGACTGCACTGTGGTACAGAATAAAATGTGCTATGCTTGTGGAAAGACAGGTCATTTTGCAGCTGTGTGTAGAAGTACACCCAGAGATAACAAAACCAAAGGACCGTCAGCACAAGTAAATGTTATAGCTGAGGATAAAGAGAGTGCTCCTGACTGTGAATTTATATTTTCCCTGTGTTCTCTGCAAGCTGGGACATTAACCATTAAGATCGGAAATACAGATGTGTCAGTGTTGATTGACTCTGGGGCTACATGCAATGTTATGGACTTAGCTTCTTGGCACAGTCTTAATGGCAGAGAAAATCACCTTAAATTGTGTAACACCACTAAACAGATTTATACTTATGGCTCCAGTACACCACTACAACTTAAAGGCAAATTTTATACCTCTGTTCAAACACATGAGACTGGTCCTCCATTGCAGACCGAATTCTATGTTGTAGATGGCACAGGGTCGCCTCTGCTTGGTCGTCAAACCGCAATGGCACTAGGGGTGTTAAAGATTGGTCATGATGTGGGCAGCGCAAGAGTGAATATGGTGTCTCCTGCTATTTCTGCATTGACAGAGGAATTTAAAGATTGCTTCTCTGGGTTTGGAAAATTAAAGGATTTTTAGTTGGAGCTTCACATTGATCCACATGTAAAGCCTATTGCACAGCCAGTACGCAGACTTACTTATAGCCTGAGATTACCTGTTGAGCACAAACTGGCAGAGCTGCTAGACCTTGACATTATTGAACCTGTAGAAGGACCCACTCCGTGGGTATCGCCGTTAGTTGTTGTACCAAAGGACACAGATATTCGGATTTGTGTGGACATGAGATGTGCTAACCAAGCTGTGCAGAGAGAGAGACATCCAATTCCCACTATTGAAGATGTTCTACATGCAATGAATGGGGCAAGTGTCTTCAGTAAACTGGATTTGAAATGGGGTTATCATCAGATTGAATTGACCCCAGCATCTAGAGTCATCACTACATTTGCAAGCCATAAAGGTCTTTTTATATACAAGAGGTTGATGTTTGGCGTATCGTCAGCACCGGAGGCCTATCAACATGTGATTCAGCAGGTGCTACATGGTTGTGAAGGCACGCATAACATTTCTGATGATATAATTGTGTGGGGAACAAACACACAGGAGCACGATGAACGTCTCCGTGCAGTGCTAAATCGCTTGAAGGAGAAAGGGTTAACATTAAATGAGAAGAAGTGCACATTTCAAATGAATAAAATGACTTTTATGGGCCATGTGCTGTCTGACAGAGGCATTGGTCCGGAGGACTGTAAAATTAAAGCTGTGTCTGATGCCAGAAATCCTGAAAACCCTGCAGAAGTACGCAGTTTTCTTGGGCTAGTGAATTACTGTGCCAAGTTTATTCCAGATATGGCGACTGTCAGTGAACCTTTGAGATTGTTGACTCGCAAAGCAGTCCCTTGGAAGTGGGGTCTTTTGGAACAAGGTGCATTTGATGAACTTAAGAGACGGCTGACTTGCGCCACAACTTTGGCTTATTTCAATCCTACTGCACACACCCAAGTTATTGTCGATGCTAGCCCTGTGGGGTTGGGCGCCATCTTGGTTCAGAGACAATGCACAGGCGATTACAGGCCTATTCAGTATGCAAGCAGATCCCTTACTGATGTAGAGAGACGTTATTCTCAGACCGAGAAAGAAGCTTTGGCTGTTGTTTGGGGATGTGAAAGGTTTCACACCTATCTCTACGGCCTTGATTTTGAAATCATCACAGACCACAAGCCGCTGGAAGTGATATATTCGCCACGCTCAAAACCATCCGCCAGAATTGAAAGATGGGTTCTCAGATTGTTACTGTATCGATTTACAGTGCGGTACAGACCTGGACCGACTAATGTGGCAGATGCACTTTCCAGATTGCCTCAGTCTTCAGCACCTGTTCATAACCTAGCAGAAGAGTACATTCGTTTTGTGGCTACTAACGCCATGCCTCAGGCATTGACACCGCGGGAGGTTGAAGAATTGTCATCTGTGGATCCGGAAATTGCTCGGTTGAGAAAATGTGTAAGACAAGGGGTTTGGGTGGATTGTGACCCAAGCTATCACAGAATCAAACAAGAGCTGAGTATTGCAGGACAACTAGTTTTACGTGGCAATCGTATTGTGATGCCTAAAGATTTACGGAAACGTACATTACATTACATTACATTTAGCCCATGAGGGCCATCATCAAGGCATTGTACGCACCAAACAAAGATTATGTGAGAAAGTCTGGTGGCCAGGAATTGGCAAGGATGTGGAACGTTTGGTTTCTTCATGTCGAGCATGTCAGTTGGTGGGCAGCAAACCTAAACCAGAACCAGTAACTCACACTGTTCTACCTGAGGGACCATGGGAAGATTTAGCCATTGATCTGTGTGACATTCCATCTGGACACCATCTTTTAGTTGTTGTGGACTATTATTCAAGGTGGCAAGAGGTGGTAGTTCTCACTAAAGCTACATCATCAACTGTAATTGAGGGGTTGGAGAGCATTTTTGCGTCTCATGGGTTGCCTAAACGGATTGTGAGTGATAATGGTGCCCAATTTACTTCTCAGGAATTTCAGGATTATCTGAAATCAAATGCTATTGAACATCATCGTACAACTCCATACTGGCCACAGGCTAACGGGGAAGTGGAACGCCAGAATCGAACCTTGCTGAAAGCTTTGCGGATTGCTCATTTAGAGAGAAGAGACTGGAAAAAGGAACTGTGGCGTTTTCTTTTGGCTTATCGCACAACTCCGCATACTGTCACTGGAGTTAGTCCTGCGGAACTTCTTTGTGGTCGCAAATTCAGGACAAAATTGCCAGACATTGGGGGTCCTCCTACGAGTCAGAAAACTTTTCGGCATATTGATGAGGAAAGGAAGATCTGGGCTGAACAGTATGCAAACCACCGCCGCCAGTGTCAACCTAGTGGCCTTCAACAGGGTGATAAGGTGTTGCTTCAAAATGATCGGTTTAACAAACTGGCTCCGTCCTTTGAACCTGAGCCTTATGTTGTAAAGGAGAAAAGAGGTACTCAAGTGGTTTTAGAGGATTTAGATGGACACACAAAAGTGCGTAATTCCTCATTTGTGAAGAAATTTATTGAGTCAGAAGGTCAAGTATCGGAAGACGGCGAACAGGCAAAGAGTAGTGATGATACTGCCAGTGATCCAGACTTCAATCCACAACCATCCACATCGGAATGGCCAAGAGAAAAACGAGCAACTAATCCACCGGCCTACCTTAAGGACTATGTGTATAGTCAGGAGTTTATAGTTTAAATTTCTAGTTGTTCATCCATGCATTTTGTTAATCTTATTAATACGTTGTGCATGTTATGTTTTATTCAAAGAGAGGAGGGAATGTAGTATGGTAAGCAACGGGTTAAGTTGCTGTCTGCAAAATGTTACAATTATGTATATGTCTGGGAGCTGGGTGTGGCTGAGGTTAGTTGCATGCGTGATGTTCAGTGAATAAAGAAGCAACCTGTACAGCCTGGTCCGTGTTAATACACTACACGCAGGCAGCCCTGTTCTTGGGCCATTCGTGAGTACAGAGAGCGAACCTGACTCACGAAAAGACTCAGTAGTTGACAAGTACACCTTGAGTGCCCAAACTACATCCAGAGTTTGCTATGCACCTTCCTTGGGATGTTTGGGCTTAGGACACCGAGACGGTAATACAATGTCCTCGTTCTTAGGGGAAGAAGGGAAGGACGGATCCGAACAAAGTACCACTTGTCTCCATGAAGCAACATATTGGGAGAACGACAGGACAATGTCGCCAGTGCCGACACCCTGCACGCAGAGTGACAGCAACCAAGAAGGCCACCTTCTGTAATAAGGTAGGCAGGTGATACCCCCGAATACATGCAAAAGGAGGTTCTTGAAGAACCGGCTGCACCAAATCCAGGTCCCCAGTTAGTGACAGAGGTCGCACTGGAAGTACCAAATGTCGCACCCCCTGGAATAAGTTACGCACCAGGGATCGGACGGCCAGCGAAGCCGAAAACCTGACCCTGGATAGCACTCAAGGCCAACTTTTGATCAATTCCCTGTGGAAGGAGAGCCAAGATCCAGGCCACCGAGTAGGAGCGAGGGGGAGCCTCGCAATATACAACTTTCTCGTACAATGAAAAATCATCCTAGAAGTCGCTTCCCACTCTTTAGGCAGGGTGGGAATCACTGAAGCAGACAATCCCCTGCCCTACAGCACCTGGCTTTTAACATCCAAGCTGACAAAGCCAGCGACTGCAAAGCAGGATGTAAGATTGGCCCTGGAGACAATAAATCCTTCCTGAGAGGAAGTCTCCAAGGAGCACCTGCGGCTAGCCAGACAAGGCGGCGTACCAAGCTCGGCGAGGCCAGTTCAGAGCCAAGAGAAGGACCAGAATCCCTTCCACCTTGATCCTGCGAAGAAGTCTTGGCAGCAACCTGAGAGGAGGAAAGGCAGACAGCAGCTGATACTGACCTTGGCCCATTCGTGATCACTCACACACGACTATGCCGGCGTTATCCTTGCACAGGTGACCATGCTAAACTTCTCAGCATCGTTAATGTTGAACTTAGCATAAGTTCTTGCCTATGATAGAACCCATGGTGCCACCAGTGCATCTGCCAGAGGGTCCCGGGAGTGGGCCACAAAACTCTGCACTATCCTGTAGATGCAACGTCAACAGATACACATCTGGAGTGCCCCAACGAAGACACAACTACTGGAACACCTCCCGATGAAGGGGCCTTTCCCCTGTATCCAAGGCCTGTCGACTGAGGCAATCAACCTGCCAATTTTCCACACCTGGAAAGGGAACAGCGAGGAGAGAGCTGGACCAAGGTGCTCTGCCCAACAAAGAATGCCTGTCACTGCCAAGACCACAAGGACACCCTTGGTGCCCCCTAGGTGAATGACATAAGCCACGGTCATGACATAGTCCGAATGAATGCGCACTGGGCAGCTGCAGGTGCCCGGTCCAGTGAACTAGACAAAGTCGGATCACTCTCAGCTCCAGGACATTGATCTGTAACCTGGATCCTCTAGGGACCATACTCCCTAAGCAGAGAACCTTCCGAGGACTGCTCCCCACCCGGACTAGCTTGCATTCGCGGTGACTATTGTCCAGTAAAAAAGGGGAGGAAAGATTCCAGATCAAGACTCCCTGGACACCTGGCTCAGCCGGATCCAAGTGTCCAGAGAGTTTGGATTCTAGTCCCATTTGAGATGGATTGCCTTCTGGGGGATCCTTGAGAGGGATTAAGCAAAAGGGATAGTCCGAAAGACGACACCATCAGTCCCAGAATTTGCATGCGGGTCCGAAGGGACGACCATGTGCTGGACGGTAACAGTGGAACCGCAGTCTGAAGTTCCATGAGTTTCTTCCCTTGAGAGATAAACACCTTGACTGAGGACGAGTCCAAAGTCAGGCCCAGATAGTCCAGTCTCATGGAAGGGACCAGGGATGACTTCTGAAGGTTCAGAACCCACCCGAACCCCTCCAGAGTTCTCATGGTGACTTCCAAATTCGTCGTCAGCACTGTAGGAGACTCCCCACTGAGAAGCAGATCGGCCAGGAACCCATGACTGGTACACCCCGCTGCCGCAACAGCACCAGGACCAGAGCCAACACCTTTATGAAGACCCGAGGAGCAGAAGTGAGACCAAGGGGTAATGCCACAAACTGATAAAGATCCTTCCCTACGGCAAAAACTGAGAACCCGTTGGTGTCCTGCACAAAACGGGATGTGAATGTAGGCAGGTTTGATGTCTATGGAGGCCAGGAATCCCCGATGTAGGGAAGCCACCATCGTGCAAACCGATACCAAGCCTTGTCGAACCAGAGCCTGAACTGCCCCATGGAGCGCCTGTAAGCGATCCGGGGACAGCCGTACCTTACCGGAAAAAAGCGGATCGAAACTCAATCTTGCAACTGGACCGCATGACCTCCTGAACCCAGCTGCCTGGGAATCAGGCCAGCAGCAGGTCCAAGAACCGGCAAAGACGTCCCCCCACCCCATACAGGGGTGAGGACGCACCTTCAGGCTGAGTAGAACTTGTCCGCAAGTCTGGAAAAATATTATCTCTTGTTCGCCAGACCAGGGTTGTTTGGAACCACCCAAGGAAGTCTTGAAGGACTTCACACATCAGCTGTCTCCGAGGGACATAGAAACTGTTTGTGAGCCGAAAAGGAGGGACCCCATCTGCGATGAAGACCCTTACCCTTCTTAGCTTGTGGAAGAAAAGCTCACTTCCCCCCGTGAGACCCTTACATAATGTCATCCAGGGCAGCGCCAAACAGGCGATCCACCTGAAAAGGGAGATCAATTTAGGCCTTCTTAGAAGTTTGATCCGCAGACCAACACTCCGGCCAAGTATACCCCAGACAACCACCACCAAAACAGACAGGTGACCCAATAAAGGAGCCGTGTCCAGCGCGGCATCACAAACATATTGCAGCCCCTGTGCCAGCTGGTCCAACAGCCCGCGCCATCCTATCCCCCAGGTCCTTAAAGGACGAGGATTCCTCTACCGGAACAACGGTAGTCCTATTCAGCCTAGAGACCGGTAGGTCCACCTTAGGCAGAACAGTCCACTTACCAGGGACTTCTCAAAAGGGTAACATCTAGCAGCCGCTTAGACACCCCAGGGGAATGGCTCAGACAGTCCCATTCTTCATGAGCATGTTAGCAAATTAAGCTGCTCCGGATGGCATGCGAGTGCCAGATGCAACCTGCTCCCCAGGCACAGCTGCCTCTGCGGCCTCAAGATTGCAGGGTGTCACGCACCGAAACAACCAGTGCATCCACCAGCGCCTGTATCATGCACAGCAGGGGAGGTAGAAATGTCATCCTCATTATCCGAGGAGACAGGGGGCGAGGTAACAAACCCGGCAGGGAGGCCCACATCTGCGGCGGCTGAGTCAGACTCAGAATCCGAAATATCAGATGAGACAGGGGTAGGTGAGGAAAACGTTTCAGCGCACCTATCTCAAGCCGGGCCCAAAAGTTTCCTGAACCGCCGAAAATGCACTGATGGACAGTGGAGAAGCCCTGCGACCTCCGTGAGGGGGTCAGGTGGGGACACATGGCCTGCAGGCCCAACATCGCTACAGCCCCCCCACCTGGAGGTCAGGCACACGCTAATGAACCCCCACAGAGAGAGACTACCCTCAGTAACTCACTGTCCCCAGATAAGCAATCGGATTAGGGAGGTCTCAGCTACGGGTCAGTGAAAGGAAGTGAGCCGGGAAGCTGCTCGGGGTGAAGGGAGGGGCTCCTCCCACCAAAAAACGCCTCCAGGCACACCCACCTGCCTGCACAGCAAAGAATCCACCGCAAAATGGCTGAAAACGGGTGTACCAAGATGGCTGCCGTCATAGAAGCAGACGAGGCTACAAGAAAATGGCAATTTTTATTTTTTGCGCTATAAACAAAAAAAGAGCAACAATTCTGAAAAAAAAAAGAAAACAATATTTTTCACTTTCTGCTATATAACATTCCCCCAAAAAAAAAAAATTAAAATTCTAAATTTTTTAACATTTTAGGGTATTTTTTTTTCTGCTACATATTTTTGGTAAAAAAAAAAGAAAATTGCAATAAGTGTATTTCGATTGGTTTGCACAAAAGTTATCGCGTCTACTAACTACGGGAAAGATTTTTTTTTTTTACTAGTAATGGCGGCTATCTGCAACATTACGGCGGACAGATCGGACCCCAACTGACATTTTTGACACGTTTGGGGGACCAGTGACATTACTACGGTAATCAGTGCTAAAAATATGCACTGTTACTATATTTATTACACTGGCAGGGAAGGGGTTGATACCGTGGGTGATCAAGGGGTTAAATGTGAGCCTAGAGGAGTGTTTCTAACTGTGGACATGTTAGCAGCGTGGCTTGTGAAATGATCACAGAGACCTGTGTTCCCACATAGAATGATTTCAGGGGCTCTGTGATCATTCCAGAGAGAAGTGTCAGCTGTGTTTACAACGGCTGACCGTTCTTCTCTCTCAGCAGGGAATGATCATGGGTGTCAGGCGGCATCCGAGTCCCCGCTGCTGAGTGGGGGGGGGGGGGGCGGGAGCGGCGCGAGCTCGCCCCCTAGCTGCAGGCGCGTGACCAACGTATAGCTACCTCGGTTTGCGCAGGAGGGTCAGCCTGCCGCAGTATAACCTTAAGTGGTTAATGGACCTCGAAGCACCTCAAATATTTGGGGATCTTCCCCACTCTTGCCGTTGGAGACATCTTTGCTGCCAATTCCCCCCCGTTCTTGACCATGGTCAGAAGGTATTTGTACAAAATGTCTACAACAGTGTTGTCTTGATTTGGATGAAATTAGCACCCTTAAAGCAAAGTTCCGGCTTCAAAATCAATCTGGGCTTGCTGAGGGCCACCTGAAAAAGAAATGGATGCTCCCAATTTTTTTTTTTTTTTTGGTCACTTACCTTGATATTGAAGAAAATATACTCACATTCCTTCCACTTCCTCCCTCTGCGGCAGAGGCCCGCGCCGTCACTTCCGGTTTGCGATGACTCCTGGGAGCTGAACGTCATCGCTCCCAGGAGCCAATGCGCCTGCACCGACCCTGCTCGTCACTTCCGGTGTAGGCGCGGCATTTCCTGCTAAATAGCTTCTGGGCATGACGTTCTACCCCTTGCCAAATGAGAACGTGATCTATGTAATCAAAAGGAAAGGTTTAGCAACGCTGACCTGAAATGCAGAAAAAGATAACAAAATAATATTGCATGTAGCTCAGCAACAATATGAAGATTTGAAGTTAACAGGTATAGGGGTATTGCAAAACATCACTTGAAGCAGGGGCGATGTAAGTAGGAGATAAGCCTACATAGGGAAAAAATTATCATTGCTTGTAGCTATAGGAGCATGCAGATATCCCAGTCCTGTACACACACAGTCTTCCCGCTCGCCGTCCCGGGGACTGGGATATCTGCATGCTCCTATAGCTACAAGCGATGATAATTTTTTCCCTATGTGGGCTTATCTCCTACTTACATCGCCCCTGCTTCAAGTGATGTTTTGCAATACCCCTATACCTGTTAACTTCAAATCACCATATTGTTGCTGAGCTACATGCAATATTTTTTTGTCCTACACACGCTGTTACTTCATTTGGACATACACACTCTTCATGGTTTTTCTTTCCAATAACCCTGAACATGCTGGACCCCTCTAATTCCTGTTTGGTGTTCTGAAGTTAAACCAGCTTTTTTTGGTCTTGATGACCCTTTATTGAATATGAGAGTGTTTCTATACACACACATGCCCAGATTGCCACCGTCCCTTACCCTGTACTGCGATTTTTTGTATCCTATATGGGTATGCGAGGACCCTACTCCCCATGCTTGCCATGAGCCATATACATCTTTGTACCACTTTAAGAGAATATTTCTATCCGCAAAACGAGTTGACCTTTACTCAGACTAATCTTCAGCCGAGTAACTTTGTATCATATATGTACTGTACCTTGATATGATGGCTCTATCCTGTTTTTGAGTACTAGTATTTTCCATTTGAGGGTGTTTTTTCCCTCTGTTTTAACCATAATTGTTTGGTTTCTTTTAAATAATTAATAAAATGTTGATTTTTATTATCTGGTCTATTGTCTATCCGATGATGTGCCGTTAAAGTCTGCATTTCAGATCAGCGTTGCTAGACCTTTCCTTTTGTCTGCTTCCTTCGGATTATGGCACGCCTGGGTTAGCTCTACCTTTTTCTCGTGATCTATGTAATACCTTTACTGACCAACAAAGATAGAATTTTACAAATGACACATAGGACATCCGTCTCATATAAAACCCAAGAGGCATATTGCAACATTTTAACTAGGTGGTATAGGGTTCCCAAGATCCTATATAGTACAAAAGTATTTCGGCAAAGCTCCCCACTGTGCTGGAGATGTTGGAGATAAGGAGAGGAGGGTTGTTATGTTCTACGTCTTCATGTCTTGTGCAGGTCTTAAAACATTTTTGGATGCAAATTAAACACTTGATCCAGAAATGAATAGTCGTCCAAATGCCTGATGACGCTGCTACCTTCCTTTTTCATCTCACCCTTTTTTCGCTGAAGTGCTGAAAGCATTTATCTTTACTGATGAATTACTCAATGCTGTAAAAAGTCTTGTATTCCATTATTTTGAAATCCAACTTCTGCTCCTCCCATCAGCTTGTGATTTGCTAAGATGAATAAAATCAAGTTACTGGAAGAAATCATAGCTTTGAAAAATCACCGCCAAGAATGCTTCTGTACCGTAAGACGTGGTTCCTCTGGACTGAGTTTACTTGCTCACCTGATTTCTGGGACATTTTAGGCTCTCAAGCATGACACAGCAAGCAGACTCCTTCAGAGTTGCCAGGGATGCTGGCTAAACAGCTACTGGTCTGTTTGAATCATTTTGCACACGTAACCCCTATTTCCTACCCCCCACTTCTGTTTTTCCCGTCTTGTTCTGACCTCTCTTTTCTTGTCATCTACTTATTATCTGCCTCTTTGCCTAGGTTTAGGTGGTCTCCAAACTGCGGCCCGGGGCACCATTCCACCCATTGATATGAAGCATTATTCCTCCCACTGATACCAATTACAGGACACCATTTCTCTCACTGAAACCAAAAAAAGGGGCACCATTCCTCCCACTGATACCAATGATGGCGCACTCTTCCTCCCATTGATACAACGATGGGCCACTATTCTTCCTCCTGTTGACCACAGGAGTTCCAGAATGTTTTTATACTCCCACTGACCACCAAACCAGACATTTTTTACTTCCACTGGCCACAGTCCAGCCCCTATAGTCTGAACAACAGTAAACTGGCTCTTTGTTTAAAGCAAGGGTCTCCAAACTTTCTAGACTATAGCAGGGATGGTGAATCTTGGCACCTTAGACGTTTTTGAACTACATTTCCCATGATGCTCAACTACACTGCAGAGTGCATGAGTATCATGGCAAATGTACAGTGCCTTGAAAAAGTGTTCATACCCCTTGAAATGTTCCACATTTTGTCATATTACAGCCAAAAACGTAAACGCATTTTATGATCAACACACAGTGGCACATAATTGTGACATGGAAAGAAAATGATAAATGGCTTTCAAATTTTTTTGCTAAAGAATATCTGAAAAGCGGGGCGTGCATTTGTATTTAGCCCCCGAGTCAATACTTTATAGAACCACCTTTCGCTGCAATTACAGCTGTAAGTCTTTTTGGGTAGGTCTCTACCAGCTTTGCACATCTAGAGAGTGACATTTTTGCCCATGCTTTGCAAAATAGCTCAAGCTCTGTCAGACTGGATAGAAAGCTTCTGTGAACAGCAATTTTCAAGTCTTGCCACAGATTGTCAATTGGATTTAGGTCTGGACTTTGACTAGGCCATTCTAACACATTAATATGCTTTGATCTAAACCAGGGTTCTCAAACTGGCAGCTATCTGCCTATGGGAGTCATTCTTGTAACTGTCAGCCTTGCAATGCCTCAGGGAAACTGTAGTTCTGCAAGAGCTGGAGGGCCACCAGTTTAAGACCCTTGATCTAAACCATTCCATTGTAGCTCTGGCTGTGTTTAGGGTCATTGTCCTGCTGGAAGGTGAACATCCGCCCCAGTCTCAAGTCTTTTGCAGACTAACAGGTTCGCTTTTAGGATTGCCCTGTATTTGGCTCCATCCATCTTCCCATCAACTCTGACCAGCTTCCCTGTCCCTGCTGAAGAAAAGCAACCCCACAACATGATGCTGCCACCAATAGGTTTCACACTGGGGATGGTGTGCTCAGGGTGATGTGCAGTGTTTGTTTTCAGCCACACATAGCATTTTTCTTTTAGGCCAGAAAGTTACATTTTGGTCTCATCTGACCAGAGCACCTTCTTCCTCGTGTTTGCTGTGTCCCCTACATGGCTTCTCGCAAACTGCAAATGGGACTTATGGCTTTTTTCTTGCCACTCTTCCATAAAGGCCAGATTTGTGGAATACTCAACTAATAGTTGTCCTGTGGACAGATTCTCCCATGAGCTGTGGATCTCTGCAGCTCCTCCAGAGTTACCATGTACCTCTTGGCTGCTTCTCTGATCAATGTTCTCCTTACCGGGCCTGTCAGTTTAGGTGGACAGCCATGTCTTGGTAGGTTTGCAGTTCATGAGATGTTCAAAGCTTGGGATATTGTCTGGTGTGTTTCTTGTCCTTCATGATGCGGTTTGTTCACTAAGGTTCTCTAACAGAACAGCTTTTTTGTTATACTGAGAATAAAAATTACACACAGGTGGACTCTATTTACTAATTATGTGACTTCTGAAGGAAATTGGTTCCACTAGATTTTAGTTAGGGGTATTAGAGTAAAAGGGGCTGAATACAAATGCATGCCACACTTTTCAGAGATTTGTAAACATTTTTGAAAACCATTATTTTCCTTCCACTTCATAATTATGTGCCACTTTGTGTTTGTCTATCAAATGAAATCCCAATAAAATACATTTACGTTTTTGGTTGCAACATGACAAAATGTGGAAAATTTCATATAAACCATGGTGTAAAGCCCCGTACACACGTAGCGATTGTCGGCCGAACGATCGGCCGTCTTTTGTCCGGTGCTGTCCTGTCGGTTGAAAAGTGCTAAAGACTGCACACGAATTTTCTCGGCCAACAACAGCCGACTGCAGAAGTGGTGTCATGTGATGGTTAACTTTCCGTGTGTTTTTTCTTCTCTGAGCATGCCCAGTCTTGCTCATCTGCTGTTTGTCGGCCGAATTCTGTACTGACTGGCGAACAATCGGCCGTTCTGGTGTTGGCCAACAAAAATTTTATAGCCTGCACACCAGATTCTGTTCGGCCGAAAATTCGCAGTCGGTTGTCGGAAGCATCATACTAACAAGCCGAAAATCGGCCGATCGGTCGGTGGCCGAATATTTACAGCCGACAATCGCTACGTGTGTACGGGCCTAAAGATCCTGTGTAATGTACTTTACGACAAAGAAAAACTTTTTCCATCTCTCAATTAGTGCCATTATTAATAGTATTTTCTTCACCTGCTGGCATGTTAGTCTTATTCTAAAAACTTTGGCAACAGTGATGCGCAGGAGGTGGTACCCAATAGCAACGAATGCCATTATAGTTTAATTGGAATAATTTATCAGATTTATGGATGCTTTAGACACCATCATGGCTCTACACAGCTTTATGGTTTCTGTTTAGCAGGAATTTAGTCATGGATCATATTTACTGGGAATTATGAACCATTTATGGATTTTGGGATTCCTCATACCTAGACTGATTAAAAATCAGTATGCGTTCGGCCTAATTTAGTCTGCTTAAAACTAGAAGATATTGTACCAGGATGTATGCCAAATAATGTTACGTAAGTTTTCAAAAACAGGACATGAGAACCAATAACCAATATTTTTTTTGTCCCCAGAAACAAAAAAAAACAATTAATAAATAAAAAGTATAAAACTGTCATTCCAAACCACAAACCAACCTAAATCTAAACCACAACCACCACATTACATAATGTGACATCTGGGCTATAATAGTTATTAGGCTTGCAATACACTTACAGTATATACGTCTCTCATACATCCCGCAGGCTGAATGAGAGAAACCAATTCGACAAATGCGAAACGGTGTGGATTGAAAAATTCCACTGCCAGCTACCGTATTCAGATAGCTGGCACCTGGGCTCTCTGAACACCTGAACAGTTACAGCATCGGCCTGGATACAGACACAGTTTGGCCAGCAACTTTTCAATCAAACTTAGTCAAGCCAGGTGGTGCGAACGGGGCTACCCATGGCTTTAATGCCATCAGATTTAGCATGAATCTGCCCAAAATTCAAGATGTGCATTGCAGGCTTTAGTCAAGTAACTTTAAATAAAATGCTAATTTTTGGATCAGTTTTGACCTGTCCAAGGTTAAAGTGGTTCTTCACTCCTGGAAGCTGGAGGGTGAGGGGGGGGAGCTGGAGGAGGAGTCTGGAAACAAGCTGGAGGAGGGTGGAGACAAGCAAATCACATACGGAGACAATGTGCATTGCGCAAGCATGGACTGCGATGTGTACTGTGCACCGCAGATAATTCCCCGGAAAACTGAGGGCGCTGGCTTCAGCTACCCTCAGTTAAAATAGTCACTGTGACATATCACATTTTCAATGTTTTTACATGCTGCGTGTATTTTTTCTACAACTTTTAAAGTCTGACTGAAGTTCCTCTTTAATCATCCTTTTTTTTGTTTAGCAGTTCTAGGATTGCTCAGTCAGTACACACAGATATGTTTCCAAGTGTGCTGCACAGTTGAGTCAAACAGCTGAGTTAGAAACAGGGGACAATGGTATTTTAGGAGAAATATTTAGACACATTATTGCCAAGACTAGAATGTGGGCAGTAAAATATACAGTGGGGAAATTATTTGATCTCCTGCAGACTTTGTACGTTTGCCCACTAACAAAGAAATGAAGGGTCTATAATTTTTATCATAGGTGTATTTTAAATATTAGAGACAGAATACCAACCAAAAAAAAAAAAAAAACACAATACAAAGGTTATAAATTGAGTTGCAGTTCAGCGAGTAATACAAGTTTTGTCCCTAAGCAAAACATGACTTAGTACTTGGTGGCAAAGTACCTTTGTTGGCAAGCACAGAGGTAAGACATTTCTTGTAGTTGGTTACCAGGTTTGCACACATCTCAGGAGGGATTTTGGTCCACTCTTCTTCACAGATCTTCTCTAAATCTTTCAGGTTTCTTGGCTGTCGCTTGGCAACTGGAAGTTTCAGCTTCCTCCATACATTTTCTAAAGGATTAATGTCTGGAGACCACTCCTTTGTTGCATTGGCAGTCTGTTTTGGGTCATTGTCATGCTGGAACACCCATCCACGACCCATCTTCAGTGTTCTGGCTGAGGGAAGCAGGTTCTCATCCAAGAGGTTACATTACAAGGACCTGTACATTAGCCCCTCAATGAGTCAGCCTGTACCTTTAGCCAAGAAAGAACCCCAAAGCATAATGTTTCTACCTCTGTTTGACTGTAGGGAGTCAAGTTAATGCCAAAAGGAGCTCAATTTTGCTTTTATCTAAGCAAAACACCCAATCCTTTGCGGAATCATTAAGATGTTCATTGGCAAACTTCAGACGGGCTTTTACATGTGCTTTCTTGAGGAGGGGACCTTGCAGAAGCTGCAGGATATTAATCCATGGCGGCATATTGTGTTACCAATGGTTTGTTGGGTGACTGTGGTCCCAACTGCCTTGAGACTATTCAAGAGCTCCTCCCGTGTAGTTTTGGGCTGATCCCTCACTTTTCTCATAATCATTCTTACCACATGAAGCAAAATCTTGCATGGAGCTCCAGACAGAGCGACTGAAGATTATTTTGTATTTCTTCCATTTGCAAACAATCACTCCAACAGTTGTCTCCTTCTTACCAAGCTTCTTGCTGGTCTTATAGCCCATTCCAGACTTGTGCAGGTCTACAATCTTGTCCCTGACATCCTTTGACAGCTCTTTGCCCATGATGCTGAGGTTTGAATGGAAGAAAGATTCTGTGGACAGGTTCTTTTATACACAAAGAGTTGTCGTTAGGAGAACCTTCTTAAAATTGACAGGACTAGTCTGTGTACCACCTGAGCACATACTGTAGCCAGTCTGAGAGCCAGAGTTATTGTTGGTTGGTAAAGGATCAAATACTTATTTTACCCCCTGAAGTGCAACTCAATTTAGAACATTTGTATCATGTGTTTTTGCTGGATTTTTGGTTGATATTCTGTCTCTATCATTTAAAATACACCTATAAAAAGCAATACTGGAGCAGCAGTTTGTAGCGACTACAATTTTTTCCCCTTTTTATGTTGCAGGAAAATAAACTACAAAGTAAAATCTGTGTTGCTGTGATATGCAACTCAGTTGCCAAGAATGATTTGCAGCATCTGAAGCTAGCTTCAGAATAAGTAGCGTGCTTAGCTCATCTTTTTATCCAGGATCACCATGTGGCAGGGCAGCCATTCTGCACAGGATCTAGAAGAAAATGGTGGCTCACCCTTCACAAGGATTTCACAGATAGGGTAAATGAATACTTACAGCCCATTCAGACTGGCACGATCAGACTTTGAGGGGCGACCTGTGAAGTCGCAGTGCACAGCGTGCACCGCGACTTGCAGGGACTTCACATAATGGAAGTCTATGCAAGTCGCTCCCAGGTCGCCCCAAAGTAGTACAGGACCCTTTTTCTAAGTCGGAGCGACTTGTGTCGCTCCTATTAGAACGGGTCCTGTACTACTCAATGGCGAGCAACCGACCGCGACTTGTCAGGCTAACAAGTCGCCTGAAAAGTCGCGCTAGTCTGAATGGACTCTTATGGTCCAAGCTTATTACTCTTATGACCAGTGTAACTATGCAAAAAAAACCACACACTATATCTGGCATTCAGCATTAATGAACTTTGAAACTGACCTGTATTAAGGCCTAATCAATCCATTTGATCCTTATAAAAAGTAATGCTATTAGATCAATTGGATGGCTGCTCAAATGTTTGTACATTTCACAGTCCTATGTTGTATTTTTTTCAGCCGGTTATATTCAGTAAAAAAAATGGTGAGTGAATATTAGAATCTGCAGAAACAGGTAATTTTTAGGTTTTCTTCTTCATAGAGGCTGTGTCAACTGCTTTTCATGGAGATCATTAATGAAACCTTTATAAAACACGATATATTCAAACTTTATGACCGAACAACCTTGTAGATCGCCGCTGTGATCTCACCAAGAAGTGGGAGCGGGTAGCTGCCAAAACCAGGTACCCCCCCCCCCCCCCCCCCAAAAAAAAGTGCCAAATGTGGCAGTAGGAGGGGAGGATTGGAGGATGCAAACAAACAGAACTTCCCCTTTTGGGGAAGTTCTGCAATAAAATGTATATCTCTTTGAATGTGAAAGCATTAATTTTGACTAAAAATCAGATCATTGTATCCAAAATGTGCCATATTTAATAAAGAATTTATATTTTCACAATAACCACCATAACATTGTTACAAATAACACTTTTCCTAGTTTTGTTTTATTTGTTTGGGCTTCCCATACTTCTGTAATAGCTTTTCAACACTTTGTGGCCTTGTAACAGAATAACATAGGAGACAAAAAACATTGAAGACATTTGTGACTAAATCTAGTAATAATGTACATGGGACCTTAGCATATAAAAAAAGAAATATTAAAAAAGGCACGGCACAATGAGGTTTAAGCTCATATTTGTGAATGGTTTCTTTTAAAAAATAAAATATTTGGTCGCATTCATTGCTGCTTTCCCCTGGAATGTTAAGAGATATTAAGTGAGAATGAAAGACTTTAAGAAGGAATGATGTGCAGGTTTTTTCTTCACTTGTGATTATAAATTGTTGAGTTCAAGTAGCGTTTGGTCCAGAACTTGATGCATTCCCATATTTTCTTCTTTGGCATTAGCCAACTTGTCTGAAATGAAGACATAACAATTAAATGATCTGTTCTATCACAGTCTTTAGATTTTTGGAAAGATAGGAAGCAAGCCATACTTTACTAATACAAAACTTTGGTGACTTTAGTAAGTGCCCTGTCTGACCATGCAGAACATAAGTGCTATATATGTAATCAAGTTAGAAAAGTGTCAAAATGACAAGCTACCCTTAACAAAAGCAATAAACCTTAAGCAAAATGGTGTCTTGAGATCATGAACCCATAGTAGTGTGTACACCATGTGGTTTGCTTCATTTATCAAAAAAATATATAACTAAAAACCTTCACCTTTTATAGTGTTTGCTCAGTCATACATGCATAACACAAACGTAAAGAAAGAAAGATAGAATTGAAAAGGTGCAGAGACTTTTATTTCTCAGAGAGATTGATAGCAGTGAGGAAATTCAAAGAAAAAAAAACAGTAGTTGACAGAACAGAAAAGCCACATCACATAAAACCAAAGAGGGTCTACAATGATGTCATATCATTGAGAGCATGGTCAAGCTCCTCGCTGATAGCTTTGTACTTGAGCTTCTGGGCATACAACTCATCTACCAGACAGAAGTAGCAGGAATGATTCGGAAGGACAGGAGAAGAACCGAATATAGATGAAGAATAAAGTGAGACAGCATGAAAGAAAAAAAAAAAAAAAACATTACTACATCATTCGTTTTTATACAAGCCTCATTAAAATAAATAGTTTTTTTTTTTTTGGTCATACTAAATGCTTTGGTGTTTATATCAGATTATAGTTCAAAAGCAAAGATGTGCAATAACTCATAGCAAACTAAGTAGTAATCAGGGTTCAGTAGTTTTATGTAGGCAAACTAATGAATGCTGGTAATCCGTACTGTCGTGGTTTTTGTTAGTAACAAAATGTAATATCTCTGAAGTTGGTAATGGTTATTTTAGACGAGATCTGTCAAGGTAAACTTTTCTATTTATACTTTAAACTATATTGTATAAAGTATAAATTGTATAAAGGCAAAGTCCGACCGTATTTAGGCTGGGACATGAAGCTTTTAGTTTTCAATGGGCTGCGAGGGCGCAGATGTGCGCTCTCATACTCCACCAACATGTCCAACAGAAAGCCCGTACAGGAGGCTAAAAACTGAGGACATGTCTGCAGGAGCCCACATTTTACCCATGATCTACTGATCGCAGGGGCAATGCTTTTCAGATTCCTGCAAGAAAAATAAAATGGAAATTTTTATTTTTTGAAAAGAATATGTGCATTTATTTTTTCTGTAAAGGTGAACTTTTTCTCTAAATAACGTTACAACAGAAATAAAAGTTTTGAACATTTAAACACCTAGGGACAAAAAAAAAAAAAAGCAGTCTAGAAAAAAACTGGCCCTAGATGAATCTAAATTCAGCTGGTTCAGAGGCGACCGGACAAAGTTAGATCCATCTATAGCTGTTCCCACTCAACAGAAGTCAATTCAGCTGCAGTGCCTATTAGTGTATTCTGACAGCAGAGGAGTCCCGCTGTCAGAATACAATAGCACAGAGGGGAGGGTTCCTCCATCCCCCCCGCCAGTGAGGATGGGTGAATCGGTTTGGCTTTTTTTTTTTATCAGCCTCTGGCTGATCAAAAACAAATCTATGACCAGTCTAAAGCCTCGTACACACGCAACGAATTTCCCCCGACCGGTCATCCATCTTTTGTCCAGAGTGGTGTCTGTTGGTTGGAATGTGCTCTAGACTGCACACGAATTTTCCTGCACGACAGAATTCTACTTCAGAAGTGATGTCATGTGTTGGATTGCTTTCTTTGTGTTCTTTCTCTCTGAGCATGCCTAGTCTTGCTCATAAGATTTTTCCCCATCGAAATCTGTACTAATGAGACGAAAATTGGACGTGTTTTGACGGTCGACAAAAATTATATAGCCTGCACACCAGGATATTTTTTGGCCGAAAAGTCGGAGTCGGTTGTCGGAAACATCATACTAACAAGCCGAAAATCGGCAGATCGGTCGTCGGACGAAAATTCCCGGCCGAATTTCCACTCTTATGTACGGGCCTTAAATTGCACTTCTGTCTTGCAGTTCTGTGTCCTTGGTTTGAATCATTCCAAGGACACGTATTGTCTGCTCTCCTCCCAGTATTATACTAATAAATTTATCTATTGGTCATGGAATGCTTATTTGAGTATTTGTACTGTACAACTCAGTAAAGAGGCTTTGTAGCGAAAGCAATGCTGGGGAAAGAAAAAGCTCTTTAGTTTTAGTTAAACTATAGGGGCATTCTTCTAAAGCAGCGAACCTGATATTTAGTAGGTGAATCTTCCTGATGTGTGTGTTTTCCATGACAGTGCTCGATTCACCACCATGTTAATGTTTGGTAAAAGTCACAATTACTGCTTTATAAATGCCTTATATAGGTTTGTCTATGACACAGTTCATATTAATAATTTTGGATTCTTGCACATCATTGTATTAAGGCGAATCTTTGTGCATGTTTTGGTGAGTGCTCTATTCAAAGGGGAGAAGATCAAATGAGGTGTGGTGAAGGCACTGACAGGATTTAATCCAACATCAAGCCATTGATTCAACTTAATCCACCACTTATGTTTGGTCTACTCTTATTTTTTTTATCTATGGACTATGCAAGAACTATCTTTTTATGTAGTATGTTCATTTCTCCAGCACTGCCTAAGCGGTTTTGGTGATTTCATTAATCCAGCATTGTTGTTTTACAAGAACAAAGGATACTGTATGAGAGATAGATGCCATAAAAAGAATGATTTGAGGCAGGGGTGCAATGAAGGCTAAACTAGTCTATTAAAGATGACCAGTACTTTGATATCACCACCTCAAGCAGAGCTATTCAACTGTCACAAGCAGGCAGGCTTTTTATTGCAGAAGAGACATGCAGGGCCCCATCTACAATAAAAACACTTACCTGCCTGCTGTCTGTATTCTCTGCATGTAAACTGAGCTGTGGGTTCACATCGCCGACACGGTCCCTGTGTGCCGGGATGACTGACTCCTAGCTTTCTTGTGTGTCAGCGGAAGAGAATAATTTTTAATTTTCAATTATAGCTCCATCAATGCTCATAACCCAACTGAATTACTCTGGGTAAAGAGACTTCCGTTCCAAAAAGGTTCCTTGTGGCTTACAACAAACAGATATGCAAAGTGGAATATATGGAATGAATGAAATGGTTTTAAACAGGACTTTAAAAGTAAACCTTGTCTTAATTTGACAACTTAAGTTAGACATACAATAAAATATACATTAGCCGAGTTTCATTCATTGAAACACAAGTGTTGAAATCACTAAAAAAATCCAGACAGACAAAGCTACATGTCATTTTAAATATTTTCAAGCTTGGCCCCATCCCTAAGCTTCCCTACTGTTTCTTAAATCAGCCAGTCAGTCATTCTATCTGACCAATAGGGGAAACACAAAGAGCAAGAGGGGAAGGGTCAACTTCTTTTGTTTTACAGGAAAAATTAACCTTTCCATACAACTTCAGCTGCTTAAAGTGGAACTTTACTCTCCCAACCATTGGTTATTTTTAACCACTTCTAGACCGCAAAACTCATAAAGGTTAACCTGTAAAATGTTTTAGTGTTGCATATGGAGATTTTTAAGTACTGTAGTTTGTCGCCATTCCACAAGTGTGCGCAATTTTAAAGCAGGATGTTAGGTATTTATTTACTCAGAGTAAGATCTTTAACATTTTACAAAAAATGGGGTATATATTTTGTTTTTTTAATTCATTAATTTAAGTTGCAAAACCGCTGCGCAAATATCTAGTGGCATAAAAAAGTTGCAATGATCGCCAGTTTTTTTTTTTAGGGTCTTTGCTAAAAAAAAAAAAGGCATGTTCGGGTGTTCTAAGTAATTTTCTAGCAAAAAATAATAATTTAAACTTTCAAACAAAAAGTGCCAGAAAAACCTTCGTCTTCAAGTGATTAATCCTTATGCTGCTAGCATTAGTAAATAGATAAAGTGATATTTAAACTTTTTATATTTTTCTAACTTTCTTCAGTTACTTCCTGGTTTCTTGCCTAGGCAAATTATGTCATACATCCCAGGAGTCTTTAACCACTTAAGGACCAGACTTTATTCTGACACTTGTCTTTTACAAGTTAAAAATCAGTATTTTTTGCTAGAAAATTACCTAGAACCCCCAAACATTGATTATATATACACATACATACATACACATACATACATACATACATACATACATAATATATATATATATATATATATACATATATATATACACACACGCACACATATATATATATACATACATACACACTTTTTTTTTTTAGCAGACACCCTAGGGAATAAAATTGAGATCATTGCAATACTTTATGTCACATCGTATTTGCGCAGCGGTCTTACAAACGCAATTTTGTTTTGGAAAAAACACTTAAAATGTGAAGGATAATCTTATGTCGAGTAAATAGATACCCAACAGGTCATGCTTCAAAAATCGCGCACACTCGTGGAATGGCGACAAACATTGGTACTTAGTCTCCATACGCTTTAAAAATTTCTACAGGGTACCAGTTTAAAGGTTACAGAGGAACTCTAGGGCTAGAATTATTGCTCTCTCTCCAACGATTGCAGTGATACCTCACATGTGTGGTTTAAAACACCGTTTACATATGTGGGTGCGACTTGCGTATGCGTTCGCTTCTGCCCGCGAGCTCGGAGGGACAGGGCGCTTTACATTTTTTTATTATCTTACCTTTATTTTTACTGTCCCTTTAAAAAAAACTTTTATTTTGATCACTTTTATTCCTATTACATGGAATGTAAACATCCCTTGTAATAGAAATAAGCAGAACAAGTCCTCTTAAATGTGACATCTGGGGTCAAAAAGACCTTAGATCTCACATCTATCCTTAAAAGCAAAAAAAAGTATGATGTCGCTCTGGTCCTCCAAGGCCATAGAGTCGAGTGGGGGCCATCTTGCCCTCAGTCGACTTCCTGTCTGGGACTTGGACAGCCTGGATCATTTTCCCCACTACTGACAGTTCCAGTAAGCGGAGAAAATGACCGGGAAGCATCAGGAGGGGAGGGCATCCAGTGACAAATCCACCACTGGGACCACTTATGTGAGAGGACTGCCCGCCCTGTAAGAAAATACCAGGTTATGGCAGCTATCTCCTGCCATAACAACGTCAAAGTACTGATGTTAAACTGCGGCGGGAAGTCCATAATTGGTTAAGGAGGGGAGGAGAAGAGGAGGGGTTTTCACAGCTAAGCACACCCTCCTGTGTGCATGCCTTAGCTAAAGGCAGATGGGTTATAGAAAGTAAATGCTACATGAATCATTTTCCCTTACTCAAGATGCCCACGGCCAGAAATGCTAGGGGGGTGTTCACCTGTTTTTTTTTTAAACAAAATAAAGCATGCAGACATGGATGGGGGAGGGAGTTTGCTTTTAATGTATGGCTTTCGTAATTTTAGTATGGCTTTCTGACCGTAAAATCAATTTCTCTGATTTTCATTGACGGACACAGCTCCTGATCTTCATTGGGTTATACTGCAACCTACAGGAGTAGGTCACTAGGAAGAAAAATAATCTGGCTACACCCATGGGCAGTTCCAGGGGGTATACTCCCTCTCTCTGCTATAGTCACTCAATTTTGTTACAAGCAGTGTCATGAGAATTACAACTCCACAGAGGGGTGGGGTGCTGTGTCCGTCAATGAACATCAGAGAAATGGATTTTATGGTAAGTCAAAAATCCCATTTTTTTTCCTTTCATTGACAGACACAGCTCCTGATCTTCATAACCATTGGGACGTCACAAAGCAGTGTTAAACATGATGGGTGGGAACAGCAAAAAAATTCCCCAGGCTATACAGTAGCTCAACCAGGCAACAGGAGCTCATCTGAAAAAAAACAATACACCCTCAAAAAGATCAGGTCCTTTCAACAGCAGCCTGCATAACTTTGCAGCCAAAAGAAGCATCCACAGATGCCAACACAAACACTTTATAGAACTTTGTGAAAGTGTGCACCGATGACCAGGTGGCCCGCCTTGCAAACCTGCGTCACTGACGCCTGATGACAGAAGGCCCAGGAGGCATTGAGCGCCTGAGTAGAGTGCGCCTTGACAGGAAAAGGAGGAACCTGACCCTTGATGCCTGAATCCCCGTCTGTCTGATCCATCTGGAAATGTTCGCAAAGGTAGCGGACAAGCCTTTACGAGGCCCAGCCGCAAGCACAAATAGTGAATTTTGAATGGCAGGAGCCCCCACCAGGAAAACCCCCCACATAGCTGATCGTACGGTCGCCAGTGGGGCACCCCCCGGCCCCCATCACCAGCACAGCACCCTGCCCCCACCCCAGGAGGTGGAACAGACCATACACACAGCCCCATCATAAGTGAAAGGGGGGGGTGCCTGATGAGAAGGAGGGGTACCAAGGGGGTCCGACCATCCCAAGGAGGGGTCCACCCCAAAACCCTCCAGGGGGGAGCTACTCACCATACCAGGAACCAGGCAGGCACCGCTCCAAAACAGAACCCCTAGCAATCTAAATGGGGGGCTGTTGACCAGGAGGAATGCTGCTGAGGTCTGCGGGCGCTCGCCGGCCAGACTGGAGTGACCATTGGATCTACATTATTCAGCCCGTTGCTTAGTCCAGCAGTTGATTGTAGATCTCACAGGAAAAATCCAGGAGAATTTTTTTTTTTCTCCTGGTGTGAGATTTTTTTCTTAAAACATTTGTCAGGACCAGAGATCCCAGCAATGAACTAGGTCCTTACTCCTGACTAGGCAGAAAAAAAAAAAAACTGGAGTTCCTAAAGCAGGGAGAGGGGCGTATACCCCCTGGGACTGCCCATAGGAATAGCCAGATTCTTCCTGCCTAGTGACCTACTCCTGTAGGGGACAGTATAACCCAATGGTTATGAAGATCAGGAGCTGTGTCCGTTAATGAACAAAAGAGATAATTAAATAGTGTTTTTGGTTTGTTGTTCTTAGATGCAGTAAAGATTGACTTTAATGCCATTTGTTACACAGGAAGTACAAATATAAGTAAAATACACCAGAGAAAAACAATGTGTTTACACATGACACTATAATAGAGATCATTTTACAAATGATATAGCAATAAAATTGGAAAAAAAAGGGAGGTAAAGAAGTATGATTTACCTTCAAGATCATCAATAGTCTTTTCTAGTTTGGCAACTGTTCTCTCTGCAAACTCAGCCCGGGTTTCAGCCTGTAAATGACATAAGATTAAACTAAATGGAGTGCACAAGAAAGTACTCAGTGGTCTGATATTCTAGCCAATGTATCCCTTCACTCCCCCACACTGTCCAAACAGCTCTGTGTAAATGTTGACAACACCCTTTTCCCATTATCAGAAGCTCAGTCAAGCATAGTATTGTTTTTGTACTCCCAGCACTGCAAATACACTTCAAATCTTAAAATATGTGTATGTAACAAGACCACTATGTACTGCATAAACAATTTCTTCCACGGTCTTACCTCTTTTAGTTTGTCTGTTAAGATCTTTATTTCCTCTTCATATTTGTCTTCTTTTTCAGAATACTAGAAAGACAAAATACAATAAACACGCCATTATAAGTCTATGCATGGGTGCATGCTTCCTGGCAATGAAGCGATTGTACCTGTTGAATGGAGAGAATGCAGAATGTATTTACTCATAAACACTTGTTCTTCACGCAGTATTTAAAAGGCAACTCTTTCTTGTGAGACTAGCTAGAAAAAAGGAGCTTAGGCCTAATTTTAGACAATTGTGCATTTTCAACCTTGCAGCAAGTTTGGTGATGGACCTTTTAAAATTTCAGCATGCTTTTGTCCATGTACAAAGTAGGATCTAAAAAGAAATGGTTTGAGGAGTTTGGTGTCAAGAAACTCAAGTAGACTGCACAGAGCTCCAACTTCAACCCTAATGAACTTTGCAATGAACTAGAATGCCACTGTTTTAGGAATGAGATGTCCAATACGTTTATATAGGTGGTCAGGTGTGCACAAACTTTTGGCCATACAGTATACTCTACCATGCAGTCTCATGAGCCACCTTCCTGAAATCCATACTGAAAATTGCAAACAAGAGTTTATTACTGCTGTCAGTACAATATTAATGGAATCCAAGTCAGATGATGGATACCCGATTCTTGACTCAGCAGAGAGAATCAGAAATCTCTGTGTACATTGTACTGTGAAATGTCTGCAGGGTGTATCCTTCCGGTAAATGCAATAGTGACTTTCCAAGCAATGAGTGATAGAAAAGTAAATTAGAAACTGAAGTTTTTATTTCCGAAAAAAAAAAAAAAATCGTTCACTTCAAAAAGGAAGTATTGTTTTCAAAATTATGCTTGGCAATCATTTGTAGTACAGGCAAAAATTTCATTGTTGGTTAAAACATCTGCCATGCAATATCAACATTACTCACCTTTTCAGACTGAGCTTCCAAAGATTTTAAGTTGTTAGTTACATTTTTCAGTTCTTCTTCTAGATCACCGCACTTACTGAAATGAAAACATAAAATATCACCTTTATAAATTAACATATCTAAGAAGATAAATAGATATGATAGAAGCACCAACAGCGGAGCTAAAATAAATTCCCAAAGACAAAAAATAAAAAAAAAATTACAGCACTGGAATTAACTGAAATATACTTTCCACCTCCAGCAGGCATGTATGCTAAAAGATTATATATATATATATATATATATATATATATATATATATATATATATATATATATATATATATATATATATATATATATATATATATATATATATACATATACATATACACACACACATACATACATATACACATATATATACACACACATATATATATACACACACACACACACACACACACATACATACACCATCCTCTATATGCCCTACAATGGGACCCATTTCAATCCACTTTGCTCAGCAGGGGATCTGCACGCTGATCACCTGCTGAGCAGAGTGGGTGGACAACAGGTCCGCATCCACTCAGTTTATGCAGAGCGGACACTGAAACAGCCCACTCTGTTCTATAGGCAGTCTGGTGTAAACAGACCAGCTGTCCATTTACACCCAACCACCCAACTTCCACTAGGCATGATGGGAATTGTAGTTCCTGAACAACTGGAGGGCCATAGTTTGAAGACCCCTAGCTTAGACAGAGGGGGATGGATTCCCTTCCATTTTTTTTTGGGCAGACTGGAACATTTTAGAGATAGGTGGGTGTACATGTACACAAGTCCATTTATACCCACCAATCCATAAGAATACACGAACCATCCAATCGAATCAGCCTGAAAAACTGACAGGCAGACCTGATCGGATCCCCCGTGTGAAAGGAGCCTTAATCTCTTTTGCTCCTCTTAGCTTTTTCTTTACCACTGAACATGTTTTTGTGTGAAAAGTGAAAAAAAATAAATCGGTCGCTCCTGGTAGAAATCCAGTAACCTCATAAGTTTCACTGCTCTTTGCTGATTGTCATCAGTTAGCATTACTCGTAGCGCACTCTATAGACTACTAAACACCCACCCAAGTTAGGAGGAACAGAAGAGAAGAGGGAAAAATGCTCTTTAGTCTTGTTCTAGGATGACCATGCTGCTCCTCCGTATAGTACAGTAACCCTAGGCATTCACCCTATGTTAGGGAGTGTGTTACTGGCATGGTTACCAAGTAAAAATGGGAAAAAAAAAAGAAAACGAATGCAGCCACCGCAGTTACATAGTTAGTCAGGTTGAAAAAAAAAAAAAAAAACACAAGTCCATCTGGCTCAGCCAATGGAAAAAAAAAAACAGAAAAGCAATTCCAACCTTACAATCCCATATACACAATCCTAAACGCGCAGTTGATCCAGAGGGAGGTGAAAAACCCCAGCAAAGCATGATCCACTTTGCTACAGCAGGGGGAAAAAAAGTTTCCTTCCTGATCACCCGAGAAGCAATCGGATATTCCCTGGATCAACTTTACCTATAAATATTAGTATCCAGTTATATTATTTACACCTAGGAACTAACCCAGGCCTTTTTTTTAAAGCAATCTAGTGAGCTGGCCAGAACCACCTCTGGAGGGAGTCTATTCCACATTTTCACAGCTCTTACAGTGAAGAAACCTTTCCGTATTTGAAGACCAAATCTATTTTCCTCTAGATGTAAAGAGTGCCCCTTATCCTCTGTGTTGACTTTAAAGTGAATAACTCAACACCAAGTTCACTATATGGACCCCTTCTGTATTTATACATGTTGATCATATCCCCCCTTAATCTCCTCTTCTCAAGAGAGAATAAATTCAGTTCCTCTAATCTTCCCTCATAGCTGAGCTCCTCCATGCCTCTTATCAGTTTGGTTGCCCTTCTCTGCACTTTCTCTCCAGTTCCCCGATATCCTTTTTAAGAACTGGTGCCCAAAACTGAACTACATATTCCAGATGAGGTCTTACTAATGATTTGTACAGGTGTAAAATGATATCTCTCTCTCTGGAGTCCATGCCTCTCTTAATACAAGAAAGGACTTTGCTTGCTTTGAAAACAAACTTGGCATTGCATGCTATTATTAAGCTTAGGATCTACCAGAACACCCAGATCCTTCTCCACTATGGATTGCCCCAGTTGTACTCCTCCTAGTATGTATGATTCGTGCATATTCTTAGCCCCCAAGTGCATAACTTTACATTTATCAACATTAAACCTCATTTTCCACATAGTTGCCCAATGAAACAGTGCATTGAGGTCGGCTTGTAAGTTGGAGACATCCTGTAAGGAAGTTATTCCACTGAAAAGCTTGGTGTCTAAGAATTGTAAGCTGAAATATATTACATTTTTGCTGTTGGGGTCAAGTACACGTTAAAAACTAAAGCACCAGGCTCATTTGTGAAGAGCAAATAAAACAATTTACTACATGGGTTTAATTTTTTTTTTTTTTTTTTTTTACACGCTTATGTCCCCAACTAACTTGTTTTTATGTAACTCTTCTGAGATATTTAAAAGCTAAAAACAAAATATTTTTAACCCTACAGCTTTAGTGACCCAAGTTGCATGCAATGAAATATGTCCCACATTGTGCAGCTAGCTGGATCCTGGAGAAATCTTCACTGCAGGGATCTCGGTCCTCCACCCAGCTTTGAAAGTTCAATACTGCAGTGGTTAATCACTTTGGGTCTCCGGGTTGAATTGAACAGAAAAACTCCCAAGGGGCACACGCCCCCTCCATTGAGGAATGTTCTCTCACTGCAAGTAACAATTGCTGAATGGGAGAGACAATGCTATCATTCATCAGACTCTTCCCTATTTAGAGATTGTGTTACAGGCAGTGAAAGAACTTTTCAACAGAGGAGGTGGTGGGTACCAGTTGGGCACCTTTTCTATTGAAGTCAGCCCGGAGAACCAAACCACTGCAGCGCCTGAAGTATAGAGACAGGAAGGCGGACAGGCATCCGTGCAGTGCAGATTTCTCCAGGATCCAGTTTCCTGCACGAAACGGGACACCATTTATCACAGGGAAGTTAGGTCACTAAAGCTGTAAAAGGTCAAAACCATTTTTAGCTAAAATACAGCTTAAACACCAGATAATGCTGTTTTTATTGTAGTCTTAAGATGTTGTACAAGACAAATATAAATGTCTCTTTGGTTCCCCAACAGAGAACACCACAAGACCACAAAAGTGTGCGCATGTGTTGAATAAGCAATATATAGCACTCCATGCCAACACCAAGCAGCCAGATCTAAGATTCATTGTTGGATTTCTCAAGGATGTTTATGGGTCGACAAATAGTGAAAAAAAAAATAGGGGTCCACAGCGTAAAAAACAAAACAAAAAAAAAAAAAAAACACCACACAAAACAAAAATCAGCAGACCAGTAAGTGACAGGCCAGTTAAAAAAAGTGAATCAAAAAAAATTGTCTTACAGTAAAATCCTTTTCTCTGAGGTTCATTGACAGACACAGCTCCAGAATCTTCTTGATCATTGGGTTATGCTGCCCCCTACAGGAGGACACTAGGCAGGAAAAAAAACTTTACCACACCTATAGGGCAGTCCCAGGGGGTATACTCCCACTTCCTGCTATAGGCATTCAGTTTTGTTGCAAGCAGTGTCAGAAGAACAAATAACCCAACTCCCCAATAGAGGGGTGCGTGCTGTGTCAGTCAATGAAAATCAGAGAAAAGGATTTTACCGCAAGGAAATTTTCTCTTTCGTTCATTGACGGACACAGCTCCAGAATCTTGACCACTGGGACATCCCAAAGTAGTGTCAAACATGAGGGGTGGGAAAAACTGCAGAAAAAATTCTCAAAGGCTAAACCCAGCCAACCAGGTAACATGGAGCTCAACCAGGAACAACTGGGGCTCACCTGAAAAACAATACACCCTCAAAGAGGACCAGGTCCTCTCAAACATCGGCCTGCAAAACCTTGCGCCCAAAAGCAGCATCTGCAGATGCCAACACATCTACCTTGTAAAATTTTGTTAAAGTGTGCACAGACGACCAGGTGGCCACCTTGCCAACCTTCATCACTGACGCCTGATGGCGGAAGGCTCAGGAGGCAATAAGCACCCACGTAGAATGCGCCTTAACAGGGAAAGGAGGAACCTGACCCTTGATTGAATAGGCCTGGACTACTGTCTGTCTGATCCATCTGGAAATGGTTGTGGCAGACGTGGCCAACCCCTTACGAGGTCCATCCGTAAGGACAAAAGGGGAGTCCGATTTCCTAAATGACTTGGTTGCCGCCAGGTACACCCTGATCACCAGATCCAGAGAATGCAAGGCAATCTCCTTAGGATGCTTAGGACACAGGGAAGGCAACACAATGTCTTCATTCAGATGGAAACAAGAGGCAACCTTATGGAAGGAACGACTGACAAGGCAGAAAATAACTGAATTCCTATAGCAGGAAGTGGGTGTATACCCCCAGGGTTGCCCCATACTCATGGTAAAGTTTTTTCCAGCCTAGTGTCCTACTCCTGTAGGGAGCAGCATAACCCTATGGTCAAGAAGATTCTGGAGCTGTATCTGTCAATGAATGAAAGAGAAAAAAAAAAAAAAAAAAAGAAGAAGAAGTAGCACAGTGATCATTGCTTGCACATTTTGATTGCTTTACCCCACTTGATTGATCTTTGCTTTGTTGCCTTTAGTTATTTAATTTAAAAAAAAAAAAGGGAATACTGTTGTGAAGGAGAACTGATGGTAGTAGTATGCATCACAGCAAGTTCATCCAATATACCAACAATATTCAAAGATCAGTGCAAATGGAAAAACAAACAAACCAAAAAAAAAAACAAAAAAAAAAAAACTTACAGTTCAGAGACTTCGGCTCGCTCCTCTGCTCTCTCCAGCTCACCCTCAAGTATAACCAATTTACGAGCCACCTGCACAGAAAATGATAAGAAGCAGGTAAAGGTTGGAATAAGAAAAAAAAAAACATTGTAAAGATTATATGATCTGCAAAAAGAAAACCTACACAGTGTTACAACAAGGCACATATGCTGCCAATAGTTATTGCTTTTTTATTTCATGATTTTCTCACGTGTTGTATATTGCTGTAGACGAGCACTGAAAACATAAGGAATTATACTTCTGTTTTACATTATTCTGCCACTAAAGAGCAATCAATAGCTAAAGATAAGCAGAAAAGTGCATTGAGAGGTTACATTTCTCTGTGATTTGACACTGTGGACAACCATTCAAGACTGTGATAATGCGCCATTTACCATTACAAAATTAAACCAGATCTGCACAGAGCTATCTGTAAAGTAAATGGAATTTTCTTCTACATATTTCCTTTACGACTTTGTATAACACAGATCATGTTGGCGAATTATATGAAATACTGGACAAACACAATACAACCCAACATTTAGGCCCCTTTCACACATGCTGTCCGTTTGTCATCCATCTTTTGATGGATCAAAAACGGACATCAATGCATCTCTATGGAAAAACGGATGTAAATGGATGATCTATATACATCAGTTTACATCCGCTTTTTTTTTTTTTTTTTAACTGATCAAAGCTCTATTTTTCTTCCGTTAATAAACAGATCGGACGAAAAACGGATGTAAAACTTACAAATGGTCAGTTTTTCATCTGTTTTTGCATTGGTAGTGCATGTAAACAAAAAAACTGATGAGCACTGATGAAAAACTGATGAATACTTCTTCCATTTTGACGTGACTTAACTGATGAAATGAAAGGTCTGCATGTGTGAAAGGGCCTTACTCTTTAGCTTTAACATACTGGGCTGTTCAGTCTTTCTACAGACTGCTTACAAAAGATGCGGGCTAGTCTAAAATCTTATATTACCTCAACCAGTTATAAGAGAATGTTTGAACTATAACCCCAAGGTGACAAAATCTGAAATTTGTTTTTCTTCTCCATTCTGATAGAGAAGAAAATGCTTACACACAACCCATCATCCTGTTTGCATTCTCGTTTTTCTTGGTGATTTCACTGAGAGCCAATTAAGGGACGATTTCAAAATTCACAAATTTTTCAGTCTTTTGACTTTTCATACTTCCATATCATGACAGATATGGCAAAACTGTTGGGCGGTTAGGTACTTTTTTTTGATTTTGGCCTTGATGCCTTTATTTTTGGAAGATGGATATTGACCATTTGGGAGATCGATATTAAGAGCGGGTTCAGTACTCTGATGCTAAACTCTAAACGCACAGTCTAATAGAATTCAATGGGTGCCACCCAAAACTGCAGGTAAACTGCACAAACAAGCTGCGGCCAATCTGCGATGGACTGGTGTGAACCCGCTCTTCGTTTCATTTGGGGTATTTGAGCAGGGATATATCCCAGTCAGTCATATGAGGGCAGGATAACTATAATTAGTTAAGTGGAAAGCTTTTCATGAGGAAATATTCCTCCAAAAAAAAGAACATAATACTCAGTTCAATATTTTATAGATGAAGCCAAACTCTCTATAGTGGTAAAGTAACAATGGTAAAGTGTCCAGATATATGCCAATTCTTTCAGAACTGTAATACACCTTCCAAAATGGGAAAAATTTGAGTAAAGTTTTAAACACACTCCACACATCTATACTTTTTTTTTTTTTTTTTTTACAAGGGGATTTTTGACTTACCAATAAATCCATTTTCCTAATGTTCTTTGACGGACACAGCTCCTGAAATTCTTAACCATTAGGTTATACTGCCCCCTACAGGAGTAGAACACAAGGCAGAAAAAAAAAAAAAAAAAAGTGTGGCTATGCCTATGGGCAGTCCCAGTGAGTATACTCCCTCTCTCTGCTATAGGTACTCAGTTTTGTTACAAGCAGTGTCAGAAGAATTACAACTCCACAGAGGGGTGGGTACTGTGTCCGTCAATGAACATCGGAGAAATGGAATTTAAGCAAGTCAAAAATCCCATATTTTCTTTCATTCATTGGCAGACACAGCTCCTGATATTCTTAACCATTGGGATGTCCCAAAGCAGTGAGGGGTGGGAACAGCAAAAAAAATTCCCAAGGCTAAACAGTAGCCAACCAGGCAACAGGAGCTCAACCAAAACAACTGGAGCTCACCTGAAAAAAAAAACAAAACAAAACAATACACCCTCAAAGAGGATCAGGTCCTCGCAACAGCAGCCTGCAAAACCTGCCAACACATCCACTTTATAAAATCTTATGAAAGTGTGCGCCGACAACCAGGTGGCCGCCTTGCAAACCTGCGTCACTGATGCTTAAAGGCCCAGGAAGCACTAAGCGTCTTAGTAGAGTGCGCCTTAACAGGGAAAAGAGAAACCTGACTCTTGATGGAATAGACCTGAATATCTGTCTGTCTGATCCATCTGGAAATGGATCAGGTGGAGAGATCTGCTCCAAAGACTCCATGAGTCACCAGAGGAACCCCACAAAATAGATGTAAAAACACTGCAAGGGACACCCTCACTGCGCTGGCAGCACCACCCAGTCCCCAGGCACAGAGCACCAAGCGATCCTCAGCAGAGAGGGAGATAACCCTACCAGACTCGCCACCCAGCAGAAACAGGCACCTGCAGCCACCAGGATAATTTGCACTGCAATCGCGGCGATCGGGAAGTAAAAGGATCCAGGAGTCAGCACTAGGGGATGAGGAGGGGCTCCCACCGCCAAAATCACCGTCCATAGGGCTCCACTGTCATGGCCGCCAATATTTTCAATGGCAAACCACTGCAAAATGGCCGCTGGACTACACAAACATTGTTGCCGTGAATAGAAACACAGGCCAAAACAAAATGGCGGCCCCACGCAGCACCACAAGGCTTTCAGGGACTCAGGAGGGATCCCTAGGCCTCAGGGACAGACCCAGGCAGGGCGGAGGCCCCTGGCAGAAGTCCCCACCAGGCACAACCCCCCCTCCACCGTACAGCCAATCCGATCTTCCGCGGTCGCCATCGGAGCACCCATCCATCGCCAGAATAGCACCCTGCTCCCACCCCGAGGTGGACCAGGCCACCCAAACAGCCCAAGCATAAGTGGGAGGGGGGGGGTGGTAGACAGATGAAATGGAAGTACCTGAAGGGAAGAAGAGGAATCCGGAGGCCCAACCGTCCCAAGGAGGGGCCCATGTCCACCCTAAAACCCTCCAGGGGGAGACAGCTACTCACCATACCAGGAACCGGGTGGGCACTGCTCCAGACAGAACCCCTCTCCATCTAAAATGGGGGGCTGTCGGCCAGGAGGAACGCTGTGACTTGGGCTGAGACCCGGTCATATGAGACCTCGCGAGGCGTTTAACTCCCAGGCCAGCCCCCATCCAGTGGGGCTATGTCGCGGCCGACCTAGTTTGGAGCTTAGGTCTGCACATGCTCGCTGGCCAGACTGGGGTGACCACTGGATCTAGATTATCCAGCCTGTCGCCCAGTTCGGCAGTTGATTGTAGATCTCACAGGAAAAATCCAGAAGAAAAAAAAAATTCTATCTAAAAAGAAAAAAATTGCCAGGACCAGAGATCCCAGCAAGGAACTAGGACCTTACTCCTGTCTAGGCAAAAAGAAAAGAAAAACTGAGTACCTATAGAAGGGAGAGGGATTATACCCCCTGGGACTGCCCATAGGTGTAGCCAGACTTTTTCTGCCCAGGGTCCTACTCACGTAGGGGGCAGTATAACCCAATTGTTAAGAATATCAGGAGCTGTGTCCGTCAATGAACGAAAGAGAAAGTAATATAAAAGTTGATTTGACTCTAGTGGGAAATAAGGTTTGCAATAGGGGCCCGTTTGAGAGGTCCTACATATGTGCAATATTAATGAATATTATTTATGAATATTATCACTAGAACTTAAGTGAAATCAGTGACACTAAGAGGGTGTTTCCCGTTCTTTCAAGCTGTCATTAAGATTTTGGCTTCCAGGAGGTGAAAATTGCAAGTGAGATCAAGGGATGTATATTATCTGGGGCAGGGGATAGTTTGTCTACTTCACTATGGGGCCAAGACAAGGAGGATAATTGTACTGCATAGAAAAGCCTAAAGTATATCCAATACCAAAAAAACTTTTCCCCCCAGTTTTGGAATTTATTTATGTAACTAAATCATCTGTTCATTTTTTGTTATTGGTTTATCCATTACACTTCACTTGCTGTCCTGCAGGTACAAATGTAAGGGCGGGAAAATAGTTCAGTTATCCTTTAATTAATGTTTCTGAAGGAGGCAAAGCATGTCAGATTTCTTTAGGCTAGGGCAGTGATGGCGAACCCTGGCACCCCAGATGTTTTGGAACTACATTTCCAATGATGCTCAACTACACTGCAGAGTGCATGAGCATCATGGGAAATGTAGTTCCAAAAATATCTGGGGTGCCAAGGTTCGCCATCACTGGGCTAGGGCAACTCCACTTTTTTTTTTTTATTTTAATAAAGAAAATCTCCTGCATCTAATACATTTTCAGGATGTCTGATCCCTGCTTCCCCCTGATCATTGTGGTCTGATCCTACATTGCTACTGTGTCCTATAGGAAAAAGAGGCTTGTGGAAGGAACTGGTGCAGAGCGGGCCAGGCATCCAAATTGTCCCAAGTGTGGTTCTTTAGTGGCTATAGGTCTTTAATACAGCAAATGATTGGAGGCACCACCCACCGGAGTGGTATTGATCTTTTACTGTAGGGTGCATTGTTTAAATTAAAAAAGTATGGCAATAGGGTCACTTTAAGGAGTTCTTGTTAGAACTATATCTTTGTCAAAGCATTTCTTTAAAGTCCATCTCTGGGATAAAACTATCCCCCCTTTCACTCCACTCTAACCAATTCCTGGCGGTATTAAGAAAAAAAAAAAAAAATGTGATGTGGACACTTCCTATTGGATGTCCAGTGACCGCCTCCTCTCGGGATCCAGAAGAGGAGTGACACCATTGCAAGGGGACAGAAGGGGACTGGCCAGAGAAGGACCATCCATCTGCAGTGCTGGTTTAGCGGCCCCCGGCACCTGGTCCCCCCCCCCCCCCCCCGAGGGCTAGTAATACTTGATTCACAAGGTAAGGAAAAATATAAAAAACTCTACAGGATGGGAATATTATTTAACTGTGAGTGGAACATATACTTGTATACAAGCTTGGTTGAGGCTGGACAATTTATAGTAATAAACAGGATAAAACCAAACTGTGCCCTGCTGTGCTGTGATTGTTCTGCCTATTTGAACAATTCACATAAAGTGTAAGATTTCGTTTTTGTAGCTTCTAAAGCAATTAAGGCTACCAGCATCTTGTCTCTCCCAACAATTAGACTTTCTCACCTCCTCATATTTGCGATCTGCTTCCTCTGCAATGTGTTTGGCTTCTTTGAGTTGCATTTCTTGAATTTCCATTTTTTCTTCATCCTTCATTGCTCTGTTCTCTATTACCTTCATACCTCTGAAATGGAGAAAGAAAAGCAAATTAAATTGATACTTAACAGATGATTACAGTTTTAAATCCAAAACGCATTATACAAGCAGTACTGGTAAAGCTGAACCCCAAGCAAGCCAATACATTTGCAGTTAAGAAGTGCGTCAAGGCAAAATAAAAGCACACCTTCTTCCTGCAAGGTAATGTTATAATGTGCTGGTATGCATCAAATACAAGCACATTATGAAAGACTTGCCTTGAAATGAAGCCCTCCAGCTGCATGCTGTCACCGCTGACAGGGCTTCCATCTTCTCCCAGTCTTCCTTTCAAGGCTCTGGTCGCTTCAATGGTCAGAGCAGCGATGAGGTCACTCCCACGCATGTGCGTACGAGTCTCGGCTGTGGCATGGAGCTCTGAAGGAACCGCACGAGTATGCTGTTCCCTTAGGGTGCATGTGCCAGTAACAACTTTATTATAAGCATAGCTGCAGGTACAAGTGTCCAATGAGTGTTTACGATCACTTTAAAGACTCTGCAAGGACAGAAAAATGCCTGCTAATGTGCCAGAAATGCATTTAGCTCCAAAGACCTGTAGTGGGCAGACAAAACATTTTTTTGTGCACTGAGCATGGTCAGCTCTGCTCATTGTTTTGCTAAACTACTTAACTCAGATCTCTGTAACAGACATATGCAACAGTTTTTTATTTATTTATTTTTTTTTTAGTAAATCTAAAAGAGAAGGATAGAGGCAGAGTCAATACCAAAACCATGAACATGGATACCAGAAGCCATCAAGTTGTTCTAAACAATAGAATTTAAAATCAAAGCCACAAAATCTTGGAAAACAATTCAAACATCTAAGTTTTAGAAAAATCATTGGGTGCAAATCTTATTGAACTACTAAAGCAGGGTATACAAAATTGATAAGATTCCTACATCAACACAAACAATGTGTGATGCAGGGATCTCTACTGCTGTGCTATTGTATTCTGACAGCGGGGCGGGGACTCACTACCCCACACCCCTCTGACATTGTTGTTAATGTGAGATACAAAGTTCCTTGCTCAAAAGTGTTTTTTTTTTTTTATTAGTGAAATCCATTCATTATTGTTAATGAGCGGGTTTGGTTCCAGTTCATTACAATGGATTTCCTAGCATAATAAAAGAGAAGACATAAACTATGTTGTAAAGTAAACATAAATCCTGAATAATAATAATAATAAAAGTGCAATAATATTTTCTTTGAATTCATTTACAACTCCCAAAATACATGCTACATGATTACAACACTTGGGAAATGGAAACGCATTTGAACAATGTGCTGTTGCCGGTACTGCATAAATGTATCTGATTAAACGTTCCCAAAATATTAAAGGTTTAATCTACCCATGCAAAGCAACCTTTGTAGGGCACAGTGGTGTAGTGGTTAGCACTTTCACCTAGCAGCAAGAGGGTCGCTGGTTCGAATCCCAACCACGACACTGCCTGCCTGGAGTTTGCATGTTCTCCCTGTACCTGCGTGGGTTTCCTCCCACCCTCCAAAGACATGCTGGTAGGTTAATTGGATCCTGTATAAAATTGGCCCTACTATGTATGTATGAATGCGAGTTAGGGACCTTAGATTGTAAGCTCCTTGGGGGCAGGGACTGATGTGAATGTGCAATGTATATGTAAAGCACTGCGTAAATTGACAGCGCTATACAAGAACCTGAAATAAAAAATATTATAAAAGATAGCTAGATAGATTTAAAGTGAATCAACTTTTTTCAATTAATCTTTCAGTTGGTGTATTATGTAAGGAGAGATTTTGACCACCTCCTCCCATTCTCCAGAGGTCAAAGGGGATGCCTCATCTCTCTCACTAAAGTTATGTATTAAAAGTGGTTGTAAAGCCTCAAGGTTTCTTTGGCCTGCTAAATCAGGGTCACAGGATTGCAAAACTAACTTCTCCAAGCTTTTTTTTTCCCCCATCTGGGACTGATGTGTGAACTTTGTCACCAGCCACTAAAAGAGTTAAATTTAAAGTGGTTGTAAAGGTCCAAGGTTTTTCACCTTTATACATTCCATGCATTAAGGTAAAAATCCTTCTGCTGCCCCCCCATCCCCCCTAAAGCTTACCTGAATCCCATCTCAATCCATCGATGTGCATAAGAGCAGCAGCTCTCCCAGGTCTCTTCCTCTTCATTGGCTGAGACCTCAACGGGAGTCCTTGGCTCCCACTACTGTCAATCACAGCCTGTGAGGCAATGAGAAGAGAGCAGGGAGGGGCAGAGCCACACTCAAAGTTGAGCAGGACCTCGGGAGCAAGACTGTTAAAGGTTCCCCATTGCAAGCCGCTTGCTATGGGGGCAATAGGCAGGAGGGAAGAGCTAGAAGAGCCAGCAGGGGGACCCAAGAAGGGGAAGATCGGGGTGCTCTGTGCAAAACTACTGCAGAGCATGGCATGTTTTCTATTTAAAAAAAAAAAAAAAAAAAATCTGCCTTTAATATTACATACTAAAAAAAGAAAAAAAAATTAAATGCAACTAAACCTTTGAGTGCACATCAACATTTTACATTCAGAGGGCTCCAAGTACATCTTAGTGTAACAGTGCTGACAATAATCCTGCAAAACCAGCTGTATCAGGGCGCTACACTCTACAATCAAAAGGGCTATTCAATGAAAGTAGTAAATAGGAATAAACCTATTTTTTTGTGAATGGGGTAAATGGCATATCACTGACAGATCTTCCTTATGTTGTATCTACCCTGGCAGAATTTGTGATTTTTTGGCCATTATTTAGAGAATATAAATAAACACAAAAACTTTTCTTTGGCTCCTTTCACACGGCCGCTCCGTGTGAAAGGTCCGCTGCGGGACTTTTTTTTTCCACGGAGCGGATGACATTTCTGTCATCCGCTCCATGTGCCCGCATATCATCCCATCCGTTTGCGGATGATATGCGGACATAATGTAAGTATATGGCACTGCGGATGTCAGCGGATGACACCGCTGACATCCGATTTTCCTTCCTTTCCGTTTTTTACACGGAAGGAAAAATGGGGTTCTGTTCCGTTCCAAAAAACGGAACAGAACTGACAGGAGGAAAATCGGGTGTCAGCGGATGGTATTCCGCTGACACCCGCAGTGCCACTTACATTATGTCCGCAAATCATCCGCAAACGGATTGGATGATTTGCGGACACACGGAGCGGCCGTGTGAAAGGACCCTTACACTCATGGTTAGTGTTTGGCTTAAGCCATTTATCAATAAACTTTGTTTACTCTTTTTAAATCACAATAACAGAAAATACCTAAATGACCCTGATCAAAAGTTTACATACCCTGGTGATTTTGGCCTGATGACATGCACACAAGTTGACACAAAGGGGTTTGAATGGCTATTAAAGGTAGCCATCCTCACCTGTGATCTGTTTGCTTGTAATTGGTGTGTGTGTGTGTGTGTGTGTGTATAAAAGGTCAAATGAGTTTCTGGACTCCTGACAGACCCTTGCATTTTTCATCCACTGCTGCACTGACATTTCTGGATTCTGAGTCATGGGGAAAGCAAAAGAATTGTCAAAGGATCTGCGGGAAAACATAGTTGAACTGTATAAAACAGTAAATGGATATAAAAAGATATCCAAGGAATTGAAAATGCCAATCAGCAGTGTTTATACTCTAATCAAGAAGTGGAAAATAAGGGGTTCTGTTGAAACCAAACCATGGTCAGGTAGACCAACTAAAATTTCAGCCACAACTGCCAGGAAAATTGTTCGGGATGCAAAGAAAACCCACATATAACTTCAGGTGAAATACAGGACTCTCTGAAAACATGTGGTGTGGCTGTTTCAAGATGCACAATAAGGAGGCACTTGAAGAAAGATGGGCTGCATGGTCGAGTCTCCAGAAGAAAGCAATTACTACGCAAATGCCACAAAGTATCCAGCTTACAATATGCCAAACAGCACAGAGACAAGCCTTAATCCTTCTGGCACAGTCATTTGGAGTGATGAGACCAAAATTGAGCTTTTTGGCCACAACCATAAACGCTACATTTGGAGAGGAGTCAACAAGGCCTATGATGAAGGTACACCATTCCTACTGTGAAACACGGAGGTGGATCGCTGATGTTTTGGGGATGTGTGAGCTAGAAAGAGGGACAGGAAATTGGTCAGAATTGATGGCAAGATGAATGCAGTATGCTATCAAAAAAATTCTGGAGGAAAATTTGCATTCATCAGCCCGGAAGCTGCGCATGGGAAGTACTTGGACATTCCAACAGGACAATGATCCTGAACACAAAGCCAAGTTAACCTGTCATTGGCTACAGAAGAATAAAGTGAAGGTTCTGGAGTGGCCATTTCAGTCTCCTGACCTCAATATCATTGAGCCACTCTGGGGAGATCTCAAAACGTGCTTTTCATGCAAGACAACCCAATAATTTACTGGAATTGGAGGCTTTGTGCCAGGAAGAATGGGCAGCTTTACCATCTGAGAAGATAAAGAGCCTCATCCACAAATGCCACAGAAGACTTCAAGCTGTCATTGATAATAAAGGGGGCAATACACGGTATTATTAACTGGGGTATGTAAACTTTTGATCAGGGTCATTTGGGTCATTTCTGTTGTCATTCGGATTTAAAAAGAGTAAACACAGTTGATTGATAATAAATGGCTTCAGCCAAACACTATCCATGAGTGAAAGAAAAGTTTTTGTGTTATTCATATTCTCTGAAAAATGGCCAAGAAATCATAAATTCGACCAAGGTATGTAAACCTATGAGCACAACTGTATATGGATTATGCAATATTCTGCTAAACAGCCAACTAAGATGCAAATGCAATTGCTGGTGTTCTCCAGATCTGTGTAGATTGGCATTTTTTAGGTTTACTCAATTTATATAATAAGCGGGTCTTTTTAGCTCTCTTGCTCTGTATGTAATGCGGAGGTCAGTATAATGATTTCCTGTCCTTTGATTTAATATTGGGTTACTGGTTAAAACAATGACAGGAATTTCATTTCTATATGGGAGCCTTAAACTATATCTAAACACAAGAATGAAAAATGTGCTTATTACCGCTTATGGAGTGGTGGCTGCATTAATTTTAGTTTTCAGAACTGTAGTTTCCTTATGATTTTCTGTAAACTAAAATCTCAATATTATTTTTCTTTTCAAGCCATCTTTTGTAAACTACAAATCCCCCCGTGTAATAAAGATAATGAAAGGAGGCCATATTTGTAGTCCAAATCGGGGGGACAACCACGTCTCCTCCATTGATATACACTGCTCAAAAAAATTGGATAAAAAAAAGGAACACTTTGAAAACGCATCAGATCTAAATGGGGAAAAATATCATGCTATATATCTATACTGATATGGATTGGGTAATGTGTTAGGAAAGAATTATGCCACAAGGTTTGATGGAAATGAAAATGATCACCCTACAGAGGGCTGAATTCCAAGACACCCCCAAAAATCAAAGTAAAAAAAATGATGCAGCAGGCTTGTTCATTTTGCCGAAATTTCATTGCAGCAACTCAAAATGGTACGCAGTCTGTATAGCCCCAATGTGCTTGTATGCATGCCTGACAACGTCGGGGCATGCTCCAAATGAGAGGACGGTTCGTGTCCTGGGGGTATTATCTCCCAGATCTGGACCAGGGCATCACTGAGCTCCTAAAAAGACCAAGGTGCAACCCGGCGGCGTCGGATGGACCAAAACATAATGTCCCAGAGGTCTTCTATTGGATTTAGGTCAGTCGATCGTAGGGGCCATTCAATTGTATCAATTCCTTCATTCTCCAGGAACTGGCTGCATACTCTTGACTCAGAAGGCCAGGCATTGTCGTGCACCAGGAGGAACCCGGGACCCACTGCACCAGCATAGGGTCTGACAATGGGTCCAAGGATTCCATCCCGATTCCTAATGGCAGTCAAGGTGCCATTGTCTAGCCTGTAGAAGTCTGTGCATTTCTCCATGGATATGCCAGGCCAGACCATTACTGACCCACTACCAAACCAGTCGTGCTTATTGCTACAGGCAGCATAACGTTCTCCGCAGCTTCCCCAGACCTTTTCACGTCTGTCACATGTGCTCAGGGTGAACCTGCTCATCTGTGAAAAGCACAGGGCACCAGTGGCAGACCTGCTAATTCTGGTGTTCAATGGCAAATGCCAATCGAGCTCCATGGTGCTGGGCAGTGAGCACAGGGCCCAACTAGTGCACCTGTTAATTTCATTACCACCAAAGCAGCTGAAACTGATTAACAACCCCCTCCGCTACTTAATTGACCAGATCAATATCCCAGGATTTTAATTACTTGATGCTTTACTCTGATTGAAAAATGTTCCTTTAACCACTTAAGCCCCGGAAGATTTTACCCCCATTCCGACCAGGGGGTATTTTGCGATTCGGCACTGCGTGACTTTAACGGACAATTGCGCGGTCGTGCGACGCTGTACCTAAACGAATTTGGCATCCTTTTTTTCCCACAAACAGAGCTTTCTTTTGGTGGTATTTGATCACCTGTGCGATTTTTTTGATCACGCGCTATAAACAAAAAAAGAGCGTCAATTTTGCAAAAATAGCAATATTTTTCACATTTTTTTATATGAAATTCCCCCAAAAAAAAATTAAAAAATCAAAATTTTTTTACTTTTTCGGCCAATTTGTTTTATGCTACCTATGTTTGGTAAAAAAAAAAAAAAAAAAAATCGCAAAAAGCGTATTTTGATTGGTTTGCGCAAAAGTTATTGCGTTTACTAACAAAGGGAAAGATTTCTGTCATTTTTGTTGTTTTTTTTTTTAACGTGTAATGGCGGCGATCTGCGATTTTTTTTGCGGTACTGCGACATTGGGGCGGACAGATCGGACCCTTGACTGACATTTGTGACACTTTTGGGGTTACCAGTGACATTTCTACAGTAATCAGTGCTATATATATGCACTGTTACTGTAAAAATACACTGGTAGTGAAGGGGTTAACTTTATTTGGGAGGGAGGGGCTGTGTGTATCCCTAGGGGCGTGCTTTCTACTGTGATTGGCTGGGGCTTGAGCTGTATGGACACTGATCAACGGATCTACATACTAGATCCGAGTGATCAGTATCCTAACAGCAAGGAGAATGACAGGTGGCTTGTTTACACAAGCTGCCTGACATTCTCCCTCTCCCCCGCCGATCGCCGAGTGACCGGCGGACATCGGGTCCGCTGGTCACACGCGCGGGGGGGGTCCGTGACCACGCGGGAGCGCGCCTCCGGGGGCGCGCGCTCGCTCCCTAGACCCTCACAAGCTAGTGACGTAGCCCTACGTCACTTTGCCTGTGAGGGGCTGACTGCCGACGTAGATCGGCGTTAGGCAGTCGGCAAGTGGTTAATTGTTTTGAGCAGTGTATTATGCCTTGTTTCCACTGAGCGGATCGGTTCGGTACGCTATTTTGAGTGTTTCCTTTATGAAGGTGGCCCATACAACCGAACCAAACCGCACCATTCCTGGTCCTCCTTCAGATGTAGGGCCATAGGAAATGGTAAGGTACGGTTAGGGCGGAGCTACTGGTGTCATACGAGACATTCCACTGATTGGCGGACAGGAAAATGTCAATGCTCACGTCAAACAAAAATCTCAGTCCAGATAATAGTCCGGACTTGCAGTGGAAACGCTCACCTGAATAGGCCGTACCATTATAACCCTTTCAAACTGTACCAACCCGAACCATTCCGCTCAGTAGAAACTTTTCCACTGCATGGAACCGAACGGTTCGGTTTGCTTTTGTGCTTTTTCACTGCTGGTACCACATGGTACGGTGTAGGAACGGTTCGGTACGGTGGCGCTTTTCCGCTGCATGGAACCGAACGGTACGGCTCTCAAAAACAGTACCACCTCGATTGTGGTTCCAAGAGGTACCATACCCGGTACCATATCCCACAATCCTTTGCATGCAGTCACTACTAGCCACTGATTGGTCAGAGAATCCCACCCACTAAAGTACTACTTTAGTGGAAAAGCAAACCATACCGCACCGAACCGTTCCAACACCGTACCATGCGGTACCAGCAGTGGAAAAGCAAACCTGGCCAAGCAGGGCCGAGTAGAGCCGAGCCGGTACATGCAGTGGAAAAGAGCCATTAGAGTGTGCACAGCCAATCACTCCAGGAGTGTTTTATTTAGACTAACAAGGTAAACAAAGAAAAAAAGCCTATAAAAAAAGAATGCAGCCACCACATTTAAGAAAATGGTAAGCTGAAACAAAAAAAAAAAAAAAAAAAAATTTGTTTTTGGCGGGGAAAAAAAAAAAAAAACCGACAACACACCTCATACAAAATACTTACCTTAAAAGGATAAAGTTCCCCTTTTGGAACATGTTGCATGTTCCACCTGTATTTAGGGTGGGACATGTTCCAGGTCCTGCTATCTCTTCCTCCAAATACCCAGTGTGACTGCGGACAGGGGATCTTCTCCCCACACCTGTTCTCACAAATTTATAAACAGAGTAGCCGTGCAGGGCTCTGGCCCAATGGCAGTGCAATTCATTCAGTGCCCTGTGAATGAATGAACTCCAAGTACTGTCATCCACTTTAGCAGACAGCTTTTGGTTCGAATGAATTGCGAAGAGAGTGAGAATATTTTCCCAGAAATTGTCTTTCAGCTAAACCTTTCTTACCCTTACAACAAACATGCTACAATAGGACCCAATGACAGACACGGTGGTCTCCCAACACTAAAAAAAAAAAGTCTCATCTGTTGATCTAGTCCACAGCAATCAGTTAACTGTTAGCTTTAAATGTAAACCTATATTAGCAGTCTGCCTGCAAAGAATAAGTCACTTGTTTCTGCATTAGTTTTCACAAGTGTGAAAAAAGAAAAGGAAAGGTCTACAAATTTGTTCAGCTGTTAGGTGTTGATTTTTGTTATTTACACAGCACCAGCAAATTCAGCAAAGCTTCAATAAGTAAACAACCTTCGAAAAGTAGTCCCTGCAAAATGAATACTTCACTGTCCCTACCACAGTCGGGTGGATTTAACTTTTTAGAAAGTTTTTGGACTAAAGAAGAAAACAATCACAAAGAACTAGCAAGCTGCACACACAACAGTGTTTATTGGAAGATCTGGTCCCTGAACTCCAGCTTTACAAGGTTTCAATGCTGAGTACTGCGCTCAGGGCCGCTGATAGGGGGGGGGGGGACCACCAGCCCTCTTGTAGGGGGCCCGAGCACACAGGAGGGCCCACATAGAGAGGGGGATTAGTGATGTATAACAAATACAGAAATCTTCCTCCATCACCTGAATCTGATCTGTCCCTCTCCCTGCTATCAGCTTTTATCTGTTGAGAAAGACAGTTGTCCCTCACTAATCCTCCTCCCTTGTGTGCCCCCCCCCCTCCCAGCACTTATCTCTGCTCAGGAGTTTATTTGTAAATTGTAACTTTGTTTCTCTCTCTCTGTCTCTCTGATCACTGAGCTCCAACTGCCCAGCCTGTATATTTTTCTCATCTCATCATCTTTTTTATTAAACATAGTTATTTTTTAGATTTAGCAGGAATTATGCAAGTTATGTTATATTTGTGTCTGCCAATAGTGATTTTAGCTAAATATATCTTTAAAATTTTCTTGGGGGGGCCCTGCCAGTTAGTCTGTATGGGGCCCCGCGATTTCTAACAGCAGCCCTGACTGCGCTACATTTTCCTGACTACCATTTAATTGTGATGATGGCATTTTATAAGCACTTTGGCGTTGCTTGCTAGAAATAAGAACAGTATCACACACACATGCCCAGACTAGAAACATGTATTAAATAAAGTATTTTATAAATACCTCTCGCTCTCATCAGCTGCCTTTTCTGCTTCTTCCAGTTTCTGTAAAGCTGTAGCTAGACGTTCCTGAGCTCTATCCAACTCCTCTTCTACAAGCTGGATTCGACGGTTCAAGGCAGCTACTTCTCCTTCAGCCTGAAATACAGAAAAAAAAAGCATTAATGTATACTTTCTAGATTTTAATCAAATACCTAAAATATGTCATTACACAGCCTGTGTTATCATATGCATATTATTCAACATAGAAAATAAAATAAAAAAATGACTTTTAGGGAAAAAATAAAATAAAATTGAAAATGCACTTTAGTTTTTCTTTGGGAATGACCAATCCATTGTGACCATATGCCACCAAACTTCCAAGGGCAATTTCTGCACATGTTATTGAACTTATACAAAAAAAGCCCAGAAGCAAGAAGGTAGACTCGCACGAAGCCAGCTGTGGGAGCATCTAAGACTGGAGTCGTTTCTCTACTAGCATAGTACAAAAAATAGAATCTCAGTAGCTGAGTGGGATGAGGCAGTTGTTCATCTACATGCACACCTAGCAGAGCCAAAGAAGGGCTCAGCTGTAAGTTAAGTTGCATTTAAGAGTTAATCACAGAAGACACTTATATCTTGGACACGTGGGGTGTAATTGGGGGTAATTTCCATGTAGCCTCTGTGCGATGTAGTATAAACTTGGTTTGAAACCGTATATACTACATGTTTGGAGCATCTCCCCAGACAGCCCTCTTAAACCTCATTTGTCTAGATCAGGTAGGTCTGTCACCAAGATCATAAACAAATTAGTTTGGGTGAGTCAAAGCAAAGTAGACATAAGTAAAAAGAATAGAGATGTTTTATAAAGCCCCTACTTATCAACACTCGCTCCACTGGGTTTGCCTGAGGGGTAATAGGTTGTGCTTCATGGTGCAGTTGAAAAACAAAAAGTAAAGTGAAAAAAAAAAAAAAAAAAAAAGGTATGAAAAAGCATCTGGCTCACCGCACAATTACGTAATTGACTTGTGGAGCGCCTCCTCCAAGACACAGTATGCTCCCCTTCGGGGTGTCTTGGGGGTGGTGCTCTACTTTTACGGGGGCAACCCCCTGAACCCACTGGATGATGACCTCCCTTTGGTTTATTTTAGTGCAAAGGTTTGACTATTTTTCTCACGATTAAACTCTCGATGTAATAATTGCATGGATTGCCAGAAGCCCACTTGACGAAAATGCCTATGTTTTTCGACCATTATTTGTTATAGAATCGTTTCCATTATTGTATCATTTCTATTGATGCTTGTCTTTGTTATTCTCTAATAAAAAATTTCTTGAAAGAAAAAGCATCTGGCTGGATGAATCCTATTTAAATTTAGGGTCCTGAAAGGTTGGAATGGCCTCATTGTGTATAAGGTTCTGTAATGTTTCTACACCACATCATGTCCACGATTGAGGGTCAGGTATCGATCAAAACAAGGGCAGGTTAGGACTGCCCCTAATGGCTTAAAAGGGGACCGCTGATTAAGTTGGAGGAGTTTGTGTGTTGCCGTTTTCCATGCTCGAAGGGCAATTTTTGTAAGTGTCGGTGTGGTTGGATATGCCTTGATGCCTCTACAGACCAGATTGCTAAGTTTTGGGAGGGAGCTCAAAACAGCTGCCTCCAACTGCAGGGTTGTATTATCCCTAGGTTGCACAAACCACTATATTACCATCACCGGAACTGAGGACCTATAATAAACATGGAAGCTGGTGAGGGCAAGACCCACCTTTCTCCATGGGCAGGTGTAATGTGAACAAACACTGTTCTGGGTGGGTTCCCAGCCCAAATTAGGTTGGAGATACATTAATCTTCTATAAAAGATCATTTTAGGGATCCACACCTTGCATGGTATAGAGACATATAAAAGTTGGAGGAGCAATACAATTTTTGGCAAACTAATTCATCCCATAAATGCAGGGGGGGGGGGGGGGAGGAGGGAGTCCTTTCCAAGAGGAGCACCCAGTTTTAAAGAAAGTACATCACTGTTCACATTGATATCCAGATACCTAAAATGCTCCCCCTGCTGAAGAGGGGAAGGGCTCCCCAATGTCAAATTGCCTGACATCAAAGCTAATGGGATGGATTTGGACTGGTTATTAACTATACATGGGAAGTATCCAACAGTAATAAATAAATCTAGCGTGGCTTAAAGAGAGGTTCCTGCATTCTTTAAATAGAGAAAGGAGTCATTAGCATAAAGCCACAATCGTTCCTCCAGCCGAAGTTGCTCTACAGTGGGGAGGAGTGCAGGAGAACCACGAGTTACAATGCCAAGACAAATAAGCTAGGAGAGGCTTATTGCCACAACCTCTCTGTAAGATAACAGTAAGAAAGAGTGGCAGAAGTACAAATTACTACCTTGGGTGCAGTGTACAATTTTTGCAGCAAATTTATAATAATCTTTGGTCCAAATACAAAATTATATGATGGGATGTACTTCTATGCACTGCCCACAGGTAGGTCCTACTTCAATGAGTGAAATGCTTTTTCGGCATCAGAAGCCAACAACCCTAGTCCTTGTGTTGTCGTGAACTTATGTTTAGTAGGTAAACTGGTTAATATAAAGCACAATGGTCTAGTTATTTTCCAGCTTGGGCACCAGCACAATCACTGCCTCAGATTTTGACTTAGGGAAAAAAAAACCTGGAGAATCGAACAGCTGGAGCATAGATGTGAAGATCTTCATATTGGGAATAAAATTCACTGGGCAGACTTACAACTGGGGTCTTAACCACTTGCCAAGACAAGATCGACCCTCGAACCTCCTCCAGGTTAATATTAGCAATTAGTTAGGCCTGCCGTTGAGTACGAGTGTAAGTGCCAGGTCACACTAGCAATGCACGGCTTCGGGGGCGACCAGTGAAGTCGCATGCACCGCGTCTTCGGCGCGACTTGCATGGATTTCATATAATGAATGTCAATGCAAGTCGCTCCGATGTCGCCCCGAAGTAGTACAGGAACTACTTTCTAAGTCGGAGCGACTTGAGTCGCTCCTATTAGAACGGTTCCCGTAGCACTGAATGGACCGCGACTTGTCAGGCTGACCAGTCACCTTCGGTTCACTCTCCAAGCAGGTAGACAGGGTAATCTGAGTAAAGCCTAGTTTTTTTTTTCCCCTTCAACCCATCCGGCTGCACGAAAAAAAACAAATAAAAACCAACAGCTCAGGTCAGAGCCGCTGTACTAAAAATCTGATGTTAGTACAGTGATCTCCACTGCTGTTCTATTGTGTTCTGGCAGGGGGACAACCCCCCGGGCCAGAACACTCTGGTCCGAGCCCCCAGACATTGGCTGAAAGCGCTGATCAGGAGCCGGACGGCAGACCTTTGTTGGTCATGCCCCTTCGACAGAAGGCTTCTGTCAGACCAGCTGCAGTACACGCAGGCCAAATGTCAGCCGGTTTCTATTGAACCGGCCAATGCCGCCTGACATTCGGCCCATGTGTACTAGGCTAGAAGATACAGATAGTATTATGTGAATGTGTGTAAGTGGTAGTTTTTTTTACCTTGCTGAATAAATGATGTAATGTAATTATACACTGTCATGTTAGGACATGACAACATGATGCATGTTAATGCATCAACTGCATTTATATTTGTCTGAAGGAAAAAAAGAGGGTACAGGTCCTGAATGGTCTGGTTTTCATCCATGAAAAGTGAAAAGACATAAAATAAAAGCGAGAATTCCCGGATGTGCTTTGTATTGTTAAAGTTATCCCATTTCTGCGCATCTGCTGGAAAGACAGGGCACGGGATTAAAACAAAGAGCTGTGTTCCTGAGGCGTAATGAAGATTACACACCGTGTATAACATAAGTGGCAAAGCATTTTAATGTATGAAACGAGAATGAAATAAGTGTGAGAAACTGGCTGAGTAGACGAGTAGAGCGGAGGAAAAGATAAGTGCTATACGTCATGGGAACTCCACCTTTTTCCTTTATACATTGTGGGCTCAGTGTGTGAGGGATTTGCCTTATAAGGTAAAAGGCAGTATGGGAAGGCTGAGGAACAGGAAAATGCCTGGCATGCCTGCAGAGACTAGTCGTAGAGGCTGCTCTATACCATCCGTGCTAACCAGCATGAAATGCTCATCACATTTTGTCTGCCTTCTAACTGATGATAGAACGTTTCATTTCCAACTGCCTTTACAAGTTCATACTTTGACAACAAAAGTATGTGAGAAATGGCTCTCTAGAGAGGCGGCAGTCCGCCGGTCTAAAAAAAAAAAAAAAAAAAAAAAAACTCCTGGAGCCAACATGTGTTGTCTAGGTCTATGAACACTTCATTGGCCTTTAAAAATTTTACACGTTTGCTTAAAGTCAAAAGTATTCAAAATACTTAGCTCCATATATTTTGCATAACTACCCATGAAAATGCTTTTAAAGAATTCTTTGGACATTGCATAAACTTTTTTTTAGCTATTTTAGGATAGAAACAGAACAGAAACTATAACCACTTAAGGACCAGGCCTATGTCTGACACTTATTGTTAAGAAGTTAAAATCAGTATTTTTTTTGCTAGAAAATTACTTAGAACCCCCAAAAATTATTATTATTATTTTTTTTTTAGCAGAGACCCTAAAGAATAAAATTGGAGATCGTTGCAATACTTTATGTCACATTTTATTTGCGCAACGGTCTTAAACGCAATTTTGACAAAAAAAAAAAAAAACGCCTTTTGGAATTAAAGAAAGAACAGTAAAGTTAGCCCAATGTTTTCTATAATGTGAAAGAATGTTATGCCGAGTAAATAGATACACAACATTTCATGCTTTAAACCTGTGCAAAAGGTCAAAAAGACCTCAGATCTCAAAAAAGTGAGTACACCCCTCACATTTTTGTAAATATTTTATTATATCTTTTCATGTGATAGCACTGAAGAAATGACACTTTGCTACAATGTAAAGTAGTGAGTGTACAGCTTGTATAACAGTGTAAATTTGCTGTCCCCTCAAAACAACAAACACACAGCTAGTGCATTACCCATCGCCGTTTCTAAAATTTTTAATAAAATGCCAAATGCATGCTCTGATGAAGGGAGCTTAACTCCCGAAACGCGTTAGCGGTCCTATCTACAAGGACATGTTCCAGTTCATGTGTGGTGGATTCTTGTAACACGATTTTAACACTCTTCTTGTCTGAGTATGCATTTGGCATTTTATTAAAAATGTTATCAACGGTGACCACAGGTAATGCACTAGGTGTTTGCGCCTCCTTTTTCTTTTCTTTCATGCACCCATGTTGGGAGTCCCCTGCCTGAGGAGAGCAACACGCCAGTCTTTCCCTTCGGAGTGAGCGCTTGGCTGAATTGTTTGTAACACAGCCATTAATGTCTAAACCGCCTGCAGAAAAAGTGAGTACACCTCTAAGTGAAAACATCCAAATAGGGCCAAAAGGGTAAATATTGTGTGGCCACCAATATTTTCCAGAAATGGCTTAACCCTCTTGGGCATGGAGTTCACCAGAGCTTCACAGGTTGCCACTGGAGTCCTCTTCCACTCCTCCATGACGACATCACGGAGCTGGTGGATGTTGTAGACCTTGCGCTCCTCCACCTACTATTTGAGGATGCCCCACAGATGCTCAATAGGGTTTAGGTCTGGAGACATGCTTGGCCAGTCCATCACCTTTACCCTCAGCTTCTTTAGCAAGGCAGTGGTCATCTTGGATGTGCGTTTGAGGTCGTATTGTTGGAATACTGCCCTGTGGCTCAGTCTCTGAAGGGAGGGGATCATGCTCTGCTTCAGTATGTCACAGTACATGTTGGCATTCATGGTTCCCTCAATGAACTGTAGCTCCCCAGTGCCGGCAGCCCCAGACCATGACACTCCACCCACCATTCTTGGACTGTAGGCAAGTTACACTTGTCTTTGTACTCCTCACCTGGTTGCCCCCACACACGCTTGACACCATTTGAACCAAAATAATTTTATCTTGGTCTCATCAGACCACAGGACATGGTTCCAGCAATCCATGTCCTTAATCTGTTTGTCTTCAGCAAAACTGTTTCCGGGCTTTCTTGTGCATCATCTTTAGAAGAGGCTTTCTTCTGGGACGACAGCCATGCAATTTGATGCAGTGTGCGGTGTATGGTCTGAGCACTGACAGGCTGACCCCCCCCCCCACCCCTTCAACCTCTGCAGCAATGCTGGCAGCACTCATACATCTATGTCCCAAAGACAACCACTGGATATGACACTGAGCATGTGCACTCAACCTCTTTGGTCGACTACGGCGATACCTGTTCCAAGTGGAACCTGTCCTGTTAAACCGCTGTATTGTCTTGGCCACCGTGCTGCAGCTTTGTTTCAGGGTCTTGGCAATCTTCTTAAAGCCTAGGTCATACAAAACTAGGCCATACAAGCTGTACACTCACTACTTTACACTGTAGCAAAGTGTCATTTCTTCAGTGTTGTCACATGAAAAGATATAATAAAATATTTCCAAAAATGTGAGGGGTGTACTCACTTTTGTGAGATACTGTACACTTTAAAGAAAAAAAAAAAGTCGTCTTTTTTTCAGCCCGACGTCGCACTGGTCCTCAAAGACCAAAGAGTTGAGTGGTGGCCATCTCGCCCTCCCTCGACTTCCTGCCTGGGACATGGACAGACTGGATAATTTTCTCTGCTTCCGGTAAGCGGGGAAAACGACCGGAAAGTGGTGGGAGGGGTGCCACCCTTAAAAGTGATCCTGCAGCGAATCCGCAGCTGAGACCACTTATGTGAGAGTACCGCCTGCCCTGTAAGGAAAATACCGGGCTTATGGCAGCTATCTGCTGCCATAACCACGATATTTAACGTCAAAGTACCGACGTAAAACTGCGGCAGGTGGGCCAGAACTGGTTAATATTTCAAATTATATTAACAGATTTCAGTCTCTAAAGGTCAGTACACACAAGAAAATCAGAAGCAAGATTCGTACGACCAATTGACCGATTATCTCACTGTCCAAATAGTGCTTTCGACAGCCAATTCCGACTTTTTAAACAACAAAAACTAAAGGTGCAAGCTATAAAATATTTATTGTAAGTGAACACGTCAGATTTTCATTTGGTAGTTTTCGCCCCCCCCCCCCCCCCCAAGAATCTCGTAATAGAGACTACGCATGCTCGGAAATGAAAGAATACATTACAAAACACTTCAACATTACTTCCGAAGTTGTACTTTGTCGTACAATAATTTTTGTACAGTGCGTAACCTATTCACTTATGATAGGATAATAACATGCAACAGAAAATGGACGATTATTTGCCTGATAATCTCATAGGGTGTACAAGGCTTAAGTCCAGCCATACACGGTTCGAATCTCAGCCAGTTCTGCAGGAACTGACCAAGATTTGAACCATTAATGGGCAGGCTGAATGTACCAAGTTGATCGATCACTATCTTCTCCCAGCAGGGACGGCTTCCCCCGCTGGGACAAGACAATTGCTTGGCATTAGGGATTCCCCTGTCAACACTGTCTGTGTTGATGGGGGAATCAAGTAAATTGCAGGAAAAATATCTGCTCCATGTATAGCCGGCCTAATGGCACTTTTCCACTGCAAGTACCGGCTCGGCTCCACTCGGGCCCTGCTTGGCTCTGTACGGTTTTGGAACGGTTCGCTTTGCCACTGAAGTAAAGTGGGTGGGAGAACAACGATTTTCTGACCAATCAGTGGCTAGTAGTGACAAAAAGTCAAGGCTGCATGCAAAGGATTGTGGGATATGGTACCAGTACGGCCCTCTTGGAACCACAACCGAGGTGGTACTGTTTAAGCGAGCCGTACCATTCGGTTCCATGTAGTGGAAAAGCGCCGCCGTACCGTACCAAACCGTTCCAGCACCGTACCATGCGGTACCATGCAGTGGAAAAGCGCAAAAACAAGCCGAACCGGTCGGTTCCATGCAGTGGAAAAGCACCATAACCCAGCTGCTCAGATGACGTTAAAGTGGTTATAAACCCACCTTTATAATAATTGGTACCTATAGGCAAGCCTATAAGGCAGCTTACCTATAGGTACTGTAAATATCTCCTTAACTTGCACCGTTTAGGAGATATTTAAATTGCATGCAGCTGATGACGTGATCGGCGCAGGTGCTCTGAAGAAACGGCTGCCCGTGCTGTTACGTCAGAGCCCTGTGCCGTAACCGGCAGGACCCGCGCGCATGCGGGGGAGTGAGGTCACTTGGCTCTGGCCAGTGATACAGCCGGAGTCCACATACCCGGAAGGAAAACAGGTGAAAATGGATGTGGCCGCCAGCGGGGACAACGCAGGCTTCGTTTGCAGGCAAGTGTCACAGAATGTGCTAGTATGCGATGAATACTAGCACATTATGCATTTACTTTGCAAAGAAGAAAAAAAAAAAAAAAAAAAAAACGGAAGACTTTACTTCCTCTTTAAAACACACGATATGACTACGTTTACATTTAACTGTTCCTTAAACTGGATCCTTTCACACAAGTGGCCCGATTAGATCCACCCAGGAATCATATGTCTAGAAAAAAAAAAAAATGCCACTAGACAATTCTGCATAATGTAGTATTACAGGACAACAGTATTTTACAGAACATGCCAGAAATTACTACTAGTATAGTGCAAAACCCAGGGAGAGCATAGTACGCTAATACGGACACTGCTCCAAGTCAACAATAGTGTCTTCAACGCAAAATCACTGCACTCTCCTTAGCTACCTTACACACCATTGTCCAATTGAAGATTCACTTGAAAGCGTACCTTCTTCCCCCAAAAAGAACTTCCATATTGTCACCTATCCCCCACTCCCCTCCATCTTGTGGATTTTATTTTCTGAATTAATGTTTTGCCTAAGTGAAAATGACGTGTTCCTCTCCCAAGTAGCCACCAGCAATATCCACATCAGGTTTCCAAGGAGGCATCAGCTTACAGACAAGCAGCTGGAGGAGGAGGGTGGACCTATCAATGCATCATCAGGAGCCAGCTTCAAGAACCCAAAGGAGAAGGCCGGCTCCTGATGACAGAAAGAAAGATGGTGGGAAGATTACACTAGATTCCATGGGCATGCATGTATGTTATTGGAGCATAAGCCAGGGAAACTGGTTTAGAGGGGAATAAAAGCAAACCCCCCTCCCCCCAGGTATTAAGATATTTTTTAAGAACTGGTTATGACAATTACATACAGTATTTACAGTCAGGTTCATAAAGATTGGGACAACGACACAATTCTAATCTTTATGGCTCTATATGCCATCACAATGGATTTGAAATGAAACAAACAAGATGTTCTTTAACTGCAGACTTTCAGCTTTAATTTGAGGGCATTTACATCCAAATCAGATGAAAGGTATAGGAATTACAACAATTAACAAGTCATCCTGAAATCCCGCCAATGAAATGAATTTGAGAAAAATTTTAGTCCTTTTCCTTCAAAATTTTCTTGTCACTGCAGTAGAAAACAAACGTTGAGTTGACCCCCGACTAATGACTGCAAAACTCAATGAAAGTTCTTAAAATGAAAAACATTTTATAGCGTATGATGACCAGCTTTAGACTCTTTTTGAGGCCATCGTTGGATATATTTTCTTCCAGAACCAAAACAAACAGTATGTAGCTTATGAGATCTGATATGGAAACAGTCGTTAACTACCTGTATTTAGTGCAATACTGAAATTAATTTTAGGTTTTCAAGGTTGTCAGCGCCGGTTCACACTGGCGCGACGCTACTTTCAGGGGCGACCTCCGAGATCGCGGTGCGAGCAGCGCGCCGCGACCTCGGAGCGGCCGCCACAGACTTCATAACATTGAAGTCTATGGCGGTCGCCTCCTGGTCGCCCCAAAGAAGCTCCGGACCCTTTTTCTAGGTCGGAGCGACTTGTGTCGCTCCTATTAGAACGGGTCCGTAGCTTCCCTATGGGAGGCGACCTGCGGCGACCAGGTCGCCTCACAGGTCGCCCTAGTGTGAACCGGGGCTCAATTGCCTAAATGGTAGAACGGATTAGAAAAGAAGGTTTTCTTAATTACACTGGAGAATGAGAGAATTTGTGTTCTTTATAAAAAGGTGTTTACAAAAGGAGTCTGCGTCTTAGGCTGGCCATACATGGATCATTCTTTTTTGATCAGCTAGTGGGTTGAGCGACAAAAACTAAGCAGGTTTCCCCATCCATACATTTGAGGGACGGTGGAACTCCCCCAGAATCAGAATACACTGATCAGCACTGCATCCAATTGACTGAATGCACTGATCGAGTGAAAATTTTCCAACAATCCAGTTCAGGAAAAAAGTTGATCAATAGATCAACTTCTCATAAATGGGTGCGATCATGCATGGATTGAAATTTGGTCAAATTTTGATCCATGTATGACTAGCTTTAACCGGTTGCCGACCGCCGCACGACTATATACTGCGGCGGTCAGCCCCGGCCAGGCAGAGTGACGTAGCGGTACGTCACTAGCCTTCGCCGCTCTGGCGCGCGCGCGCGCGCGCACCCGCGGTCCCGCCGATGACTCGATTGGGTTCAGAACCGATCAGTCATCAGGTCCAGGCCAATCATTTTTGGTCTGGACCTGTTGATCGGTCCTGCCCAATCAGATCTCCCTCTAAGCCTGTGAAATGTAAACACAGGCTTAGAGGAGATGTGCCCTCCCCTCCCAACGGTCTTTTCGGATCCAGCGTGAGAGGAGAGCACATCTAATTGTAAGTACAGCACCAAGCACGTACATACACACTTAGATAGGCACATTTCACCCCCGATCGCCCCCCCAATTAACCCCTACAGCACCTGACACAACACACACTATATACAGCATATAGTATATACCTATATACCTGTATAAGTGTGATTTGTGAACAGGTGTAGCCCTTGCGACCCCCCCTTTTCCACTCAAATTACCCCCCACCCCCCCCTAATAAAGATTTAACCCACTGATCTCCCCTGACCCCCCCCTGATCACCGCCGTTAACCCCTACACCCTCTGTCACATCAGCACTAATACAAACGCAATATACGGTGTTATTGTATTTTTGTATTAGTGTGATTGTGATCAGAATTAGCGCAGGCGACTAAGTTTCTGTCCCAAGAAGGTTTAGGGTCCCCGCCACCCGCCCAATAAAGATTTAAGCCCCTAACCCCCCCCTGATCACCCCTACACCCCCTGCCATAACACACACCGTATACAGTATATAGCATTTTGCTATATACCCGTATAAGTGTGATTTGTGGTCAGGTCTAGCGCTTGCGACCCCCTTTTTTCCACTTGAATTACCCGCCACCCCCCCCTAATAAAGATTTGAGTCCCTGATCTCCCCTGACCCCCCCCTGATCACCGCTAGTTAACCCCTACACCCTCTGTCACATCAGCACTAATACAAACGTAATATACTGTGTTTTTGTATTTTTGTATTAGTGTGATTGTGATCAGAATTAGCGCAGGCGACTAAGTTTGTGTCCCAAGGAGGTTTAGGGTCCCCGCCACCCGCCCAATAAAGATTTAATCCCCTGATCCCCCCCTGATCACCCCTACACCCCCTGCCACAATGCACACTGTATACAGTATATAGCATTTTCTATATACCCGTATAAGTGTGACTTGTGACCAGGTTTAGCGCTTGCCACCGTTCCTTTTATCCTTAGGATACCCGCCAGTCCCTTCCAATAAAGATTTAAACCCCTGATCCCCCCCTGATCACCCCTACACCCCCTGCCACAACGCACACTGTATACAGTATATAGCATTTTCTATATACCCGTATAAGTGTGACTTGTGACCAGGTTTAGCGCTTGCCACCGTTTCTTTTATCCGTAGGATACCCGCCAGTCCCTTCCAATAAAGATTTAAACCCCTGATCCCCCCCTGATCACATCCCGTTAACCCCTACACCCTCTGTCACATTAGCACTAATACACACATAATATACTGTTTTTACTGTATTTTGTATTGGTGTCATTGTGACTTGAGGTTGCGCTAGCTAGCTAGTTTCTTTCCCAAAGGAGGTTTAGGGTCCCCGCCACCCCCCCCCAGATCCCCGGCGCATAGTTTAGAAGTAACCCCTTGATCACCACGCACGCACCTACACTTCCATTTCTAGTATAGTGTTTGAACAGATCAATATCTGATCTGATCAGAGCTATACTAGCGCCCCCATAGTTTAGGGTTCCCAAAACGCGGTGTTTGCACGATCAGCACTGATTCCGGCCAGCACCTGCGTTTAACCCTTTCACCCAGGTAAGTGTAGTAATCAATAGATTACTGTCACTTACAAAAAACACAAGACACAAAACCGCTGTGTTAGCAGAGTCAGGCCTGATCCCTGCTAGCATTAGCAGTTTTTTTGGTAGCGCTTGAAATAGTCTTCGACAACCAGGTGCTTTTATTACCTGTGAGTCGCATCACTGTACGGGTAAATTTAGTTACCAAAATGTCTAAACGTTCGTACAGTGATGAAGCTATTTACAGTATGATGACCATGTCAGGTGAGAGCGATGGGGAAGCCTCACCGGCAGAATCAGGGTCAGTATACGAACCAGATGACAGCAGCGGCTCCCTGACAGACAGCTCCGACGACAGATGGGTCCCTGTTAGACCCAGGCGTACCCGACCCCATTCTGGTGTTGTTGAAATGCAGGAATCGCAGGGTGCTCGTATGGAGCAGAGTGTGGGTACTAGTGCCGCTCATCCTTCTGGCGACCTGGCAAGCGCCAGCGGCCTAGTACAACCTGGACCTAGTACAACCAGCACTGCAGTAAGACCTGGTGACGTGGCGAGTCCCCTAAGTGCAGTTGAAGCTGGTGCGGTGGCTAGCACAAGTAGTGGCCCGCAGCCACCGCGTATTCGAAGACAGGCCCGTAGAGCCCATAGTGCCCTCCCTGATGCGCTGGCATATCCCAATTGGCAACCCACTGATTCTACAGCGCCAGTACTTCCCCCATTCACCGCCCAACCTGGAATCCACGTGGAGACAGCTGGTTTTACGCCCCTGAACTTTTTTGAGCTGTTCTTCACGGAAGATCTTTTCAGATCTATTGTGGATCAATCAAATTTATATGCTCAACAATTTATCGCCGCCAACCCAAATTCGCACCTTGCCAGACGATTCGGCTGGAATCCTATAACGGTTTCCGAATTTAAGATCTTTCTGGGCCTTTCCCTCCACATGGGCATAACTAAACAAAGTGAATTGCGGCTATATTGGTCCACTAGCCCAGCTCACCATATGCGCATGTACTCTGCCTCCATGTCCAGGGGGAGATACGAGCAAATTCTGCGATTTATGCATTTCAGCGACAATGAAATCTGTCGTCCTCGGGGAGACCCTGCATACGATCGGCTCCACAAAATTCGGCCCCTCATAGACCACTTCAATCAGCGGTTTGCAGCCTTGTTTACCCCCGAACAAGTTGTCTGCATTGACGAGTCCCTGATTAAATTTACTGGCCGTCTTGCTATCAAACAGTACCTCCCCAGCAAGCGTGCCAGATACGGGGTCAAGTTGTATAAGCTCTGTGACAGGGCCACAGGCTATACAGTTAATTTCCGTGTCTATGAGGGAAAAGATAGCACTGTGGAGCCCCCGAACTGCCCAGACTACATAGGGAGCAGCGGTAAGATTGTTTGGGACTTGGTGTCACCCTTATCCGGAAAGGGGTACCATTTGTACGTGGACAATTTTTACACAAGCGTGCCACTATTTAGTCACCTGCTTGATTTACAAATTGGCGCATGTGGCACCGTGCGACCTAATCGCCGGGGCTTCCCCCAACGGCTTGTAAATTCCCGTCTTAGTCGGGGGGCGAGAGCCTGCTTGAAAACGGACAAATTACTTGCGGTGAAGTGGAAGGATACACGGGATGTTTATGTTCTGTCCTCCCTTCACGCAGACACGACAGTCCAAATCCCTACGGCAACTGGCGTTATGGAGAAACCCCTCTGTGTCCACGAATATAACCTTAACATGGGAGGGGTGGACCTTAACGACCAGCTTTTGGCGCCGTATTTAGTTGCCCGTAAAGCCAGACGCTGGTACAAAAAAGTGTCTGTTTACCTTTTCCAATTGGCTATGCTGAACGCCTTTGTCCTATACAGGGCGTCAGGACGAACTGGACCCTTCCGGGAATTCCAGGAAGCGGTCATCCTTGCCTACCTGTACCCAGGAGGCATGCCTGCCCAACTTCCCCTTCCAGATGCAGTGAGCCGGCTGCATGAGAGGCATTTTCCTTATGCCCTCCCGAGTACCCCTACCCAAATACGACCCCAAAGACGATGTCGTGTCTGTAGCAGGCGCGGATTTAGGCGTGACACCCGTTATTATTGTCCCAAATGTCCTGACCATCCTGGTCTCTGCATCGGGGAATGTTTTGAGCGCTACCATACACTAGTGGAGTATTAGTGTAGGGTACAGCACGACACAGTGTAGGGCACATAAACACAGGGTCTCGAAGGATGTTGGATGTCCATCGACATTTTGAGAGACCCAAGCTGGAAGAGAAGATCGCAGAAGATCGCACTCCCTCCCAAATCAAGAAATAAAGGAACAGTTAGAAAGTAAAATAAAAGGATCCAAAAACTGTTGTGGTGTCAGTAATTTTATATGTCCTTCTACTCCTTCCTACTATACTTTTTTCAATGTCCTTTGTTTGTTTTTTCATTCTTTTGTGACCTGTTTCTCTTGCAGGTAATTGTCGGCTACCACGCATTGATTTTATATATTCTGACACAAACAGCGTTTGCGCTCAGCATATATGGATACCTTTGCTGATAGCAGCTGTGGTGATTTTCTGATTTCAGCACTGCAGTTAAAATCTTATTTTGGTATACGTGGATAGCGCCGTGTATACCCATCATTAAATTCAGTGGGTGGTTGTTTGGGCGGTTAATGATGAGAATCCAAAAACTTTTGTTGTGTCAGTCATTTTATATGTCCTACTCTTCCTAATGTACTTTTTTTTAATGTACTTTGTTTGTTTTTTCATTCTTTTGTGACCTGTTTCTCTTGCAGGTACTCGTCGGCTACCACGCATTGATTTTATATATTCTGACACAAACAGCGTTATCACCTTTGCTGATAGCAGCTGTGGTGATTTTCTGATTTCAGCACTGCAGTTAAAATCCTATTTTGGTATACGTGGATAGTGTCGTGTATACCCATCATTAAATTCAGTGGGTGGTTGTTTGGGCGGTTAATGATGAGTAATACTACGCATTATTCCTGTGCTGATTTCTGATAGGTTCTCTTTTTTTCCGTTCAGCCCACAGGCTGCATGAAAAAAAAAAACCTATATGCCAAACAAGGACCAGCAATGTACTGGTACGTTGCTGGACTTTGAGTGGTTGTACCAGGATGATGCCTGCAGATTTAGGCATCATCTTGGTATCGTTTTTTACAGCCAGCGGTCGGCTAACATGTAAAAGCAATCCTAGCAGGTAATTGGCCGCTAGACTGCTTTTACATGCAGTGGGAGGGGTCTCCCCCCCCCCCACCGCCGCCTTCCGCAGCCTTCCGTGGTTTTTCTCGGGCTCTCCTGTCCCACCGGTTAACCCGAGTGTGCAGCCGGTGGTTCAGTTATCTAACCATAGAGCTAATTGAAGATTAGAATGGCTCCAATCATCTCTATGGCCTAAGATGCCGGAGGCTACGAGCATTTCATGACTTCTTTTTCGCCAGAAATAAACAGGGCCATTGGGAAATTGGGAAAGTATTTTATCACACCAATTTTGGCGTGGTCAGATACATTAAGGTCAGAGGAGAGATCTAGAGTATAAAAGACCCCAATTTTTTTAAAAAAGAGTACCTGTCACTACCGATTGCTATCATAGGGGATATCTAAATTCACTGTGATAACAATAAAAATGATTTAAAAAAAAAAAATTAAAGGAAAGGTGTCAAAATAACATAAAAAAGCAAAAAAAAAAAAAAAAAAAATTGAGCCCCCCCCCTTTCCCCCCGTGCTTGCACGCAATGGCACACGCAAGCGTTGGTCTAGTGTCATATGTAAACCGCAATTTCAGCATGCATGTGAGGTATCGCCGCGATCGCCAGATCGAGTGCAGTAATTTTTGCAGTAGACCTCCTCTGTAAGTCTAAAGTGGTAACCTGTAGATACTTTTAAAGTTTTTAAAAATGTACGTACGTTGTTGCCGCTGCGCAGGCGTGCGCAATTTTTAAAGCATGTCATGTCAGGTGTCTATGAACTCGGCATAAGATCATCTTTTAAATTTTACCAAAAAAATTGGAATTATATAGTGTATTTGTGCAATAAATTAAAAAAAAATGTATTTTTTTCGCAAAAATTGCGTTTGGAAAATCTGTGCGCAAATACCGTGTGACAAAAAAATTTGCAACATCCCCCATTTTATTCTATAGGGCCTCTGCTTTAAAGAAATATATAATGTTTGGGGGTTCAAAGTAATTTTCTAGTAAAAAAAAAATATTTTTTCATGTAAACAAAAAGGCACAGAAAAGGCTTGGTTTTCAAGTGGTTAGAAGAGTGGGTGATGTGTGGATAAGATTGAGCATAAAATGCCGGGACAGTTCAAACACCCCCCAAATGACCCCTTTTTGAAAAGTAGACACCCAAAGCTATTTGCTGAGAGGCATGGTGAGTCCATGGAATATTTTATATTTTGCTACAAGTGTCGGGAAAATTATTATTTCTTTTTTTTTTGTTGTTTTTTTACAGAAAGTTGTCACTAAATGATATATTGCTCACACATGCCATGTGTATATGTGAAATGACACCCCAAAATACATTCTGCTGCTTCTCCTGAGTACAGGGATACCCCATGTGTGAGACTTTTTGGCAGCGTAGCTGTGTACGCGCCCCCGAAAACCAATCCACATCTTCAGGTTTTCTAATGGCGTAAATTGCTGATTTTACCCCTGACTACCTGTCACAGTTTCAGAGGCCCTGAAATTTCAAGATAGCACAAAACCCCCCCAAATGACCCCATTTTGCAAAGTAGACACTCCAAGCTATTGGCTGAGAAGCATGGTGAGTCCATGGAATAGTTTATATTTTGCCACAAGTTTCGGGAAAATAATTTTTTTTTTTTTTTTTAACACAAAGTTGTCAGTAAATGATATAATGCTCACGCATGCCATGGGTATATGTGAAATGACACCCCAAAATACATTCTGCTGCTTCTCCTGAGTACAGGGATACCCCATGTGTGAGACTTTTTTGCAGTCTAGCCGAGTACAGGACCCCGAAAACCAACCTCCACTTTCAGGCTTTCCAAGGGCGTAAATTGTTGATTTCACTCCTGACTACCTATCACAGTTTCGGAGGCCCTAAAATTCCAAGATAGCACAAAACCCCCCCAAATGACCCAATTTTGCAAAGTAGACACTCCAATCTATTTGCTGAGAGGCATGGTGAGTATTTTGCAGCTCTCATTTTTTTTGGAAAATGAAGAAAAAACAGGAAAATGCATTTTTTTTCCTCTTTTTTCAATTTCCAAAACTTTGTGACAAAAAGTGAGATCTGCAAAACACTCAACATGCCTCTCTGCAAATAGCTCAGGGTGTCTACTTTCCAAAATGGGGTCATTTGGGGGGGTTTTGTGCTATCTTGGAATTTTAGGGCCTCCGAAACTGTGATAGGTAGTCAGGAGTGAAATCAACAATTTACGCCCTTGGAAAGCCTGAAAGTGGAGGTTGGTTTTCGGGGTCCTGTACTCGGCTAGACTGCAAAAAAGTCTCACACATGGGGTATCCCTGTACTCAGGAGAAGCAGCAGAATGTATTTTGGGGTGTCATTTCACATATACCCATGGCATGTGTGAGCAATATATCATTTACTGACAGCTTTGTGTAAAAAAAAAAAAAAATATATATATATATATATTTCCCGGAACTTGTGGCAAAATATAAAATATTCCATGGACTCACCATGCCTCTCAGCAAACAGCTTGGGGTGTCTACTTTCCAAAATGGGGTCATTTGGGGGGGGTTTGTGCTATCTTGGAATTTTAGGGCCTCCGAAACTGTGATAGGTAGTCAGGAGTGAAATCAACAATTTACGCCTTTGGAAAGCCTGAAAGTGGAGGTTGGTTTTCGGGGTCCTGTACTCGGCTAGACTGCAAAAAAGTCTCACACATGGGGTATCCCTGTACTCAGGAGAAGCAGCAGAATGTATTTTGGGGTGTCATTTCACATATACCCATGGCATGTGTGAGCAATATATCATTTACTGACAGCTTTGTGTAAAAAAAAAAAAAATATATATATATATATATATATATTTCCCGGAACTTGTGGCAAAATATAAAATATTCCATGGACTCACCATGCCTCTCGGCAAATAGCTTGGGGTGTCTACTTTCCAAAATGGGGTCATTTGGGGGGGTTTTGTGCTATCTTGGAATTTTAGGGCCTCCGAAACTGCGACAGGTAGTGCAGAGGTGACATGAACAATTTACGCCATTAGAAAACCTGAGAGTGTTGATTGGTTTTCGCGGTCCTGTACACAGCTAGGCTCCCAAAAAGTCTCACACATGGGGCATCCCCATACTCAGGAGAAGCGGCAGAATGTATTTTGGGGTGTCATTCCACATATACCCATGTCATGTGTGAGAAATTTATCTTTTAGTGACAACGTTGTGTAAAAAAAAAAAAATTAAAAAAAAAAATTGTAATTTTCCCGAAACTTGTGGCAAAATATAAAATATTCCATGGACTCACCATGCCTCTCAGCAAACAGCTTGGGGTGTCTACTTTCCAAAATGGGGTCATTTGGGGGGGTTTTGTGGTATCTTGACATTTCAGGGCCTCCTAAACCGTTATAGGTAGTGAGAAAATGCAATGAAAAATGTACGCCCTTTGAAATTCTGATGGTGGTGATTTGTTTTCCGGCTCCCGTACACAGCTACGCTCCCAAAAAGTCTCACATATGTGGTATCCCTGTACTCAGGAGAAGCAGCAGAATATATTTTGGGGTGTAATTACACATATACCCATGGCATGTGTGAGCAATATATCATTTCAATGACAACTTTGTGTAAAAAAAAAAAAAAAAATTTTTTTAGTCATTTTTCAAACACCTGTGACAAAAAAATAAAATATTCAATGAGCTCAACATGCCTCTCAGAACATTCCTTAGGATGTCTACTTTCCAAAAAGTGGTAGTTTGGGGGGGTTTTGTACTGCCCCGCCATTTTAGCACTTCATGAAATGAGATAGGCAGTCAGAAATTAAAGCTTCGTAAATTTCAGTATTTACACCATAGTTTGTAGACGCTATAACTTTTGCGCAAACCAATAAAAATACGCTCATTGATTTTTTTTTTGTCAAAGACATGTAGCTAAATATATTTTGGCCAAAAAAAATGACATAAATTGAGTATATTGGATATTTTTTAAAAGACAAAGTTGAAAATGTCATTTTTTTGCAAAATTTTCGCTCTTTTTTTATTAATATCGCAAAAAATAAAAAGCGCAGAGGTGATCAAATGCCACCAAAAGAAAGCTCTGTTTGTGGGAAAAAAAGGACGTAAATTTCGTTTAGGTACAGCATTGCATGACCGAGCAATTATCAGTTAAAGTCACGAAGTGCCAAGTTGAAAAAAGGGGTCTGGTCCTTTAGCAGCCAAATCCTCCGGGGCTTAAGTGGTTAAAGCCTCCTTTTCTATTATCTCAAACGTCTTTTAGAAGAAAACAATAGAAGAGAGGCAGACCATTAGACGCCAACCCATTTCGGCTTTGAGTATAGTTCAAAAGGGATTTTCAAAAATGGAGGAAAATAGGACAGAAAATGTAATCTAAGTGTTATCTTACTGACACATTCAGATCTTTACCTCTGCCCAATGATATGTACCATACTATCAAGTCGATTAATATCCCCAGTTGCCTTGATGTCCATGTAAAAAGCAGGAAGGAGGAAAGGAAAAACATCCAAAATGTTCAGTCGTTCATATTTAATAAACACTAGCTGACCTTTAAATAAATACAATAAAGGGAAGCGACAAGAGCTTTTAAGGAAAAAAGGAACAGAAGTGCACATAAAGCGTGGGATCTGTCTCCAGACAGGTACTCGTCATTACAATTTCTCAAAGGTTTCTGGGAATAATTTGGTATGAGGTCATTTAGTGACTGTGACAAAGCGTGTATCAGCGTATTTGTCAATCCAGTAAAAGAGCTGAACAGCCAGCGAGACAATCTCTGGGAAGATCTGTACAGCTGACCTACAGCACATTTATAACAGGAAAAGGAGTGCCTGCAGGATACTACGGTTATATCCTAAACCTCCAAATCAAAGCCTGTTGCTCATTTCCAGTCAAAGTGATTGTTCACAAAGAAGGCAGGGGAGGTGTCAATACATGAGCAATACTCCTATACAAACTGCTCACGACAGTAACGTAAATCATTTCCAATAGAAAACTCTTTATCTACTCCAATGCAACCTTCCAATTAACACTAAAAAAGTAAGGCCCGCCATACACGGTTCAAATTTTGGCTGGTCCAGCAGAACAGGCTGAGATTCAAATCGTTAATCTGAATGTTGATCAATCAACTTGGGTACAAACCAGCCTGCTGGATTTGCTTTTGGTTATCACTCCCCCAGCCATGAGCAGACAATTGCTTGGCAGGAAGGATTCCGGTCAACACTGTGTTCATGGGAGGATCGTGCAAATTTCTTTCCAGCAACCCGTGGTTGCAGGAAATAAATTTGCGTTGTGTATGGCCTGCCTAATACCACATTTGTAATCTCCTAACCCCTTCCCATCAGTGTAACACTTGTGTGTCAGTGGGAGAACCTTAAAGCAGAACTACTAAACCCTCCTATCCTCTTCAGCCATGCTGCCATCTTAGCTTCTTTGATCAACAACTGACATAGTTGCTGCATGTGAACAGTTAGGATTCCAGCTATTAGATGGTTTGACAGTTTGGTAGAGAGTACAAGCAAATGTGCCTTCACAATCCAGGCATGCCGGGAACGCAAGTGCTCTTTAATACGGACGTTCCGTATATCACCCCATCCGTTTGCGGGTGATATACGAACATAATGCATGTCGATGGGATTGTGGATGTCAGGATCCGCTGACATCCGATTTTTGTCCTTTCAGCTCGGTTTCGTTTTTTGGAACGGAACAGAACCCTATTTTTCCTCCGTTAAAAAACGGAACTGATGCAAAATCGGATGTCAGCGGTGTCATCCGCAATCCCCATAGACCTACATCCGCAAACGGATGGGATGATATACGGACATACGGACTGGATGACACAAGTGTCATCCGTGTCCGTAAAAAAAAAAAAAAAAGTGCCGCAGCGGACAAAATACCGGAGTGGCCGCGTGAAAGAGGCCTAACTGTTTTTGGAAACCATTGAATCAATGGGTTTAGTTCTGCTTTAACACCAGCTATACACATATATGTGCCAGTCAGCTTCACTGTTCTGTGCTGGGAGTGGGCTCTCAGTTATGGCCCCACTGTTTAGAAATCAAAGCTTATGGTATGTGACCACTGTAATAGCCAATCACAGTGACCTTACTCCTAGCTTTCAGAATCTCTTAAAGGACCAAAAGCCAGCACACCAAGGGGTTATAGCATATGTAAAATATACATTTTTGTTATTGTTTGAATAGAGTGGGGAAAGTTTAGACCCCGTCAATCATCCAAGAGTTAAGCCCGTTATTTGCCCTGGGGAACACTGTCACTGAGACTTTAAATGTTTGGATTTCCCATCCCTTTTATGTTTTCATGAGAGCAAAATCTCTCACTATGGGGAGATCTCAAGGGAAGTTTCACTTTTCTGCCTGCTCCCCCCTCCTCTTCAACTTTTGGGTTCCTTTTTCAGAAGGGGGAGCGAGTACCTGGTTTTGACAGGCACTTACTCCCAGTTCTGCCTGGATCGCCTAGATGACAAGAGCAGACCCCCACGTCAAAGGTCCCAAGATGCTGTGGGACCATTTAAAAGGCACAGCACAGATCGCACATGCGCAGTGGGGAGCTGGCTGTAAAGCTGCAAGGAGTCACAGCCAGCTTCCCAGTGTTACCATGGTGGCGCTGGAGACCCAAAGACTGGTTATGAACCGGCTTGGGTGGGGACAGTGCTGAATCCCTGGACAGACAAGTGTACGTTTAAGAAAGATCAGCAGCTATAGTATTTGTAGCTGCTGACTTTAATTTTTATTGGGGGGGGGGGGGGGGGGACTGAAGAACCTCTTTAATGTTAATCTGCAAGATGGGAAGCAAAAGAGAATCTTTCGAAAATAATACGAAGAGAAAAAATAGTCTGGGGGGGGGGGGGGGGTTTAACCCTTTAATACTTCATCTAAAGCTAAAAAAAATGGCTTTACATACACTTTAATATGGATTTTTTCTAGCTCAATGAAAATAGCAATGCTACGATTATAAAAGAGGGAAAAACCTAATAAACTCAACAGAACTCATGTAAACTAAACTTTGAAGCCTTCTTAAAACCAGCTATGGGATTATAAAACATGAAGAGGGGTTTCCCCAGTTTCACATTCCTCATCCTGCCTTTCCATGGTGATTGGATCAAGGTGTCCAGGTCTACCTTTATGGAGAATGTTGGGGGTATCTTCGTGAAACTCATTAGAACTGACTTGGATAAATCTTCTAAACCTCTTCAAAATTACTGAACAAGTCCAGCTGAATGCAATTTACTACTACTGTAAATAGACATTTAGGGGTTGATTTACTAAAACCGGAGAGTGCAAAATCTGGAGCAGCTCTGCATGGTAGCCAATCAGCTTCTAACATCAGCTTGTTCAATTAAGCTTTAACAAAAATAAAAAAAAAACCTGGAAGATGATTGGTTTCTTTGCAGAGCTGCACCACATTTTGCACTCTCCAGTTTTAGTAAATCACCCCAATAAGAATTTGCAATGCCGTAGAAATGTTGGCATAATGGATATTAGGGTCACAGCTGAAACTTTTCAGAGTAAGGTCCCAATATGCTCCCAGTTCTAGTGTAGCTGGACTATGACAACTTCTGAATTAGAGCTACAGTATAAGAAAATGTGCTATCACAGCTTTTCTGCAACTTAAATACCATCCAAGAAAAACCTCACTCATCAAATGAGCTAAACGCTGGCAAATGAACAATACCAGAAGCTTGGTTATAGCAGAGCCCACGCCCTGCATCCTTTCAGATAAAAAGCCAACTCATCAGCTACAGAGGCATGTACTGGTCTGAAACATATGTAATGTTAGGGAAATGCTCCTTCCTGCTTTCTAATTGAGCGTTTGTGGTTTAATATAGGATAGGATTTCTTTTAGACGGCTTTTTGCACTAAAAACCAAGTGATTAGCATGGTCACTAATGTAGGCAGCCTAACACAAAGCTTTTTTATCCCCAAAATTCATTCAACTAATCACCCAAACCTTATCTTTCCACCATCTCCTGCGTCACATAAAGCAGATGAGCTCTGGGAGTTATGCAATGTGATCCAGTCAGACGCCATTGTGGCAAAATGCCCAAATCTTGCAAATTTGCAAGAAAATTCGTTCTCAGGAAATTCACAGATGGGAGAAAGCACAATCAGCAATGTCATTCTGATTATAATTTAGGTAGAGGACAGGATATCACAAAGCTGAAATTCTGAGGTCACCGTCCTCAATGTGAGCCACAAATATCGTTCAGCAGAATCAGATAAAAATTCACGTAAAAGTATTTCAGCTGTCTTTTGCTGTTTGCCCAGTCTTGCTTTATGGATTTACAGTTAGGGCTCATGCACACTTGCAGCAGCCCTTGTCACCCATCTGAAAAGTGATCTGTGGTGAAATGCTTTTCCTAGGAGGCTGGGTGGTGATGTCACCTCCACACTGCCTATTTAAACCCTAAAAATCCAACATCACCTCACCACAACTGTGTGCAGCACACGCAGTTGCAGCTTATCCCCATTTACTTGAACAAGCAGGATAAGAGTTGGCGCATCACACATACCTATATAGCATCAAGGGGTATTCAGACAACTGCACTTGAGAAATTAGCGCGCACGCCCTGTGAGGCTACTGCGCACGCTTTGAAACGCGTTGTGCGATTGGCTGCTGGATCTGTCACGCTGGGCTCCCTATCTGTCGGCACTGGATGTACTGAGGAGCAGGGCGCCCTTCTGAAGCTGCCAGCCACCCTACCTAACAGTCTCTCCGCTCACCAGGTGTCTCCCTGAGGAACAGAACACCTTCCTGAAGCCGCTGGCCATCCTACTATCTGGTCTCCTGGCTCTCCAGACATCTCCCTCCTTCACCATCCCCTGCACCACCTCTTGGAGCCACAAACATCCAGCCGTGGACCCCTGTGTTCCTGCAGACCACCTAACAGATGAGCTATTTTATACTGTTTTAAATGTGAGCAATTTTCATGTACCTGCCTTACCCTTTTAATTAAACTGATATTACTTAGTCCCCGTTCACACTGGGGCGACCTGTCAAGAGACCTGGTCGCCTGACAGGTCGCTCGCCATAGAGAAGCTATGGACCCGTTCTAATAGGAGCGACACAAGTCGCTCAGACTTAGAAAAAGGGTCTGGAGCTTCTTTGGGGCGACCCGGAGCGACCTGCATAGACTTCAATGTTATGAAGTCCGTGCCGGCCGCTCCGAGGTCGCGGTGCGAGCAGCGCGCCGCGACCTATGAGGTCGCCCCGGCAAGTCGGTTCGCCCCAGTGTGAATGGGGCCTTAGAGGCGCTCTGTTTTTTGTTTTTACATCCCTATTTACTTGATAGGGGCCAAATGTGACAAAGGGTATAATTGGTGTTTTGCCTCTTGGCCACAGCATGAGTACAACTCTGAGCAGCTGCATATTCTCTTTAAGGTGGGCAGTAAAACTGTGGTGAACTGCCTGTTTTTACTGCCCTTCCCAGCCACCTGTGTGTACAAGGCCTTAATGAAAAAAATAAATAAAATATGCTAAGCTGGGTCTACATTTAAAAAAGTGAACATAAAGTGGTTTCGAAATTTGGATCCTTAGCCACTTGCCTACTGGGCACTTAAACCCCCTCCTGCCCAGGCCAATTCTCTGCTTTCAGCGCTGACGCACTTTGAATGACAAATTGCGTGGTCATGCAACATTGTACCCAAATTAAATTTTAATCATTTTTTTTCAAACAAATAGAGCTTTCTTTTGGTGGTATTTAATCACTACTGGAGTTTTTTTTTTCCAGCAAAAAATAAAAAACACAACAAAAACAGTTTTTATAGTTTATTGAATTTGGCAAACCGGTAATTTTTCGCCTTGATTGATGTGCACTGATGAGGCAACACTGATGGGCCCTGATAGGCGACACTGATGGGCACTGGTAGCTGGCACTGAAGGGAATAGCTGGCACTCATGGGCACTGGTAGGCGACACTGATGGGCAGCACTGACGATGGGGCACTGATAGGTGGCGCTGGTGGGCACAGATGCTCCTCTCCGGGACCAATGTCCCTCTGACAGCAGCGGTGATCTTTTTTTGTCAGCGTGAGGAGAGAAAAAAAAATGCTGATCGCCGGCTGATGCTTACATCACGTGATCAGCTGTCACTGGCTGACATCTGATCATGTGGTAAGGGCCGGGACACAGAGCGAGCCGCGCGTTCTACTCAGGCAGCTCATGCACGGGAGGACATACATGGACGCCCTCCCGGCAAGTAAGGTCCGCACTGTAGCAATCTTTGGGCTATAGCGCGGACAGGTTAAGTCAGGAATATTACAAATGGGCCTTTTTTACATGGATGCCTAATACAGCTTTGCTGAAATAACTGTTTACAGGACTCAATAGCTCAAGTTCAATTAGAGGGATAGGAATAGTGTGTCACCAGCACACTTATACTGCTTGTTTGTCACAAACCGCAATAAAAAAAAAAAAAAAAAAAAAAAAGTAGTGCTCATTATGAGCAGGATGATGTTGTGGTGACACTTTCTTCCTATTTATTTAGGTACAATGGCAAGCAGATTTTTATCTTTTCTGGCTATTGAAGGATATATTTAAATGAAAGTATGTGTCAGAGTTCAGTTTCAATATGAAATATAAATCTGAAATAAAACGCTGTACCATAATTATTAGGCTGGATAAGTTTCAAACTGTGTTTAGTTTTTGATCAGCGCAGCCCTAAACTATGAAAAACACGTAAAGACGACGTAAAGTTTCCTCTGCAACTTGTACCTATAGGTACGCCTAGGCGTACCCATAGGTACGCCTAGGCGTACCTATAGGTACTGTAAATATCTCCTAAACATGCACTGTTTAGGAGATATTAACTTTTCGTGCAGCCAGTGACATCACTGGTGCATGCTCTCTGAAGGAACAGCCGCTCGTGCCATTCCTTCAGAGCCCTGTGCCGTGAACGGCAGCTCTCGGGAGCCATACCAATTAGATGGCCGCGCATGCCAATCAGATGGCTGGAGGATGCAAACCCGGAAGGGAGATGGCTGATCACACCGGCCATGTCACCAGTGAGTGGGCGGCACAGCGGGGGGGGGGGGGGGGGCGGCTCTCGGGAGCCATACCAATTAGATGGCCTCGCATGCCAATCAGATGGCTGTAGGATGCAAACCCGGAAGGAAGATGGCTGATCACGCCGGCTATGTCACCAGTGAGTGGGTGGCACAGCGGGGGCTTCATTCTAAGGTATTTCATAATGAGCTAGTATGCTCATTATGCCTTTGTCTTTAAGGTTTTTTTTTTCTTTGAGGTTTACAACCTCTTTAAGGCATTTTACATGTATGCCATACAAGGTAAAACAAAAAATAAACTTAGGGCTTATAATAAACCCAACATCTGAACTGATCTGTAACTGCAGACAAAAATACTAGTCTATGTTAATTGTCATGTTTGATGATGGATGGACAGCACAATGCCCTCAAGGAAAAGGATCCTTCCTTTATGTCAGACAGGAAAATGGAAGGAAATAAATCATTCCAACACTTCAAAAACAAGGGTATGGCCTTTTTACGTCACCTTCCAAATGAATAGTAAATGGAGGGGGAGAAAGAAAAGCAATGTGGGTATTTATAACTTTTCGTAAGGGAATCTTGGAGAAATTCCATCTAGATATGAAATGAGCCCGCACATTGGTTACCAAGACAAACACTGTACATTGTTACAATGTGGAAGAATATTTCTAGTTTCTAATGGAAGATTATTTCTAATCCTATCAGATGCAGTCGCTGTTTGGATGTTTAGGCAGC